>NC_135232.1:558935980-559558480 GCF_051348905.1 Ranitomeya variabilis | reverse complement strand
CTCCTTCCCTCCCTCCCTTCCCTCCCCTCCCTCGTCTCCCTCTCTTCCTCGTTTCCCTCCCTCCCTTCCCTCCCCTCCCTCCCCTCCCTCCCTTCCCTCCCTCCCTTCCCTCCCCTCCCTCCCCTCCCTCCCTTCCCTCCCCTCCCTCCCTTCCCTCCCCTCCCTCCCCTCCCTCCCTTCCCTCCCCTCCCTCCCCTCCCTCCCTTCCCTCCCCTCCCTCCCTTCCCTCCCTTCCCTTCCTTCCCTTCCCTCCCTCCCTTCCCTCCCTTCCCTCCCTCGTCTCCCTCGTCTCCCTTCCTCGTCTCCCTCCCTCGTCTCCCTCCCTCGTCTCCCTCCCTTCCCTCCCTCGTCTCCCTCCCTTCCCTCCCTCGTCTCCCTCCCTTCCCTCCCTCGTCTCCCTCCCTTCCCTCCCTCGTCTCCCTCCCTTCCCTCCCTCGTCTCCCTCCCTTCCCTCCCTCGTCTCCCTCCCTTCCCTTGTCTCCCTCCCTTCCCTCCCTCCCTCCCTCCCTCCCCTCCCTCGTCTCCCTCGTCTCCCTCCCTTCCCTCCCTCCCTCCCCTCCCTCGTCTCCCTCCCTTCCCTCCCTCCCTCCCTCCCTCGTCTCCCTCCCCTCCCTCCCTCCCCTCCCTCGTCTCCCTCCCTTCCCTCCCTCGTCTCCCTCCCTTCCCTCCCTCGTCTCCCTCCCTTCCCTCCCTCGTCTCCCTCCCTTCCCTCCCTCGTCTCCCTCCCTTCCCTCCCTCGTCTCCCTCCCTTCCCTCGTCTCCCTCCCCTCCCTCGTCTCCCTCCCTTCCCTCGTCTCCCTCCCCTCCCTCGTCTCCCTCCCTTCCCTCCCTCGTCTCCCCTCCCTCGTCTCCCTCCCTTCCCTCCCTCCCTCCCCTCCCTCGTCTCCCTCCCTTCCCTCCCTCCCTCCCCTCCCTCGTCTCCCTCCCTTCCCTCCCTCCCTCCCCTCCCTCGTCTCCCTCCCTCCCTCGTCTCCCTCCCTCCCTCCCCTCCCTCCCTCCCTCCCCTCCCTCCCTTCCCTCCCCTCCCTCCCTTCCCTCCCCTCCCTCCCTTCCCTCCCTCGTCTCCCTCCCCTCCCTCGTCTCCCTCCCCTCCCTCGTCTCCCTCCCTCCCTCGTCTCCCTCCCTCCCTCGTCTCCCTCCCTCGTCTCCCTCCCTGGTCTCCCTCCCTCGTCTCCCACCCTGGTCTCCTTCCCTCGTCTCCTTCCCCCTTCCTGTTTCCTGTAACCCCCCCCTTACAACATACAGAAAACGGAGGAGGCCTAGGGTGGATACAGCATTTGGAGGAGGCTGAGGGGGGGGATACAGCATACAGAGGAGGCAGAGGGGGGATATAATATACGGAGGAGGCCGAGAAGGATACAGCATACGGAGGAGGCCGAGAGGGATACAGCATACGGAGGAGGCAGAGGGGGGGATATAATATACGGAGGAGGCCGAGAAGGATACAGCATACGGAGTAGGCCGAGAGGGATACAGCATACAGAGGAGGCAGAGGGGGATACAGTATGTGGAGGAGGCCGATGGGGGGGGGGGGGTACCGCGTACTGAGAAGGCCGAGAGGGATACAGCATACAGAGGAGGTGATATAATATGCGGAGGTGGCCGAGGGGGATATAGCATAAGGGCTCATTCACACATCAGTATTTCTCCATCAGTATTTCATCATTATTTGTATGCCAAAACCAGGAGTGTCTTCACACCACAGAACAGGTATCAATATTTCAATTGTAGTTTTTCTCTTTAAGTTCCACTCCTGGCTTTGGCATACAAACACTGATGCAAAATACTGACGGGTGAATGAGGCCTAAGGAGGAGGCCAAGGGTGGATACAGTATACGGGGCGATGCTTTGCAGGCTGCCTTGGAGCAGAGCCTGGCAGTAAGGAAGGAGTTAATGGTGCTGCTGTTCCTGGGAATCCCTCCCTCCCTCCTCCGTCTCCCCTCCCCCAGTACAGATGCAGGGGCTTGTGGCAGGTTGGGTTTCAGTGAAGGGCCAGCCCTCCTCAGTGTAAACAGAGCACAGAGGCCAGTGCAGCCCGAAGACAGAGCGGGGGAGCAGCCAGCCAGGGGCGCAGCCGGGACCAGGTACAGTGATAGCGGGATGTGCGCTCCCATGTCAGGAGAGTGCGGTGGGCCTGCTACGCGGCAGCCGGAGGCTGAAGGCCGCACTCTGTGACGTCGCCGTCATGTACTATTCTGCCCTGAGCTTGTAAGCAGCAGGCCTGAGGGACATGACCTCCCCTTCTGTGTGGGGTGATGTCACTGTCCGCTCTGTGTAGGGTGATGTCACTGTCCGCTCTCTGTAGGGTGATGTCACTGTCCGCTCTGTGTAGGGTGATGTCACTGTCCGCTCTGTGTAGGGTGATGTCACTGTCCGCTCTGTGTGGGGTGATGTCACTGTCCGCTCTGTGTGGGGTGATGTCACTGTCCGCTCTGTGTGGGGTGATGTCACTGTACGCTCTGTGTAGGGTGATGTCATTGTCTGCTCTTTGTGGGGTGATGTCATTGTCTGCTCTTTGTGGTGTGATGTCGCTGCCCCCTCTGTGTGGGGTGATGTCATTGTCCGCTCTTTGTGGGGTGATGTCACTGCCCCCTCTGTGTGGGGTGATGTCACTGCCCCCTCTGTGTGGGGTGATGTCACTGCCCCCTCTGTGTGGGGTGATGTCACTGCCCCCCTCTGTGTGGGGTGATGTCACTGCCCCCTCTTTGTGGGGTGATGTCACTGCCCCCTCTGTGTGGGGTGATGTCACTGCCCCCTCTGTGTGGGGTGATGTCACTGCCCCCTCTGTGTGGGGTGATGTCACTGCCCCCTCTGTGTGGGGTGATGTCACTGCCCCCTCTGTGTGAGGTGATGTCACTGCCCCCTCTTTGTGGGGTGATGTCACTGCCCCCTCTGTGTGAGGTGATGTCACTGCCCCCTCTGTGTGAGGTGATGTCACTGCCCCCTCTGTGTGGGGTGATGTCACTGCCCCCTCTGTGTGGGGTGATGTCACTGCCCCCTCTGTGTGGGGTGATGTCACTGCCCCCTCTGTGTGGGGTGATGTCACTGCCCCCTCTGTGTGGGGTGATGTCACTGCCCCCTCTGTGTGGGGTGATGTCACTGCCCCCTCTGTGTGGGGTGATGTCACTGCCCCCTCTGTGTGAGGTGATGTCACTGCCCCCTCTTTGTGGGGTGATGTCACTGCCCCCTCTGTGTGAGGTGATGTCACTGCCCCCTCTGTGTGAGGTGATGTCACTGCCCCCTCTGTGTGGGGTGATGTCACTGCCCCCTCTGTGTGGGGTGATGTCACTGCCCCCTCTGTGTGGGGTGATGTCACTGCCCCCTCTGTGTGGGGTGATGTCACTGCCCCCTCTGTGTGGGGTGATGTCACTGCCCCCTCTGTGTGGGGTGATGTCACTGCCCCCCTCTGTGTGGGGTGATGTCACTGCCCCCCTCTGTGTGGAGTGATGTCACTGCCCCCTCTCCCTGTGTGGAGTGATGTCACTGCCCTCCCTCTCCCTGTGTGGAGTGATGTCACTGCCCTCCCTCTCCCTGTGTGGAGTGATGTCACTGCCCCCTCTCTCGCTCGCTGTGTGGAGTGATGTCACTGCCCCCTCTCCCTGTGTGGAGTGATGTCACTGCCCTCCCTCTCCCTGTGTGGAGTGATGTCACTGCCCCCTCTCTCGCTCGCTGTGTGGAGTGACGTCACTGCCCCCTCTCGCTGTGTGGAGTGACGTCACTGCTCCCCCCCTCTCCCTGTGCGGAGTGATGTCACTCCCCCCTTTCTCGCTGTGTGGAGTGATGTCACTGCCCCCCCTCTCGCTGTGTGGAGTGATGTCACTGCCCCCCCCCTCTCCCTGTGCGGAGTGATGTCACTCCCCCCTTTCTCGCTGTGTGGAGTGATGTCACTGCCCCCCCCCTCTCGCTGTGTGGAGTGATGTCACTGCCCCCTCTATGTGGGGTGATGTCACTGCCCCCTCTGTGTGGGGTGATGTCACTGCCCCCTCTGTGTGGGGTGATGTCACTGCCCCCTCTGTGTGGGGTAATGTCACTGCCCCCTCTGTGTGGGGTGATGTCACTGCCCCCTCTGTGTGGGGTGATGTCACTGCCCCCTCTCTCGCTGTGTGGAGTGATGTCTCTACTGCCTCTGTGTGTAGTGTTGTGGGGATGTATAGTGTAGCTGCGACCTTGTCTGGGTCTGTTTAGTGTCTGCAGTGAGTGGGGTACGTATGGTGTAGCTGCCTCATAGTTGGGGAGGTGGTTATCCTGAGTCTCACTGCTTGTGGTGTTCTTGCAGTGGTCTAATGTGGGACTAACTCTGGTCTGTTTCATGCCCTGACAGCTACGGCCGGTAGATGCCTGCTGCTCACCGTGTGAAGGCGCTGCCAGCCTGGGATGGACCATAGGAATTCTGCTATGTCAGGAGTGGGTGCCGATTCTGATGGGCACGTGAAATCTCCTAGTGCATCTGCTGGCAAGACTGATTCCGACCGTGGCACCAAGGAGCAGGATAGGACCTCTGACGCCCTCCCAGGGGACCAGGCACAGCAGTTCTCCATCACCCAGACTAACTTTTCTGAGGGAAACCTAAAGCTGAAGATCGGCCTCCAGGCTAAAAGAACTAAGAAGCCCCCCAAAAACCTGGAGAACTATGTCTGTCGCCCTGCAATAAAGACAAGCATCAGGCACACGCGGAGGCTTATTCCCCGCAAGAAGATGGGAGAGGATTCCAATAAGCAGGTGAGACCCCATGTGTGACATCTCCAACCTGGGGGGGCACTAAATTGTGCTGCCCTGTGTAAGATAAGAGCAGGAGCAGGTCTGACACTCTGTGGTACATGCATATTAAAGGACAGGTATAATATAAAGTTAATGCTCACTCCTATCTTAATGTTTGCTTCTAGTTCTCAGTATAATATACAGTAACTGCTTGCTTTAACTCTCAGTATAGTGTACAGTAACTGCTTGCTACTAGCTCTCAGTATAATAGTATAATGTACGGTAACTGCTTGTTTCTAGCTCTCAGTATAATATGTGGTCACTGCTCGCTTTTAGCTCTCAGTATAATGTACCATAACTACTCGCTTCTAGCTCTCAGTATAATGTACAGTAACTGCTCGCTTCCAGCTGTCAGTATAATGTACAGTAAATGCTCACTTCAAGATCTCAGTATAATGTAAGCTCGCTGCTCTCTTCTAGCTCTCAGTAAATAATGTATGGTCACTTCTTGCTTCTAGTTCAATGTATAATGTAGGTCACTGCTCGCTTCTAGCTCTCAGTATATATGGTAACTTCTAGCTTTCAGTATAGTGTATGGTCACTTCTCGCTTCTAGCTCTCAAGTAAAATGTGCAGTAACTGCTCGCGTCTGTCTCAGTGTAATGTAAGGTCTTCTAGCTCGCAGTATAATGTACAGTAACTGTTTGCTTCTAAAGGCCCCGTCTCACATAGCGAGATCGCTAGCGAGATCGCTGCTGAGTCACAAGTTTTGTGACGCAACAGCGACCTCCATAGCGATCTCGCTATGTGTGACACGTATCAGCGATCAGGCCCCTGCTGCGAGATCGCTGGTCGTGTCGGAATGGCCTGGACCTTTTTTTGGTCGTTGAGGCCCCGCTGACATCGCTGAATCGGTGTGTGTGACACCGATCCAGCGATGTCTTCACTGGTAACCAGGGTAAACATCGGGTTACTAAGCGCAGGGCCGCGCTTAGTAACCCGATGTTTACCCTGGTTACCAGCGTAAATGTAAAAAAAACAAACAGTACATACTCGCCTTTCGGTGTCCAGGTCCCTTGCCGTCTGCTTCCTGCTCTCACTGAGTGCCGCCGTACAGTGAGAAGTGAGAGCACAGCAGTGACGTCACCGCTGCGCTCTGCTCTCGCTGTACGGCGGCTCAGTCAGAGCAGGAAGCAGACGGCAAGGGACCTGGACACCGAAAGGCGAGTATGTAGTGTTTGTTTTTTTTGGTAACCAGGGTAAACATCGGGTTACTAAGCGCGGCCCTGCGCTTAGTAACCCGATGTTTACCCTGGTTACCCGGGTGCTGCAGGGGGACTTCGGCATCGTTGAAGACAGTTTCAACGATGCCGAAGTCGTTCCCCTGATCGTTGGTCGCTGGAGAGAGCGGTCTGTGTGACAGCTCCCCAGCGACCACACAGCGACTTACCAACGATCACGGCCAGGTCGTATCGCTGGTCGTGATCGTTGGTAAATCGCTTAGTGAGACGGGGCCTTAAGTGTCAGTATAATGTAAGGTCACTGCTCGGGTCTAGCTCTCAGTATAATATATGGTCACTGCTCACTTGTAGCTCTCAGTATAATGTGCAGTAAATGCTCACTTCTAGCTCTCAGTATAAGGTAAGGTCGCTGCTCGTTTCTAGCTCTCCATATAATGTAAGGTTGCTACTGGCTTCTAGCCCTCAGTATAATGTATGGTCACTGCTCGCTTCTAGCTCTCAGTATGATGTAAGGTCGCTGCTCGCTTCTGTCTCACTATAATGTAAGATCACTGCTCGCTTTTAGATCTCAGTATGTAAGGTCGCTGCTCACTTCTAGCTCTTAGGAGCGAAAAGTGATCTTACATTATACTATCAGTGTAATTTAAGGTAATTGATCACCTCTAGCTCTCAGTATAATGTAAGGTCGGTGCTCGCTTCTAGCTCTCAGTATTATGTACGGTAACTGCTCGCTTCTAACTTTCAGTATAACGTACAGTAATTGCTTGCTTCTAGAACTCCGTTTAATGTACAGTAACTGCTAGTTTCTAGCTCTCAGTCAAATAATGTATGGTACCTGCTCACTTTCTATGTAATGTATGGTCCACTGTTGCTTCTAGCTCTGGGTAATCTGCGATCACTGCTTGCCTCTCACTCTCAGTATAATGTAAGGTCGCTGCTTATATGTCCACTGCTGGCTTCTAAGTTAGTCTAATGTAAGGTCACTGCTCTCTTCTAGCTTTCAGTATAATGTATGGTTACTACTCGCTTCTAGCTCTCAGTATAATGTATGGTCACTGCTCTCTTCTAGGTCTCAGTATAATGTATGGTCACTGCTCGCTTCAAGATCTCAGTATAATGTAAGCTCGCTTCTAGCTCTCAGTATAATGTACGGTCACTGCTCGCTTCTAGCTCTCAGTATGATGTTCGGTAACTTCTCGCTTCTAGCTCTCAGTATAATGTACAGTAATTGCTCGCTTCTAGTTCTCAGTATAATGTAAGGTCGCTATTCCCTTCTAACTTGCAGTATAATGTACAGTAACTGCTTGCTTCTAACTCAGCATAATGTAAGGTCACTGCTCTCTTCTAGGTCTCAGTATAATATATGGTCACTGCTCGATTCTAGCTCTCAGTATAATGTTCGGTAACTTCTGGCTTCTATCTCAGTCTAATGTATAGCAATTGCTCGCTTCTAGCTCTCAGTATAATGTAAGGGCGCTTCCCTTCTAACGCACAGTATAATGTACTGTAACTGCTTGCTTCTAACTCTCAGTATAATATAAGGTCATTGCTCTCTTCTAGCTCTCAGTATAATATATGGTCACTGCTCCCTTCTAGCTCTCAGTATAACATACAGTAATTGTTCCCTTCTAGCTCTCAGTATAAAGTACAGTAATTGCTTTCTTTTAGCTCTCAGTATAATGTACAGTAACTGCTCGCTTCTAGCTCTCAGTATAATGTACAGTAACTGCTCGCTTCCAGCTGTCAGGATAATGTACAGTAAATGCTCGCATCAAGATCTCAGTATAATATAAGGTCACTGCTCGCTTCTAGCTCTCATTCTAATATATGGTCACTGCTCGCTTCTAGCTCTCAGCATAATGTATGGCCACTGTTCCCTTTTAGCTCTCATTCTCATATATGGTCACTGCTCGCTTTTAGTTCTCATTATGTACGGTCACTGCCTGCTTGTAGCTCTCGTAATGTGCGGTTACTGCTCGCTTCTATTTCTCAGTATAATGAATGGTCAATGCTCGTTTGTAGCTCTCATCATCATGTACTGTCGCTGTTCACTTCTTCCTCATTATAATGTACTGTCACTGTTCACTTCTAGCTCTAATGTATGGTCACTGCTCACTTCTAGCTCTCATTATATTGTAGGGTCACTGCTCGCTCTTTTCTATAACTCTGTAATTTATGATCACTAGTTGCATCTAGCTCACTGTATAGCTCTCTGTATAGTGTGCGGTCACTGCTCGCATCTATCTCATTATAATGTAAGGTCATTGCTTGGTCCTAGCTTTCTGTGTAATGTATGGTCACTGTTTGCTTCTACCTCACATTATACTTTTAAGGTCACTGCTCATTTCTTAGGGTACCGTCTCACAGTGGCACTTTGGTCGCTACGACGGCACGATCCGTGACGTTCCAGCGATATACTTACGATCTCGCTGTGTCTGACACGCTACTGCGATCAGGGACCCCGCTGAGAATGGTGCGTCGTAGCAGATCGTTTGAAACTTTCTTTCGTCGCTGGATCACCCGCTGTCATCGCTGGATCGGCGTGTGTGACGCCGATCCAGCGATGTGTTCGCTTGTAACCAGGGTAAACATCGGGTTACTAAGCGCAGGGCCGCGCTTAGTAACCCGATGTTTACCCTGGTTACCATTGTAAATGTAAAAAAAAAGAAACACTACATACTCACCTTCCGGTGTCTGTCACGTCTCTCGCCGTCAGCTTCCCGCACTGACTGTGAGCGCCGGCCGTAAAGTAAAAGCAGAGCACAGCGGTGACGTCACCGCTGTGCTGTGCTTTACGGCCGACACTGACACAGTCAGTGCGGGAAGCTGACGGCGAGGGAAGTGACAGACACCGGAAGGTGAGTATGTAGTGTTTTTTTTTTTTTTTTTTTACATTTACAATGGTAACCAGGGTAAACATCGGGTTACTAAGCGCGGCCCTGCACTTAGTAACCCGATGTTTACCCTGGTTACCTGGAGACTTCGGCATCGTTGGTCGCTGGAGAGCTGTCTGTGTGACAGCTCTCCAGCGACCACACAACGACTTACCAACGATCACGGCCAGGTCGTATCGCTGGTCGTGATCGTTGGTAAATCGTTTAGTGTAACGGTACCCTTACTCTATGTACTGCTCACTAGTAGCGCTCATCAAGTACGGTCACTGCTCGCTGGTAGCTCTCATTATACTGTAGGGCACTGCTCACTTTTAGCTTTCTGTGTAATGTATGATGATGGTATGGTCTAATTATAATGTAAGGATATTGCTTGCTTCTAGCTCTCTGTGTATTGTAAGATCGCTTCTAGCTTGTATCTTTCATTATGTTGTAGGTCATTGCTCGCTCCTAGCTTCTGTGTAATACAGGTGCTTCTCTCAAAATTAGAATATCATCAAAAAGTTAATTTATTTCAGTTCTTCAATACAAAAAGTGAAACACCTATATTATATAGAGTCATTACAAACAGTGATCTATTTCATCTGTTTATTTCTGTTGAAGTTGATGATTATGTCTTACAGCCAATGAAAACCCAAAAGTCATTATCTCAGTAAATTAGAATAATTAACAAAAAACACCAGCAAAGGCTTCCTAAGGGTTTAAAAAGGCCTCTTAGTCTGTTTCAGTAGGCTCCACAATCATGGGGAAGACTGCTGACTTGACAGATGTCATTGACGCACTCCACAAGCTGGCTGTTCAAGGTGCTGTATCCAAGCATATTAATGGAAATTTGAGTGGGAGGAAAAAGTGTGGTAGAAAAAGGTGCACAAGCAGCCGGGATAACCACAACCTTAATATGATTAAGAAAAGGCCATTCAAAAATTTTTTTTGGGGGGGGGGTTCACAAGGCGTAGACTGCTACTGGAGTCATTGCTTTAAGAGCCATCACACACAGACGGTTCCAGGATATGGGCTACAAGTGCCGCATTCCTTGTGTCAAGCCACTCGTGACCAATAGACAACCCCAGAAGCCTTACCTGGGCCAAGGAGAAAAAGAACTGGACTGTTGCTCAGTGTCCCAAGGTGTTGTTTTCAGATGAGAGTAAATGTTGCATTTCATTTGGAGATCAAGGTCCCAGAGTCTGGAGGAAGAGTAGGGAAGTTCATAATCCAAGCTGCTTGAAGTCTAGTGTGAAGTTTCCACAATCAGTGATGATTTGGAGAGCCATGTCATCTGCTGGTGTAGGTCCACTGTGTTTTATCAAGACCAAAGTCAGCTCAGCCGTCTACCAGGACATTTTAGAGCACTTCATGCTTCCCTCTGCCGAAAAGCTTTTTGGAGATTTCATTCTCCAGCAGGACTTGGCACCTGTCCACACTGCCAAAAGTACCAATACCTGGTTTACAAACAACAGTATCACTGTGCTTGATTGGCCAGCAAACTTGGCTGACCTTAACCCCATAGAAAATCTATGATGAGAGGCACCAGACCCAACAATAGACGAGCTGAAGGCTGCTTTCAAAGCAACCTGGGCTTCCATAACACCTCAACAGTGCCACAGGCTAATCGCCTCCATCTCACACCGCATTGATGCAGTAATTGATGCAGAAGGAACCCCGACGAAGTATTGATTCATTTACTGAACATACAGTACTGTAGGCCAAAATTTTGAATTTTAAAATCATTTTTTCAAGCTGGTGTTATAAAGTATTCTAATTTACTGAGATAATGACTTTTGGATTTTCATAATCATCAACATTAACAGAAATAAACACTTGCAATAGATCACTCTGTAATGTCTCTATATAATGAGTTTCACTTTTTGTATTGAAGACCTGACATAAATTAAGTTTTTGATGATATTCTAATTTTGTGAGGAGCTTCTAGCACCTTGTGTAATGTATGGTCACTGCTCGCTTCTTGCACCTTGTGTATTGTATTGTATGGTCACTGCTCGCTTCTAGACTTCTAGATTTCTGTGTAAGATACTTTTGTTAGAAAATAGTTATGTGTAAGGGTATGTGCACACGTTCAGGATTTCTTGCAGAAATTTCCTGACAAAAAAATGGACATTTCTGCCAGAAATCCGCATGCGTTTTTTTTTCCGCGGTTTTTATGCGTTTTTGACGCGTTGTTTGCGCGTTTTTTGTGCGTTTTTCGCGTTTTTTCCCCCCCAATGTATTAAATAGCGGGAAAAACGCGAAAAATCATCAAACTTAATGAACATGCTGCTTTTTTTTACCGCAATGCATTTTTTTTCGCGGAAAAAAAAACGCATCATGCGCACAAAAATTGCAGAATGCATTCTAAATGATGGGATGCATGTGTATGTGTTTTTTATGCATTTTTTTGCAAAAAAAACCTGAACATGTGCACATATCCTAATACTGCATTTATCAGAAGATGCACACTGTAAGAAATCCACTGATGTCAGGAATGTACCGTATATACTCGTGTATAAGACGAGTTTTTGAGCATTATTTTGTGCTGAAAACGCCCCCCTCAGCTTATACATGAATCATTGTCTCAGAAAACGGCGGGTGAGGAGGAGCAGCAGAGCAGCGGGTCACAGAGGCAGGAGTTGGCGGCTGTAACTGTGCCTGCTACTAAAGAAAAATAAATATTCATTGTGTTGGCAGTGAATATTCATTTCTCTTCTAGCGCGCACATTTACAGCCGCCGCCGCCGACTTCCAGCACACATCCTATATACCTTCCCTGCGCGCCCTCGCTGCATCTCCTTCCGGTGCAAGTCTTCCGGCCGAGCGATCACGTGTCCCCCGCTCATTAAGGTAATAAATATTCACCCCTCTCCACTCCCATAGGCGTGGAGTGAATATTCATTACTTTAAAGGGACTCTGTCACCCCCTCCAGCCGTTATAAACTAAGGCTACGTTCACATTTGCGTTGCGTCGGGCGCAGGTTCGGCGACGCATAGCAACGCATGCGTCATGCGCCCCTATATTTAACATGGGGGCGCATGGACATGCGTTGTCTTGCGTTTTGTGACGCATGCGTCATTTTTGGCGCAAGCGTCAGGGCACAGAGGACGCTGCATGATGCAGTTTTTTTGCGCCAAAAATCATGCCAAAAATGGACGCATGCGTCACAAAACAATACGTTTTGCATGCTTTGTGTGTTGCGTCGCCGACGCAACGCCCAACAACGCAAATGTGAACGTAGCCTAAAAGAGCCACCTTGTGCAGCAGTAATGCTGCATTCTAACAAGGTGGCTCTTTTAGTTTGTGGTGCAGTTATAGCCAAAATAAAGCGTTTTATAATTTCGCCAAAATACCTCTCTTTAGCCCTGGAGGCAGGTCTTAACCCCTCTGCTGCAACCGCCACACTTCAGTCGCTGAAATCTTATTCGGCGCCGGGCGCCGCCCCCTCCGCGCTGTTTTCCACTCAAATCCGGTGCCTGCGCTGTTTAGTACTGGCTGGAGCAGGCGCAGTGAGCTCTGGCCGTCTGACCTCACATGCAGTCTTGCAGACTGCGCCTGTGCGGCCAGTGCGGCCACCCAGCTTGTGAATCTTTCAGTGCCTTAGCCATACACCTAACAAACACAACCAGACAAAACACACACACCAGCTAGCAGGAATATGCAAGGTTCGTTCCCGGCGATTGCAAGGAGGATCGATCAGCTGAAGATACAGACGCTGTAAGGCGGGGGACCTGGGTGAGTGGCTGACACACGCAGTGCGCATGCCCAGGAATCCCAGCCCCGCACTGTGCATAATGCATAACACACTGCGGGGCTGGGATTCACAAGCTGGGTGGCCGCACAGGCGCAGTCTGCAAGACTGCATGTGAGGTCAGACGGCCAGAGCTCACTGCGCCTGCCCCAGCCAGTACTAAACAGCGCAGGCGCCGGATTTGAGTGGAAAACAGCGCGGAGGGGCCGGCGCCGAAGAAGATTTCAGTGACTGAAGTGTGGCGGTTGCAGCAGAGGGGTTAAGACCTGCCTCCAGGACTAAAGAGAGGTATTTTGGCGAAATTATAAAACGCTTTATTTTGGCTATAACTGCACCCAGAACTAAAAGAGCCACCTTGTTAGAATGCAGCATTACTGCTGCACAAGGTGGCTCTTTTAGTTTATAACGGCTGGAGGGGGGGACAGAGTCCCTTTAATGAGCGGGGACACGTGATCGCTCGGCCGGAAGAGCTGATGGCGCCGGAACAAGATGCAGCAAGGGCGCGCAGGGAAGGAAAGTAGGATGTTTTTTGTTTTTTTTTAATTATAGGAACTATGCATGCAAGGATAGGGGATAAGGAGCCATGCATACAGGGATAGGGGATAAGGAGCCATGCAGCATACAAGGATAGGGGATAAGGAGCTATGCATACAAGTAGGGGATAAGGAGTCATGCATACAGGGCCGAGGAGCCATGCATATAAGGAAAGGGACGGGGAGCCATGCCTACAAGCATGGGGACAGGGAGCTATGCATATAAGGAAAGGGACGTTGAGCCATACATACAAGGACGGAGATGGGGAGCCATGCATACAAGGATGGGGAGACATACATACAAGGATGAGGGGACAATGCATACCCGGCTTATAATCGAGTCAATAAGTTTTTCCAGTTTTTCTTGGCAAAATTAGGTGCCTCGGCTTATACTTGGGTTGACTTAGACTCTCGTATATGCGGTAATAAAATTTGCACAGGCCCTGCAATCTGTATGTAAACATGGATATTTTCTTTCATGGTCGCAAAGCAGAAATCTTATAAATAATGGTAAGGAATAAAATCCAAAGTATATTAGCAAACTGGATGATTGAGGGGTTAGTATCCCTTCCTTAATTGTGGGGTCACTGTGACCTCTATGACTTGGCTGGGGGGCTCCATGACATAGGTGGGTGATGACTCAAGGACACCATGATTTTCGGGTGGTCAGTTTTGCGGTTAGCTGCATTCCGTAGTTTTTGCTCTGGCATGTGTAGGTGCTTATCCTTGTTCTGTATTGATATGTAGATGTTGGGTTTCTCCTCAGCCATTTTATTTTCTTCCTGAGTGTTCTTGTCCACCTATTCCATTTACTTTTCTGTTGTCAACCTTTTTGCGCTCCGGCTCTGCTGTGTTTGGTACTCGGTCCTGTGCTTCATACACTTGTTCTGTAGCATTGCTGGCTATATTGTCATGTGTTTCACGTTGTGTGTGTGTGTGTGTGGCAGCTGGTGTAGTAGCTTCTCGTAGTCACACAGTGTCTGTACCAACTGTTGTAGTCGTTGCTTGCGGTCACACAGTGTCTGTATCAGCTGGTGCAATCGCTGCTTGCAGTCAGTGTCTGTACCAGCTGGTGTAGTCGCTGCTCTTGGTTACAGAGTGTCTGTATCAGCTGGTGTATTTAATGCTTGCAGTCGCACAGTGTCTGTACCAACTGGTGCAATCGCTGCTCGTAGTCACACAGTGTCTGTACCAGCTGATGTAGTCGCTTCTCGTAGTCGCACAGTGTCTGTATCAGCTGGTTCAATCGCTGCTTTCGGTCAGTGTCTGTACCAGCTGGTGTAGTCACTGCTCTTGGTTACACAGTGTCTGTATCAGCTGGTGTAGTCACTGCTTGCAGTCGCACAATGTCTGTACCAACTGGTGCAATCACTGCTCGTAGTCACACAGTGTCTGTACCAGCTGGTGTAGTCGCTGCTTATAATCACGCAGTGTCTGTACCAGCTGGTGTAGTCGCTGCTCCTAGTCACAGTGTCTGTACCAGCTGGTGTAGTCGCTGCTCCTAGTCACAGTGTCTGTACCAGCTGGTGTAGTCGCTGCTCCTAGTCACAGTGTCTGTACCAGCTGGTGTAGTCGCTGCTCTCAGTCACAGTGTCTGTATCAGCTGGTGTAGTTGCTGCTTGCGGTCACACAGTGTCTGTTTCAGCTGGTGTAATCGCTGCTCTCGGTCAGTGTCTTTTCCAGCTGGTGTAGTCACTGCTCGCAGTCATATAGTGTCTGTACCAGCTGGTGTAGTCGCTGCTCGTGGTCATACAGTGTCTGTACCAGCTGGTGTAGTCGCTGCTCGTGGTTACACAGTGTCTGTATCAGCTGGTGCAATTGCTGCTCGTGGTCACATAGTGTCTTTACTAGCTGGTGTAGTCGCTGCTCGTGGTCACTGTTGTGAAATATGTATATGTATGGATGTATGACCCGCAGTAAATTAACATCTGTCCTTAGATTCCAGCTCTCATAAAGATTATCACCTATGTTATCCTGAGCTGGCAGTCTCCAGTCACTCCAGGGGGATTTCCTGAGAACACAAGTGGAAACATTTCACACCTTTTGACTCTTTTGAAGAGAGATGCCAATTGCAGCCCCACACTATTTACTATGAGAAAGGTCACACAAATAGTGTTCAAAGAAAAATAATGTATTCATTGGTAAAATAGCCAGTATCCAGTCACAAACCAAGGATTACAATATTAACCCTAGAGGCTGGTCTAGAAATCTGACATCCAGGTTAACTCTATACACCATGTTCCAAATTATTATGCAAATTACATTTTTCTCGGATTTTCCTAAATGGCCGGTGCAAATGACAGCCAGTCTAATAAAAGTCATCACCTGTGAGGCTATGTGCACACGTAGGAAAAGAGGTGCAGAATTTTCTGCACAAAATCCGCGTCTCCTCGATTTTGTGCAGATTTTCAGCGGTTTTTGCAACTGCGGTTTTTTATCAAGGAGGGGTGCAGAAACGCTGCAGATCCGCACAAAAGAAGTGACATGCACTTCTTTGAAATCCGCAGCAATTCCGCACTGATTTTTCCACACCATCTGCACAGCTTTTTTTTCTCCCATTGAATAATATTGTACTGTACATCACAGTGAGGATCTGCAGCGTTTCTGCGCGGAAAAATCTGCAGCAAATCCGCATCGTGTGCACATAGCCTTAGGGTATGTGCACACGATGCAGATTTAGTGCAGAATTGGTGCAGAACTGCAGCAGATTTTTCTGCTGCAGAAACGCTGCAGAACTGCACTGTGATTTACAGTACAATGTAAATCAATGGGAAAAAAAAAAAGCTGTGCACATGGTGCAGAAAAATCTGCGCAGAAACGCTGCAGATTTCAAAGAAGTGCACGTCGCTTCTTTTGTGCAGTTCTGCAGCGTTTCTGCTGCAGATTTTTCTGCACCATGTGCACAGCTTTTTTTTTTTTCCCATTGATTTACATTGTACTGCACAGAAACTGCATAGAAACTGCATAGAAACTGCACAGAAACTGCACAGAAACTGCATAGAATCTGCGCAGAAACTGCATAGAATCTGCATAGAATCTGCATAGAAACTGCACAGAAACTGCATAGAATCTGCGCAGAAACTGCATAGAAACTGCATAGAAACTGCACAGAAACTGCATCAAATCTGCAGATGCAGATTTAGTGCAGAAAATTCTGCACCACATTTCCTACGTGTGCACATAGCCTTAGAGTATACATCGAATTTTATTGAAGAAACCTCCCAATAATAACAGTATAATCTCCAAAATGAATAAAAACTTAAAATGCACTGTTCCAAATTATTAGGCACAGTAGAATTTCTAAACATTTGATATGTTTTAAAGAACTGAAAATGCTCATTTGTTGAATTTGCAGCATTAGGAGGTCACATTCACTGAACAAAAAGCTATTTAACTCCAAAACATCCTAACAGGCCAAGTTACATGTTAACATAGGAACCCTTCTTTGATATCACCTTCACAATTCTTGCATCCATTGAACTTGTGAGTTTTTGGAGAGTTTCTGCTTGAATTTCTTTGCATGAAGTCAGAATAGCCTCCCAGAGCTGCTGTTTTGATGTGAACTGCCTCCCACCCTCATAGATCTTTTGCTTGATGATACTCCAAAGGTTCTCTATAGGGTTGAGGTCAGGGGAAGATGGTGGCCAATCCATGAGTTTATCTTATGTCCATAGCAGCCAATGACTCAGAGGTATTCTTTGCAGCATGAGATGGTGCATTGTCAGCATGAAGATGATTTTGCTCCTGAAGGCACATTTCTGCTTTTTATACCATGGAGGAAAGTTGTCAGTGAAAAACTCTATATACTTTGCAGAGGTCATTTTTACACCTTCAGGAACCTTAACGGGCCCTACCAGCTGTTTCTCCATGATTCCGGACCAAAACATGACTCCTCCACCTCCTTGCTGATGTCGCAGCCTTGTTGGGACATGGTGGCCATCCACCAACCATCCACTACTCTACCCATTTGGACCATCCAGGGTTGCTCAACACTTATCAGTAAACAAGAATGTTTGGAAATTAGTCTTCATGTATGTGTGGGCCCAATACAACCATTTATTCAGTCGTCATGACAGCACTAACGAGAGAGGGGATCCGCCCTTCAGGGACAGGAAACCTACAGAGATAAAAGGGCGGCACCTCTCTCCCGCATCAGTTGGTTTCCTGTCCCTGACAGGGGACCCTGCAGAGGCCTTTGGAAGAAGGCGAAGAAAATTTGACCCAGGTCCGACTCACCGATCCTGGAGGCGGGATGGCCCCTTCCTCGGTGTTGATCGCGACGCTGGATGTGCCGCACCACAGAGGGCTGTGGGGGTAGGCAACAGCACGGCAGGAGCAGCCTTCAGGGGGAGTGCTGTCTCCAGGGGTGTCCCATCGCCAGGTACGCGTGAGTATACGGTGGGAGGCCCTCCATTCCCGGGCGTCCCCTCTCACCGGCGTTCTAAACGGTACTCACATCGCAGCAGCGGTACTCTTACGGCCGGCACTACACTCGAGCGTCCCCTCTCATCGGCGTCTAAAACTAACACACACAGCGCAGCAGCGATACTCTTACTGCCGGCACTGCGCTGGAGCGTTCCCTTTTCACCGGCATCCTAACCAGCACGAGCGCTGCGTTCAGCGTCCAGGAAGCGTCGCACCGGAGGTGACGCGCATAGGGGGGCGGGGCTTAATTCGGCAGCAGGCAATGACGCTCGGCGCATGCGCAGTGCGTCGCACTGGGGAAAACATGGCGGCGCCCAGCGTTTTTCTTTTGTATAGGCGGCGTGCGCGGATTTTTCGGATATTTCTGGGGGCGCTACTTCCAGACGAGGGTCGTGGTACCATTGGCGGGGGTCTTGGAAGGGGAGGGGCCTCCCACACGCCAGATTGTACCAGGCAGTTCACCGGGATTGGCCGGCTGTCCCCCATCAGGGGGAGGTACCTTTAGGGGGCCGGCTATTTAAGAATTCAATGATGGCTGCTTCATGCTTCATGTCCATTGTTACAATGGAGTCTCAGGAGCAGGACCAGTTGCCTTCTGTGCAGCAGTGTTTAACCCTGGAGAAGCCCCATACAGCGAACACCCAGCGACGTTCTAGTGGCAGTAGTCGTCCTGGAGGTAAAGCTGGGCAATCTGATAAAGCCGGAAAGTCCTCGAGCCGGATGGATATTGCTTCGGTGGAGAGGGTCCCCCCGCAATCTTCGGTACCACTTGGACACTGTAGGGGTAAGTGATCATCGTGAAAGTTCACTTAGTGATTAGTGTCCCTCCTTATTCCCTCTTTTTACATCAGGGAAAAAAGCGGTCCTCTAAATCCAAGCACAAGGAATGTGCAGAATGTGGTATTCCTCTCCCTGACGAATACGTTAAGAGACTATGTGGTCCGTGTATCCAGCGTCTAATAGCGGAAGAAACACCGGATTTCGCTTCTAGTCTAAGACAGATGGTTAGACAGGAGATTAGAAGCTCTACAAGATCTCAATCTCATAGGGGGTCTAAAATAACAGACCCTGGATCCCCAAGTTCACATGAGGATAGTGACTTAGGAGATCTGAAGTCGGAAGTCTCTCTCTCGTCAGTATCCTCCTCGGGTTCTGAATACGAACATTCTTGTTTTTCTTTTGACCGCATAGACCGCCTAGTTAAAGCGGTAAATAATACAATTGGGATTGAGCAGACGACACCAGAGAGATCCATGCAGGATGTCATGTTCCGAGGTCTGGACCGTAAATCCCGCCGATGCTTTCCGGTAGTGGAGAAAGTTAGCGCCCTAATTTCCAGAGAATGGAAAAAACCGGAAAGAAAAGGTTCTCTTCCTCCATCCTTCAAACGGAAGTATCCGTTCGAGGAGTCTGCTTCGGCCACGTGGGATAAAGCCCCGAAGCTTGATGCGGCGGTTGCCAAAGCTTCAAAAAAGTCCTCTCTACCATTTGAGGATCTTGGTACTTTAAAGGATCCACTGGACAGAAGGGCAGATGTGTTTCTCAAGGGAGCCTGGGAAACTTCAGCAGGGGCTCTCAGACCATCAATCGCCGCCACCTGCACGGCACGGTCTATGATGGTGTGGTTGGATAGCCTGGAGAGTCAGCTGAAGAACAAAACGCCGAGAGATGAAATATTATCCTCCCTCTCTATGATTCAGGGGGCTGCGGCTTACCTTGCTGACGCTTCAGCGGACTCAGTTAAATTGGCGGCTAGGTCAGCCGCGCTCTCTAATTCAGCCCGTAGAGCAATCTGGCTGAAATGTTGGCAAGGAGACATGCAGGCCAGATCCAAATTGTGCAACATCCCGTGTGTGGGAGAACACCTATTCGGTCCGGTTCTGGACGAGTTATTAGAAAAAGCGGGAGACAGTAAGAAACGGTTTCCCTACCTTGGTAGGTCCTCTTACAGAAGAGGCACTAATAGGAGGTGGTTTGATCGAACAAGACCAAATAGAGAAAGATCCAGATACGATGCCAACAAAAAGAAAGGTAGAGGCTACATGTTTAGCTCCTTTAGAGACAACAGGAAGCCGCAATGACTGGCGGACCGGGTAGGAGGCAGGCTTCTAGCCTTCTATCCGGCATGGCGTACTATATCCAATAGCCCGTGGGTCTTGAACATTGTGGAATCTGGTTTAAAGTTTGACTTTCGTTTCACTCCTGGCGACAAGTTTCTGGTAACACCATTGCGTTCTTCCTCCACAGAACAGCTGGCGTTAGAGACTGAGGTCCAGGAACTCCAACAAAAAGGCGTTTTGGTGGAGGTTCCTGAAACACAGAGGGGTAAAGGATTCTATTCTCCCCTCTTCTTGATTAAAAAGCCAGATAACACTTTTCGCACAATTATAAACCTGAAAGGCCTAAATAGATTTTTGTGGATCCCGTCATTTAAAATGGAGTCGGTCAAGTCCGCAATAAAGTTATTGTTTGGCGGGTGCTTTATGGTCGTCTTGGATCTGAAAGACGCGTATTATCACGTCCCCATACACGTAGACCACCAGCGTTATCTAAGAGTTGCAGTCCTCTTAGGAGAATCAATAAGACACTTCCAATACAGGGCACTCCCCTTTGGTGTTGCGGTGGCCCCTCGGGTATTCACTAAAATAATGGTGGAGGTTATGGCGCATCTTCATGAGCAGGATATTCTCATAGTCCCATATCTCGATGACCTATTAATAATAGGAAATTCCGAATCACACTGCACGTCCCAACTACACAAAGTAATCGCAGCCTTGCAAAGGTTGGGGTGGATAATCAATTTTAAAAAGTCACGGTTGCAGCCTCTAGAGATCCAAGAATTCTTGGGTCTCATATTGGACTCAAGGTTACAAGAATGCCGTCTACCTGACGCTAAGTTGGAAAAGATCCAACGACAGATTCTTGGAGTGATTGCTAATCCAGTTATAACATTGAGGGGAGCAATGTCACTGTTAGGCTCACTCACGTCGTGCATCCCGGCAGTACGATGGGCCCAGTACCACACCAGGGTCCTACAGTGGGAGGTTCTGTACAACACTCGTCGGTTAGAAGGTCACTTGGACAGTTTTCTTTCCTTGTCAATTGCCACTATTCAGTCCTTACGTTGGTGGTTACACGCTCCAAACCTTCGTAAGGGGGTACCCTGGATAAACCACATATCACGAGTATTAACCACAGACGCTAGCCCCACGGGATGGGGGGCACATATGGGCGAGATGTGGGTCCAGGGGGTTTGGTCACCCTCCGAACAGAGTTTGTCATTTAACCTCAAGGAGTTGTTGGCCGTAGAACGAGCTCTGAGATATTTCCTTATATCCTTACAGGACCATCACGTCAGAATATTCTCAGACAATCAGGTAACGGTAGCTTACGTTAACCACCAAGGGGGAACCCGATCCAGGTCCTTAATGGAGGTATCGGGTCGTATCTTACAGATAGCCGAGAATCATCTACGGTCACTAACATCACTGCACATAAAGGGGAAGCACAACGTTGTAGCCGACTTTCTAAGTCGCAGAAAGCTCGGGCAAGGAGAGTGGGTGCTCAATCAGACCATCTTCGATCAGATCACCCATCGTTGGGGATACCCACAAATAGACCTCTTCGCCAACAAAGAAAACAAAAAATGTCGTCGGTTTTGTTCCCTAAATCCCAGAGACAATCCGGTGGCGGTGGACGCTCTCCTGATTCCTTGGCACTTCGAAACAGCCTATGCCTTTCCCCCGTTGAACTTGATCCCGATAGTCCTCAGAAAGATTCGGGAGGACAGAGCTCATGTGATTCTGATAGCGCCATTCTGGCCCAAGAGGCCATGGTTTCCTTGGTTGAGGAAGATGTCCATTTCTCAACCATGGATTCTCCCAGAACTCCCAGACCTCCTCTCACAGGGTCCGATCTTCCATCCACGAGTGGCCAGTTTACATCTGACGGCGTGGGATTTGAAGGGTCATTATTAAGAAAAAAGGGATTTTCTGACGGACTTATTAATACCCTATTAAAAAGCAGAAAAAACTCCACTACAAATATTTATGTAAGAATCTGGAGAAAATTCCTTTCAGTCTCAGGATCGGTTATCGGTCAGAAAGCTAGTATTCCAAAGATCTTGGAGTTCCTGCAGAAAGGTCTCGAAATGGGGCTAGCTACAAGCACCCTCAGAGTCCAAGTTTCAGCCTTGGGGGCACTGTATAACTGTGGGTTAGCTAAACATTATTGGATTGCTCGGTTTATTAAAGCGGCCGCTAGATCAAGACCCATCGTTAAGAATAAACTAGCCCCGTGGGACTTAAACTTAGTCCTCTCGGCGTTAACGGAACCCCCCTTTGAGCCTTTAGAATCTGCGTCTATAAAGATCCTGTCCTTAAAAACTGCTCTTTTGATTGCTCTTACGTCTGCTAGGAGAGTTAGTGATTTGCAGGCCCTCTCTAGACTAACTCCTTATATGCAGATTAGAGAAGATAGAGTAGTATTAAGAACGGATCCCCTCTATCTCCCAAAAGTAGCATCTAGGTTCCACAGACTCCAGGAGATAAATCTCCCTACCTTTTGTCCTAATCCTAAAAACCCAAAGGAACTCAGACTCCATACATTAGATGTCAAAAGATGCCTTCTTAAATATATTTCTTTAACAGATCCCTGGAAAAAAGACAATTCCCTGTTTATATCCTATCAGGGAGTCAAAAAAGGGTGTAGAGTGTCCAAAAACACCTTGAGTAGATGGATTAGGGAGGCAATTTCTCTGGCTTATTCAGCAGGTGGCCTAGAAGTCCCGGAAGGCGTAAAGGCTCATTCCACTCGTGCCATGGCATCTTCCTGGGCAGAGAGATCGGAGGTGTCAATTGAGGACATATGTAAGGCGGCCACATGGTCATCTCCGTCTACTTTCTTGAATCATTATAGATTAGATCTTGGTAGCTCCAACGATCTCACATTTGGTAGAAGGGTGCTGGAAGCAGTAATCCCACCCTAATACTCTTTTCTCTGTAATTCTCTCGTTAGTGCTGTCATGACGACTGAATAAATACTCAAGCTACTTACCAGGTAGCGGTGTTTTTCAGGAGTCCATGACAGCACTCCTATATTCCCTCCCTTTCTACTGGTATGGGTTTCATCACGATAAGTATATTCTAATGTAGGTTAATTTTCTACAAAATTTAGTCACAAGGTGAAATGTATTAAGATATTTATGTGTTACTAATCAATGGAGGTCCTCTCATGCTCTGTAATCCAACTGATGCGGGAGAGAGGTGCCGCCCTTTTATCTCTGTAGGTTTCCTGTCCCTGAAGGGCGGATCCCCTCTCTCGTTAGTGCTGTCATGGACTCCTGAAAAACACCGCTACCTGGTAAGTAGCTTGAGTATTTCTGCTTGTGAACACTGTTTAAGGGTGGCCGAATAGTAGGTTTATGCACCACAGCAAGCCTTTGAAGGAGCCTACACATTGAGGTTCGAGGGAATCCAGAGGCACCAGCAGCTTCAAATATCTGTTTGCTGGTTTGTAACGGCTTTTTAGCAGCTGCTCTCTTAATCCGATGAACTTGCCTGGCAGAAATCTTCCTCATTATGCCTTTATCAGCACAAACACATTTGTGCTCAGATACAGCCACAAATCTCTTAACAGTACGGTGATCACTCTTAAGTTTTCGGGAAATTTCTAATGTTTTTATCCCTTCACCAAGGCATTGCAGCAAAGTGATCCTTTTTCCTTCCCATGTTACTTGAAAACTGTGACCTGCTTAATAATGTGGAACATAATTTTTAAGTAGTTTTCCTTTAATTAGAATCACCTGGAAAACCAATTATCACATGTGTTTAAGATTGATTTCAGTGATCCATTGAGCCCTGAGACACAATGCCATCCACAAGTTTATTTGAAAAACAAAACAATTAAATCTTTATGACACTTAAATCCAATTTGCATAATAATTTGGAACACAGAGTAAACCAGGGATTTTGTCCATGTGGGGAGTGTTGAGTGTTAATATTATACTGTACTGTATATTTTGTGGGGTCCCCATTGGTAGTAATGGTAGGATGAAATGTATGTATATGTATATACGTCTTCTAATGGTATGTCTTAGATTTGTATATTTTTCCAGATATCCTCCCTTTTGTATATTATGTCTTTTTTTTGCTATCTTCCATGACGGTGTTTATGGATGTCTCTGCCTGTGCAGTTATATTATAGTGTCTGGATTATGGCACATGAAAGCAATAATGCAAATAGTTGGAGTTTGATAATATGATCTATGTGACAATGGAGAGTGTCGCATGATACCTGGATCTGCATAACCGCGGCAATACTCAGGATGGAGTAAGAGATGAATACTTGAGAACAACTACCGCCAGACATTGACATGCGCAGTGAGGATGGATGACGCGGCATGGAACCGTGCGATCCATGCAGATGCTGTAGGAGAACTGGGACATGTGCAGTGCTAAGTATCGGGAGCGTCGGTATATGACGCATTGTGCTTCACTATGATTGGACAGGGGACTGTGGATACACGCCCGTGGGGGTGGCTGTATCTATGACGACCGGAAACGCTTTGCAGCGATAGGTGGGAGGTTGTTTGTTTACGTTTTACCAATGGGGTTTTCTTTATATTATTTTGCTCTACGTTATGTGCATAAGAACGATCGGTCTGTTAGATCAGGTGATAATATAGTAGATACTCCAGTGGGACTGTTTTTACTTGTATATGTGTTTTTTGATGTGATGGGATTGTCTTTACTATTATGTGTATACCCCATTGGTGTTTTGTTAATTGGTGGGCGTTACTTTGTGTATATAATGGTGGCTAGAACCGAAATGTCGCCACAGGAGGCAGAATAAAATGTAAGATTTATTCTTCACTATCGTTTGAGGCGCTGTCTTTTGATCTATTTGGATATGGAATACGCTCTGGGATGGACTCCCTGGTTTTGACATGCGCCTTTTTGTCTTAAGAGACTTGGACATGTAAGGGTGCGGTTTAACTTCTGTTGTTTAGATATGTGCTCTGTTTCAGTCACAAATGGCTTCACAGTATGATGATCACTCTTAAGTTTTCGTGAAATATCTAATTTTTTCATACCTTGTCCAAGGCATTGCACTATTTGATGCTTTTCAGCAGCAGAGAGATCCTTTTTATTTCCCATATTGCTTGAAACCTGTGACCTGCTTAATAATGTGGAACATCATTTTTAAGTAGTTTTCCTTTAATTAGAATCACCTGGAAAAATAATTATCACATGTGTTTAAGATTGATTTCAGTGATCCATTGAGCCCTGAGACACAATACCATCCACGAGTTTATTTGAAAAGCAAAACAATTAAATCTTTATGACACTTAAATCCAATTTGCATAATAATTTGGAACATGGTGTAAATTAGGCCTTTACACACAGAAACCTGTTCACAGATTGAGGGGCAGCCAAGCTGATGTGTTCCATTTCATACTCATCCCTCCCCACAGTGAGCAGAATGCCGGACTGCAAAGTTGAGACATTTCTGTAAGCTTTCTCCCTTTTATTTTGTAACTGTTTTGCATATTTGTATGTCACTTTTTATTTCCATACTTTTATATCCTTTTATTGTAAGCACTGTACCTTTTCTATTAAAGCTTAAAACTTTAATGAGTTTGAACCTTGTATGCTAAAGAATCCATAGCCTTAGAGTGTGTGATCCTCGTGATTGACATATAGTAGTAGTATTTCCGAGACTCATCGCCCGTGTGTGGACTGTGTCAGGGTGTGATTTATGCTCCCATTGCAGCATATGACTGAGGCTGAATGCTGGACTGAGTGAGAGGAGATAGATTAACCCTTGCAGGCGCAACCCCCAGTCACGTGCTGAGAAGCAGGTTACATGACAGTCACACAGTGTCTGTATCAGCTGGTGTAGTCGCTGCTCGTGGTCACATAGTGTCTGTACCAGCTGGTGCAATCTCTGCTCATAGTCACACAGTGTCTGTAACAGCTGGTGTAGTCGCTGCTCGTGGTCACAGTGTCTGTATCAGGTGGTGAAATCGCTGCTTGCGGTTACACAGTGTCTGTACCAGCTGGTGTAGTCGCGGTCACATAGTGTCTGTATCAGCTGGTGTAGTTGCTGCTTGTGGTCACACGGTGTCTGTACCAGCTGGTGTAGTCGCTGCTCGTGGTCACAGTGTCTGTACCAGCTGGTGTAGTCGCTGCTCGTGGTCACACAGTCTGTATCAGCTGGTGTAGTCGCTGCTCGTGGTCACACAGTGTCTGTATCAGCTGGTACAATCGCTGCTCGCAGTCACACAGTGTCTGTACCAGCTGGTGAAGTCGCTGCTCGTGGTCACAGTGTCTGTACCAGCTGGTGTAGTCGCTGCTCGTGGTCACAGTGTCTGTACCAGCTGGTGTAGTCGCTGATTGTGGTCACATAGTGTCTATACCGGCTGGTGTGGTCACAGTGTCTGTACCAGCTGGTGTAGTCACTGCTCGTGGTCACAGTGTCTGTACCTGCTGGTGTAGTCGCTGCTCGTGGTCACACGGTGTCTGTACCGGCTGGTGTAGTCGCTGCTCGTGGTCTCAGTGTCAGTACCGGCTGGTGTAGTCGCTGCTCGTGGTCTCAGTGTCTGTACCAGCTGGTGTAGTCGCTGCTCGTGGTCACACGGTGTCTGTATCAGCTGGTGTAGTCGCTGCTCATGGTCACACGATGTCTGTATCAGCTGGTGTAGTCGCTGCTCGTGGTCTCATAGTGTCTGTACCAGCTGGTGTAGTCTCTGCTCGTGGTCTCATAGTGTCTGTACCAGCTGGTGTAGTCGCTGCTCGTGGTCACACAGTGTCTGTATCAGCTGGTGTAGTCGCTGCTCGTGGTCACACAGTGTCTGTATCAGCTGGTGTAGTCGCTGCTCGTGGTCTCATAGTGTCTGTACCAGCTGGTGTAGTCGCTGCTCGTGGTCACACAGTGTCTGTACCAGCTGGTGTAGTCGCTGCTCGTGGTCTCATAGTGTCTGTACCAGCTGGTGTAGTCGCTGCTCGTGGTCACACAGTGTCTGTACCAGCTGGTGAAATCGCTGCTTACGGTCACACAGTGTCTGTATCAGTTGGTGCAGTCACTGCTTTCTGTCACACAGTGGCTGCACCTGTAAGTGCGGTCTCTGCTTGCAGTCTCTGGTCATGTTCACACAGTGTCTGTACTGTTCGGTGCAGTCTCTGTTCGTGGTCTCACATCTTGCTTTCCAACAGTGGTAGTGTGCAGCTGCCTATGGTCAGCTGTTACATGTATGTTGGGGCAGAGGTCGCTGACCAGAGGGCGCCGCTGATCTCTGCTGATGGTGCTGCATGCAGACATGATGGTATTCTTAGCTTTGGTAAAGCAATGTTTGCTTTAGCTACTATCTTGATGCAGCTTTTCATGGTTTCCATGGTGACAGCTGACCTAATTCGTGCATGGAGGCAAGAGTTTTTAGACAACATATTGAAATTAGGCTTTAGAGGTGATGGGGAAGATTATTATGTGATGATTATATTGTGACACGGAACCAATGCTTCACATCCATATTCCAGAATCCATACACGCATCCTCTGCGCGCAGCATGCGGGCCCGATGTCCTCCTCCGCACTCGTGATGCGGGCCCGATGTCCTCCTCCGCACTCGTGATGCGGGCCCGATGTCCTCCTCTGCACTCGTGATGCGGGCCCGATGTCCTCCTCCGCACTCGTGATGCGGGCCCAATGTCCTCCTCCGCACTCGTGATGCGGGCCCAATGTCCTCCTCTGCACTCGTGATGCGGGCCCGATGTCCTCTCCCACACTCATGTTCATGATGCGGGCCCGATATCCTCCTGTGCACTCGTGATGCGGACCCGATGTCCTCCTCCGCACTCATGATGCGGGCCCGATGTCCTCCTCTGCACTCGTGATGCGGGCCCGATGTCCTCCTCCGCACTCGTGATGCGGGCCCAATGTCCTCCTCCGCACTCGTGATGCGGGCCCAATGTCCTCCTCCGCACTCGTGATGCGGGCCTGATGTCCTCCTTCGCACTCGTGATGCGGGCCCAATGTCCTCCTCTGCACTCGTGATGCGGGCCCGATGTCCTCTCCCACACTCATGTTCATGATGCGGGCCCGATATCCTCCTGTGCACTCGTGATGTGGGCCCGATATCCTCCTGTGCACTCGTGATGTGGGCCCGTTGTCCTCCTCCGCACTCATGATGCGGGCCCGATGTCCTCCTCCGCACTCGTGATGCGGGCCCGATGTTCTCCTCCACACTCGTGATGCGGGCCCGATGTCCTCCTCCGCACTCGTGATGCGGGCCCGATGTCCTCCTTCGCTCTCGTGATGCGGGCCTGATGTCCTCCTCCGCACTCGTGATGCGGGCCCAATGTCCTCCTCTGCACTCGTGATGCGGGCTGTTGTGAATTTGCTTTTTGCTCCCTCTAGTGGTTACTAGTTTTTTGACTCTGGTTTTTCTGTCATTCCTTTTATCCGCACCTGGGTCGTTAGTTAGGGGTGTTGCTATATAAGCTCCCTGGACCTTCAGTTCAATGCCTGGCAACGTAGTTATCAGAGCTAGTCTGCTGTGCTCTTGTCTACTGAGCCTGGTTCCAGTTATATCAGCTAAGTCTGCCTTTTGCTTTTTGCTATTTGTTTTGGTTTTGTATTTTTGTCCAGCTTGTTCCAAATCAATATCCTGACCTTTGCTGGAAGCTCTAGGGGGGCTGGTGTTCTCCCCCCGGACCGTTAGACGGTTCGGGGGTTCTTGAATTTCCAGTGTGGATTTTGATAGGATTTTTGTTGACCATATAAGTTACCTTTCTTTATTCTGCTATCAGTAAGCGGGCCTCTCTGTGCTAAACCTGATTCATTTCTGTGTTTGTCATTTCCTCTTACCTCACCGTCATTATTTGTGGGGGGCTTCTATCCAGCTTTGGGGTCCCCTTCTCTGGAGGCAAGAAAGGTCTTTGTTTTCCTCTACTAGGGGTAGCTAGATTCTCCGGCTGGCGCGTGTCATCTAGAATCAACGTAGGAATGATCCCCGGCTACTTCTAGTGTTGGCGTTAGGAGTAGATATATGGTCAACCCAGTTACCACTGCCCTATGAGCTGGATTTTTGTATTCTGCAGACTTCCACGTTCCTCTGAGACCCTCGCCATTGGGGTCATAACAGTTTGCCAGGCCTTTATGCATGACATTTTCCGGAAGTATCTGGATAAATTTTTGATTGTTTATCTGGATGATATTTTGGTTTTTTCTGATAATTGGGATTCGCATGTGGAGCAGGTCAGGTTGGTCTTTAAAATTTTGCGTGAAAATTCTTTGTTTGTCAAGGGCTCAAAGTGTCTCTTTGGTGTACAGAAGGTTCCCTTTTTGGGGTTCATTTTTTCCCCTTCTGCTGTGGAGATGGACCCAGTCAAGGTCCGAGCTATTCTTGATTGGACTCAGCCCTCGTCAGTTAAGAGTCTTCAGAAGTTCTTGGGCTTCGCTAACTTCTACCGTCGTTTTATCGCTAATTTTTCTAGCATTGTGAAACCTTTGACGGATATGACCAAGAAGGGCTCCGATGTAGCTAACTGGGCTCCTGCTGCCGTGGAGGCTTTCCAGGAGTTGAAACGCCGGTTTACTTCGGCGCCTGTTTTGTGCCAGCCTGACGTCTCACTTCCCTTTCAGGTTGAGGTGGATGCTTCGGAGATTGGGGCAGGGGCCGTTTTGTCGCAGAGAGGCCCTGGTTGCTCTGTTATGAAACCTTGTGCCTTTTTCTCTAGGAAGTTTTCGCCTGCCGAGCGAAATTATGATGTGGGCAATCGGGAGTTGTTGGCCATGAAATGGGCATTTGAGGAGTGGCGTCATTGGCTCGAGGGTGCTAAGCATCGTGTGGTGGTCTTGACTGATCACAAAAATCTGATGTATCTCGAGTCTGCTAAACGCCTTAATCCGAGACAGGCCCGCTGGTCATTGTTTTTCTCCCGCTTTGATTTTGTTGTCTCGTATTTACCAGGTTCAAAGAATGTGAAGGCCGATGCTCTTTCTAGGAGCTTTGTGCCTGATGCTCCTGGAGTCGCTGATCCTGTTGGTATTCTTAAAGATGGAGTTATCTTGTCAGCTATTTCTCCGGATCTGCGACGTGTGTTGCAGAGATTTCAGGCTGATAGGCCTGAGTCTTGTCCACCTGACAGACTGTTTGTCCCGGATAAGTGGACCAGCAGAGTCATTTCCGAGGTTCATTCCTCGGTGTTGGCAGGTCACCCGGGAATTTTTGGCACCAGAGATCTGGTGGCCAGGTCCTTTTGGTGGCCTTCCTTGTCAAGGGATGTGCGGTCATTTGTGCAGTCCTGTGGGACTTGTGCTCGAGCTAAGCCTTGCTGTTCTCGTGCCAGCGGTTTGCTCTTGCCCTTGCCTGTCCCGAAGAGACCTTGGACACATATCTCCATGGATTTCATTTCTGATCTTCCGCTATCTCAGGGCATGTCCGTTATCTGGGTGATATGTGATCGCTTCTCCAAGATGGTCCATTTGGTTCCTTTGCCTAAGCTGCCTTCCTCTTCCGATCTGGTTCCTGTGTTTTTCCAGAACGTGGTTCGTTTGCACGGCATCCCTGAGAATATTGTGTCAGACAGAGGATCCCAGTTCGTTTCCAGGTTCTGGCGATCCTTTTGTAGTAGGATGGGCATTGATTTGTCGTTTTCGTCTGCTTTCCATCCTCAGACTAATGGACAGACGGAGCGAACCAATCAGACTTTGGAGGCTTATTTGAGGTGTTTTGTCTCTGCTGATCAGGACGATTGGGTGACATTCTTGCCGTTGGCTGAGTTTGCCCTTAATAATCGGGCTAGTTCCGCCACCTTGGTTTCGCCTTTTTTCTGCAACTCTGGTTTCCATCCTCGCTTTTCTTCGGGTCATGTGGAGCCTTCTGACTGTCCTGGGGTGGATTCTGTGGTGGATAGGTTGCAGCAGATCTGGAATCATGTGGTGGACAACTTGAAGTTGTCACAAGAGAAGGCTCAGCGCTTTGCCAACCGCCGCCGCGGTGTGGGTCCCCGACTACGCGTTGGGGATTTGGTATGGCTTTCTTCCCGCTTTGTTCCTATGAAGGTCTCCTCTCCCAAATTTAAACCTCGTTTTATTGGGCCTTACAAGATATTGGAAATCCTTAATCCTGTATCTTTTCGTCTGGATCTTCCTGTGTCGTTTGCTATTCACAATGTATTTCATAGGTCCTTGTTGCGGCAGTACATTGTGCCTGTAGTTCCTACTGCTGAGCCTCCTGCTCCGGTGTTGGTTGAGGGCGAGTTGGAGTACGTGGTGGAGAAGATCTTGGATTCTCGCCTCTCCAGGCGGAGGCTTCAGTACCTGGTCAAGTGGAAGGGCTATGGTCAGGAGGATAATTCCTGGGTGGTCGCCTCTGATGTTCATGCGGCCGATTTAGTTCGGGCCTTTCATGCCGCTCGTCCTGATCGCCCTGGTGGTCGTGGTGAGGGTTCGGTGACCCCTCACTAAGGGGGGGGTACTGTTGTGAATTTGCTTTTTGCTCCCTCTAGTGGTTACTAGTTTTTTGACTCTGGTTTTTCTGTCATTCCTTTTATCCGCACCTGGGTCGTTAGTTAGGGGTGTTGCTATATAAGCTCCCTGGACCTTCAGTTCAATGCCTGGCAACGTAGTTATCAGAGCTAGTCTGCTGTGCTCTTGTCTACTGAGCCTGGTTCCAGTTATATCAGCTAAGTCTGCCTTTTGCTTTTTGCTATTTGTTTTGGTTTTGTATTTTTGTCCAGCTTGTTCCAAATCAATATCCTGACCTTTGCTGGAAGCTCTAGGGGGGCTGGTGTTCTCCCCCCGGACCGTTAGACGGTTCGGGGGTTCTTGAATTTCCAGTGTGGATTTTGATAGGATTTTTGTTGACCATATAAGTTACCTTTCTTTATTCTGCTATCAGTAAGCGGGCCTCTCTGTGCTAAACCTGATTCATTTCTGTGTTTGTCATTTCCTCTTACCTCACCGTCATTATTTGTGGGGGGCTTCTATCCAGCTTTGGGGTCCCCTTCTCTGGAGGCAAGAAAGGTCTTTGTTTTCCTCTACTAGGGGTAGCTAGATTCTCCGGCTGGCGCGTGTCATCTAGAATCAACGTAGGAATGATCCCCGGCTACTTCTAGTGTTGGCGTTAGGAGTAGATATATGGTCAACCCAGTTACCACTGCCCTATGAGCTGGATTTTTGTATTCTGCAGACTTCCACGTTCCTCTGAGACCCTCGCCATTGGGGTCATAACAGCGGGCCCGATGTCCTCTCCCACACTCATGTTCATGATGCGGGCCCGATATCCTCCTGTGCACTCGTGATGTGGGCACGATGTCCTCCTCTGCACTCGTGATGTGGGCCCGATGTCCTCCTCCGCACTCATGATGCGGGCCCGATGTCCTCCTCCGCACTCGTGATGCGGGCCCGATGTTCTCCTCCGCACTCGTGATGCGGGCCCGATGTCCTCCTCTGCACTCGTGATGCGGGCCCGACGTCCTCCTCTGCACTCGTGATGCGGACCCGATGTCCTCCTCCGCACTCATGATGCGGGCCTGATGTCCTCCTTCGCACTTGTGATGCGGGCCTGATGTCCTCCTCTGCACTCGTGATGCGGGCCCGATGTCCTCCTCTGCACTCGTGATGCGGGCCCGATGTCCTCCTCCGCGCTCGTGATGCGGGCCCGATGTCCTCCTCCGCGCTCGTGATGCGGGCCTGATGTCCTCCTCCGCGCTCGTGATGCGGGCCTGATGTCCTCCTCCGCACTCGTGATGCGGGCCTGATGTCCTCCTCCGCACTCGTGATGCGGGCCCGATGTCCTCCTCTGCACTCGTGATGCGGGCCCGATGTCCTCTCCCGCACTCATGTTCATGATGCGGGCCCGATATCCTCCTGTGCACTCGTGATCATGATGCGGGCCCGATATCCTCCTGTGCACTCGTGATGCGGGCCCGATGTCCTCCTCCGCGCTCGTGATGCGGGCCTGATGTCCTCCTTCGCGCTCGTGATGCGGGCCTGATGTCCTCCTTCGCACTCGTGATGCGGGCCTGATGTCCTCCTCTGCACTCGTGATGCGGGCCCGATGTCCTCCTCTGCACTCGTGAGGCGGGCCCGATGTCCTCTCCCGCACTCATGTTCATGATGCGGGCCCGATATCCTCCTGTGCACTCGTGACGTGGGCCCGATGACCTCTCCCGCACTCATGTTCATGATGCGGGCCCGATATCCTCCTGTGCACTCGTGATGTGGGCCCGATGTCCTCTCCCGCACTCGTGTTCATGATGCGGGCTCGATGTCCTCCGTGCACTCATCATTTGTGCCCAATGTCTTCCACTCACCAGTCATTATGCGGGTCCGATGTGCTCCGCACACAGCTCACCACTCGTCATCCTGCACCGATGTCCTCCGTGCACTCATTATCTGTGCCCGATGTCCTTCGTTCACCATTTATAGTCCTGCCCCATGTTCTCTGCTTACAACTCATCATTCTGCCCCAATGCTCCCCACACAACATTCGGCCCCAATGTCCTCTTCCTATGACTTGCGTTGACATGGTAGAGATCTGTCAGTGATGTGATTTCCTGGCTTCCACAGCCGCTGTTCCTTGAGTCACTTCGATGTTTCTTGGTGGATTGTGTGATTGTGGAGCTGCAGGTAGTGCACAGACTAGCGTGCGAGTGAGTCACTTGGATGTTTCCTGGTGGATTATGTGATTGTGGAGCTGCATGTTGTGAACAGGCCAGTGTGCTAGTCACTTGTATGTTTCCTGGTAGATTTTGTGATTGTGCACAGACCAGTGTGTGGGGCGGGAGGAGACCATAAGCTGGCACCGTGCCCAGTTCTCTGTAACATCAGTTGCATTCCTCCTCAGGGTTCAGTTTGAACACCAAACCCAGACAGCTGATTGCCTCGGATCTTCATCTATGTCTACACATTACCACATATCTAATTTTCATAGCCCTGTTGGCTGCTTCTGCTTACTCTGGGCTAGTGTAAGGAGGCTTGTGAGGTGTGAGATTCTGGATCAGGAGCGAGGCGTGGTGTACTGCCATGAAAGCCATCCTTGATGCCTGATGTTGTATAGTCAGAAGCCTTCCGAGAAATGGTTGCTGATCTCGTTCTGTGGTGACTCTCAATAGTTCATAGCCATGCGGGCACCTGCATTTAATTATAATGGGTCAAATAGGAGATTTGCGAGCAGACCACCCCCATGTGACACTGCTTTTACCCTTTGTGTCTTTTAGGATTCTTCCAAAGTAATGGAGTCTACAGACAGCCAAGCTCCTGATGATCCTGAGGAGGAGCGTTTATATGCCCGGCCTGAGGAGAAGAGCTCCTCTTCTAAGAACCTTTCACCTTTGCACTCTAAAGTAACTGAGCACAAGGCACCAATACCGGCACCCATCAGTAACAGAGACCCTGACTTAAAAGACAGGGTTGTGGTAAATGGCACAGCCACCAGTGTTACTGAGAAGCTCGCCCAACTCATCGCCACCTGCCCACCTTCCAAGTCTTCCAAAATCAGAGCCAAAAAGCAGTCAGGGTCCATTCAGGGCGACACAGTCACCGATGAGCGGGGAGCGCTGCCTATGGACTCTGCTTCAGTCGGGAAACGTTCTGGCCTACCTAGTGGATCCTCAGACAACCCCGACAAAAAGACCAGCCCAGTGTTAGAGCATACTAGTGTACGACAAGACGAGGAGAGTATCCTGGAAAATGCCAGGACAAGTGCGCCTCCTGAGAAAGTGATGTCTGAGACTCAGGAGAAGCTGGGTCCTGTATTTTGCACTTCATTGGACTACAGGAACGGGAATGCATCTGATGCCCCCACCGCCGTGTCACATTTCAGTGAAGGAACCCTGCAGGCTCTGACATCCTGCAGCAGGAGCTCAAATGTGAACGGTCCCCAGCCCCACTCTAGCTCATTGCACTTAACCCCTGACACCTTACACGTGGAATGCATTGATGAGCCAAGTGACAGAAGCTCGTTTACATCGCACTCCGCCGCCGTACCGGGTCCGGGAGCCTCCCAGCACTCTCCAGACTTTCTACACAACCAGAATAAAACCTGTAAGGAGTTGAAAGTAAGCAGCCGTGTGGTCCCCGGACCCTGTGTGTCTGCCAAAAAGCCTACCCAGCGCGTGGAGCCCGCCGCTCACAAGTCGGACCCCTCCATTGTCAGCTTTGCCAGTTTGCTTAGGAAAAAGCAGCAGATAAAAGTTAGCCTGACTGAGAAACTGAGCTCCAGTGTGCAACCTGAACCTCCAGCAAAACACTTCAGAAGACGAAAAGGCAGGAAGCCTCGGTGGACTAAAGTACCCACCAAAAACCTCCATTCCTCCAAGGAACCACAGAACAATCAGCAAGCCAGACCTGACAAAGGTGGCAGCAGAACAGCACTGTCTAGTCACATGCAGAAGTCTACATTGCCTATACCAAGCACTTCCAACCATGCACCTGCCAAGGAGGCCCATAAGGAATCTCCGAGACTACATGGCACTCACCGGAGCTATAAAATAGCATTCCCTTCACCTGAAAAGCCCAGCAGGGGAAAGCCAAAGAGTAAGAACATGCCGCATTTGGATGGTCCTCTCAAAAGAGCTCTAAAAATCCCATCCTTTAAGGTTGTTTCCTCACGGTCTAGAGAAGAGGCGGGTCCTCCCGTTCTGCAGCCCGAAATACAGATGCCCTCCTTGAAAGATAATCTCTCTAGGCCACTATTTCCGCGGAAGAGAGGTAGACCCAGGAGAGACGCGGCTCCTCCACTGCGGGCTCCACCTGTGCTCTCTGTCGCACCTTTTTTGGTGACCCATAATCCGAAGCGAACAGATTCCGAAAGTAATTGGAAGCAAAATGAAGATGCGCTGCACAGCAAACTTCACCACACAGACAACCCCTACAAAGCAGGCCCTACATGTGGTGAGCCAGACAAGAAGTCTGTGCGGAGGAGCAATGGGCAGCTCATGAAGACCATCATACGGAAGATCAACAAGATGAAGACCATCAAGAGGAAGAAGCTTCTGAGCCAGATCCTCTCTGCTGGCCCAGACCAAAGCTGCAAGGAGAAAGTGCAAGCAAAACTGCCGGAACCTGTCTGCTCGCTGGCTGCCACCTTCAGCTCCAAGCTGGGCCACCAAATAAATGTCAGCAAAAAAGGCACCATCTACATCGGGAAAAGGCGAGGCCGGAAGCCAAAGGCAACCGCTGACTGCATATTGGCCAGGAACGCCACCACTGAGAGTTTAGTGGTGAAAACCGGCCAACCGGAGTCAATTGTGTCACCTGTGATGTCTTCAGCCATGCCCAGTGCCCAGGCCTTCCCTTCTCCGGTTAACTCTTTCTCTTCTGGTGCTAGTGACGCCCAGAGCCCATTAAGCATTGATGCCAGCTTTGTGGAGCCAAGCTCAGTGCCATACGCTCACATTCCCTCTCGACACGGTTCCTTCCTCCAGACGCTCGCCATGAGAAAAGCTTCCAAGGATTTTCGGCAGCTGTCTCCTCCGACATTACTGCCTAACTCTCCATCTCACGTAAACGAGATGACGTCTCTAAAGGAAGCCACGTCCTCACCCATCAGTGAATCTCACAGTGATGAGACTATCCCCAGTGACAGCGGCATCGGGACGGACAACAACAGCACGTCAGACCGCGCTGAGAAGTTCTGTGCCCAAAAGAAGAGAAGGCATTCTTTCGAGCACATCTCACTCATCGCTCCGGAGGCATCAGCTGTTCTCAGCAGCCTTAAAGAGAAGCACAAGCACAAGTGCAAGCACCGGAGCTACAACTTCATATCCTATGACAAAATCAAGAGGCAGAAAAGGAAGCGGAAAAAGAAGCACCCACAGCTGCGCAGCTGCCAGGACCCAGACTTCCTGGCTGAGCTGGAGGAGATCATGGCCCACCTGAGCGATCTCCATATTACCCATCGCAGTCATCACTTCATCCCCAGGGATTTGCTCCCCACAATATTTCGTCTCAACTTCAATAGCTTTTACAGTCACCCGACATTTCCCCTGGACCCTTTGCACTACATCCGAAAACCGGATCTAAAAAAGAAAAGGGGGCGTCCTCCTAAAATGCGGGAGACCTTGTCAGAAATGCCATTTATGCACAGCCTGGGCTTCCCGCTCTCCAGCACAGGCTTCTACCCCTCATACAGCATGCCTTACTCCCCCTCACCCCTTACTGCTGCCCCCATCGGTTTAAGTTATTATGGACGATACCCCCCTACTATTTATCCTCCCCCGCCATCCCCGTCATTTACCGCACCCTTGCACCCCCCATCTTATATGCACACAGGTCATCTTCTACTTAACCCTGCGAAGTACCATAAGAAGAAACACAAGCTGCTGCGGCAGGAAGCCTTCCTGACTACCAGCCATACCCCACTCCTGCCAGTGGGCTCGTACCCCAGCGTCCCTCCAGACATGGCGTACAGCTGGATGGTCGAGCACAAACATCGGCACCGCCACAAGCACCGAGAGCACCGCTCTGAGCAGCCGACGCTCTCCCTGGACCCTCTGGCTGGAGTTGGCTCTTCCAGGACAGTTCTGGACTCTTTAAAACATTACAGATTTGGGAAAGACCATATGACCGATCGGTACAAAGACAAGCACCGCTGCCACCTATCGTGTGGTCACCTGACTCCTTCCAAAGGGTTAATGAGTAGAGAAGGGCCGTGGCTCCGTAGAGAGACCCCCGAGTCCGGCTCATTGGCTCTCGGACTTCAGACTCCACTACAGATCGACTGTTGCAGTGGTTCTGCTGGCCTCTCGCTTGGTAATCACAATGCCGCTTCTGAGCCCACCATCAGCGAAGAGCACACCAACCTCTTCACCAGCGCGATAGGGAACTGCCGGGGCGTACTATCATCAGGCACCAGCCGCAAATCACCCAGTGATTGCCCCTCCTTATTCTCAGACGGCAGGTGGCTGAGGAAGGAGAGCCCCCCATCCCAGTCAGGTAATGGTGATAATGGTGGTGACGTCGCTAGGTGGCATTCTGTCTCATGTCCCACGGTGTAGCCTGACTCTCCTCCTGACACTGATGGCCACCCAGGGATATGATACAGTTTCTGGTAATTTTCAGTGCTGGAATGAAGCTAAGGTTGTAGGTGATGTCACGTGTAATGATCTTCTCATCTTTCAGCTTGTCAGGAGCGAAGCCTCAGAACGCCGGAGCGGTTAGGATGTAGTCCTCCCAGAAGACGGAGCGCCTCAGAGAGTACTGCATGCTCAGGTACGTAAGCAATGGACAGCGCTACAATGCCCAGAAAACTCAGCCACTGCAGAATGAAAACCTCCAAATTCTCACCATCTTCAGACTCTGATTGTTGTCAGTCATTGGGTCTCCACATATTGGGTTGTGCAGAATTTGGCACTAGTGAGGGGCCCTCGGCAGGACCAGATCAAGATGCAGTCTCACTGCTGTTTAAATTCATTGACCACAAGCATAGGTTTTGTTAATTGTGAGGTATAAAAAACAAGTCTGTTAGAAGGTCGCCAGCCTTGATTTGGTAGACCGTGACCTACATTTTACATTGGACATGAAGGTGTCTCTGGCTGCTGAGGGTCCACGCGGTCAGTATTGAGGGGGCCACGTGGAGCCGCAGAGCAGGTTACATTACCAGGAGATGGTAATGTAGACATTGGTGACCACATGTGACAAGACGCTATCCATCGAGATCCACATTTCATTTCTGTAGGATCACTAAATACGTATGATATGTTCTGGGAGGTAAGTGGGAGGCTGTTCTGGGTGAGCCTGTATGTAACAAATTGGACCTTCTTCTTTCAGTCATGGGGGTTCCTTTGCGAGGCACGAGGCATGGCTCTGCGGGGTATGAATCTGTGGACGGCCTGCTGCACAGGAATGGCTGTGTAGAGAAGCAGAATGCTCTGGCCAAGGAGGTGGATATGGTCCTTACGGCAAATATCTCAGTGTCTCCCTCCTCCAGCCCAGCTAGAGGATTTAACCGGGAGACGAGCCAGGGCAAGTCAGATCCCGGACCTCCAGAATCCCAAATAGACAGCATGGGGATGTCCTCTAATCGTCTGCCCAGTAACTACGCCAGCCAAAGCCTGAAGAGGAGCATGGTGGAGGCCATACACAAGCAGGCACGTAGAATGTGTAACTACAACCGCATCTTGGCCTCTAAGAAGAACTTGGACCACGTCAACAAGATCCTGAAAGCAAAGAAGCTGCAGAGACAGTCCCGGACTGGAAACAACATAGTTAAGAGACGGCCTGGAAGACCCCGTAAATACCCCTTGCAGGACGGCCTCCCTCTGCAGCTGATCTCCCGTACACTCGAACGGGCAGACACCGTTACTGATGTAATTGAGGCTGTAATACAAGGTGTGAGCCTGGAGAGTGAGCATTGCAGAGGCTGGAAGAGGAAGCACCATGAGCTGGAAAAGACAGAGAAGAGGCAGAGAAGTGAGGAGGACCCGGACCCCACCAGCAGGTACAGAGGACTGTGTGCTCATGGTCACCTCTGTCTGCTTATTGGTGTCAATGGAGGAATGGGTAATGATGCTGGTCAATGATTTCTATTGCTTTCATCCTTTACAGTGTGGCTGACCTGCACCTTGGAGAAGTTGCCCCCAGTCATGATGTTGACACAAGCCGCAAAATGTGTGACAGCAGTGCATCCTGTCACCTGACACCACTGGTGCAGCGAGAGAAGAAGGTCCCTCGTCTGCCCAAGAAGAAGTTCCAGAAAGCTGGCCTCTTCTCCGACGTGTATAAAGTCGCAGAGTGAGTAATATGAGTGAGCAATGCCGCTTCCCGAGGACAGTGTTGCTTCCCAAGGACAGTGTTGCTTCCCAAGGACAGGGCTGGGAACGCGGAGTGAGAATACTGTGATGAGGTGTTCATGTATTGCCAATGTGTATACTGTTACGTGGGAGGGTGAGGCACAGTCTTATGGACATTGTTGCTATAAAAAGGGTTTTCCAATTCCTCCAAAGAAGCAGATAATCTCTCCAAAAGGGAGAAGTCTGTGGACACTGCTATGTGTTGGGTCCTCTTATACTATTGTATCAGCTATGGAGGTGGGGTGTTCTCATAGTGACAAGTGTGTCAGCTCCAAGTTTTGTTGCCTGGTTGTCATGTCCGTGTCGTGGCCGAGGTGTTGCGTCAGTGTGTCGGGGGACGGATTGTTGTACCTGTGTGTCAGGGCTGGGGTGAGAGGTCCATGTGACAGGCACTGTGTGTGGTGTCCGTGTGTTGGGGACGGGGTGTGGTAGAGCTTGGGCGCGGCATCCGTGTGTCGGGGACTGGGTGTTGCGTCCATGTGTGGGGACGGGGTATGGCGTCAGTGTGTCAGTACGCGTTGATGCATTCGTGTGTTGGTGACTGGATGTGGTGGGACTGACTTGTGGCATCCGTGTGTCAAGGATGGGGTGTGGTGTCCCGTGTGTTGGGGGCAGGGTGTGGCGTCAGTATGCAGGGGACGGGATGTGGTGTCCGTGTGTCGGGGAAGGGGTGTGGAGTCCGTGTTTTGGAGATGTGGTGTGGCGTCCGTGTGTCAAGAACAGTGTGTGGCGTCCGTGTGTCAGGGACGGCGTGTGGCTTCCATGTGTTACCTCTTGTGTCTTCGTTCTGCAGCCCTAAGACCCGCCTGATGCAGCTGAAGAAGGAGAAGTTGGAGTACGTCCCCCGCGAGCACGAGTACGGGCTGCTACCGGGCCCAATCCACATCGGTGAGTGGTCAGTCCCGGGCACTAATGTCTGAGGTATCTGTTGGTCAGCACTATTTCTGGTGATGGTGCACGGTCACGGTGCATGACCTTGGTAGCGCCCCACTCCTGATCCATGGTCCTGTAGTGTTCCCACTCCTGGTCCACGGTCCTGATAGCGCCCCCACTCCTGGTGCACGGTCCTGGTAGCGCCCCCACTCCTGGTGCACGGTCCTGGTAATGCCCCCACTCCTGGTGCACGGTCCTGGTAGTGCCCCCACTCCTGGTGCACGGTTCTGGTAGCTCCCCAATTCCTGGTCCTGGCGTCTCACAGATGAGCTGCGCTGTGCTCCTGGCCGGCCACCACCGCTGCTCAATGAGGCCTTTGTTGTAGTCAGTAAGGTCACCCCAGAAGGAGCCGATTCCCAGCAGATTGGATGCTTCCTGGAGCTGCCGGTAACAGAGGGCAGATGATTAATTGCTGCGAATATCTCCTGCTCAATCCTGCCCTTCTCATCATGTTACCAGTACCGGTGGTCCCCGACGTCTGGTATTTGAGGGGCCACAGAGCGGTGTCTCATCAGCCCTTCCTCTTGTGTTTCAGGCAAATATCTGCGACATAAGAGAAGCGACTTCCAGCTGCCGTACGACATCCTGTGGCAGTGGAAGCACAATCAGGTAGGTGCAAAGGGTGAGGGCGCGGGTGGTATGCACGCTGGTCCACGCGGTCTCTCACATTCCCACACTGTCTCTATCATAGTTGTACAAGAAGCCGGACGTCCCGCTGTACAAGAAAATCCGCTCCAGTAAGTAAGACAGCCTCCCATCCAGATTGCACCCCAAACAGGAGCTGTTCGGGCATGGTGCTGTACCCCCATATGGCTCCCCGTACAAGGGGTGTCCTGTATATGTGACCCCATGGTGCTGTTCCCCCACACTACACCCTGTAGAGGGGGTGTCCTGTATATGTGACAACATGGTGCTGTACCCCCATACTGCTCCCCGTACATGGGGTGTCCTCTGTGACGCCATGGTGCTGTACCCCCACACTACTCCCCATACAGGGGGTGTCTTCTGTATGTGACCCCATGGTGCTCTACTTCAGTTGCTGAACTTCCACCCATGTTGCCCTCTTTCCCGGCAGATGTGTACGTGGATGTGAGGCCACTCTCTGGAGATGAAGCCACCACCTGTAACTGTAAGAGGCCGGAGAACTTAACGGAGCTGGGCTGTGGAGAGGACTGTCTGAACCGGTGGGCTGTGGCCTGGTGGGTTTGGAAGGCTGCTTGGGGCGTGCCTGGTGCTGACGCTCTCTTTCCTGGGTAGGATGATTTTGGCGGAGTGCTCTCCTAACACGTGTCCATGTGGACAGCAGTGCAGCAACCAGAGGATCCAGAGACACGAGTGGGTGCATTGCCTGGAGCGCTTCCGGGCCGAGGGCAAGGGCTGGGGCATCCGCACCAAGGAGGCACTGAGGGCCTCGCAGTTCATCATCGAGTACCTGGGCGAGGTGGTGAGCGAGCAGGAGTTCAGGTACTACGGTCCCCTTTGCTGTGTGCATGACGGCTGAATGATGGGAGTGGTAGTAAGTGCCGCATTCTCCTAGGAATCGGACCATCGAGCAGTACCACAACCACAGCGACCATTACTGCCTGAGCCTGGATAGCGGCATGGTGATCGACAGCTACCGGATGGGCAACGAAGCGCGCTTCATCAACCACAGCTGTGACCCCAACTGCGAGATGCAGAAGTGGTGAGCGAGTGGGGAGGGGTCTGTGCCCGTTGTGGCAGGGGATGGAAGGTGGGGTCTGGGCCTGCAGTGGCTGGGGAAGGGAGACTGGGTCTGGGCCCGATGGAGATGGGAGATGGGGTCTGGGCCCGCTGGAGATGGGGTCTGGGCCCACTGTGTATGGAGATGGCGTCTGAGCTCGCTGGGGAAGGGAGATAGGGCCTGGGCCCTCTGTGGGGGGTTGAGATGGGGCCTGAGCCCGCTATGGCTGGGGAAGGGAGACTGGGTCTGAACCTGCTGTGGCGGGGGGTGGGAGATGAGGTCTGCCGGGGAAGGGAGATTGGGTCTGCGCCCGCTGTGAAAGGGAGACTGGGTCTGCTCCAGCTGTGTCGGGATGGGGTCTGCGCCCTCTGTGGCTGGGGAAGGGAGATTGGGTTTGGGCCTGCTGTGGTGGGGATAGGAGATGGTGTCTGGGCCCGTTGTGGCAGGAGATGGGGAAGGGAGACTGGATTTGCGCTTGCTGTGGCAGAGATAGAAGATGGGGTCTGCACCTGCTATGGCTGGAGAAGGGAGATTGGGTGTGGGCCTGTCATGGTGGGGATGGGAGATGGCGCCTGGGCCCACTGTGGTGGGGATGGGAGATTGCGTCTGCACCCACTGTGGCTGGGGAAGTGAGATGGGCCATGGGCCCGCTGTGGCGGGGGTTTTGAGATGGGGTCTGGGCCTGCTGTGATGGGAGATGATGTCTGCTTATTGATTGGTCAGGTCTGTGAACGGTGTTTATCGCATCGGACTGTACGCCCTGAAGGACATGGCCGCCGGGACTGAGCTGACCTATGACTACAACTTCCACTCATTCAACACTGAGAAGCAGGTGGGTCCCTGAATCTGGGGGTCCGCGGGCACAGCTTCGCCTCATGAGTAACCTCACATCCCTGCTCTTGTCTACAGCAACTCTGTAAATGCGGCTTCGAGCAATGTCGCGGGATCATCGGTGGCAAGAGTCAGAGGATGAACGGACTGACAACCAAATCTGGCCACGTCCCTTCCCATCGAAGGTCAGGACGCTCCAAGGAGAAGAGGAAATCGAAGCACCGGCTGAAGAGGAGGGTGAGAGTGAGGCCGCAGTCACTGCGGGGGTCCGGAGACATGCACCATAACTGCATAACATTTCTGTCCTGCAGAGAGGGCTCCTGAGTGAGGAACGCAGCGTCGGCTCTGGAAATCGTCCCTGCACCCAACTGCACATGAAGCCCATGTCAAACAGAGAGAGGTGAGGAGGCTACTGCCCCTGTGTGTGCCCACCCACAGTACTGCCCCACTCCCCTTCAATGCGCTTGTGACCTCTGCTGCCCTTGTGTGCGCCAATTGTACTACCTCGCACCTCGGTCACTGCACGTGTGAACGCTGCTGCCTCAGTGTGTTCCCACCGTACTGCTTCTTTCCAAGTTACTGCACATGTGACCGCTGCTGTCCCTGCGTGTGCCCACCGTACTACCTCTCACTCTGTCACTGCACATGTGACCGCTGCTGCCCCGTGTGTGCCCACTGTACTGCCCCGCTCCTCGTCGCTGCACGTGTGACCGCTGCTGTCCCTGCGTGTGCCCACCATACAGCCCTGCACCCAGTCATTGCACGTCACTACTGCTGCCATCATGTGTGCCCACCGTACTGTTCGCACCCTGTCACTTGCTGCTGCCCTTGTGTGCCCACCATACTTTCACGCTCCCTGTCACTGCGCGTGTGACCGCTGCTGCCCTGTGTGTGTGCACCTTATTGTCTTGCACCCCATCACCGCTGCCGGTCTGTCCGCTGCCGCCTTGCTGCCGGCCTGTCTGCTGCCGGTCTGTCCCCTGCTGCCGGTCTGTCCACTGCCACCTTGCTGCCAGCCTGTCCGCTGCCGCCGGCCTGTCTGCTGCCGCTTTGCTGCCGGCCTGTCTGCTGCCGCTTTGCTGCCGGTCTGTCCGCTGCTGCCGCTACTCTGTCCGCTGCTGCCGCTACTCTGTCCGCTGCTGCCGCTACTCTGTCCGCTGCTGCCGCTACTCTGTCCGCTGCTGCCGCTACTCTGTCCGCTGCTGCCGCTAATCTGTCCGCTGCTGCCGCTAATCTGTCCGCTGCTGCCGTTACTCTGTCCGCTGCTGCTGCCCTGTCCGCTGCTGCCACCCTGTCCGCTGCTGCCGCCTTGTCCGCTGCTGCCGCCTTGTCCGCTGCTGCTCTGTCCGCTGCCACCTCGCTGCCCGTATGACCACTGCTTCCTGTCTCATTACTACCTTCCTAATGTTTTGATACCTTATGTGCCGATCCCTGCATCACTTATACCTTTTCAGGAATTTTGTGTTGAAACATCGTGTTTTCCTGTTGAGGAACTGGGAGACGACTCGGCGCAGACACGAGGAGGTGAAGGATGACTTGAGCTCGTCCTCGCTGTACAGCCGGTGGAGCAGCGTGTGTAGAGATGATGGGAACATTAAGTCTGGTGAGGCTGGCCTCCTGCGTGGCCTCCTGTGTCCTGTGCTCGGGCGGGCAGTAAGCACTTTCACCTCTTCTTTTATAGACGTCTTTTTGACGCAGTTCGCAGCTCTGCAGACATCGCGTTCAGTCCGCACCCGGAGGCTAGCAGCTGCGGAGGAGAATATTGAAGTGGCCCGGACTGCCCGCCTTGCACAGATATTTAAGGAGATCTCTGATGGGATAATCTATTCTAAAGGTGCAGAACACACACTGACTGTACAACTATGATAGAATCAACTGTATACATACAGAACAAGTCAGAAGTTTCCTTGCAGTAGGTGTCCTTGTTCTTATGCCAAAAAACAGCAAACCAGGAAGGAACCGACAAGGGGTAGAGCGACGTATGACATGGACCAGCAGATGTTTCCCTTCATGCTGCTCTTGTGCCCCTCCCCCCCAATTACTCTGAAGACTGCTTTACATGCTCAGCAGCCTCTCTGCAGCTTCATCGTCTCGACACCTGGTAAGTAGTGATGAGCAAGTATATTCCTTGCTCGGGTTTCTCCTAGCATTCTCAGGTCATCTCCGAGTATTTCTGAGTGCTCGGAGATTTAGTTTTTGTTGACGCAGCTGTATGATTTGCGGCCGCTAGACAGGTTGAATACATGTGAGGATTCCTTAGCAACCAGAAAATCGCCACATGTATTCAGGCTGTCCAGCAGCCGCAAATCACGCAGCTGCGTCAACAAAAATTAAATATCTAAGCACTCACAAATACTCGGAGAAACCCGAGCAACGAGTATACTCGCTCATCACTACTGCAATGGCTTCCAGTGATCAGGTCGCCTCGCCTCGTGGTCAGCTCGTCGGGACCTCAGGTATGGAGTCACTGGTCATCAGAAAGTGCTTACGACCATTAGGTATTTTGCAGAGGCAGCTCCATACAGTGCCGCTCTAAGCCAGAAATCAAAATTCCACAGCTAAGAGAAGTCACAGTCCATCATTACTGAGGACCATCATAGAAAAACCAAGAATGACCTCTGCTGCAGAGGATAAGTTCATCAGGTACCAGCCCCAGAACACACAGACTTCACCTCCGATAACAGCTCTCATAAATGATACATAGACATCAAGTAGCGGACATATCCCAACATCGGCTGTGAAGAGGAAACTGCAAGAAGTGGCCTTCGTGGTCAAACTACTACAAAGAAGACACTAGTGAGAACCAGAAACGAGAAGCCACTATTGAGGACAGCACACAAAGAAGCAGCCACTGAGGGCGGCAAACAAGAAGGGTCTGCCACGGAAGGCGGCAAACAAGAAGTGTCCGCCACGGAGGGCAGCAAACAAGAAGTGTTCGCCATGGAGGGCGGCAAACAAGAACGATCCGCCATGAAGGGCGGCAAGCAAGAAGAGTCTGCCACGGGGGGTGGCAAACAAGGATGGGCCGCCACGGAGAACGGCAAACAAGAAGGTGCCGCCACGGAGGGCAGCAAACAAGGGGCCGCCACGGAAGGCGGCTAACAATAAAGGGACACCACTGAGGGCAGCAAACAAGAAGGAGCTGCCACAGAGGGCGGCAAACAAAAAGGGACCGCCACAGAGGGCGGCAATCGAGGAGAGACTTTAGCTGATGAAGCTGCTGGAGAGGATGCTGAGGAGGTGTAAAGCTATCATCAGATTAAATGGGCAGCACCAGGATGAATCTGGGGCATAACGTATTCTGCCGTGTGTCTTTATTTTTGTTTCTGTATCTGTTCCTCCTATGGTTTTGCTGCCTTCAGTCTGAGTCTAAAATGTGCACATTCCCATAGAAGCAGGGAAAACCACTGCAGGGGTGTCAGGACTTATGACTGGTACTGTATATGAACACACACTGGGGAAAATAAGTGTTTGATACAGTGCCGCACTTTTTCCCATCTACAAATAATGGAGAGGTCTGTAGTTTTTATCATAGGTACACTTCAACTGTGAGCCATTTCAATTGTATGATTTTTACATAATTAATTTGCGTTTTATTGCATGAAATAAGTATTTGGTCACCGACCAACCAGCAAGACTTCTGTCCCTCACCGACCTGTTATTTTTTTTTTAAGAAGCCCTCCTACTCTGCACTCATTACCTGTATTAATTGCACCTGTTTGAACTTGTTACCTGTATAAAAGACCCCTGTCCACACACTCAATCACACTGCAACCTCTCCACGATGGCCAAGACCAAACAGCTGCCTTAAGGACAAAACTATACACCTGCACAAGGCTGGGATGGGCTACAGGACAATAGGCAAGCAGCCTGTTAAGAAGGCAACAACTGTTTTCACAATTATTAGGAAATGGAAAAAACACAAGATGACCGTCAATCTACCTTGGTCTGGGGCTTCCTGCAAGATATCTCCCCCATGAGTAAGGATGATTCTGAGAAAGGTCAGGAATCAGCCCAGAACTACACAGGAGGACCTGGTCAATGACCTGAATAGAGCTGGGACCACAGTCTGAAACATTACCGTTCGTTATGCACTATGCCATCATGGATTAAAATCCTCCTGGGCACGCAAGGTACCCCTGCTCACGCCAGCAAATGTCAAGGCCCGTTTGAAGTACCTAATGACCATCTGGATGATCCAGAAGAGGCATGGGAGAAGTTCATGTGGTCAGATGAGACCAAAATAGAACTTTTTGGTATCAACTCCACTCGTCCTGTTTGGAAGAAATAGAAGGATGAGTACAACCCCAAGAACACCATCCTAACTGTGAAGCATGGTGGGGAAACATCATGCATTAGGGGTGCTTTTCTGTAAAGGGGACAGGACGACTACACCGTATTGAAGGGAGAATGTGTGGGGTCATGTATCGAAATTTGGACCAACAATCTCCTACCCTCAAGAAGGGCATTGAAGATGGGTCGTGGTTCGATCTTCCAGCATCACAATGACACGAAACACTCAGCCAGGGCAACTAAGGAGTGGATCTGTAAGAAGCATTTCGGGGTCCTGGAGCGGCCTAGCAAGTCTCCAGACCTGAACCCAATAGAAAATCTTTGGAGGGAGCTGACAGTGTTGCACTCCTGGTTTTGGCTTACAAATACTGATGTAAAATACTGACCAAATACTGCTAGTGTGACAGCAGCCTTAGGCTTCCATGTTTTTCTTTTCCCTTTTACTATACACATTACATCCCTCTACCTCTGGTACTGCTTGCTGATAGCATGATGTAGTGTAGAGCATGGTGGACATGATGACAGCACATCTGATGTTCTCTCCTAATCACACAGATTCCATCAACCGAAGTCTTGCAGCTCCTCTGCTCAGCCTCCCGCCGAAGAAAAAGTAAGGCCCAGCATTATATCCGATAAAGGTGGTGGTGGGGTCACTCCCTATTATCTGTATAGAGTGCATCGGTGGGGTTGTTCACTATTATCTGTGTAGAGGGAGGAGGTGGGATCGCTCCCTATTATCTGTACAGAGGGAGGCGCTGTGGTCGCTCCCTATTATATGTATAGATGGAGGCGGTGTGGTCGCTCCATATTATCTGTACAGAGGAAGGCGGTGGGGTCGCTCCCTATTATCTGTATAGAGGGAGGCGGTGTGGTCGCTCCCTATTATCTGTATAGAGGGAGGCGGTGGGGTCGCTCCCTATTATCTGTATAGAGGGAGGCAGTGTGGTTGCTTCCTGTTATCTGTATAGAGGGAGGTGGTGGGGTCGCTTCCTATTATCTGTATAGAGGGAGGCTTTGTGGTCGCTTCCTATTATCTGTATAGAGGGAGGTGGTGGGGTCGCTCTCTGTTATCTGTATAGATGGAGGTGGTGGGGTCGCTCCCTATTATCTGTATAGAGGTAGGCAGTGTGGTCGCTTCCTATTATCTGTATAGAGGGAGGCAGTGTGGTCGCTTCCTATTATCTGTATGGAGGGAGGCGGTGGGGTCGCTTCCTATTATCTGTACAGACAGAGGCGGTGGGGTCGCTCCCTATTATCTGTATAGAGTGCAGCGGTGGGGTCGCTCCCTATTATCTGTATAGAGGGAGGCGGTGGGGTCGCTCCCTATTATCTGTATAGAGGGAGGCCGTGGGGTCGCTTCCTATTTGTATAGAGGGAGGCAGTGTGGTCGCTTCCTATTATCTGTATAGAGGGAGGCGGTGGGGTCGCTCTCTGTTATCTGTATAGATGGAGGTGGTGGGGTCGCTTCCTATTATCTGTATAGAGGGAGGCGGTGGGGTCGCTTCCTATTATCTGTATAGAGGGAGGTGGTGGGGTCGCTCTCTGTTATCTGTATAGATGGAGGCGGTGGGGTCGCTCTCTGTTATCTGTATAGATGGAGGTGGTGGGGTCGCTTCCTATTATCTGTATAGAGGGAGGCGGTGGGGTCGCTTCCTATTATCTGTATAGAGGGAGGTGGTGGGGTCGCTCTCTGTTATCTGTATAGATGGAGGCGGTGGGGTCGCTCTCTGTTATCTGTATAGATGGAGGTGGTGGGGTCGCTTCCTATTATCTGTATAGAGGGAGGCGGTGGGGTCGCTTCCTATTATCTATATAGAGGGAGGTGGTGGGGTCGCTCTCTGTTATCTGTATAGATGGAGGCGGTGGGGTCGCTCTCTGTTATCTGTATAGATGGAGGTGGTGGGGTCGCTTCCTATTATCTGTATAGAGGGAGGCGGTGGGGTCGCTCCCTATTATCTATATAGAGGGAGGTGGTGGGGTCGCTCCTTATTATCTATATAGAGTGCAGCGGTGGGGTCGCTTCCTATTATCTGTATAGAGGGAGGCGGTGGGGTCGCTTCCTATTATCTGTATAGAGGGAGGTGGTGGGGTCGCTCTCTGTTATCTGTATAGATGGAGGCGGTGGGGTCGCTTCCTATTATCTGTATAGAGGGAGGTGGTGGGGTCGCTCCCTATTATCTGTATAGAGGGAGGCGGTGGGGTCGCTCCCTATTATCTGTATAGAGGGAGGCGGTGTGGTCGCTCCCTATTATCTGTATAGAGGGAGGCGGTGGGGTCGCTCCCTATTATCTGTATAGAGGGAGGCGGTGGGGTCGCTCCCTATTATCTGTATAGAGAGAGGCGGTGGGGTCGCTCCCTATTATCTGTATAGAGGTAGGTGGTGGGGTCGCTTCTTATTATCTGTATAGAGTGCATCGGTGGGGTCGTTCCCTATTATCTGTGTAGAGGGAGGAGGTGGGATCGCTCCTTATTATCTGTACAGACAGAGGCGCTGTGTTCGCTCTCTATTATCTGTATAAAGGGAGGCGGTGTGGTCGCTCCCTATTATCTGTATAGATGGAGGCGGTGTGGTCGCTCCCTATTATCTGTATAGATGGAGGCGGTGGGGTCGCTCCCTATTATCTGTATAGATGGAGGCGGTGGGGTCGCTCCCTATTATCTGTACAGAGGGAGGCAGTGGAGTCGCTCCCTATTATCTGTATAGATGGAGGCGGTGGGGTCGCTCCATATTTGTATAGAGGGAGGCGGTGGGGTCGCTCCACATTATCTGTGTAGAGCAGAGGTGTCAAACTGCATTCCTCGAGGGCCTCAAACCATGAGTGTTTTCAAGATTTCCTTAGCATTCCACAAGTTGATGGAATCATTCTGTGCAGGTGATTAAATTATCACCTGTGCAATACAAGGAAATCCTGAAAACATGACCTGTTTGCGGCCCTCGAGGAATGCAGTTTGACACCTCTGGTGTAGAGTGAAGGGGTGGGGTCGCTTCCTATTATCTGTATAGAGGGAGGCGGTGGGGTCGCTCCCTATTATCTGTACAGAGGGAGGTGGTGGGGGTCGCTTCCTATTATGTGTATAGAGGGAGGCGGTGGGGTCGCTTCCTATTATCTGTGTAGAGGGAGGTGGTGGGGTCGCTTCCTATTATCTGTATAGAGGTAGGCGGTGGGGTTGCTCCTTATTTTCTGTATAGAGGGAGGAGGTGGGGTTGCTTCCTATTATCTGTGTAGAGGGAGGTGGTGGGGTCGCTCCCTATTATCTGTATAGAGGGAGGTGGTGGGGTCGCTTCCTATTATCTGTACAGAGGGAGGCAGTGGAGTCGCTCCCTATTATCTGTATAGATGGAGGCGGTGGGGTCGCTCCATATTTGTATAGAGGGAGGCGGTGGGGTCGCTCCATATTATCTGTGTAGAGCAGAGGTGTCAAACTGCATTCCTCGAGGGCCTCAAACCATGAGTGTTTTCAAGATTTCCTTAGCATTCCACAAGTTGATGGAATCATTCTGTGCAGGTGATTAAATTATCACCTGCAGGGCTGCCACTAGAAATTTTGGGGCCCCATACTGGCAACATTTTCGGGGCCCCCTTGAGACTCCGCCCAGGCTCCACCCCAGCCCCGCCTCCACACTCCACCCCTCGAACTGTCCACAGTCCCACCGCTCTCTCTTGGAAAAACTCCACTTCTCACCAATCACACATTGAGGGTACGTGTCCACCTTCAGGATGGCCGGCGGTTGCTGCGTCGGAGCGGCAAACCCGCTCGGCGCTAAGCCCCGCCCCCTACTGTGACGCGATGATGCCGGATGTGTTCATTGCACACATCCGGGATCATCGCACCCCACACATAGGGCCCTGTGTTATAGCTTGCGGCGGCGCAGCTGCCGCAAGGAACACGGACATGCTGCGATCTTAAAAGAAGCGCCGTATGTCCGGAGTCGCAGGGCCGCCGGGTGCGTGTTACCACGCTTAGTGGAGACGGGATTTCATAAAATCCCCTTCACTATGCTGGAACATCTGGACGCTGCGTGTTTGACGCTGTGGCCCCACGCACCGTCAAACACGCAGCGTTTACTTAACGTGGACACATACCCTAACAGTTCCCATCACCAGATTACACATATAGCCGGCAGCTTTTGTTTTGGCCAAAAGATTTTGTAAGCCGCCACCATAACACGGTAGACTCTTTTGGTGAGGCCCTACTCTGCTGTAACCTATTAAATATTTGTTAAAATATGCAAAACAATTTAGGTATATTTTTATTTATTTTTCAATTTTTAAAATGACCAATAATATCACATAAAAAACAAATACCGCTACACCATGACCAGATGACATATTACCACCACAGTGATCGAATAATATCACATACAAAGAACAAATACCGCTACACCATGACCAGACCGCATATTACCACCACAGTGATCGAATAATATCACATACAAAGAACAAATACCGCTACACCATGACCAGATGACATATTACCACCACAGTGATCGAATAATATCACATACAAAGAACAAATACCGCTACACCATGACCAGACCGCATATTACCACCACAGTGATCGAATAATATCACATACAAGGGACAAATACCGCAACACCATGTCCAGACCACATATTACCACCACATAGTGACTGAATACTACAATTCTGATCAGTAATAAAAAAAAAGCACCACACTATCACCATAAGGCCGGAGACACACTGGTGCGAGATACGGCCGAGTCTCGCTGGTTAAAAGCAAGCTGTGGCACCGGCACTCCGGAGCGGAGCGTGCAGCTCCATGTATTGCTATGCAGCTGCATTCTCCGCTGCGGAGTGCAGGTGCCACAGCTTGCTTTTAACCAGCGAGACTCGGCCGTATCTCGCACCAGTGTGACCCCGGCCTAAGTGCCATTATACACAGGAGAGCTGTACTTAGTATGCAGTGTCTGTGTACAGATAATACAGTGATCACTAGTGAAATTATACACAGGAGCTCTGTACATAGTATACAGTGTATAGTGTCAGTGTACAGGTAACACTGACTTACCAGTGACGTCTCTAGGTGAAGTCCTTCATCTTTCATCCAGCACAGACCGCCATCATGTCTTCCAGCCAGGACTCGTCTCTGCAGGAAATAACAGAGTTATCTCGAGCTCCGCTTGTAGAACACATTACTTAATTTTTCCCAACTTCTACATTACACAGCATAAAGAAAAAGAGGCGACATAGTGTCACTCTACACAGTAACAGGACCGCCCCCTCATTTAAAACAGTGTCCTCAAAAAATAAATACATCACTGCAGTAATAATATCCCTTAATTAGTCCCTATGGTAATAATATTCGCCATCCTGGCCCCGTGTGTCTCATTCCTGGCGTCAGCCATATGTTCTCCCATCCTGCCCTCATGAGTATCCTTTCTGCACCATATGATCTCCCCATCCTGCCCCATCTGTCTCCATCATATCCATCCTGCCCCATGATCCTGCACGATCTGTCTCCAATTCTGCCCCCAGTGTCTCCAATCATGCCCCATCTGTCTCCAGTTATGCCCCCATGTCTTTCATCATACCCCATATCTCCATTCTGCCCGTGTCCAGCATCATTCATAGCCCCCGTGTCCAGCATCATTCATAGCCCCCCGTGTCCAGCATCATTCATAGCCCCCCGTGTCCAGCATCATTCATAGCCCCCCGTGTCCAGCATCATTCATAGCCCCCCGTGTCCAGCATCATTCATAGCCCCCGTGTCCAGCATCATTCATAGCCCCCGTGTCCAGCATCATTCATAGCCCCCGTGTCCAGCATCATTCATAGCCCCCGTGTCCAGCATCATTCATAGCCCCCGTGTCCAGCATCATTCATAGCCCCCCGTGTCCAGCATCATTCATAGCCCCCGTGTCCAGCATCATTCATAGCCCCCGTGTCCAGCATCATTCATAGCCCCCGTGTCCAGCATCATTCATAGCCCCCGTGTCCAGCATCACTCATAGCCCCCGTGTCCAGCATCACTCATAGCCCCCGTGTCCAGCATCATTCATAGCCCCCGTGTCCAGCATCATTCATAGCCCCCGTGTCCAGCATCATTCATAGCCCACGTGTCCAGCATCATTCATAGCCCCCGTGTCCAGCATCATTCATAGCCCCCGTGTCCAGCATCATTCATAGCCCCCGTGTCCAGCATCATTCATAGCCCCCGTGTCCAGCATCATTCATAGCCCCCGTGTCCAGCATCACTCATAGCCCCACGTGTCCAGCATCATTCATAGCCCCCCGTGTCCAGCATCATTCATAGCCCCCGTGTCCAGCATCATTCATAGCCCACGTGTCCAGCATCATTCATAGCCCCCGTGTCCAGCATCATTCATAGCCCCCGTGTCCAGCATCTCTGCCCCCGTGTCCAGCATCTCTGCCCCCGTGTCCAGCATCTCTGCCCCCGTGTCCAGCATCTCTGCCCCCGTGTCCAGCATCTCTGCCCCCGTGTCCAGCAAGGACACAAAGATACGGACGCAAGGATACTTTATATGTGTACCACCTCCACCTGTGCCTTGTTGGAATGTGCAGCAAACAAACCCCCCCCTCATTGAATCCATGCAGGCAGCAAACCAACCCCCCCCCCCCCCGGGCCCTGTTTGAATCCATGCAGGCAGGCAGCAAACAAACCTCCCCACCCCCGGGCCCTGTTTGAATCCGACCCCCCCCCCCCCCGTGCAGGCAGGCAGCAAATAAACCCCCCCAAACAGGGCCCGGGGGTGGGGGGGGTTTATTTGCTGCCTGCCTGCATGGGGGGTCTGATTCAAACAGGGCCCGGGGGTGGGGGCCCGGGGGGGGTTTATTTGCTGCCTGCCTGCATGGGGGGTCTGATTCAAACAGGGCCCGGGGGTGGGGGCCCGGGGGGGTTTATTTGCTGCCTGCCTGCACGGGGAGTCTGATTCAAACAGGGCCTGGGGGTGGGGGCCCTGGGGGGTTTATTTGCTGCCTGCCTGCACGGGGGGTCTGATTCAAACAGGGCCCGGGGGGGTTTATTTGCTGCCTGCCTGCATGGGGGTCTGCTTCAAACAGGGCCCGGGGGTGGGGGCCCCCGGGCCCTGTTTGAATCAGACCCCCGTGCAGGCAGGCAGCAAATAACCCCCCCCTGGGCCCCCACCCCCGGGCCCTCACCCCCAGGCCCTCACCCCCGGGCCCTGTTTGCATCCGGAGTCTGGACGGACGGTACTAACCCTGCTCGCCCGCCGCCGGCTCCACTCGTCTGGTCCGGTCTGCAGAGCAGCTCCAGCATCCTGCACGTCCTCAGTCCTCTCATCGTGCGGTGGTCCCCTGCTGCCACCGGCCTGCCTCTTCTGCTCCGCCGTCTGCTCCACCGCCGTCCGCAGCAGGCACGTGGCACACCGCACGCTGCTCTGCTCTGGAATGAGGAAGTGGAGCAGGGCAGCGTGTGATGTCACACGCCCATGATGCACCGGGCCCCTTAAAGCTACAGCGCTCATTTAGCCTGCATTTACACACGCCAGACGCGGAGACGCCAGCCCACAGGTAGTTAATTGGCTCAATGGCAGCACAGCAGCTGCAGCAGCATGAATAAAATGTCAGAGGGGGCCCGAGCAGAGCGCGGACCGGGTTGTCAGCGTGCTCGGGCGGCGGGCCCCCCTTTTTGCTCCTCATCTCCGGGCCCCATACAGCAGTGATGCCTGTCATGCCCTGATGGCGGCCCTGATCACCTGTGCAATACAAGGAAATCCTGAAAACATGACCTGTTTGCGGCCCTCGAGGAATGCAGTTTGACACCTCTGGTGTAGAGTGAAGGGGTGGGGTCGCTTCCTATTATCTGTATAGAGGGAGACGGTGGGGTCGCTCCATATTATCATTATAGAGGGAAGCGGTGGGGTCGCTCCCTATTATCTGTACAGACGGAGGCGGTGGGGTCGCTCCCTATTATCTGTATAGAGGTAGGTGGTGGGTTTACCGCTCCTTATTTTCTGTATAGAGGGAGGTGGTGGGGTCGCTTCCTATTATCTGTATAGAGGGAGGTGGTGGGGTCGCTTCCTATTATCTGTATAGAGGGAGACGGTGGGGTCGCTCCATATTATCTGTATAGAGGGAAGCGGTGGGGTCGCTCCCTATTATCTGTACAGACGGAGGCGGTGGGGTCGCTCCCTATTATCTGTATAGAGGTAGGTGGTGGGTTTGCTCCTTATTTTCTGTATAGAGGGAGGTGGTGGGGTCGCTTCCTATTATGTGTATAGAGGGAGGCGGTGGGGTCGCTTCCTATTATCTGTATAGAGTGCAGCGGTGGGGTCGCTTCCTATTATCTTTGTAGAGGGAGGCAGTGGGGTCGCTTCCTGGTCAACAGCATTTTTGGTGCCAAAGATATTTCATCGAATTTGGGGTATTTTTGGGGTGCTGATTCTGAATATGTCATCAGTTTTGCCAGATTGGCTCAAGTTTTTGAGATTTTTGGTATCTTATTTATAGCACTTGTTGGTAAATGCGACGCATCATCTCATTAATTTCTTTGGATTAGTACTTGAACTGAGCAGTTCTCAATATAGTTTTGTGTTAATTAGTGTTCTAAAAGTTTGTTCATAGCTTGATTTTTGCACTAACTTTATGTTGTTGTCTGTTTTCCAGTGAAAAGCATGAACTCATCAAGAAGAAGTTGTCTTAACGATCCAGACTCATTCTGTTACATTTGTGGTGAATACACACTGCCAAAACATAGAAGAAACATAACAGACTTCGTAAAAAAAGTGTATTTTGCCTATTTTGGGGTTATGCTTGGGGACCAAGACAAGTTTTGGGCACCACACATAGTGTGCAAAGCATGTATCGAATTATTACGAAAATGGAGCAAAGGACAAAGAAAAAGCTTCAAATTTGGTGTTCCAATGGTGTGGAGAGAGCCAAAAAATCATCATGATGACTGTTATTTATGGTAAACACAGGTACAGGCACATCTTCACAATGAGGGACAGGCCTTCTTGCAGATTCCATGTTACTCCCATTTTCGTTTCTTATGCTTATTGAATCCTTGCACTTGCACTGCACAGAAATAACAGTCATCATGATGATTTTTTGGCTCTCTCCACACCATTGGAACACCAAATTTGAAGCTTTTTCTTTGTCCTTTGCTCCATTTTCGTAATAATTCGATACATGCTTTGCACACTATGTGTGGTGCCCAAAACTTGTCTTGGTCCCCAAGCATAACCCCAAAATAGGCAAAATACACTTTTTTTACGAAGTCTGTTATGTTTCTTCTATGTTTTGGCAGTGTGTATTCACCACAAATGTAACAGAATGAGTCTGGATCGTTAAGACAACTTCTTCTTGATGAGTTCATGCTTTTCACTGGAAAACAGACAACAACATAAAGTTAGTGCAAAAATCAAGCTATGAACAAACTTTTAGAACACTAATTAACACAAAACTATATTGAGAACTGCTCAGTTCAAGTACTAATCCAAAGAAATTAATGAGATGATGCGTCGCATTTACCAACAAGTGCTATAAATAAGATACCAAAAATGTCAAAAACTTGAGCCAATCTGGCAAAACTGATAGCATATTCAGAATCAGCACCCCAAAAATACCCCAAATTCATTAAAATATTTTGGACACCAGAAAAAAAAATTTTTTTTGTTGACCTGTGTTATCTGTACAGAGGGAGGTGGTGGGGTCGCTTCCTATTATCTGTACAGAGTGAGGCGATGGGGTCTCTCCCTATTATTTGTGTAGAGGAAGGCGTTGGGGTTGCTGCCTATTTGTATAGAGTGAGGTGGTGGGGTCGCTTCTTGTTATCTGTATAGAGTGCAGTGGTGGGGTCGCTCTCTTTTTGTATAGAGTGCAGCGGTGGGGTCGCTCCAGGGAGGTGATGGGGTCGCTTCCTATTATCTGTATAGAGTGCAGCGGTGGGGTCGCTCCCTATTATCTGTGTAGAGGGAGGCGGTGGGGTCGCTCCCTATTATCTGTATAGAGGTAGGTGGTGGGGTTGCTCCTTATTTTCTGTATAGAGGGAGGAGGTGGGGTCGCTTCCTATTATCTGTGTAGAGGGAGGTGGTGGGGTCGCTCCCTATTATCTGTATAGAGGGAGGTGGTGGGGTTGCTTCCTATTATCTGTATAGAGGGAGGCGGTGGGGTCCCTCCATATTATCTGTATAGAGGGAGGCGGTGGGGTCGCTCCCTATTATCTGTACAGACGGAGGCGGTGTGGTCGCTCCCTATTATCTATATAGAGGGAGGTGGTGGGGTCGCTCCCTATTATCTATATAGAGTGCTGCGGTGCGGTCGCTTCCTATTATCTGTATAGAGTGCAGCGGTGGGGTCGCTTCCTATTATCTTTGTAGAGGGAGGCAGTGGGGTCGCTTCCTATTATCTGTACAGAGGGAGGTGGTGGGGTCGCTTCCTATTATCTGTACAGAGTGAGGCGATGGGGTCTCTCCCTATTATTTGTGTAGAGGAAGGCGTTGGGGTTGCTGCCTATTTGTATAGAGTGAGGCGGTGGGGTCGCTTCTTGTTATCTGTATAGAGTGCAGTGGTGGGGTCGCTCTCTTTTTGTATAGAGTGCAGCGGTGGGGTCGTTCCAGGGAGGTGGTGGGGGCGCTTCCTATTATCTGTATAGAGGTAGGTGGTGGGGTTGCTCCTTATTATCTGTATAGAGGGAGGCGGTGGGGTTGCTCCCTATTATCTGTATAGAGGTAGGTGGTGGGGTTGCTCCTTATTATCTGTATAGAGGGAGGCGGTGTGGTCGCTCCCTATTATCTGTATAGAGGGAGGTGGTGGGGTTGCTCCTTATTATCTGTATAGAGTGCAGCGGTGGGGTCGCTTCCTACTATCTGTGTAGAGGGAAGCGGTGGGGTCGCTTCCTATTATCTGTATAGATGGAGGTGATGGGGTCGCTCCCTATTATCTATATAGAGTGCAGAGGTGGGGTCGCTTCCTATTATCTGTGTAGAGGGAGGTGGTGGGGTCGCTCCCTATTATCTGTATAGAGGGAGGCAGTGGGGTCGCTTCCTATTATCTGTACAGACGGAGGCGGTGGGGTCGCTCCCTATTATCTGTATAGAGGTAGGTGGTGGGGTTGCTCCTTATTATCTGTATAGAGTGCAGCGGTGGGGTCGCTTCCTACTATCTGTGTAGAGGGAGGCGGTGGGGTCGCTTCCTATTATCTATATAGAGTGCAGCGGTGTGGTCGCTTCCTATTATCTGTGTAGAGGGAGGTGGTGGGGTCGCTCCCTGTTATCTGTATAGAGGGAGGCAGTGGGGTCGCTTCCTATTATCTGTACAGACGGAGGCGGTGGGGTCGCTCCCTATTATCTGTATAGAGGTAGGTGGTGGGGTTGCTCCTTATTATCTGTATAGAGGGAGGCGGTGGGGTCGCTCCCTATTTGTATAGAGGGAGGCGGTGGGGTCGCTTCCTATTATGTGTATAGAGGGAGGTGGTGGGGTCGCTTCCTATTATGTGTATAGAGGGAGGTGGTGGGGTCGCTCCCTATTATCTGTATAGAGGGAGGTGGTGTGGTCGCTCCCTATTATCTATATAGAGTGCAGCGGTGGGGTCGCTTCCTATTATCTTTGTAGAGGGAGGTGGTGGGGTCGCTTCCTATTATCTGTATAGAGGGAGGTGGTGGGGTCGCTTCCTATTATCTGTATAGAGGGAGGTGATGGGGTCGCTCCCTATTATCTGTATAGAGTGCAGCGGTGGGGTCGCTTCCTATTATCTTTGTAGAGGGAGGTGGTGGGGTCGCTCCCTATTATCTATATAGAGGGAGGTGGTGGGGTCGCTTCCTATTATCTGTATAGAGGGAGGTGATGGGGTCGCTCCCTATTATCTGTATAGAGTGCAGCGGTGGGGTCGCTTCCTATTATCTTTGTAGAGGGAGGTGGTGGGGTCGCTTCCTATTATCTGTACAGAGGGAGGTGGTGGGGTCGCTCCCTATTATCTGTACAGAGTGAGGCGATGGGGTCTCTCCCTATTATTTGTATAGAGGAAGGCGTTGGGGTTGCTTCCTATTTGTATAGAGTGAGGCGGTGGGGTCGCTTCTTGTTATCTGTATAGAGTGCAGTGGTGGGGTCGCTCTCTTTTTGTATAGAGTGCAGCGGTGGGGTCGCTCCAGGGAGGTTGTGGGGGCCTTCCTATTATCTGTATAGAGGTAGGTGGTGGGGTTGCTCCTTATTATCTGTACAGAGGGAGGTGGTGGGGTCGCTTCCTATTATCTGTGTAGAGGGAGGCGGTGGGGTCGCTCCATATTATCTGTATAGAGTGCAGCAGTGGGGTCGCTTCCTATTATCTGTACAGACGGAGGCGGTGGGGTCGCTCCCTATTATCTGTATAGAGGTAGGTGGTGGGGTTGCTCCTTATTATCTGTATAGAGTCCAGCGGTGGGGTCGCTTCCTATTATCTGTGTAGAGGGAGGTGGTGGGGTCGCTTCCTATTATCTGTATAGAGGGAGGCGGTGGGGTCGCTCCATATTATCTGTATAGAGGGAGGCAGTGGGGTCGCTTCCTATTATCTGTACAGACCGAGGCGGTGGGCTCGCTCCCTATTATCTGTATAGAGGGAGGTGGTGGGGTCGCTTCCTATTATCTGTGTAGAGGGAGGTGGTGGGGTCGCTCCATATTATCTGTATAGAGGGAGGCAGTGGGGTCGCTTCCTATTATCTGTACAGACGGAGGCGGTGGGGTCGCTCCCTATTATCTGTATAGAGGTAGGTGGTGGGGTTGCTCCTTATTATCTGTATAGAGTCCAGCGGTGGGGTCGCTTCCTATTATCTGTGTAGAGGGAGGTGGTGGGGTCGCTTCCTATTATCTGTATAGAGGGAGGCGGTGGGGTCGCTCCATATTATCTGTATAGAGGGAGGCAGTGGGGTCGCTTCCTATTATCTGTACAGACCGAGGCGGTGGGCTCGCTCCCTATTATCTGTATAGAGGGAGGTGGTGGGGTCGCTTCCTATTATCTGTGTAGAGGGAGGTGGTGGGGTCGCTCCATATTATCTGTATAGAGGGAGGCAGTGGGGTCGCTTCCTATTATCTGTACAGACGGAGGCGGTGGGGTCGCTCCCTATTATCTGTATAGAGGTAGGTGGTGGGGTCGCTTCCTATTATCTATATAGAGGGAGGTGGTGGGGTCGCTCCTTATTATCTATATAGAGTGCAGCGGTGGGGTCGCTTCTTATTATCTGTGTAGAGGGAGGCAGTGGGGTCGCTTCCTATTATCTGTATAGAGGGAGGTGGTGGGGTCGCTTCCTATTTGTATAGAGGGAGGTGGTGGGGTCGCTTCCTATTATCTGTATAGAGGGAGGCGGTGGGGTCGCTCCATATTATCTGTATAGAGGGAGGCAGTGGGGTCGCTTCCTATTTGTATAGAGGGAGGTGGTGGGGTCGCTTCCTATTATCTGTATGGAGGGAGGTGGTGTGTCGCTTCCTATTATCTATATAGAGTGCAGTGGTGGGGTCGCTTCCTATTATCTGTACAGACGGAGGCGGTGGGGTCGCTCCCTATTATCTGTATAGAGGTAGGTGGTGGGCTTGCTCCTTATTATCTGTATAGAGTGCAGCGGTGGGGTCGCTTCCTATTATCTGTGTAGAGGGAGGTGGTGGGGTCACTTCCTATTATGTGTATAGAGGGAGGCGGTGGGGTCGCTCCATATTATCTGTATAGAGGGAGGCAGTGGGGTCGCTTCCTATTATCTGTACAGACCGAGGCGGTGGGCTCGCTCCCTATTATCTGTATAGAGGTAGGTGGTGGGGTTGCTCCTTATTATCTGTATAGAGGGAGGTGGTGGGGTCGCTTCCTATTATCTGTGTAGAGGGAGGTGGTGGGGTCGCTCCATATTATCTGTATAGAGGTAGGTGGTGGGGTCGCTTCCTATTATCTGTATAGAGGGAGGTGGTGGGGTCGCTCCTTATTATCTATATAGAGTGCAGCGGTGGGGTCGCTTCTTATCTTTGTAGAGGGAGGCAGTGGGGTCGCTTCCTATTATCTGTACAGAGGGAGGTGGTGGGGTCGCTCCCTATTGTCTGTACAGAGTGAGGTGATGGGGTCTCTCCCTATTATTTGTATAGAGGAAGGCGTTGGGGTTGCTTCTTGTTATCTGTATAGAGTGCAGTGGTGGGGTCGCTCTCTTTTTGTATAGAGTGCAGCGGTGGGGTCGCTCCATGGAGGTGGTGGGGACGCTTCCTATTATCTGTATAGATGGAGGCAGTGGGGTCGCTCCATATTATCTGTATAGAGTGAGGCGGTGGAGTCGCTCTCTATTATCTGTATAGAGGAAGGTGTTGGGGTTGCTCCCTATTTGTATAGAGTGAGGTGTGGGGTCTCTTGTTCTCTGTATACAGTGCGGCGGTGGGGTCGCTCCCCATTATCTGTGTAGAGGGAGGTGGTGGGGTCGTTTCCTATTATCTGTGTAGAGGGAGGCAGTGGGGTCGCTTCCTATTATCTGTATAGTGGGAGGCGGTGGGGTCGCTCTATATTATCTGTTGAGAGGTAGGCAATGTGATCGCTCCCATTTAGCTGTATAGTGGGAGGCGGTGCGGTCGCTTCCTATTATCTGTATAGAGGGAGGCGATGGGGTCGCTTCCTATTATCTGTATAGAGGGAGGCGGTGGGGTCGATCTCTATTATCTGTATAGAGGGAGGCTGGGGGTCGATCTCTATTATCTGTATAGAGGGAGGCTGGGGGTCGATTCTTATTATCTGTTGAGAGGTAGGCAATGTGGTCCCTCTCTATTATCTGTATAGAGGAAGGCGTTGGGGTTGCTTCCTATTTGTATAGAGCGAGGCGGTGGGGTCGCTTCTTATTATCTGTATAGAGCGAGGCGGTGGGGTCACTTCCTGTTATCTGTATAGAGCGAGACGGTGGGGTTTCTTCTTATCTGTATAGAGGGAGGCGGTGGGGTGTCTCCCTATTATCTGTATGAAGGGAGGCGGTGGAGTCGCTCTCTTTTTGTATAGAGTGCAGTGGTGGGGTTGCTCTCTTTGTATAGAGTGCAGCGGTGGGGTCCAATTTTTGTATAGAGTGCAGTGGTGGGGTTGCTCTTTTTGTATAGAGTGCAGCGGTGGGGTCGCTCTCTATTATCTGTATAGAGAGAGGTGGTGGGTCTCGCGCTCTTATCTATATAGAGGGAGGTGGTGGGGCTCGCTCTATATTACCTGTATAGAGGGAGGCAGTGGGGTCTCCCTATTATCTGTATAGAGTGCGAAGGTGGGGTTGCTCTCATTTTGTATAGAGTGCAGCAGTGGGGGTCGCTCTCTTTTTGTATAGAGTGCAACTGTGGGGGTCGCTCTCTTTTTGTATAGAGTTCAGCGGTTGGGGGCGCTCTCTATATGTATAGGGGTCTGCTGTGGGGTCATGTCCCACCCCTGGGTGGACTTACAGTAGTTGCTTCCGTTGCAGGAACCCTTACTACTATGAGAAGGTTGTCGATCCCCTCGATCTGCTGACGGTTGGGAAACAGATTTTAAGTGGATTCTACAAGACAGTCGAAGCCTTTGACACAGACATGTTGAAAGTTTTCCGTAACGCAGAGGTAAGTCACACACGGGGCTGGCCTCTAATTATGGGAAACCGAATGTGAAGATAAAATCTTGCCATTTACCAGAAATATCACGGGAGGAAGTCCGCTATCGGGAGAGATGTGTGTCGGCTCCGGAAGGCTTATTATAGTGCTCGCCACGAGTCTGCTGCACAGATCGATGAAATTATGGGGGAGACCGCTAGTGAAGCAGACAGCAGTGAGAACTCCCTGTGCGACAAAGATGGAGGCCATGAGAAGGAGGATGACATCATCCGCTGTATATGTGACCTCTACAAGGATGAAGGACTAATGATTCAGTGTGAGAAATGTATGGTGAGTATACAGAGGTCAACTTGTGTGTATAACTAGTATATGGAGGATGGTATGTGTGTGCGTATGACTATTATACAGCAGGTGGTGTGTGTATGATTAGTATACGGAGGATGGTTTGTGTATGACTAGTATATGGAGGATGGTGTTTGTGTGTGTGTGTATGACTAGTATATGGAGGATGGTGTTTGTGTATGACTAGTATATGGAGGATGGTGTGTGTATGACTAGTATATGGAGGATGGTGTGTGTATGACTAGTATACGGAGGATGGTGTGTGTATGACTAGTATACGGAGGATGGTGTGTGTATGACTAGTATACGGAGGGTGGTGTGTGTATGACTAGTATATGGAGGGTGGTGTGTGTATGACTAGTATATGGAGGAGTGTGTGTGTGTGTGTGTGCGCGCGTATGACTAGTATATGGAGGATGGTGTGTGTATGACTAGTACAGTGTTCCCCAACTCCAGGCCTCAAGAGCCACCAACAGGCCATGTTTTGAGGATCTCCTTAGTATTGCACAGGTTATTGAACGCTTGCCTGTCCAGGAGATGCAATTATCACCTGTGCAATACTAAGGAAGTCCTGAAAACAAGACCTGTTGCTGGCTCTTGAGGACTGGAGTTGGGGAACACTGGACTAGTATATGGATGATGGTGTGTGTATGACTAGTATACCAAGGATAGTGTGTGTATGGCTTTTATGCAGAGATGGTGGATGTGTATGACTAGTATACTGAGGTATAGCCTCTTGATATATGCTGTAATATGCAGTTGGAGTGGTATATTCACTCTATAGTCTCCTATAATGTGCAGTATGAGCGGTGTACACGCAATATATCCTCCTGTAATGTGAAATATGAGCACTGTATATCCTCCTGTTATATCTTGTAATGTGCAGTATGAGCCGTGTATATACGTATATCCTTCTGATATACAGTGGGGAAAAAAGGATTTAGTCAGCCACCAATTGTGCAAGTTCTCCCACTTAAAAATATGAGATGCCTGTAATTGACATCATAGGTAGACCACAACTATGAGAGTCAAAATGAGAAAACAAATCCAGAAAATCACCTTGTCTGATTTAGCAAGATTTATTTTGCAAATTATGGTGTAAAATAAGTATTTGGTCTTTAACAAAAGTTCATCTTAATATTTTGTTATATATCATTTGTTGGCAATGACAGAGGTCAAACGTTTTCTGTAAGTCTTCACAAGGTTGGCACACACTGTTTGTGGTATGTTGGCCCATTCTTCCATGCAGATCTCCTCTAGAGCAGTGATGTTTTGGGCCTGTCGCTGGGCAACACGGACTTTGTGGAGACTGAATAGGCCACTCCCAGACCTACATATGCTTCTTACGAAGCCACTCCTTCGTTGGTCTGGCAGTGTGCTTGGGATCACTATCGTGCTGAAAGACCCATCCACATTTCATCTTCAATGCCCTTGCTGATGGAAGGAGGTTTGCACTCAAAATCTCACGATACATGCCCCATTCATTCTTTTATGTACATGGATCAGTCATCCTGGTACCTTTGCAGTGAAACAGCCCCAAAGCATGATGTTGGCACCCCCATGCTTCACAGTAGGCATGGTGTTCTTTGGATGCAACTCAGCATTCTGTCTCCTCCAAAGCATGACGAGTTTTGTTTCTACCACACAGTTCTACTTTGGTTTCATCAGACCTTATGACATTCTCCCAATACTCTTCTGGATAATCCAAATGCTCTCTAACAAACTTCAGACAGGCCCAGACATGTACTGGCTTAAGCAGGGGGACACGTCTGCACTGCAGTATCTGAGTCCCTGGCGGCGTAGTGTGTTACTGATGGTAGCCTTTGTTACGGTGGTCCCAGCTCTATGCAGGTCATTCACTAGGACCCCCGTGTGGTTCTGGGATTTTTTCTCATTTTTCTTGTGATTATTTTGACCCCACAGGGTAAGAACTTGCCTGGAGCCCTAGATCGAGGGAGATTATCAGTGGTCTTGTATGTCTTCCATTTTCTTATTATTGCTCCCACAGTTGATCACACTAAGCTGCTTGCCTATTGCAGATTCAGTCTTCCCAACCTGGTGCAGATCTACAATTTTGTTTCTGGTGTCCTTCGACAGCTCTTTGGTCTTCACCGTAGTGGAGTTTGGAGTGTGACTGTTAGAGGTTGTGAACAGGTGTCTTATATACTAATAACAAGTTCAAACAGGTGCCATTACTACAGGTAATGAGTGGAGGACAGAGGAACCTCTTAAAGAAGAAGTTACAGGTCTGTGAGAGACAGAAATCTAGCATGTTTTTAAGGTGATCAAATACCTTATATACTCGAGTGTAAGCCGAGATTTTCAACCCATTGTTTTAGGCTGAAAGTGCCCCTCTCGGCTTATACTCGAGTCACCCCCACCGGTCTGTCTCCCCCAGTCCGTCTCTTTTCCCAGGGGGTGTTTCTTACCCCCTCCTTCACAGCAGCGGCGGTGGAGCAGTGCGATCCTGGCATGTATTGAGTCCCAGAGTTAGCGTTGTGCTGGTAACATATAGAGCAAGCAGTAGCCGTGCGGCAGGTGGAGGTTGCGGGCGGTCTGTATTTTCAGTGCCGTACGCTTCACTTCCGGTGACATCACGAATATTCATAAGCCATAATGAGCGGGACTGGAAGTGAAATGTGTGCAGCGAAAATACAACCTCCACTTGCCGTACAGCTACCGCTTGCCTCCACGACTGCTACTTCTGCTCCATACGTTACTGACACGCCACTGCCTCCGGGACGCCATACATGACAGGATGGCACTACACCGCTGCTGCTGTGAAGAAGTGGGTTAGAAACACCCCCGTGGAAGACTCGCGGACCGACAGGGAGAGGGGAGACTCGCGGATCCAGTAACTGCTGCATCTTCCTACTCGGTGTATACTCGAATCAATACGTTTTCCCAGTTTCTGAGGTAAAATTAGGTACCTCGGCTTATACTGGGGTCAGCTTATACAGTACTTACCGTATATACTCCAGTATAAGCCGACTGAGTATAAGCCGAAACCCCTAATTTTGCCACAAAAACTGGGAAAACTTATTGACTCGAGTATAAGCCTAGAATAGGAAATGCAACTACTGGTAAATTTCAAAAATAAAAATAGATACCAATAAAAGTAAAATTAATTGAGACATCAGTAGGTTAAATGCTTTTGAATATCCATATTGAATCAGGAGCCCCATATAATGCTCCATACAGTTCATGATGAGCCCCATAAGATGCTCCATACAAAACATATGCCCAATATAATGCTGCACAAAGGTTAATAATGGCGCCATGAGCAGGCGGGGACATCGGCGCGCTATGGGGGCCAGGTGCCGGTGTCTCCACTGGCTCAGGTCCCCGGCACTTGCGATATTCACCTGTCCCCATTCCACCGCCTCGTGCCGCTGTGTCTTCCGCATCCTCTGGCTGTGACTGTTCAGTCAGGGCACGCACTAAATGCGTCATCTCGCCCTATGACCTGAATGTCACAGCCAGACGACACGGAAGACAGAGTGCGTCGGTGGAATGGGGACAGGTGAATATCGCATGGCTCACCCTGCCCCATCATACTCACCCCCTTCTGGCACAGTCTCTGCAAGTCCCTGCTTCTCCTTTGGTCTCCGGAGCCGGCAACTTGTTCCTGTGTTCAGCTGTCACATGGTACCGCTCATTAAATTAATGAATATGTGCTCCACGCCTATGGGAGGGGAGTCGCATCCATATTCGTTACTTTACCACGTGACTGCTGAACACAGGAAGAGCTGCCGGAGACCATCGGAGAAGCAGGGACGTGCATAGACCGCGCCAGGAGGGGATGAGTATGATGTGAGAGCTGCCGCTCCCCCTTCCCCTCCGACGCCCTGGGACAATAACTCGAGTAAAAGCCTAGAGGGGCACTTTCAGCCTAAAATAATGGGCTGAAAATCTCAGCTTATACTCGAGTATATACGGTATTTTCCATCATATTTTGCAAAATAAATCTTGACAAGTCAGACAAGGTGATTTTCTGGATTTGTTTTCTCATTTCGACTCTCATAGTTGTGGTCTACCTATGATGTCAATTACAGGCCTCTCATCTTTTTAAGTGGGTGAACTTGCACAATTGGTCACTGACTAAATAATTTTTTTCCCCACTGTATGCTGTAATGTGCTGTATGAGCGGTGTATATACTGTGTATTATCTTGATAAATCCTGTAATGTGCAGTATATATACTGTTTATCCTCCTGTCTCCTGTAATGTGCAGTATGAGTGGGGTATTCACTGTATATCCCCTGTCTCCTGTAATGTGCAGTTTGAGCGGTGTATGTCCTTTATATCGTCATGTAATGTGCTGTATGAGCCGTGTATATACTCTGATATACAGTATATACACCGCTCATACAGTACATTACAGCATATATCGTCCGGTCTCCTGTAATGTGCTGTATAAGCAGTGTATGTATTGCATATCATCCTGTCTCCTGTAATGTGCTGTATGAGCGGTGTATGTACTGTATATCATCGTGTATATCCAGAAAAAAGGGCCAAATACCAAATGCTCATCCATAGAAGCATAAATATCAAACCAAAAAGAATGTATTGAACACAGAGCAATAATAAAAGGTAAATTTTTATTGATAATTACATCAAATAATTTTATCTTGTTAAAATTACATAAATACACAGAATAAAAAGAAAGACAAAAGGGATTTAGTGACACCTTAGTGCCACGTCCAAGAATGGCTGGTTTAGGTCAAAAGGGCAAAATTAAGTCACGTGCATATGTTTACACATGTCTATTACCATAGCGGACAACCAAATCAAGCAATTAATATTAGGTAAGTAATGCAAATACTATATAAATAATACCAGCTGCTATAGATGGAACTTCATAAGGGCCTCAATAAAGTGGCAAGTGCATATTATATTAGAGGATACAAATGAAAATCATAAAAGAGGCCAAGCCATTAACACCATCATACAAGAAGCAGCTTAGTAACGAAACGCGCGTTGGGGACTGTCTTCCACGCCCTTGTTAAAGGTTGGTCTATTATGGGTGCTTTTCATTTTAACACTCCTATTATCTACATGCCTTCCATTGCTGTGTATTTTTTGGCAATCTGATTTTACTAAGCTGCTTCTTGTATGATGGTGTTAATGGCTTGGCCTCTTTTATGATTTTCATTTGTATTCTCTAATATAATATGCACTTGCCACTTTATTGAGGCCCTTCTGAAGTTCCATAGTTAACTCTATAGCAGCTGGTATTATTTATATAGTATTTTCATTACTTACCTAATATTAATTGTTTGATTTGGTTGTCCGCTATGGTAATAGACATGTGTATACATATGCACGTGACTTAATTTTGCCCTTTTGACCTAAACCAGCCATTCTTGGACGTGGCACAAAAGTCTCACTAAATCCCTTTTGTCTTTCTTTTTATTCTGTGTATTTATGTAATTTTAACAAGATTACAATTATTTGATGTAATTATCAATAAAAATTTACCTTTTATTATTGCTCTGTGTTCCATACATTCTTTTTGGTTTGTATATCATCGGGATCTATGCTATAATGTGCAGTATGAGCGGTGTATATATGGTTTATCCTCCTGATATATGCTGTAATGTGCTGTATGAGTGGTGTATATACCGTATATCCTCCTGTAATGTGTTGTGTGAGCTGTTTATACACTATGTTCCAAATTATTATGCAACTGACATTTTTATCGGATTTTCCTAAATGGTCGGTGCAAGTGACAGTCAGTCTAATAAAAGTAATCACCCGTTAGAGTATACATCGAATTTTATTGAAGAAACCTCCCAATGATAACAGTATAATCTCCAAAATGAATAAAAACTTAAAATGCACTGTTCCAAATTATTATGCACAGTAGAATTTCTGAACATTTGATATGTTTTAAAGAACTGAAAAGTCTCATTTGTGGAATCTGCAGCATTAGGAGGTCACATTCACTGAATAAAAAATCTATTGACTCCAAAACCTCCTAACAGGCCAAGTTACATGATAACATAGGAGCCTTCTTTGATATCACCTTCACAATGCTTACATCCATTGAACTTGTGAGTTTCTGGAGAGTTTCTGCTTGTATTTCTTCCCTCCCAGAGCTGCTGTTTTGATGTGAACGGCCTCCCACACTCATAGATCTTTGGCTTGATGATACTCCAAAGGTTCTCTATAGGGTTGTGGTCAGGGGAAGATGGTGGCCACACCATGAGTTTATCTCCTTTTATGCCCATAGCAGCCAATGAGGTATTCTTTGCAGCATGAGATGGTGCATTGTCAGCATGAAGATGATTTTGCTCCTGAAGGCACGTTTCTGCTTTTTATACCATGGAGGAAAGTTGTCTGTCAGAAACTGTATACAGTATACTTTCCAGAGGTCATTTTCACACCTTCAGTAACCTTAAAGGGCTCTACCAGCTGTTTCTCCATGATTCCGGCCCAAAACATGACTCCTCCACCTCCTTGCTGACGTTGCAACCTTGTTGGGACATGGTGGCCATCCACTACTCCATCTATTTGGATCATCCAGGGTTGCTCAATGCTTATCAGTAAACAAGACTGTTTGGAAATTAGTCTTCATGCATGTGTGGGCCCAATGCAACCGTTTCTGCTTGTGAACACTGTTTAAGGGTGGCCAAATAGTAGGTTTATGCACCACAGCAAGCCTTTGAAGGAGCCTAAACCTTGAGGTTCGAGGGACTCCAGAGGCACCAGCAGCTTCAAATATCTGTTTGCTGGTTTGTAATGGCTTTTTAGCAGCTGCTCTCTTAATCCGATGAACTTGCCTGGCAGAAATCTTCCTCATTATGCCTTTATCAGCATAAACACATCTGTGCTCAGATACAGCCACAAATCTCTTAACACTATGATGATCACGCTTAGGTTTTCAGGAAATTTCTAATGTTTTCATCCCTTCACCAAGGCATTGCACTATTTGATGCTTTTCGGCAGAGAGATGCTTTTTCTTTCCCATGTTGCTTGAAAACTGTGACCTGCTTAATAATGTGGAACATCATTTTTAAGTAGTTTTCCTTTAATTAGAATCACCTGGAAAACCAATTATCACGTGTTTAAGATTGATTTCAGTGATCCATTGAGCCCTGAGACACAATACCATCCACGAGTTTATTTGAAAAACAAAACAATTAAATCTTTGACACTTAAATCCACTTTGCATAATAATTTGGAACACAGTGTATACTATATATCTTCCTGACATATGCTGTAGTGTGCAGCATGAGTGGTGTATAATACTGTATATTTTCCTGATATATCCTGTAATGTGCAGTATGAGCGTTGTACAGTACAGACCAAAAGTTTGGACACACCTTCTTATTTAAAGATTTTTCTGTATTTTCATGACTATGAAAATTGTACATTCACACTGAAGGCATCAAAACTATGAATTAACACATGTGGAATTATATACTTAACAAAAAAGTGTGAAACAACTGAAATTATGTCTTATATTCTAGGTTCTTCAAAGTAGCCACCTTTTGCTTTGATGATGCTTTGCACACTCTTGGCATTCTCTTGATGAGCTTCAAGAGGTAGTCACCGGGAATGGTCTTCCAACAATCTTGAAGGAGTTCCCAGAGATACTTAGCACTTGATGGCCCTTTTGCCTTCACTGTGCGGTCCAGCTCACCCCAGACCATCTCGATTGGGTTCAGGTCTGGTGACTGTGGAGGCAAGGTCATCTGGCGTAGCACCCCATCACTCTCCTTCTTGGTCAAATAGCCTTTACACAGCATGGAGGTGTGTTTGGGGTCATTGTCCTGTTGAAAAATAAATGATGGTCCAACTAAACACAAAGCGGATGGAATAGCCTGCTGCTGCAAGATGCTGTGGTAGCCATGCTGGTTCAGTATGCCTTTAATTTTGAATAATGCATGTAGAAAAGCCGCGGAGACACCATCACGTGTTTGTCAACGCAAGCAATGAATAGCCAGGTCTTTCACCGGGAAGGAACAACCACGGGAAGGGCATCATCCAATAAAGGAAAACCACCTATGCCAAAACATGGTATCCATCCACAGACAGCTGTTTCGGGGTATTTGCCCCTCATCAGTGTGGAGTAGGAAACTGGCTATTAGGAGCAGTGCCTAGTGAAAATGCTATAAACATAAGGATGAATGACCTCGGGGAGATCAAAACATCCAACACCGCGGAGACACCATCACGTGTTTTTCAACGCAGTGATCCAGAACACTGCCCCCATCACTTATGGGAAATATGCAAATGCATGTAGAAAAGCCACGGAGACACCATCACGTGTTTGTCAACCCAAGCAATGAATAGCCAGGTCTTTCACCGGGAAGGAACAACCACAGGAAGGGCAGCATCCAATAAAGGAAAACCACCTATGCCAAAACATGGTATCCATCCACAGACAGCTGTTTCGGGGTATTTGCCCCTCATCAGTGTGGAGTAGGAAACTGGCTATTAGGAGCTTTAATTTTGAATAAATCCCCAACAGTGTCACCAGCAAAGCACCCCCACACCATCACACCTCCTCCTCCATGCTTCACGGTGGGAACCAGGCATGTAGAGTCCATCCTTTCACTTTTTCTGCGTCGCACAAAGACACGGTGGTTAGAACCAAAGATCTCAAATTTGGACTCATCAGACCAAATCACAGATTTCCACTGGTCTAATGTCCATTCCTTGTGTTCTTTAGCCCAAAAAAGTCTATTCGCTTGTTGCCTGTCCTTAGCAACTATTTTACCATGAAGGCCTGCTACATAAAGTCTTCTCTTAACAGTTGTTGTAGAGATGTGTCTGATGCTAGAACTCTGTGTGGCATTGACCTGGTCTCTAATCTGAGCTGCTGTTAACCTACGATTTCTGAGGCTGGTGACTCGGATAAACTTATCCTCAGAAGCAGAGGTGAGTCTTTCTTTCCTGGGGTGGTCCTCATGTGAGCCAGTTTCTTTGTAGCGCTTGATGGTTTTTGTAACTGCACTTGGGGACACTTTCAAAGTTTTCCCAATTTTTAGGACTGACTGACCTTCATTTCTTAAAGTAATGATAGCCACTCAGTTTTCTTTACTTAGCTGCAATTTTCTTGCCATAATACAAATTCTAACATTCTATTCAGTAGGACTATCAGCTGTGTATCCACCAGACTTCTGCACAACACAACTGATGGTCCCAACCCCATTTATAAGGCAAGTAATCCCAATTTTTAAACCTGACAGGGCACACCTGTGAAGTGAAAACCATTTTCGGTGACTACCTCTTGAAGCTCATCAGGAGAAAGCCAAGAGTGTGCAAAGCAGTCTTCAAAGCAAAAGATGGCTACTTTGAAGAACCTAGAATATAAGACATAATTTTAGTTGTTTCACACTTTTTTGCTAAGTATATAATTCCACATGTGTTAATTCATAGTTTTGATGCCTTCAATGTGAATGTACAATTTTCATAGTTATGAAAATACAGAAAAATCTTTAAATGAGAAGGTGTGTCCAAACTTTTGGTCTGTACTGTATATAGTGTATATCCTCCTGATATATGCTGTAATGTGTTGGATGAGCGGTGTATATGTTGTATATCCTCCTGATATATGCTGTAATGTGTTGCATGAGCTGTGTATTTATTGTATATCCTCCTGATATATGCTGTAATGTGCTGTATGAGCAGTGTATATACTGTAGCTATTTGGACGCCCATGACAGCACCACGAGAGGGGATCCACCCTTCAGGAACAGGAAACCTACAGATACAAAAGGGCGGCAACTCTCCCACGCATCAGTTGGTTTCCTGTTCCTGATGGGACTCGGTTCCTACAGTTACCTGCAAGGTAGACATCGGATCCCAGGCCCGGCCGGTTGGCTCAGGTAGTGGGAGGGTCTCCTACCTCGACCGGTACAGGGTTCCTGGAAGCGCCACGGTGGTCCTCGTTGGACGGCAGGGAGCGGGGTCTGTAGGATTGCCGTCTCCGATAGGGGCCTGCGCCAAGGTAGGTATGCTCCCTGGGTCTCTACTGCTCCGACGGGTGCGGGGCTCCGTGCTCTGAGTCCGGCGGTGTATTGGCACACCTGGGGGTGTGGCCGGGGCTTTGGGCGTACGGAGACCCGTCTATGGGCATTCTTGGGCGGACCTCTGACGCGTTCTGCGTCTTGGGGGTCACCGTTTCGATGTCGTGGGGCGGGGCCGGAAGTGCGTCCAGGTCACCGATGCCTGGGGGCGCTCGTCTGCGCACACGTAGGGCCTTCTGGCGGCAGCCGGGCTCAAGAAACTCCGGAGCCCTGCGCACGTGGGTCCCACCGTTCTGGGACCTGGGCACTGGCTGGGGGTGGGAGATTCAGGGGAGGGGTGAGGCATGACCTGCTGACCCGGATATCGGGGAGGGAGCGCATATATGGTGAACTCCTCAAGGAGACCATGCTTCTTGCCCATTACTCGTAATGGAAGCAAGCGAGCAACAGCAGCAGCTACTGCAGCAAGAGGAGACTACAAGCCAGCACGCTACACAGAAGCCTCGGGCCCGACAAAAAATCTGTGATGGAACAGGTCGGGGCCAATTGAGTAATCGATCCAGCTGCAGGAGCTCTTCCAGACGGGAGTCAGTGACGTCGGCTGAGAAATCCTTCCCTTGTGATCTGGTACCTATGTTCTGCAGGCACTGGTAAGTGAGCTTCAGGATTGTTCACTCAGTGATGCAGCCTTCCCCTTATGTTTTCAATTTCTAGGGGAAGAAGTGCACAGTTAAGGCAAAGCACAGGGAATGTGCTCTCTGTGGATGCCCCCTACCGGACTCTTGTCCAAAAAGGTTATGTTCCCCCTGTGTTTAGCAAACGGTGAGGTCTCAGGAAGGGGGAGGGGTGGAGCGGCATTAGTTCCAGGTTAGACTACACTGTGTGCAGAATTATTAGGCAAGTTGTATTTTGGAGGATTATTTTTATTATTGATCAACAACTATGTTCTCAATCAACCCAAAAGACTCATAAATATCAAAGCTTAATATTTTTGGAAGTTGGAGTGTTTTTTTTTTTATATTTGGGTATCTTAGGAGGATATCTGTTTGTGCATGTAACTATTACTGTGCAGAATTATTAGGCAACTTAATAAAAACCAAATATATTCCCATCTCACTTGTTTATTTTCACCAGGTAAACTAATATAACTGCACAAAATTTAGAAATAAACATTTCTGACATGCAAAAACAAAACCACAAAAAATTAGTGACCAATATAGCCACCTTTCTTTATGATGACACTGAACAGCCTTCCATCCATAGATTCTGTCAGTTGCTTGATCTGTTTACGATCAACATTGCGTGCAGCAGCCACCACAGCCTCCCAGACACTGTTCTGAGAGGTGTACTGTTTTCCCTCCCTGTAGATCTCACATTTTATGAGGGACCACAGGTTCTCTATGGGGTTCAGATCGGGTGAACAAGGGGGCCATGTCATTATTTTTTCTTCTTTGAGACCTTTACTGGCCAGCCACGCTGTGGAGTAGTTGGAGGCATGTGATGGAGCATTGTCCTGCATGAAAATCATGTTTTTCTTGAACGATACAGACTTCTTCCTGTACCACTGCTTGAAGACGTCTTCCAGAAACTGGCAGTAGTTCTGGGAGTTGAGCTTCACTCCATCCTCAACCCAAAAAGGTCCCACAAGTTCATCTTTGATGATACCAGCCCATACCAGTACCCCACCTCCACCTTGCTGGCATCTGAGTCGGAGTGGAGCTCTCTGCCCTTTACTGATCCAGCCTCTGGCCCATCAAGAGTCACTCTCATTTCATCAGTCCATAAAACCTTTGAAAAGTCAGTCTTAAGATATTTCTCTATCGCTTCATTGGGGTACACAGGAACCATGGGTGTATGCTGCTGCCACTAGATGGCTGACACTGTGCAAATAAAAAAGTTAGCTCCTCCTCTGCAGTGTACACCCCACCGACAGGAAGTAGGATATTGAGTTTAGCTTAGTGTCAGTAGGAAGTGGACACGGGTCTTTCATTAGACCTGTATGTACCTCAGTGTGCTTCGTTTCTTTTCAGATTTCCGGAGGGATACAGTGTGAACAGTCACTACTGTACTCCCATGCAGACACTATGAGTACGGCGTGTACTGCCACCCTGTATCCTCATATGTCTACTCGGCAGGACTCCAGCCCTAACACAGAAGAGTGTTCAGGTGATCCGGACTCTGTCCTGCCTCCGTCTCCCACCCACTCGCCCACCAGAGCCTGTCGGTTGGAGGAGACGCGGATGTCCCACATCGCAAGAATCCTGCCTCCGTCCCCCTACCCAGTTGCCCACCAGAGCCTGTCGGTCTGAGGAGACGCGGACATCCCATATCGCACTATCCTGGACGGGGAGGTACTTTCTCTTTTTTCCCCCCAGGTTCTGGCGAAGTCAGAAGAAGATAAGATTAGAAGAAAAGAAGTTTAGGAAAATCCTTTATTTCTTTCATGCCTTTGTGGGCCCTGTAATTTTTATAGAGGTTTTTAGCTTGGGGAGCCTTTCCTTCCGCTTCCGATGGAAGTGGGGGCACTGGACATTCCACCGCGACGTTTTGAGTCCTCCGTGGCACCCCTCCCCCATGTTCTGGCCGTCACTTGCTGTAAATCTGGGTCCCTGGGCTTCTCTCGGGCCTAGTTACAGCGTTGACTCCGTCCCCGTCCTCTCAACTTCCAGGCAAGCTTTTCTCCCGCCCGTCACTCTCTGCCTCTTCCTGCACAGGGCGTCAGCTCCGCCCACTACTCCCAGCCTCCCCTGTCGCCCTGGGATCGCCGCCATCTTGCTCCTCCGGACCTGGTGGCTAACCCCGCCCCCCTTCCGACTTCTGAGAGCGGGTCCTTTTCACCAGCGCACGCTTTCACCGGCCGGGTTCCCTGCATCCTCCCTAAGGTCGCTGTCTCCCTGTTGGTGCCCTGGACCTTTGCCCTGATGCCGGTCGCAGCTACAGCCCATGAGCAGACTACAGGACACTACATCTGCTGTGAGTAGCCCTGCTTAGCAATCTGTCACTCCCCTCTGCATCCTGTTCCCCTAACCTTCTGGCATCATTTAGTGGGTCTGCTTACCAGGCCTAATCCTTCCTCTAATCTTGTCAGCTGTAGCAACTCCACTGTACCCACCGTCCAGGAGTCCCGGGTGAGACCGAGACCCCTATCCCTGGGTGGGCTTTTCTTCTGTCTCAGTCTGTGGCGGACCTCACCAGGATGTCACACACCCTGGTGTCCGTGCTTGTCCGATTGTCACTTCCAGCCCCCGCAGTGGCCAGTGGGTCAAAGGATTCTCCGTCTGGCCCTTTCAACACAGGCCACGAGATCCAGACAGGAGCTCCATTCTAGGTCCTTTCCCGCTCCATCTCGCCCTCCTGTCTGGCACGGCGAGATCCCTCTTCCAGATCCTCCTCTCCCGAGTCAGACAGGGCGTCCTCGGTCACGTCTTGAGGGTATGATTCAGACTTGAATTCACTACAGGCCTCTAGCATGAGAATAGGGTACAGAGCCTCATTGTTGCGGTCAACCAGACCTGAGGCATCATGAATACCTCTACGGAACTTGCAGAATAGGCGGTTTCGTTTACACAGTCAAAACCAACTTCCAAGGTCTTTGCCCCACACACTGAATTTGTGGTGGTACTTGCCAGGGAAAGGGTGAACCATACCAGATGCTTTCAGACAGGGAAGCGTCTCGGCATCCTATATTATTATTATTATTATTATTATAGCGCCATTTATTCCATGGCACTTTACATGTGAGGAGGGGTATACATAATAAAAACAGGTACAATAATCTTGAACAATACAAGTCACAACTGGTACAGGAGGAGAGGACCCTTCCCGCGAGGGCTCACAATCTACAAGATCCCTTGTCCCCTGAGCTCACCACTAACTGGACTGCTTCCCCTGTCCCCAGACTGTCCACCAGTATGGTCCTTCCACTTTCTAATGCAGCCCTCATGGATTCCAGTAATAGAATTATAGAATCACTGGCAAGCTCAGCCTTTGAAGCAGCTGCTTTTGCTTTGTGCCCGGCCTTGCCTCTACCTGGGGCTCAAGGACCATAGCTAAATGGGCCAAACAGCTTTGTAAGGGCATCCTGGCCGGAGCTCCTCCAGGGGAGTTAGCCCACCTGACGGACCAGATTTCCTAGGCAGGGAAATATTTCGTATTGGCCTCCCTAGATGCCGCGTCTTGCAGCTCAGGGGTCCAGCAATATGGTGGCCATCCGGCGGAATATTTGACTCAAGACATGGCAGGTGGACTTTCTGCAAAGAAGTCCCTTACCAGCCTCCCCTTCCAGGGGGCCCGTCTCTTTGGCTCCATGCTGGATCAAATTATTAAGGGCGCCACGGGAGTCACAAGTTCCCTCCAAGCCTCGCCGGCCTCACCTGAAATGGCAGTTCAGTTCATTTTTGTCCTTTCACTGTTTCGCGGCGACGGAAGATCCCTCTGGCTAGCACAGACCGCGGTCTCGCCTGGTTAGGGAAAAGGCTTCCTTCAAGCCCACCCCTTCCTGGCATTTCCCGAACCTCCCATGGTAGGTCCACCAGGGCCAGACCTGGCAGATCTTCCTCGGCATAACTCCTGTTAAGCGCCCAGCATTCCTCCCAGATTGGGTGGGCGTCTCCTTTTTTTCAGGGATGTTTGGCTTGCCTTGGTGGAGGACGCTTGGGTCAGGGAAGTGGTATCCTCTGGATACGAGAGAGGGTTCGCTTCGTGGCCCCGGGATCGCTTCTTGGAATCCCGCCCTCCAAAAGATCCTGCTCTGATCCCAAGTTTCCTTGCATCCATTGCCTCTCTTCTTTGTTCGGAGGTTATTGTTTCCATCCCAGAGCAGGAGCGCTTGACAGGTTTTTATTCAAACCTGCTTGTAGTACTGAAGAAGGGCGGCACAGTTCGACCTATCCTGGATCTGATGTTAGTGAACAGAAGGGTCTGCCTGCGGCATTTCAGGATGGAGTCCCTCCGTTCAGTATTCGCTTACATGGACCCGCAGGAATTCCTGTGCTCCATAGATATCCAAGACGCCTATCTCCATGTCCTGATTTTCCCAGCACACCTGAGTATCCTGCGTTTCGCGGCGCAGAAGATTAATTTCCAGTTTATCGCCCTGCCGTTCGGTCTTGTGACCGCTCCTGGTCTTTTCATGAAGATCATGGCAACATTGATGGCTATTTTGAGGATCAGGGGCCTAGTGCTCATTCCGTACCTCGAAGACATCCTCATCAAGGCTCCGCCCCTCTCTCATGCCCAGGAGTGTCTTACTATCGTAATCGACTCCCTGTCCCGTTTCGGGTGGCTGGTCAACAGAACGAAGTCTTGTCTTGTTCCGAGTCAGCGCCTTGTCTTCTTAGGCATGCTGTTCGTCACCCGTCAGTCGGGGTTTTTCTTCCCGAGGAGAAGCGGGCAATTCTCCAGGACGGAGTTCGCTCTCTGCAAGGCCTTCGGCTGCCTTCCTTCCATTCAGCAATGAAGGTCTTGTGACAAATGGTGGCAGCATCGGAAGCATCCCTTTTGCGCTGTTCCCCTTGAGGCCATTTCGGTAGGCCATCCTTTCTCAGTGGGAGAGGTCTGTGCTGTCTCTGGATCGTCCTATTCGGCTTTCCGTCTGATTCTAACGGTCTCTCTGCTGGTGGCTGTCATCCCCTCTCATTCCCCAGGGCCGGTCCTTCCTTCCCGCCCATTGGCAGGTGGTGACGACGGTCACCAGCCTTCCTGGCTGGGGCACGGTTTCTCGCCATCTGTCAGTGAAAAGGGCGTTGGTCGGAGCAAGAGTCCTCTCTGCTGATCAACATCCCTGAGACAAGGGCCATCCTTCTGTCCCTGAGTCACGGGAAAAAGCTTCTCATGGGTCTGCCAGTCAGAGTCCAGACGTCTAATGCCACGGCTGTGGCATATGTCAATCACCAGGGAGGGACTCAGAGTCTCTTGGCAATGGCGGAAGTATCTAAGATCCTCCTCTGGGCAGATCCTCCGGCAATGTCCGCAGTGCAGATTCCCGACGTGGACAACTAGGCTGCCTTTTTTTTTCTCCGCCTCAAGGGTCTTGCAGTAGGAGTGGTCTCTGCATCAGGAGGTCTTCCATCAAATTTGCCTTTGATGGGGAACTCCGGATGCGAATCTCTTGGCGTCCCAACTGATTAGGAGGGTTCCACTGTTCGTTTTCAGGTCCCGTGATCCTCTCGCGGTGGATACCGATGCTTTGGCCATTCCTGGGTCGTAACTCGTACTTCCCGATCTGTTTCCTCCCCTTCCCCTTCTTCCCAGGCTGTTGAAGATCAATGCGGAGGGGTTGCCGGTCATTCTGATCGCACCAGATTGACCCAGAAAGTTCTGGTTCGCTGAGATCGTCAATCTCCCCGCAGACTCGCCCTGGAGGCCCCCAGACAGGCCAGATCTTCTGTCCCAAGGACCGATCTGCCACCAGAGTTCTTGGTCACTCAATTTAACAGCTTTGCTGTTGAAATCTGTCATTTTGGCTTTTTCTCCAGGTGGGACTTGATGCTGGCCTTGTCTAAGGTCAGGTAGCAACCCTTTCCATACTTTTTCAGAAGTCCCTTTCAGAAATCCTTATCTTCCTGTTTTCAGGTCGGATATTTAGATTTGTGAGTCCTCAGTGGTTGATACCTCTTAATGGCTAACTGAAAAGATGGTAGCAAATTGCAAACCTTTGAGACTTCTCAGGCCTCTTCATCAGGCATAGACTAATACAATTCTATATATTTGTCTTTCTACTGGCTATCTCGGTACAAAGATTTATATCTTTCCCGTTCTCAGGGTAGAACTTCTTCAAGGAGTGGCACATGCGACTCTCTCGTTCCGGAGTCCCGTGGATCCTTGGGACCTCAATCTTGTCCTGGAGGCTCAGTGGGGTTCCCCCCTTGAACCTCTCCATGAGACCTCACTGTCTGTTCTGTCCTGCAAGGTGGCGTTTCTGGGGGCCATCACCTCCATTAGGCGCGTCTCGGAGTTGGTGGCTCTCTCCTGTCGCCCCCATTTCGTGGTTTTTCACCAGGATAAGATAGTTTTACGGCCTCCGCCTTCTTTTCTTCCCAGGGTGGTGTTCTTTTACTTGAATGAGGAGATCGTCCTTCCCACCTTTTTGTCCCACAGTGTATATTGCCTCTTGCTATCCCCCCTCAGGTTGCAGAAGAAACTCCCAACTTCGCCGCAAGTTTAAGAGACATTAGAACAGAAGTGAGGGACTCCATAAGTTCCCTGTCTCAAGGAGAAAGTTCTAGATGGAAGGAGCTCAAGATAGACTTTCCGGAATCAGATTCGCCTGCTGATTGGATGAGGAATGAGGATTCATCTCCCTCATCTTCTTCATCTGAGGAAGACTTGGGTCGCTTCTGCCTCCCCGTAGACCGCGTGGACAAATTAGTGAAAGCAGTTAGGGGAACAATGGGGATAGTAGAGCCCAGGCCAGAACTTTCCATGCAGGACGTGATGTTTAAGGGATTGGATCAGATGAAACTTATATCCTTTCCCTTGAATAAAAAGATTCAAGGTCTGATTCTCCGGGAATGGAAGAGGCCAGAAAAAAGAGGTTCCTTGCCTACGGCCCTCAAGCAGAAGTACCCATTTGACGACCAGGCTGTTAATACTTGTGATAAAGCCCCTAAATTAGATGCAGCTGTAGCCAAGGCATCAAAGAAATCTCCCTACCCTTTGAGGACATGGGGGCCCTAAAGGATCCTCTAGACAGAAAGGCGGACACCTTCCTTAAGGGGACTTGGGAGATGGCGGCCAGAACCCTGAGACCAACGGTGGCATCCACTTGTGCTGCCAGATCAATGATGGTCTGGCTTGACCAACTCAAGTCTCAGTTAAAAGAGGGGTCTCCTCGGGAAACTATTCTGGGAGTCGTAATTCTGGAGGCCGCAGCTTTCCTGTCTGACGCTTCAGTAGATTTGGTCAGGATGGCTGCTAGAACAGCAGGTCTTTCCAACGTGGCCCACAGGGCCTTATGGTTGAAGTGCTGGCAGGGAACATCCAGATGAAGTCTAAACTTTGTGCTATCCCATGTGAAGGGTAGTACCTCTTTGGCTCGGTCTTGGACGAGCTGCTGGATAAGGCGGGAGACGAGAAAAAGAAATTCCCCAACCTATCGTCCTCTTCCAGTCGGCGTCCCTTCAGGAGGAGAAAGTTTGGCCAGGGAAGGCCTACCAGGGACCGTTCCAAGTGGGATGACAGGAAGAAGAAAGGTACAGGCTTCATGTTTAGACTTCCTTCACGACAACGCAAAAAGCCATCTCAATGACTAGTGGTTCCTGTAGGGGGTAGATTGTCGGCCTTCTATCCAGCCTTGTCTCAGATTACTAACAGTGACTGGGTGCGGGGCGTGATATCATCGGGACTAAAACTAGAATCTCTTTCGGTTCCAGGGGATAAATTCAGGATAACTCCCTTCCGTTCCTCTCACCTAGAGCAGTCAGCCATGGAGGCAGAAATTGTGAAACTGTGTCATAAAGAGAGTATGGTGGAGGTTCTGGAATCCGAGAAGGGTAGAGGTTTTTACTCTCCGCTGCATTTGGTTTGGAAAACTGATAACTCTGTCATAACCATCATCAATCTTCGGTTCCTCAATAAGTTTCTGATCACTTGCTCCTTTAAAATGGAGTCAATTGGCTCGACAATAAAGATGATATTTCAAAACTGTTTCATGGCGGTATTAGTTTTAAAAGACTCTTATTATCATGTGCCTATTCACATAGACTTTCAACGTTTCCTGAAAGTGGCAGTTTCTATAGGGGGCTTAGTCCGTCATTTCCGGTTCAGGCCCATCCCTTTTGGTCTTTCAGTCGCTCCACAAGTTTTCACGAAGTTAGTTGCCGAGGTCATGGCCCATCTTCGGGAGTCAGACATTCTGATTAGGCAAGCCATGTTCAGTTTGACACAAGCTCCCTTCAGAAGGATGTCTTAATGATAGGGCCCTGGGGGGGGTTCCTGCAGAGAAAGATGACTTTGAGTCCTTCAGCCGTAAGTTCCCTAAGGTGGTGGTGGAACAAGGATAACGTGGCCTCGGGAATTCCCTGGGAGATCCCGGTTGGGGGGGCCCATAAGGTTCTTCTAACCTGAAAGAACTGTCGGCGGTAGAATTGTTGGTTAGAAAACTCCTTGTGTACCTACAGGGTCAGCATGTAAGAATTCTCTCGGACAATCAGGTGGCGGTAGCCTACATCAACCACCAAGGTGGGACCCAATCCAGGCCTCTGATGGAAGTAGCAGAGTGCCTTTTCCAGATAGCGGAAAGGCATTTTCTATCTTTGACAGCGCTGCACATAAAAGGAATAGACAATACCAAAGCAGACTTTCTAAGCCGCAACACATTGAGACAGGGAGAGTGGTCTCTAAATGGGGCCATCTTCAGTGAGATTGTCCGCATGTGGGGGTCAACCGGACATAGACTTTGCTACCAGAAAGAACAGAAAAGTAAAACAGTTCTGTTCCCTGAATCCCAGGGAAAATCCTCTTATGGTAGACGCCTTCCCGAGGAAGTGGGATTTCAACATGGCCTACGAATTCTTTGTTATCCCTGTTACCTTGGGTAGTAAGGAAGATCAGAGACGACAGGGCAAGGATTATACTAATTGCTCCTTTTTGGCCAAGGACTTGGTTCTTGCAGCTAAGGACTATGTCAGTCTGCGATCCCTGGGTGCTTCCAGATCTTCCGAATCTTCTTTCCCAGGGCCCGGTCAACCATCCACAAGTAGCGGGACTCCACTTGACAGCGTGGAGTTTGAAAGGGCATTGTTGAGGGATAGAGGTTTCTCCCCGAATTTAAAGGGAACCTGTCACCCCGTTTTTTCCGTATGAGATAAAAATACTGTTAAATAGGGCCTGAGCTGTGCATTGCAATAGTGTATTTTGTGGACCCCGATTCCCCACCTATGCTGCCGAAATACGTTACCAAAGTAGTCGTTTTCGCCTGTCAATCAGGCTGGTCTGGTCAGATGGGCGTGGTGTCTTCCCCCAGATCTTGCTTAGTTTTCCGTTGGTGGCGTAGTGGTGTGCGCATGTCCAAGGTCCCGAATCCACTGCACAGGGGAGTGAAAAGAGCGCGATGTGCACTATTTCATTGGTTATCGGTGGGGGCGGCCATCTTCCTTTGGCCGCGCGTGCGCAGAAGCGGCGCTCTGCTGGCCGCGGCTTCAGGAAAATGGCCGCGGGATGCCGCGCGTGCGCAGATGGAGATCGCGGCGGCCATTTTCCTGAAGCAGAGATGCGAACTCTGCTTCAGGAAAATGGCCGCCGCGATCTCCATCTGCGCACGCGCGGCATCCCGCGGCCATTTTCCTGAAGCCGCGGCCAGCAGAGCGCCGCTTCTGCGCACGCGCGGCCAAAGGAAGATGGCCGCCCCCACCGATAACCAATGAAATAGTGCACATCGCGCTCTTTTCACTCCCCTGTGCAGTGGATTCGGGACCTTGGACATGCGCACACCACTACGCCACCAACGGAAAACTAAGCAAGATCTGGGGGAAGACACCACGCCCATCTGACCAGACCAGCCTGATTGACAGGCGAAAACGACTACTTTGGTAACGTATTTCGGCAGCATAGGTGGGGAATCGGGGTCCACAAAATACACTATTGCAATGCACAGCTCAGGCCCTATTTAACAGTATTTTTATCTCATACGGAAAAAACGGGGTGACAGGTTCCCTTTAATAACCACTCTGCTAAACAGTAGGAAGTTAATTACAACTAAGATCTATGCTAGATCCTGGAGACAATTCTTATCCACTTCTGAGTTTAAATCCGAAGAAGGGGTAGGAAGCAAAGGGTGGTTATTAATGGAGCACACTCGGACTGGGTCGCGGTTAGCAGTGGGGTACCACAGGGGTCAGTATTGGGCCCTCTTCTTTTTAACATATTTATTAATGACCTTGTAGGGGGCATTCAGAGTAGAATTTCAATATTTGCAGATGACACTAAACTCTGCAGGGTAATCAATACAGGGGAGGACAATTTTATATTACAGGATGATTTATGTAAACTAGAAGCTTGGGCTGAAAAATGGCAAATGAGCTTTAATGGGGATAAATGTAAGGGTCATGCACTTGGGTAGAAGTAATATGATGTATAACTATGTGCTTAATTCTAAAACTCTGGGCAAAACCGTCAATGAAAAGGACCTGGGTGTATGGGTGGATGACAAACTCATATTCAGTGGCCAGTGTCAGCCAGCTGCTACAAAGGCAAATAAAATAATGGGATGTATTAAAAGAGGCATAGATGCTCATGAGGAGAACATAATTTTACCTCTATACAAGTCACTAGTTCGACCACACTTGGAATGCTGTGCACAGTTCTGGTCTCCGGTGTATAAGAAAGACATAGCTGAACTAGAGCGGGTGCAGAGAAGAGCGACCAAGGTTATTAGAGGACTGGGGGGTTTGCAATACCAAAATAGGTTATTACACTTGGGGCTATTTAGTTTGGAAAAACGAAGACTAAGGGGTGATCTTATTTTAATGTATAAATATATGAGGGGACAGTACAAAGACCTTTCTGATGATCTTTTTAATCATAGACCTGAGACAGGGACAAGGGGGCATCCTCTACGTCTGGAGGAAAGAAGGTTTAAGCATAATAACAGACGCGGATTCTTTACTGTAAGAGCAGTGAGACTATGGAACTCTTTGCCGTATGATGTTGTAATGAGTGATTCATTACTTAAATTTAAGAGGGGACTGGATACCTTTCTGGAAAAGTATAATGTTACAGGGTATATACACTAGATTCCTTGATAGGGCGTTGGTCCAGGGAACTAGTCTGACTGCCGTATGTGGAGTCGGGAAGGAATTTTTTTTCCCCAATGTGGAGCTTACTCTTTGCCACATGGGTTTTTTTTTGCCTTCCTCTGGATCAATGTGTTAGGGCATGTTAGGTTAGGCTATGGGTTGAACTAGATGGACTTAAAGTCTTCCTTCAACCTTAATAACTATGTAACCTATAGGGCAGTTTCTAGAATTTCTTCAGAGGGGTCTTGAATTGAGACTTTCCACTAGTACCCTTAAAGTACAGGTATCGGCCCTAGGTGCCATATTTAGCTGCTATATTGCTAATAATTACTGGGTCTCCAGATTTATTAAAGCAGCTGGCAGATCTATGCCCGTACACAAGGTAAGGTGTGTACCATGGGACTTGAACTTGGTCCTTTCGGCTATGAGTGAGGCTCCGTTTGAGCCCATGGTATCTGCCTCAATTAAGGTTCTATCCCTCAAGGTGGCCTTTTTGGTAGCAATAACATCAGCACAGAGAATAAGTGATATTCAGGCACTCTCTAGACTTCCTCCTTACATGCAGGTTTTGGACGACAGGATAGTGCTTAGGCCAGATCCTGCTTACCCAAGGTTGCCTCAGACTTCCACAGGTCACAGGAGATAGTCCTTCCTTCTTTTCTACCTAACCGTACTAGCCAGAAGGAAGAGAAGCTTCACACGATAGATGTTAGAAGATGTCTGCTAGAATATATTTCTGTCATTAATCCTTGGAAAAAGGTCTTGTTTATATCCTTCCAGGTCCCTAGGAAGGGTTTTAGAGTTTCAAAGTGTACATTAGCAAGATGGATTAGGGAGGCTATCTCTCTGGCATACACAGCGGGTGGCGGTCTGGCTCCACAGAATTTGAGGGCGCATTCCTCTCGAGCCATGGCAACCTCTTGGGCAGAATGATCGGGAGTTTCCAGCTACCAAATATGTAAAGCGGCTACGTGGTCATCTCTTTCCACCTTTTTTAGTCATTATAGGCTGGACATGGGTGCTTCCTCAGATTTCACCTTAGGGTGAAGGGTACTGCAGGCCGTAGTCCCTCGCTTAAGGTAGTTTTTCCATTTTTCTATCTCTGTAGTTCTCTCGTGGTGCTGTCATGGGAGTCTGAATAAAGTATTAAGTTACTTACTGGTAACTGTATTTTTCAGAAGCCTATGACAGCACCCTTAGTTCCCTCCCTTCACGTGTGGTGCGCACTTCTCCCTCTTACAGGTTTTCACGTGTGTGATATTGTTCAGGTTTAAATTTTGTACATATTATTTGCCATTAACCATGGTGGTCCTCTCAAGCTCTGTAATCCAACTGATGCCTGGGAGAGGTGTCGCCCTTTTGTATCTATAGCTTTCCTGTTCCTGAAGCGCTGAACCGCTCTCGTGGTGCTGTCATGGGCTTCCGAAAAATACAGTTACCGGTAAGTAACTTTATACTGTCATCTTGATATATGCTGTAATGTGCAGTATAAGCGGTGTATATACTGTATATCCTGATATATCCTGTAATGTGCAGTATGAGCGGCGTATATACTGTATATCGTCCTGATATATGCTTTAATTTTCTGTATGAGCAGTGTATATACTGTATATAATTCTGTCTTCTGTAATGTGCAGTATGAGCAGTGTATATACTGTATATCTTCCTGATATATCCTGTAATGCTGTATGAGCAGTGTATATACTGTATATCTTCCTGATATATCCTGTAATGCTGTATGAGTGGTGTATATACTGTATATCCTCCTGATATATCCTGTAATGTACTGTATAAGCGGTGTATATACTATGTCATCCTGTCTACTGTAATGAGCAGTGTATATACAGTACTGTATATCATCCTGTCTCCTGTAATGTGCTGTATGAGCGGTATATATACTGTATATTCTCCTGATATATGCTGTAATGTGTTGTATGAGTGGTGTATATACTGTATATCTTCCCGTCTCCTGTAATGTGCTGCATGAGAGGTGTATATATTGAATATCCTCCAGATATGTGCTGTATGAGCGATGTATATATAGTATATCATCCGGTCTCCTGTAATGTGCGGTATATATACTATACAGTTGTGCTCAAAAGTTTACATACCCGGGACAATTTTTGCTTTCTTGGCCTTTTTTCAGAGATTATGAATGATAACGCCAAAACTTTTTCTCCACTCATGGTTAGTGGTTGGATGAAGCCATTTATTGTCAAACTACTGTGCTTTCTCTTTTTAAATCATAATGACAACCCAAAACTTCCAAATGACCCTGATCAAAAGTTTACATACCCCATTTCTTAATATCGTGAATTGACCCCTCTAACATCAATGACAGCTTGAAGTCTTTTGTGGTAGTTGTGGTTGAGGTTCTTTATTTTTTCAGATGGTAAAGCTGCCCACTTTTCTTGGCAAAAAGCCTCCAGTTCCTGTAAATTCTTGGGCTGTCTAATAATAATCTTTATATAGCGCCAACATATTCCGCAGTGGTTTACAGTTAAACAGTTTCATACACAAGTCATAAGTAACGACATATACAATAATTAAAGCAAAATAAGACGATCCTGCTCGTGAGAGCTTATAATCTACAGTGAGGTGGGGGAAGACACAAAGTTCTTATTTACAGTGATCTTGAGAGTGAGGGATAGATAAAGGCCACATGAGCTGGGCACCACCCAGTATTTGTGGTGCTGTTGGGTGCAGTGGAGTGTGATGGAGGGTTATTCCCAGATAGTGAATGGGACACACACACACAGTGTTAGAGGTACAGATTAGTGCAGAGGTTAGTCGAAAGTCGTTTGCAGAATGTAATGAGCTGGTAGACCGATAAACAGAAATTAAAAAGGAGATGTAGGGGCCGCACTATGGAGAGCTTTGTGGGTGAGAACAAGCAGTTTGAATTGGATCCTATAATGAATGGGCAGCCAGTGCAAGGACTGGCTTAGAACGGACCCGTTCGAGTACCGATTAACTAGATGGACAACCCTGGCTGCTGCATTAAGGATGGACTAGAGACGGGAAAGTCATTTCAGGGGGAAGCCAATTAATAGAGCCTTACAGTAGTCCAGGCGGGAGTGGATCAGAGCGACAGTTAGGGTCTTTGTTGTTTCCATGGTGAGAAGGGGGCGGATTCTAAAGACGTTCTTTAGGTGTAAGCAGCAAGAGCTGGCAAGATATTGTATATGGGAGGTGAAGGAAAGATTGGTGTCAAACATAACACCCAGACAGTGCGCCTGCTGCTTAGGCGTTATTATGGTGCTACCCACGGAGATGGAGATGTTAGATTTAAGGAGGTGAGTAGACGGCAGGAGCTGAAGAAGTTGAGTTTCAGATAGAGAGCGGACATTATGTTGGAGACAGTGGACAGACAGTCACTGGCGTTCTGTAGTACAGCGGGGGTAAGGTCGGGATGACTTATATAGTTGTGTGCAGGGGCGGAACTACCGGGGTCGCAGAGGTCGCGGCTGCACCAGGGCCCGGGCCCAAAAGAGGGCCCGGTGCCGCCGCGACCTCTGCGACCTCGGTAGTCCGCCGTGGGCGCAGCTTACCGGGCCGCCGCCAGGATGAATTGCAGGCTGAGCGGCCGGTCACTCATGCCTGGTCTCAGCTAAGCTCAGCTTAGCTCAGCTGTAGCGCGTCCTGAGTGAGCGGTCATGTGGTACCGCTCATTAAGGCTCATGAATATGCGCATATTCATGAGCCTTAATGAGAGCGGTATCACGTGACCGCTCACGCAGGAAGCAGGAGCTGCGAGCCTGCGCCTGTGCGCCGGGAGTCGGGACAGAGAGCCGGAGGGATGTCGCCGTCGGCGCGCCCGCTTGGTGTGAGACTGTCAGCTGACAGGTGAGTATGACAGAGGACAGGGGGGATTGAAGGAGGACGGTAAGCCGCCCGTGCCATGGGAGAAGGAGCGGGGAGCGGAGGGGGGTGGTGGAGTGATGAGCCATGCATGGGGGGGGAGAGTGATGAGCCATGCATGGGGGGGGTAGTGGGGAGTGATGAGCCATGCATAGGGGGAATATGAGTCATGCATACAAGAGGTGGGGGGGATATGAGCCATGCATACAGGGGGGGAATTATGAGCCATGCATACAGGAGGTGGGGGGGAAATGAGCCATGCATATGGGGATATGAGCCATGCATACGGGGGGGGGGGAATTATGAGCCATGCATACGCGGGGGGATATGAGCCATGCATACAAGATGGGAGGGGGTCATTATACACTATTGAGCATCATATGGGGTCATTATACAGTATGGAGCATCATGTGGGGTCATTATACAGTATGGAGCATCATGTGCGGTCATTATACAGTGTGGAGCATCATGTGCGGTCATTATACAGTATGGAGCATCATGTGCGGTCATTATACAGTATGGAGCATCATGTGCGGTCATTATACAGTGTGGAGCATCATGTGCGGTCATTATACAGTATGGAGCATCATGTGCGGTCATTATACAGTATGGAGCATCATGTGCGGTCATTATACAGTATGGAGCATCATGTGCGGTCATTATACAGTGTGGAGCATCATGTGCGGTCATTATACAGTATGGAGCATCATGTGCGGTCATTATACAGTATGGAGCATCATGTGCGGTCATTATACAGTGTGGAGCATCATGTGCGGTCATTATACAGTGTATGGAGCATCATGTGCGGTCATTATACAGTATGGACTAGGGCAGCAGAAACTCTAAATACGGCCCTGACTGTGGGGGCAGGCCGTGCGGCGTCACGTTCCTCGGCTCCTCCTCCTCCTTTTCGCGGGGCTGCCAGGCGCGCGCGCGCTGCCTGGGGGACTTCGAGCGGTGAAGGTACGTGCAGCAACATGTGGGACATGTGGGGGGTGCGACATGTGGGTGCGCCATGCTCTTCCCAGGTCCCGGGCTGCCTGGCGATGCCGATCGCCGGGCCCAGGTATGTCCGGGCGGCAGGAGCCGGTGCCATTATCGTTTAGCTGGGGGGGGGTGCCCTGCATAGTGCTATTGGTCAGCTAGGGGGGGGGTGTTTTTTTTGCAATAGATATTTACTTCTTAGTTTAACATTGTATGCGTGTGTCTGTATATCATTTTTTTTTTTTTTTGGGGGGGGGGGGGGGCCCCATTCAAAAGTTCGCACCGGGGCCCGCAGGACTGTTGTTACGCCCCTGGTTGTGTGTCATCGGCATAAAGATGGTACTGGAAGCTAAATCGGCTGATAGTCTGTCCATTTGGTGCCGTGTAGAGAGAGAAGTGAAGGGGGCCAAGGAATGAGCCCTGAGGGACCCCAACAGTGAGAGGAAGAGGAGATGAATTGGAGCCAGCGAACGATACACTGAAGGAGCGGTCAGAAAGATACTAAGTGAACCAGGAGATCAGTGTCCTTAATGCCTATTGACTGGAGCATAGAGAGTAGGAGATGGTGGTCAACAGTGTCGAAAGCTGCAGAGAGGTCGAGAAGAATAAGCAGAGAGTTGTCACAGTTACATTTTGCTGTCAGAAGGTCATTGGTCACTTTGATACTTGCAGTTTCTGTTAAATGTAGGAGGCGGACGCCGGACTGTGAAGGATCTAGGAGGGAGTGAGTGGAGAGGTAACGGGTAAGGCGGGAGTAGACCAGGCTTGCCAAGAATTTAGAGATGAAGGGGAGGTTGGAGTTATTTGTGCAGGATGGAACGAGAGAGGGTTTTTTTTTAATAATGGCGTAATGATAGTGTTTGAAGGAGGAGGGGAAAATGCCAGACGAGAGGGAGAGATTAAAGATTGTAGTTAGGTGAGTAGTGACGACTGAGAGAGAGACTGGAGGAGATGTGAGGGAATGGGGTCGGTAGTGCATGTAGTCGGACAAGAAGAAGAGAGGAGCCTGGAGACTTCTTCTTCTGTGATGGTATCAAATGTGGAGAGTGAACCAGGGTAAATGCAGGGAGGGATGGGTGTCACAGCTCTTGGTTGCTGTGAGTGGATTTCCTGATGGATATTATCTATTTTCTCTATAAAGTGGGAGGCCAGGTCATCAGCACAGATATCTGTGATAGGGGCCTGTGCTTTCGGACTGAGGAGGGAATGAAAGGTGTCAGAGTTTTTGGGGGTTGTTAGTGAGGCGATCAGGGTGGTGTAGAGATTGAACAGAGCCTGACAAAGACCAGGTCAAGGGTTTACTGTCTTTGTGTGTCACAGAGGTTGAGAGCTGTGAGAGCCCGAGAGAAGTGGTTAGTGATAGAAGCAGGGATGCAGATGTGGAAGTGGGTCTGTTAATGGGGATTTTGAAGTCTCCCAGGATAAGAGTTGGTAGTTTTGAGGACATGAAGTGTGGCAGCCAGACAGAGAAATAGTCAAGGAAGTAGGTGGGTGAGCCTGGGGGACGGTATATAACTGCTACTTGGAGGCAGAGAGGATGGAAGAGCCTGATGGTGTGGACCTCAAAAGAAGGGGATGAGAGTGATGACCTGGAAAGTGCATTGTGGGGACAGGAGTGTGCCTACTCCACCGCCAAGTCTGTCTGTGGGTCTTCGAGAATGAGAGAATTGTAAGCCACCATGGGAAATGGCAGCAGGGAGACAGTATCAGAATCCTGAATCCAGGTTTCAGTGAGGTCCAACAGACTAAGAGAGTTGTTCAGAAAGTAATTGTGTAGTTTAGGAAGCTTATTGCTTACAGACCTTGGATTCCAGAGTGCACAATTAAGATGGAGATGGAGTACAGCTAATGTTAATCAGGTTAGTAAGGTGAACTGCGCTCTTGAGATCTCCCCAGAGTGGCTCAATGATATTGAGGTCAGGAGACTGAGATGGCCTCTCCAGAACCTTCACTTTGTTCTGCTGTAGCCAATGACAGGTCGACTTGGCCTTGTGTTTTGGATCATTGTCATGTTGGAACGTCCAAGTACGTCCCATGCGCTGCTTCCGGGCTGATGAGTGCAAATTTGCCTCCAGTATTTGCTGATAACGTGCTGCATTCATCTTTCCTTCAACTTTGACCAAGTTTCCTGTGCCTTTGTAGCTCGCACATCCCCAAAACATCAGCGATCCACCTCCGTGCTTTACAGCAGGAATGGTGTTCCTTTCATCTTAGGCCTTGTTGACCTCTCTCCAAATGTAACGTTTATGGTTGTGGCCAAAAAGTTCAATTTTAGTCTCATCACTTCAAATTATCTTGTTCCAAAAGTTTTGAGGCTTGTCTCTGTGCTGTTTTAACAAAAGGAATGTATTCACGCTGAAGAAAGAGCAGACACAAATGGGTAGTTTGACAAACATTACTCAAATTCGTATGGTATAGCCACCAAAAGCCACATTGAGGTCTGGTCAACTGAGTAGATGTAGCCTGCAGGTATTACCTGCAATCAGTGCAATGCAATACACTTGCAGTGATGATCTATGGAATCTAGGTTGTAGTCGAATGTATATGTTTCTTACCATTAAAAAGATAACCAGTCTAGTCGGTGGTGTCCAGATTGTCCTGGATAGGGTAGGATGAGCCAGAAGATTCTGTAGAATCTGTAAAATAATGCCAGAGAGCTGCCCCGGCCGGTGGCAGCTACTTCGTCTGTAGACTCCAGTGAGCAGCGAAGGTTTCTGGGTCCTGGTATCCGTAGTGCGAGAACAGTGAGTGCGGCTAGTTTGGAGGACCTGCATGATGCAGTGGATCATGTGTTAACCCGCGTGACTGAAGTGTGAGTGCGAATCGCAGTAAGAACCATAAACCGATTCGTTTCGGAAACATCTGTTTCCTTCCACAGGGATGGTCCTTACCCTGGTTGGCGGTCCTTGTATATCTTCCTACATTGTGCTTATCAATAGAAGCCAAAAAGCTCTACCTCACTGTTAAGTCCTCTGATAGTCTCTACTCGTGACATGCATTTGATATAGTTGCCCTTTCTCCAGTGAGGATGTACAATTTCAATGCCAGTGACCTTCATATTATGTACCAGTCCACTGTGATGTTCTGCAAAGTGTTTAGAAAGCGGGTGTCCAACGAATTTTTTCTTTATATTTCGTATATGCTCATTGGTTCTAACCCTAAGTTGGCATTTGGTACGTCCCACATAAAGTTTTTCACATGGACATTTGATAGTATATATGACTCCCGCTGTGGAGCATGTAATAAAATTATTGATCTTAAACTTTGTATTCCCCTTATTAATGCTTGTTTGTTTATGGGTTGCAATCTGCTGGCACATCCTGCACTTGCGGCAGGGAACAAACCTTTTAGGATATTTTGAAAAAATGTAGGTTGTATAGTAGAAGATTTATTTTGAATAGTAGGGGCAACCATATTTCCCAGACTACAAGATTTTTTATAAACAAAACCATGAGTGGAGACTAAGTTTTGGTGTTAGAATTTATATTCTCTGAAAAAGGGCCAAGAAAGCTAAAATTCTGCCGGGGTATGTAAACTTTTGAACACAACTGTATATCCTCCTGATATACAGCTCTGGCAAAAATGAAGAGACCACTGCAACATTTTCAGTTTGTTTGATTTTTCTCATTGTAGGTAGATTTTTGAGTAAAATGTAAAATGTTCTTTTATTCTATAAACTTCTGACAACATGTCTTCGAAGTTCAAGCAATAAATTTTGTATTTATTTTCTGAAAATGAGAAATGATCAAAATAGCAAAAAAAAGCATTGCTTGCAGACCTCAAATAATGCAAAAAACAAGTTCAGAATCATTTAGAAACAGAAATGCTAATATTTTAACTCAGAAAGATTTCAGAAATCAATATTTTGTGGAATAACCATGATTTTTAATCACAGCTTTCATGCATCTTGGCGTGCTTTCCACCAGTCTTTCACACTGCTTTTGGGTGACCTTATGCCACTCCTGGTCCAAAATTTTAAGCAGTTCTTTCTTGTTTGATGGCTTGTGACTATCCATCTTCCTCTTGATTACATTCCAGAGGTTTTCAGTGGGGTTCAGCTCTGGAGATTGGACTGGCCATGACAGGGATTTGATGTGGTGGTCCTTCATCCACACCTTGATTGACCTAGCTGTGTGGCATGGCGCTTTGTCCTGCTGGAAAAAGCAGTCCTCAGAGTTGGGGAACATTGCCTGAGCAGAAGGAATCAACTGTTTTTCCAGGATAACCTTGTATACGGCTTGATTCATACGTCCTTCGCAAAGAACAACCTGCCCAATTCCAGCCTTGCTGAAGCATCCCCAGATCATCACCGATTCTCCACCAAATTTCACAGTGGGTGCAAGACACTGTGGTTTGTATGCCTCTCCAGGTCTTCATCTAACCATTAGATCCCATAGAATGTAAGTCCGCAAGGACAGGGTCCTCTCCCCTCTGTACCCGTCTGTCACTGTAAACTTGTTTACTGTAAACAATATCTATAAGGCTACTTTCACACACAGCATATTTGCTGCGTATTTTTACGCGCGCGTATTTTGCTGCTGCTTTACCTGCGTTTTTTTACGCAGGCAAAAAACGCAGCTGCTTTCACACACAGCGTTTTTTGCTGCGTTTTTTGCAGCTGCGTTTTTTTCAGCATTGTGTACTGAAAATAAAGTTTGTTTGAAAAAAAAAAAAAAGGGGAAAAAAAAAAAGAGTCATTGAGGTCATTTCCTGTCTTTATGACTCGGAATACAATACACACTGGAGTTAACATCATGTCGATTCTGCCAGCTGCAATGGCCTTGAGCCAAAGACGCCTCAGCAAGCGGAACAGACATCAGCTGGGGTTTACTAACCCCACTGTCACTAACCCCAGGTTACTAGGGCAGGCGTCAGTCAGACGCCCCCCCTCGTAACCCTGTACGGTAAGGGTATGTTCACACGATCCTGATTTCAATCCTTTTTTTTCAGGACAAAAACCGCAGCTCTTGGCAGAAAACGCAGGTTCGTTTTTGGTGCGTTTTTGATGCGGTTTTTAGTGCGGTTTTTTATGCAGTTTTCTCTGCAGATTGTCTGTGTTTGACACAAATAAAGCTTTAACTGCAGTGGGGGAAAAAAAAAAGAAATGATGTCATTTCCTTGTCCAACCCTTTTCTTCTTCCATCCTCCATTTTGGGACTAAACACCAAAATGAGTGGACGTGTTTTGAATGACAGCGCTCCGCAGAGTGCTGAGCGTAGGCCAGATCACAGCCCGCGGATCCAGCTCTATCTAGCTATTTAAGTCTACGTTCACATTTGCGGTCTGCGCCGCAGCGTCGGGCGCCGCATGCGTCATGCGCCCCTATATTTAACATGGGGGCGCATGGACATGCGTCGCACTTGCGTTTTGCGCCGGCCGCATGCGTCACTGCAGCGCACGCATCCGGCCGCAGAGGACGCAGCAAGTTGCATTTGCAAAAAAAAGGACGCATGCGGCGCACAACGCAAATGTGAACATAGCCTAAGTGCCACGTATTTAAGTGCCACGTATTTCAGTGCCACGTGCCACGTATTTCAGTGCCACGTGCCACGTATTTCAGTGCCACGTATTTCAGTGCCACGTATTTCAGTGCCACGTATTTCAGTGCCACGTGCCACGTATTTAAGTGCCACGTATTTAAGTGCCACGTGCCACGTATTTAAGTGCCACGTATCACGTATTTCAGTGCCACGTATTTCAGTGCCACGTATCAAAGTGCCACGTGCCACGTATCAAAGTGCCACGTGCCACATATTTCAGTGCCACGTATCAAAGTGCCACGTGCCACGTATCAAAGTGCCACGTATCAAAGTGCCACGTATCAAAGTGCCACGTGCCACGTATTTAAGTGACACGTGCCACGTATCAAAGTGCCACGTATCAAAGTGCCACGTGCCACGTATTTAAGTGACACGTGCCACGTATCAAAGTGCCACGTATCAAAGTGCCACGTATTTAAGTGACACGTGCCACGTATCAAAGTGCCACGTGCCACATATTTCAGTGCCACATATTTCAGTGCCACGTGCCACGTATCAAAGTGCCACGTATCAAAGTGACTGAGCGCCGGCCCTAAAGTGAAAGTGAAAGCAGAGCGGTGACGTCACCGCTGTGCTGTTAAGGCCGGAGCTCAGTCAGTGTCAGGAAGCAGACGCTGGGGGACGCGCAGGTGAGCATGTACTGGTTGTTTTTTTTTACTTTTACGCTGGTAACCAGGGTAAACATCGGGTTACTAAGCGCGGCCCTGCGCTTAGCAACCCGATGTTTACTCTGGTTACCCGGGGGCCTCGGCATCCTTGGTCGCTGGAGAGCGGTCTGTGTGACAGCTCTCCAGCGATCAAACAGCGACCACACACACGCACGCACGCACGCACGCACGCACGCACACACACACACACACACACACACACACACACTCCATGCTGCTTCACTGGGGGGCGGGGGCTTCCCTCTTCCTGTCCGACGTCACGTCCGGTCCTGGGTGTCAACCCCTCCGTACAAAGACGCCGACACCCAGGACAAAGGCGCTGTGTGTGCACGTTAATATGGGGCCCTAGGGGGATACGCAGACACGCCGCTGCGTAAAGAATTGACATGTCAATTCTTTTTACGCCGGCGTGTTTGCAGACAAAAGCGCCGCGTTTTTTTGCGGTGTGTCTGAACGGCAAAGTGAATTTCTCATTCACTTTGCCGGCAGACGAAAATGACATTGCGCATTTTTGAAAAGCGCCCGCAAAATAGCGCTCAAAAATGCGCTATGTCTGAAAGTAGCCTAACTCTGTATGTAACCCCTTTCTCATGTACAGCACCATGGAATTAATGGTGCTATATAAATAAATAATAATGTAGAGAAGCGGATTTTTATAAAATTGTGCAGTTGACTCTTAATTGTTGCCAGAGCTGTATGCTGTAATGTGCAGTGTGAGTGGTGTATATGCTGCACATCATCCTGTCTCCTGTAATGTGCTGTATAAGCAGTGTATATACTGTATATCCTCCTGATATATCGTGTAATGCGCTGTATGAGCGGTGAATATACTGTATATCTTCCTGTCTCCTGTAATGTGCTGTATGAGTGGTGTATATACTGTAAATCCTCCTGATATATGCTGTAATGTGCAGTATGAGCAGTGTGTATATACTACAGTATATATCGTCCTGATCTATGCTGCAATGTGCAGTATGAGCGGTGTGTATACTGTATATCCAGTCTTCTGTAATGTGCAGTGTGAGTGGTGTATATACTGTATATCCTTCTGTCTCCTGTAATATGCAGTATGGGCGGTGTATATACTGTATATCATGTCCTGTAATGTGCAGTATGAGCAGCGTATATACTGTATATCATTGTGTCCTGTAATGTGCTGTATGATTGGTGTATATACTGTTACAGGTGCATCTCGCAAAATTAGAATATCAAAAAGTTAATTTATTTCAGTTCTTCAATACAAAAAGTGAAACTCATATATTAGATAGTCATTACAAACAGTGATCTATTTCACGTGTTTATTTCTGTTACTGTTGATGATTAATGATTATGCTTACAGCCAATGAAAAACCAAAAGTCATTATCTCAGTAAATTAAAATAATTTATAACCCCAGCTTGAAAAAATATTTTTAACATGTGAAATGTTGGCCTATTGAAATGTATGTTCAGTAAATGCACTCAATACTTGGTCGAGGCTCCTTTTGCATCACTTACTGTATCAATCCGGCGTGGCATGGAGGCGATCATTCTGTATCACTACTGAGGTGTTATGGAAGCCCAGGTTGCTTTGATAGCAGCCTTCAGTTCGTCTGCATTGTGGGGTCTGGTGTCTCTCATCTTCCTCTTGACAATACCTCATAGATTTTCTATGGGGTTAAGGTGAGATGAGTGTGCTGGCCCATCAAGCACAGTGATACTGTTGTTTTTAAACCAGGTATTGGTACTTTTGGCAGTGTGGACAGGTGCCAAGTCCTTGGAAGGGGAATGGCACTAGGTCCGCGTGGCTCGCAGCCAGAGGACTGTTAATCACAACGGTTCATTCAGGTGCGGTCAAGCGTGGAGCAACTGGATTTATGGTGCACAACTACCTATAAGTGTTGCAATACGAAGATTCATAAAGGAAGTTTCAGAAAGTAGTGGCACTCACCAGTTTGCTGTTCCGAAGTGTTTAATTCATGTGCAGCTTAATACAGGCACATTCTTGGAAGTGCGGGGAGTGCAGGAGGACGACGGCCGTTTCGTGCAAATTGCACTTCTAGGGGTTCATGAACCCGTAGAAGTGCAATTTGCACGAAACGGCCGTCATCCTCCTGCACTCCCCGCACCCCCCGCACTTCCAAGTATGTGCCTGTATTAAGCTGCACATGAATTAAACACTTCGGAACAGCAAACTGACAGGTGCCAAGTCCTGCTGGAGAATTAAATTTCCATCTTCAAAAAGCTTGTCAGCAGAGGGAAGCATGAAGTGCTCTACAATTTCCTGGTAGATGGCTGCGCTGACTTTGGTCTTGATAAAATACAGTGGACCTATACCAGCAAATGACATCTCTCCCCAAATCATAACGGATTGTGGAAACTTCACACTAGACCTTAAGCAGCTTGGATTGTCTGTCTCTCCTCTCTTCCTCCAGACTCTGAGAATTTGATTTCCAAAGTCTAGTGTGAAGTATCCACAATCAAAGATGGTTTTGGGAGCCATGTCATCTGCTGGTGTAGGTCCACTGTGTTTTATCAAGACCAAAGTCAGCACAGGCGTCTACCAGGAAATTTTAGAGCACTTCATGCTTCCCTCTGCTGACAAGCTTTTTGGAGATGGAAATTTCATTCTCCAGCAGGACTTGGCACCTGTCCACACTGCCAAAAGTACCAATGCCTGGTTTAAAAACAACAGTATCACTGTGCTTGATTGGCCAGCAAACTTGTCTGACCTTAACCCCATAGAAAATCTATGAGGTATTGTGAAGAGGAAGATGAGACACCAGACCCAACAATGCAGACTACCTAAAGGCTGCTATCAAAGCAACCTGGGCTTCCATAACGCCTCAGCAGTGCCACAGACTGATCGCCTCCATGCCACTCTGGATTGATGCAGTAATTGATGCAAAAGGAGCCCTGACCAAGTATTGAGTGCATTTACTGAACATACATTTCAGTAGGCCAACATTTCAGATGTTAAAATCACTTTTTGAAGCTGGTGTTATAAAGTATTCTAATTTACTGAGATAATTACTTTTTGGTTTTCATTGGCTGTAAGCCATAATCATCAACATTAACAGAAATAAACACTTGAAATACATCACTCTATTTGTAATGACTCTATCTAATATATGAGTTTCACTTTTTGTATTGAAGAACTGAAATATATTAACTTTTTGATGATATTCTAATTTTGTAAGATGCGCACCTGTATCATTGTGACCTGTAATGTACAGTATGAGTGGTGTATATACTGTATATCCTCCTGTAATGTGCAGTATGAGCGGTGTATGTAGTGTATATCCTCCTGTAATGTGCTGTATGAGCGGTGTATATACTGTAGATCATCCTGTGTCCTGTAATGTGCAGTATGAGCAGTGTATATACTGTATATCCTCCTGTAATGTGCTGTGTGAGCAGTGTATATACTGTATATCCTCCTGTAATGTGCTGTATGAGCAGTGTATATACTGTATATCCTCCTGTAATGTGCTGTATGAGCGGTGTATATACTGTATATCATCCTGTGTCCTGTATGAGCGATGTATATACTGTATATTCTCCTGTAATGTGCTGTATGAGCGCTGTATTTACTGTATATCCTCCTGTCTCCTGTAATGTGCTGTATGAGTGGTGCATATACTGTATATCATCCTGTGTCCTGTAATGTGCTGTGTGAGCGGTGTATATACTGTATATCCTCCCATCTCCTGTACTGTGCTGTGTGAGCGGTGTATATATTGTATATCATCTTGTGTCCTGTAATGTGCAGTATGAGCGGTGTATATACTGTATATCATCCTGTGTCCTGTATGAGCGATGTATATACTGTATATTCTCCTGTAATGTGCTGTATGAGCGCTGTATTTACTGTATATCCTCCTGTCTCCTGTAATGTGCTGTATGAGTGGTGCATATACTGTATATCATCCTGTGTCCTGTAATGTGCTGTGTGAGCGGTGTATATACTGTATATCCTCCCATCTCCTGTACTGTGCTGTGTGAGCGGTGTATATATTGTATATCATCTTGTGTCCTGTAATGTGCAGTATGAGCGGTGTATATACTGTATATCATCCTGTGTCCTGTAATGTGCTGTATGAGCTGTGTATACTCTGTATCCTGTCGATATCTTCCATATACCTAGTGATGGCTCTATGCCCAGCAGGTCTGGCAACACTGTGACTGTATGGGGGTGACATCTGACGTGGAGCATTACCTGTGCGAGCATTGTGACCCGCGGGCTGTGGATAAGGTGAGTGATGACATCATAGTCTTGTGGTTGCGTTGGTGCCTAGTCATCATGGTGTCATATGATATTCCAGGAAGTTCCCATGATCCCGTGCCCACATTACGCTAAGCCCGGATTCATCTACTTCATCTGCCTCCTGCGAGATGAACTTCTGCTGCGCCAAGGTACGGGCAGTCACATGAGTAGTACTAGACCTAGGTGTATTCTGGATGTGTGCCCTCTAACTTTGTGTCTGTCAGGTGACTGTGTCTATCTCATGCGGGACAGCCGCCGGACAACTGATGGACAGCCCATCAGACAATCCTACCGACTGCTGTCACACATCAACCGGGAGAAGCTGGATATTTTCCGGATAGAGAAGCTGTGGAAGAACGAGAAGTATGGCTACCACTGTGTGGATAGGTGTTCTGCCTGCCGCCAACCGTCGCCTTCTGTGCGCCTGCTGCCGACCATCGCCTTCTGTGCGCCTACTGTCGCCTTCTGTGCACCTGCTGCCGACCATCGCCTTCTGTGCGCCTGCCGCCGTCACCTTCTGTGCGCCTGCCACTGTCTGCTCCTGTGCGCCTGCCGCTGCCCGTCGCCTCCTGTGAGCTTTCCGCCGACTGTCGCCTTCTGTGCGCCTGCCAAAGACCGTCGCCTTCTCTGCGCCTGCCGCCAACCGTTGTCTTGTCTACACCCTTACCACCCCATCCTTGGTGTCTCCTCTGTACCCGAGTGACGGACATTACACACGCCACCAACAGATGTTCTTCTCTCCACAGAGGCGAGCGCTTTGCCTTTGGTCACCATTATTTTCGGCCACATGAAACTCATCACTCGCCATCCCGTAAGTTCTACCAGAATGAGTTGTTCCGCGTGCCGCTATACGAGATCATCCCCCTGGAGGCCGTGGTCGGCACCTGCTGTGTCCTGGACTTGTATACATACTGCAAAGGTAGAGAAAGGGTCGAGCCGGCAGCTGCCGTGCGCCTCGTCTGTACATCAGTCATGACATTCCTCTGTCTTATTACAGGGCGTCCAAAAGGAGTTAAGGAGCCGGACGTGTATATCTGCGACTACCGGCTCGATAAGTCCGCTCACCTCTTCTACAAAATCCACCGCAACCGCTTCCCGGTCTGCACCAAGACTTATGCCTTCCACCATTTCCCCAAGAAGCTGACCCCAAAAAGGGACTTTTCAGTGAGTGTCACACATGAGTCCCACATTCTGGTGTCTTCGGATGCTGCCTTTTCTGTAATATGTCCTCTATCTTGTTTTTCAGCCTCATTATGTGCCAGATAATTACAAGCGTAATGGCGGCAGGTGAGAGCGTGGCATCCCCGGCTATATGTGCCGTACATTACTGTGGTACCTTCTGAGGGTATCTGCACACGTTGCTGAAATTGCTGCGGATCCGCAGCAGTTTCCCATGAGTTTACAGTACAATGTTAACCTATGGGAAACTGAAAACGCTGTGCCCATGCACACGTTTTACATTCCGCAGCATGTCAATTCTTTGTGCGGATTCCGTTGCGGCTTTATACCTGCTCCATAATAGAAAACCGCAGGTGTAAAAGTGGAATCCGCACAAAAACTGCAGTAAATCCGCAGGAAAAACGCGGTGTTTTTGCCCTGCGGATTTATCAAATCCGCTGCGGAAAAATCCGCAGAGGAAGATTCTGCGTGTGCACATAGCCTAACACTGACTGCTCCCCTTACAGGTCATCATGGAAATGTGAGCCACCCAAGGCATCCAGAACAGACGTACAGCAGGAGGAGCCCATGCCCGTCATGGAGGACCTACTGGTGGACAGTGAGGCCCCTGCTCCAGATCTAGCTCCCCCCCAGGCTGAAGTGAGTGAGCGGCTCCCCCGCCTTTTCTCCCTGCAAGAACAGCGGCGAACTAAGAGAGACAAGCTGAACCGGGTTCTACTCCGACTTCTGGAGAAACTGCCTGGGAAGAATGGTAAGTCCCGTGCTCCCTCCCCCCTTTCCCATGTGTATGTCCATACGAGGACCCCATCACCCATTGCACAGGTCCAAGGTCCGCCATCTCATTTTGTCTAGTTCTGTTAATGACTGCTCTCTGCTTCTTTGCAGCCATTGATGTCACATACCTCCTGGAGGAGGGTCCGTGCCGGAAGCTACGACGCCGAACTCTGAACCTTCCCGAGTGCATCTTCAGAAAGTGACCTCCGAGCATGCTGGAGCGATGGAGACCAGAAGAAAGGACTGTGCTGCTCCGTGCTCCGCAGGGTCGGGTGTCTCCCGCCTACCTTGTCTGACTGCAGAAGAGAGGTTTCCTTACACTAAGTACCCACAATCCTCTGCAGAGCGCTGAATGTAAGGGGCGGAGATTTGCAGACCCCCGCCGGCTCCTGCTCATTGGTGTTTACATGAACGGTTCACTGACGAATCAGCGCCCTCCTCAGGGCAGCAAGAGACGCGGCAGGCAACAGGCACTTTACCCAATGTCCCCAAGCTGTCACCACGGTCTAGAGGCACTTTACCCAGCGGGACAAGTGACGGTGATGGTCAGCACACACTAAGTAGAGGTGTCCCACCCCCGAACCTCCCAGCGCCCAGGAAGAAGGACAACCCGGGGCTGGCGGTTGTAAATAAAGCCAAGCTTAACTATTGTGTCCTGTCCTTGTAAAAGAAGGAGAGAAAGGTGCCAAGTCCTATGGGTGTAAAGCAATACGATGCTCGGCGGCGCCCCGTCTGGATGAGCGCTCGTCATGGCCAGAGCGCACAAATCATTTCAGTAAAAAATATTTTATTAAAAAAGAAAAAAAGGCCATGGATGTGTTGTGCATATTTTCTTACTGTCGAGTGTGGGCGGCTCTGCGGGGAGCGGCAGCCTCACTGGCCAGATCGGCTCTTGTGTGTGTTGCTTGTGTCTTTTCGATCATTTCTGGTGGTTTTCCATTAATGGTTTCTAAAAGCACTACAGCGGGCCGCGCGAACACTCTGCCATTAAGCTCCACCAGGATACTCTACCTGGACGCTCTGCCGGGCAGAACAGATGTACAGCTGGAGGAGCTGTATGTCTGCCTCTGCCCGGTGGCTCCGCCCGGACGCTCTACCTGGTGGCCCTGCCTGGTCCTATCCGGTGGGCTCCCATGCGTGTATAACATCGCTGAAGCACAGGCAGTGTCGTCACAGGGATAAATGACCGAGGGTTCTCCCATAAATCATAAATAGCCACGAGCTGCAAGAAGTGGTAGCCATTTTCTGGTGATGTCATCTAGAGCTGCGCTCTCTATTCTGCTGCTTCGTAGTCACACCACATGGTCAGTGTGTGATGGCGCGTGCTCCTGCACTGTGTGCACCTCCTGGACACTAAACCACCAGTAATGGTCCTAGGATGTCAGTCAGTCATAGACGTGGAGCCGCAGCTTTGGATGTGACCGGAGCACAAGACATTACATACGTAGACGTGGAGCCGCAGCTCTGGATATAACTGGAGCATAAGACACAACATAACCTAGATGTGGAGCCGCAGCTCTGGATGTGACCAGAGAACAAGATACGACACGCATAGACGTGGTGCCGCAATTCTGCATGTGATCGGACCACAAGACATGACACAGACTTTGAGCAGCAGCTCTGTATGAGACTAGAGAACAAGACAAGACAGAAGTGGAGCCGCAGCTCTGGATGTGACAGGAGCACAAGACACAACAAAAGTGGGAGCTGCAGTTTTTATTTTCATTCTTTATTTTGTAGAGTTTCATCTGATAACCATTACAGACTGGGAGTGATGCAGAGAAATGGCGGCGCGGCATCTTCTGCACCACCGGCCTGATTCCAGGCTGTGCCATCATAACATTAATATACCAATGACACAATGATAAAGGCCGGCGCCTCCATAATATGCTATCTGCAGACCGTCCTCGGATCGTCACATCATGGCAGCACAACATACTACGATCAGGATGTCCCTGCCAAGAGTGGGGCTGAATACTGGGATGTGGGAGGCAAAGTATCTCCGACATGGAGGAAGAAGCTTGGATACAAGACACTTGTACATAGGGAAGTCATCATAGGATCAGCGATGTGTATCCCACTGGTACCAAACCTGTATCACTGCCTCGACAACACTGAATCCAATCCTCATCCACCGTACTGAGCAACTGCAGAACATCACCTTTCTTAAAGCTTAGATGAGTCTTGGCTGAGGCGGAGTGATCACAGAGAGCACGGAGAGACCTGCCAGGAGGGAAACTGTGGTTTATGCACAGTAGGAATCATCACAACACCCGCCCCCTACAAACCCCAAATGTGGCATGTAATAGTGGCCTGCAGACTAAAAACATCTTGCATACCTTTGTGGTCTGGTGCTATCCTTTAGATTCTCTTCTTTATGCCAGAAGGTATCTGCGTTCCCTGGGGTGGATTGCTTCCTTATGAGGTGCCAAACATTGACATTTGGAAGCAGCCAACTAGAAGGACGCCTATAGGATGAAAGCATCTGCATTAGACAAAGGACATCCAGTAGCCGGTCACTGCTAATGAAAGGTGTGATGAGGGATCCATCATCCAGAAAATGCCGGGATGAGAGGGCAGCTGCGCTAATACAAGTTACATTATACCCAAAACGATTTATTGGATTAAAGGTAATGACAATGGTTTTAGTCGCTGATGACGGACCACCATCGTCTAAGAGGTCACAGATGGATGACTGCTCATCCATAGCTATCACTGTGTGTGTCTGGTGTAACTAAGGTAAAATGTGTGAGGCTGCATCATCCACCAGCCCATCACTCCACACCTCCTCCCATCTGATGGCCACTGGTAAAGGAGCGGAAGCTTGAGGCGCCTCTCTGGAAGAGTACAATGTTGCTGTATTTTGGGTTTCCCCCATAAAGGTAGCACACTAAAAACCGACTTCTATTTTCCACTTGTCCTACCTGGATTTAGAGCTTTTTGCTTCTGTCTCTCGCCCATGACTGGAGTTCACACCAAATAGTTGTCCAAGCCACTTGCCCTTCTCGTCATTGGTTAGACACTGCCCTTGGCTGCTGTCCATGGTGGTGGCATCCTTCATAGGCTCAGCTCCAGTGCTGTAGGAATTACCATCTGATGTTCTCTGGGTGAATGCTGTACACGGCACGTTCTTACCCTCTTGCTTCTCCAGCTGAGTCCCTCTTGACATGTTTTTGGGGGCTACTCTGATTATCTCCTCTGTGAGTCTTTCCTCTTGTAAATCTTTTTCTTTCATAGACGATGCTCTATAGTCCAACTCTTTGCCTATGGGGTCCCAGCTTGTCAGTTTCCTAAGAGTAGAGAAGGTCAGCGATTCCTTATTTTCTGAGATGAAGATATGGGAGGCCTGGCGCAGATGTCCCCACCAGTTGCCAGGGGTCACATCTTGGGAAGATTCGGCGTTGTAGGCAGCTAGGAGCTCCTTGGCATCTGTGCCTGAAGATGAAGGCTCAGAATGGACAAACGTGTCTCTAATGTGTGGACGATCTCCAGCCAGGGAAGCAGAATCTGGTTGTGAACCATCAGCAGCATACTTTTCACCAGCAACAGCCACTGATTTTCCTTTATTAGAGGGGCCCTTCTCAGCTTTCCCTGTGAGGTTGTGTGTGATCCAGCCTCCTAGGTCCAATATGTTCTGCAAGGAAGGTACTGCCCAGTTGTTGGACAAAGGGTTGTGCACACTATGAGGGGTTGGTAGGTCATGTAGTGAGAGGTGATGATGTTCAAACAGAAGGTCGGTGTGAAAGGTGAGCGCAGAAAGGGGCTGTAAGCTCAGCAGCAGCTCATCCCGAAGATTCAGATGCAAAGTCGCCGCCAACGCCACAAACCCAGATGGGAGGTAAAATGTAGAAATCTGTTCTGCAGATGAAAAATGAAAGGTGAAACAACCAAACTTTTCAGCAGTCATATCCTATCAGAGTCTACCAGCAGACAGGGCGGGACGGGTGCGAAGCAAGGACCGGAGAAACAGAGGATGTAGACCAGGCTCCAGGAAAGATAGCAATGCTTACCATTGGAGGAGCACTTACCATATATCTGATGAAGGTGCAGAACCCACATGTCCAGCTGTTTCATACTGCAAAGACAAGATGTGACATCACACACAGAGAATATACGGTAAGTAGGGCCAACGTGTTATGTCATATATGGGACGGCCCGAGCTAGAATGCTCCAGGTGCCTCGTCTGGGACACCCCCACCCACAAAACATGGTCATCCCATTCTTTACTCACTTCAGGAGGCCAAAGATGAAGGCATTGAATTTCCTCTGAGGGTCTCGTAGCTGTGGTAAATGGTTGATTTTACTGAACAGGAGGTGCACGGTCTCGGGGCCTGTGTCCACAATGACGGATGTTAGACGTAAAGCGAGGTCCTGACTACACTTCTGAGTACAGAACAAACTTCTCACCCGTCTTCGTAGAAGCCTCAACCAAACTCCATGGACTGGACCTCCGCCGACCGACAATCACGTCCTTCTGATAGGGCTTCAGTCCATCGCCGAGGAGTGAGTACAGCGAGGGACAAAGGTGATTCAGAATGAGGTAGCCCAATACAGGACTCAGTCTACTGTCCCCGAGCAGTGCCTGAAAGAGGGAGTTATAACTGTAACTACAGCCCTCTGCAACCACAAGGAGGTGCTGGGAGAGCAGAAAGATCCAATGCCACAAAGCTAGAATCCTGCACTTTCGTGGCATCTACAGGACAAGAATATCACAATATTCTCCAAAGAATGGGATCCTCTCCCACTCCAAAACGTGAACGCTCCTAGGTCGCGCTGCTAGTGTCTAATACCCACGTGAATGACTACAATACTATCATGTCCCCAGGGTAAGAGCTGTTCCTGTGGGGCAATTGCCTAGCCCAAGGGCCACTCACCTTCTGCACTTGGTTCCTGCTCGCGTTGAAATGAGAGATGATCTTCTCCACGGACGAGCCAACAGCAATGAGGAGAGCTGGTGGAGATAAGACAAGTCTGGTGACACAAAACTCTCACCAATATAGAAGTCTCTTCCAGAGCTGCCCCTGGACTCTGGATCACTCCTGAATTATTTAGAGGCCACATCAATGACACTCATTGTGTAGCTGTATTATGTGCTGCCTGATGTGTCCTGGCTCTGACTGCGCAGACCTCAGCGCTTACACTCATTGTGTAGGTGTATTATGTGCTGCCTGATGTGTCCTGGCTCTGACTGCACAGACCTCAGAGCTTACACTCATTGTGTAGGTGGTTAGCACTGCAGCCTTGCAGCGCTGGAGTCCTGGGTTCAAACCCCACCTAGGACAACATCTGCAAAGAGTTTGTATGTTCTCTCCGTGTTTGCGTGGGTTTCCTCCGGGTTCTCCGGTTTCCTCCCACATTCCAAAGACATACTGATAGGGAATTTAGATTGTGAATACCATCAGGGACAGCAATGATAATGTGTGCAAACTGTAAAGCGCTGCGGAATATGTTAGCGCTATATAAAAATAAAGATTATTATTATTATTAGGTGTATTATGTGCTGCCTGATGTGTCCTGACTCTGACTGCGCAGACCTCAGAGATTACACTCGTTATGTAGATGTATGGTGATCACAGCATAAAAAAAGTTTAATGGGGTATCAAGGGTATATGTGTGACATGTTTTCCTCCTGCCTTTATACTTGGGGTCCAGGCCTCAGACAGGTATGGCACTCACTTTTTTTCTGCCGCTGCCCAGAGTCTTCAGCCTCATCCGCCATTAACAGCTCACACTCAGCAGCTGCAGGAACAGAGTTGGTGTCAGATCGTGTGTCATTGGGGCAAATAGCATTAAGTCTGTGGAGTGAGGAGGACCCACACCCCAGGAGTCTGATCCCTCTGTAGGCCCTAACGAAGAACGAAACAGGCCACGGCCAAAGAGGAGAGACATCTGGGGTCATTACCCCAAACACAACCCAAATGGGGACCCATATAATGACATGGGGCTGGAGAGACCCACATAACGACGGGGACGGAGGGGCCCATATATTGACATGAGGACGGAGGGGCCCTATATAAAGACAGGGCCATAACAACATTCACAAGGCACACTACCATGAGAATAATAATAACATGAGTGCAATATCAGTGGTAACACACATGAAATGCAAACCAGAGAGAAAAAGCACCACTGTATGATATGCACATATGCATGATGCATGTATGATAGCCTAGGCTATCGCAGGGATATGGCATACTTATTACTGTACTCAATTACTGGGCTGCTATGTTGATTTGCAGGGGGCATATATACGTTTGACTTTTGTATGATATGAACCATATGCTTACTGTTGGAATTATAGACGATATGGGGGAGACCCACATGTTTTTAATTTTTTTTTAATTGATGTGTGTCAATAGTTATGCATTTTAATATTACAGTGGCTTGTGCATATCATACATTGGTGCTTTCTCTCTCTGGTTTGCTAAAGACAGGAGGACGGATGGGCCCTATATGACATGAGGATAGAGGGGTCCTATATAATCACAGGAGGACAGGACCGAGAGGCCCTATATTATGACAGGAGGACAGCGAGGCCCTATATAATGACAAGAGGACAGGAAAGAGAGGCCCCATATAAAGACAGCACGGAAGGGCCCCATATAAAGACAGGAGGACAGAGGGGCCCTATATAATGACGAGAGGACAGGATGGAGAGGCCCCATATAAAGACAGCACGGAAGGGCCCCAGATAATGACAGGACAGAGGGGCCCTATATAATAACAAGAGGACAGGATGGAGAGGCCCCATATAAAGACAGCACGGAAGGGCCCCAGATAATGACAGGACAGAGGGGCCCTATATAATGACAAGAGGACAGGAAGGAGAGGCCCCATATAAAGACAGCACGGAAGGGCCCCAGATAATGACAGGACAGAGGGGCCCTATATAATGACAAGAGGACAGGAAGGAGAGGCCCCATATAAAGACAGCACGGAAGGGCCCCAGATAATGACAGGACAGAGGGGCCCTATATAATGACAAGAGGACAGGAAGGAGAGGCCCCATATAAAGACAGCACGGAAGGGCCCCATATAATGACAGGAGGACAGAGGGGCCCTATATAATGACGAGAGGACAGGATGGAGAGGCCCCATATAAAGACAGCACGGAAGGGCCCCATATAATGACAGGAGGACAGAGGGGCCCTATATAATGACGAGAGGACAGGCAGGAGAGGCCCCATATAAAGACAGCACGGAAGGGCCCCATATAATGACAGGAGGACAGAGGGGCCCTATATAATAACAAGAGGACAGGATGGAGAGGCCCCATATAAAGACAGCACGGAAGGGCCCCAGATAATGACAGGAGGACAGAGGGGCCCTATATAATGACGAGAGGACAGGATGGAGAGGCCCCATATAAAGACAGCACGGAAGGGCCCCATATAATGACAGGAGGACAGAGGGGCCCTATATAATGACGAGAGGACAGGCAGGAGAGGCCCCATATAAAGACAGCACGGAAGGGCCCCATATAATGACAGGAGGACAGAGGGGCCCTATATAATAACAAGAGGACAGGATGGAGAGGCCCCATATAAAGACAGCACGGAAGGGCCCCAGATAATGACAGGACAGAGGGGCCCTATATAATGACAAGAGGACAGGAAGGAGAGGCCCCATATAAAGACAGAACGGAAGGGCCCCATATAATGACAGGAGGACAGAGGGGCCCTATATAATGACGAGAGGACAGGCAGGAGAGGCCCCATATAAAGACAGCACGGAAGGGCCCCATATAATGACAGGAGGACAGAGGGGCCCTATATAATAACAAGAGGACAGGATGGAGAGGCCCCATATAAAGACAGCACGGAAGGGCCCCAGATAATGACAGGACAGAGGGGCCCTATATAATGACAAGAGGACAGGAAGGAGAGGCCCCATATAAAGACAGAACGGAAGGGCCCCATATAATGACAGGAGGACAGAGGGGCCCTATATAATGACGAGAGGACAGGACGGAGAGGCCCCAGATAATGACAGGACAGAGGGGCCCTATATAATGACAAGAGGACAGGAAGGAGAGGCCCCATATAAAGACAGAACGGAAGGGCCCCATATAATGACAGGAGGACAGAGGGGCCCTATATAATGACGAGAGGACAGGACGGAGAGGCCCCATATAAAGACAGCACGGAAGGGCCCCAGATAATGACAGGAGGACAGAGGGGCCCTATATAATGACAAGAGGACAGGACGGAGAGGCCCTATATGGAGGGGCCCCATATAAAGACAGGAGGACAGAGGGGCCCTATATAATGACGAGAGGACAGGCAGGAGAGGCCCCATATAAAGACAGCACGGAAGGGCCCCAGATAATGACAGGAGGACAGAGGGGCCCTATATAATGACAAGAGGACAGGACGGAGAGGCCCTATATGGAGGGGCCCCATATAAAGACAGGAGGACAGAGGGGCCCTATATAATGACGAGAGGACAGGAAGGAGAGGCCCTATATGGAGGGGCCCCATATAAATATAAAGACAGCACGGAAGTGCCCCATATAATGACAGGAGGACGGAGGGGCCCTGTATAATGACAGTAGGAAGATGGAGACCCTTATAATGACTGGTACTAAGGGTGCAGCACAGCCGAGTCTCTGGCGAAACCCATAGGGGCCCCTCAGATATCAGTCACACAGCCCCTAACAGGGGCGCACTTCCAAGTACAAACTCCGACCTATACTGGCAGAAAACGTGACTGCACTAAGGGTCTGCGCTGAGCCCTTCTGCGGCATCCAGGCAGACACTTATGAGGGGCTGTGGTCACGTGTTGAGGCGGGGCCGGCGGTGTCACTCACCCCTTGCGGTCGCACACCCGCTAACGCCGGTCCGACTTGTGATTTGCAGAGACACGTCACGTGACACATTACCCAATCACAGTAATTACTTCCTGATAAAAATCCGCAGGCGTTCACGCTCAGCTGAAGGTCTCGCCAAAAGACGCGAGAATTGAAATGTCGAGAATCTGAGATACGGAGGGGGAGATAAAAAAAAAGGGGGGAGGAGAGAGGGGCAAGATACGAAGGAGGAGCTGTGTGGCATATTACGGGGGCCCAGAAGAGAGCGACGGAGGAGCTGGGATGAGAGAGATACAGAAGGGCTGAGAGAAGAGAGATAGATAAGAAGGGCTGAGAAGAGATAGATAAGAAGGGCTGAGAAGAGAGAGACACGGGCTTAGAAGAGAGACGGGGCTGAGAAGAGAGAGACGAGTTGAGAAGAGAGAAAAGGTCTGAGAGGAGAGCGATACAGAGGAGCTGAGAGGAGAGACAGATGGACTGAAAGGAGATAGGTTGAGAGGAGAGATACAGAGGGGCTGAGAAGAGAGACTGGCTGAGAAGAGATTGATGCGCTGTGAAGAGAGGGGTTGAGAAGAGAGACGGGCTCAAAAGAACGAGATGGAGGGGCTGAGAAAAGATATTGACAGGTTGAGAGGAGAGACACGGGCTGAAGAGAGACGGGCTAAGAAGAGAGGTACAGAGGGAGTGAAAAGAGAGGTTCAGAGGCACGGACAATAGACAGATAAAGAGGGACTGAGGAGAGACAGAGGGGCTGAGGAGAGAGAGATGGTCTGAGAAGAGAGACTGGCTGATAAAAGAGAGATACAGAGGGGCTGAGAAGAGAGATAAAGGGGCTGACAAGAGAGACGGGCTGACGAGAGAGACAAAGGGTCTGAGAGGAGAGACGGGCTGAGAGGAGAGTGACAGAGGGGCTGAAAAGAGACGGACTGAGAAGAGAGAGACTGGGCCTGACAAGAGGGAGACAGAAGGGCTGAGAGGAGAGGGAGACAGAGGGGCTTAAAAGAGAGATGGGTTGAGAAGAGAGAGAGGCTGAGAGGAGAGACATAGGGGCTGAGGGGAGACAGAGGGCCTGAGAGGAAAGACACAGAGGCGCTGAGAGGAGAGAGACAGAGGGGCTGAGAGGAGAGACGGGTTGAGAAGAGGGGCTGAGATGAGAGAGACGGGCTGAGAAAAGATGGACATTTTGATAGGAGAGAGACACAGGGGCTGAGAGGAGAGACGGGCTGAGAAGAGAGAGACAGAGGGGCTGAGAGGAGAGACACGGGCTGAGAAGAGAGACATAGAGGGGCTGAGAGGAGAGCGACAGAGGGCCTGAGAGGAGAAACACAGAGGGGCAGAGAGGAGAGACATGGGCTGAGAAGAGAGACAGAGGGGCTGAGAAGAGAGAGACAGGGTCTGACAGGAGACACAGAGGGGCTGAGAGGAGAGTGAGAGGAGAGAGACGGTATGAGAGGCGAGAGTGGCTGAGAGGAGAGATGGGTTGAGAAGAGAGACGGGCTGAGAAGAGACAGATACAGAGGGGCTGAGAAGAGAGAGACGGGATGAGAAGAGCGATACAGAGGGGCTGAGAAGAGAGAGATAGAGGGTCTGACGAGAGAGACATAGGGTGTGAGTGGAGAGTGACAGAGGGGTCTGAAAAGAGACGGGCTGAGAGGAGAGAGATGGGTTGAAAAGAGAAACGGGCTGAGAAGGGAGAGACAGAGGGGCTGACAAGAGGAAGACAAGGGCTGAGAGAAGAGACAGGTGCTGAGTGGAGAGAGAGAGAGAGAGAGGGGCTGAGAGTAGAGTGACAGAGGGGCTGAAAAGAGAGACGGGTTGAGAAGAGAAAGACGGGCTGAGAGGAGAGACACGGGCTGTGAGACGGAGGGGCTGAGAAAAGAGACAGAAGGGTTGAGAAGAGAGGGGCAGAGAGGAGAGAGACGGGCTGAGAAAAGAGATGGGCTGACAAGAACGAGACAGAGGGGCTGAGAAAAGATAGGGACATGTTGATAGGAGAGAGACACGGGCTGAGAGGAGAGACACAGAGGGGCTGTGAGACGGGCTGAGAAAAGAGACTGGTTGAGAAGAAAGACGGGCTAAGAGGAGAGAGACGGGCTGAGAGGAGAGAGAAGAGCTGAGAGGAGAGAGACGGGCTGAGAAGAGAGAGACGGGTTGAGAAGAGAGGGGTTGGGACACGGGCTGAGAAAAGAGACGGGCTGACAAGAACGAGAAAAGATACAGACATGTTGATAGGAGAGAGACAGATGGGATGAAAGAAGAGACACGGGCTGAGAGGAGAGAGGGGCTGAGAGGAGAGTGACACAGAGGGGCTGAGAAGAGCGAGACGGACTGAGAAGAGAGACAAAGTAGCTGAGAGGAGACACGCTGAGAGGAAAGGGGCTGACAAGAGACAGATAAAGAGGGGCTGCAAGGAGAGATATTAGCTGAGAGGAGAGGGGTTGAGAAGGGAGAGACAGAGGGGTTGAGAAGGGAAAGACAGAGGGGCTGAGAGGAGAGAGACAGAGGGGCTGAGAGGAGAGAGACAGGGGCTGAGAAGAGAGATGTGCTGAGAGGAGACAGAGGGCCTGAGAAGAGAGAGAGACGGGTTGTGAGGGGATAGACGGGCTAAGAGAGAGATAGATGGGCTGACGAGAGAGAGACACAGGATCTGAGAGGAGAAAGACGGGCTGAGAAGAGAGTGGCGGGCTGACGAGAGAGAGACACAGGGTCTGAGGAGAGAGACGGGCTGAGAGGAGAGTGATAGAGGGGCTGAAAAAGAGAGATGGGCTGAGAAGAGAGATACAGAGGGGCTGAAAGGAGAGATACACAGGGACTGAGAGGAGAAAGACGGGCTGACACGAGAGAGACACAGAGGGTCCGAGAGGAGAGAGACAGAGGGGCTGACAGGAAAGTGACGGGTTGACAGGAGAGTGATAGAGGGGTTGAAAAGAGAGAAGGGTTGAGAAGAGAGAGAGAGAGGGGCTTTGAGACAGGTGAAGAGAGGAGAGAGATGGGCTGACAAGAGAGAGACAGAGGGTCTGAGAGGAGAGAGACAGAGTGGCTGAAAGACGGGCTGAGAGGAGAGATAGACAGAGGGGCTGGGAAGAGAGATGGGCTGAGAGCAGAGAGTCAGGTGCTGAGAAGAGAGACGGGTTGTTTAGAGACGAGCTGAGAGGAGAGAGATGTTCTGAGAAGAGAGGTACAGAAGGGCTGAGAAGAGAGGTACAGAGGGGCTAAGAAGAGAGACAGATGGGCTGACAAGAGAGACTCAGTCTGAGAGGAGAGCGACAGAGGGGCTGAGAAGAAAAACAGAGAGGTTGATAAAAGAGATGGAAGGAGAAGAGACAGATACAAATGGGCTGAGAGGAGAGAGTCAGAAGGGCTGAGAAGAAAGACGGGCTGAGAGGAGAAAGTGCCTGACAAGATAGAGACAGGGGCTGACAAGAGACAGATACAGAGGGGCTGAGAAGAGAGATACAGAGGGGATGAGAAGAGAGACAGGGGCTCAGAAGAGAGACTGGGCTGAGAGGAAAGAGACAGATGGGCTGAGGAGAGATGGGCTGAGAAGTGATACAGATGGGCTGAGCGGAGAGACACGGGCTTAGAGGAGAGACAGATGGGCTGAGAAGAGAGAGACGGCTGAGAGTAGAGATACAGAGGGACTGAGAAGAGAGACTGGCTGTGAAGAGAGAGGGACCGAGAAGAGAGACGGCTGAGACGTGAAACAGATGGGCTGAGAGGGACGAGAGACGGGCTTAGAGGAGAGATACAGGGGCTGTGAAGAGAGAGGGGCTTAGATAAGAATTACAGAGGGGCTGAGAAGAGAGGCTCAGAAGAGTGACACAAGGGCTGAGAAGAGAGACAGAGGGGCTGAGAGGAGAGACGGGCTGAGAAGAGAAAGGGTCTGACAGGAGAGAGACGGGCTGAGAAGAGACATGGGCTGAGAGGAGAGACACGGGCTGAGAAGAGAGATACAGAGGGGTTGAGAAGAGAGACAAGGTTAGAATAGAGGTACAGAGGGGCTGAGAAGAGAGGTACAGAGAGGCTCAGAAGAGAGACAGAGGGGCTGAGAAGAGAGAGACGGGCTGAGAGGAGAGACGGACTGAGAAGAGAAAGACGGGCTGACAGGAGAGAGACGGGCTGAGAAGAGAGATACAAAGGGGCTGAGAAGAGAGAGGGGATGAGAAGAGAAAAACGGTCTGACAGGAGAGAGACAGAGGGGCTGAGAGACAGTGGCTCAGAAGAGAGACACAGAGGGGCTGAGAATAGAGAGACGGGCTGAGAAGAGAGAGACAGGGGGGTTGTTTAGAGACGAGCTGAGAGGAGAGGTACAGAGGGGCTAAGAAGAGAGACAGGGTCTGATGAGAGAGACAGATGGGCTGACAAGAGAGACGGGAGGAGAAGAGATACAAATGGGCTGAGAGGAGAGAGACAAGGGCTGAGAGGAGAAAGAGTGGCTGACAAGATAGAGACAGGTTGACAAGAGACAGATACAGAGGGGCTGAGAAGAGAGATACAGAGGGGATGAGAAGAGAGACTGGGCTGAGAGGAAAGAGACAGATGGGCTGAGGAGAGACTGGCCGAGAAGTGATACAGATGGGCTGAGAGGAGAGACACGGGCTTAGAGGAGAGACAGATGGGCTGAGAGGAGAGAGATACAGAGGGGCTGAGAAGAGAGAGACGGGCTATGAAGAGAGGGGTTGAGAAGAGAGAGAGGGGCTGAGAGGAGAGAGACAGAGGGGCTGAAAAGAGAGACGGAGGGGCCGAGAAGAGAGACGGGCTGAGAAGTGAAACAGACGGGATGAGAGGGACGAGAGACAGGGGCTTAGAGAGACAGATGGGCTGAGAGGAGAGATACAGAGGGGCTGAGAAGAGAGAGACGGGGCTGTGAAGAGAGAGGGGTTGAGAAGAGAGGGGCTGAGGAGATATACAGAGGGGCTTATATTAGAACTAGCTATTGTACCCTTTCTATGCCCGGGTGGCGAGCATTTATATTGGCATATGGTCTCCATCCTGGTATGTGTTGCTTCCATCCTGCGCCCTAATCTTGTCATGTGCTGCTACCATCTTGCGCCCACATCCTGTCGTGCAGCCCCCATCCTGTTTTGTGTGCCTCCATCTTGTGATGTGCTACTGTCTTCCTGAGCACTCATCCTGTCACGTGCTCCCATCCTGTACCCCAATCCTGTCGTGGTGGTCCCATCCTGTACCCCAATCCTGTCATGTGGTGCTCCCATACTCTACCCCAATCCTGTCATGTGCTGCTACCATCATGCGCCCCCATCCTGTCATGTGCTACTCTCTTCCTGAGCCCTCATCCTGTCATGTGCTCCTATCCTGCGCCCCCATGCTGTCATGTGGTGCTCCCATCCTGCACCCCCATGCTGCCATGTGCTGCTCCCATCCTGCGCCCTCATCCTGTCATGTAGTGCTTGCATCCTGCACCCACATGCTGTCATGTGCTGCTCCCATCCTGCGCCTCCGTTTTGGTTATGTGCTGCTCCCATCCTGCGCCCCATCCTTTCATGTGCTGCTCTCATCCTGCGCCCCCATCCTGTCATGTGCTGCTCCTATCCTGCGCCCTTATCCTGCCATGTGCTGCTCCTATCTTGTGCCCCCATCCTGTCATGTGCTGCTGCCATCCTGCTCCCCCGTTGTGTCATGTGCTGCTCCCATCCTGTGCCCCGATTCTGTCATGTGCTGCTGCCATCCTGTACCCCCATTCTGTCATGTGCTGCTCCCGTCCTACCCCCGCGTTCTGTCATGTGCTGCTCCCATCCTGTGCCCCCATGCTGTCATGCGCTGCTCCCATCTTGAGCCCCCATTCTGTCATGTACTGCTCCCATCCTACGCCCCAGTTCTGTCATGTGCGGCTACCATCCTGCGGCCCCATTCTGTCATGTGCTGCTCCCATCCTGCGCCCCCATTCTGACATGTGCTGCACCCATCCTGCGCCCCCGTTCTGTCATGTGCTGCTTCCATCCTGCGCCACAGTTCTGTCATGTGCTGCCCTATTCTGTCATGTGCTGCTCCCATCCATATGCCCCATACGCTGCTCCATAAAGGCTGATGGCCCCCATAAGATGCTCCATAGTATATGCCTCATATGCTGCTCCATTATGGTTGATGGCCCCCATAAGATGCTGCATAGTATATGCCTCATATGCTGCTCCATTATGGTTGATGGCCCCCATAAGATGCTCCATAGTATATGCCTCATATGATGCTCCATTATGGTTGATAGCCCCCATAAGATGCCCCATAGTATATGCCTGATATGCTGCTCCATTATGGTTGATGGCCCCCATAAGATGCTCCATAGTATATGCCTCATATGCTGCTCCATTATGGTTGATGGCCCCCATAAGATGCTCCATAGTATATGCCTCATATGCTGCTCCATTATGGTTGATGGCCCCCATAAGATGCTCCATAGTATATGCCCTGTATGCTGATCCCTAAAGGTTGATGGCCCCCATAAGATGCTCCATAGTATTATATGCCCTGTTTGCTGATCCCTAAAGGTTGATGGCCCCCATAAGATGCTCCATAGGATTATATGCCTTGTGTGCTGATCCCTAAAGGTTGATGGCCCCCATAAGATGCTCCATAGGATTATATGCCCTGTATGCTGATCCCTAAAGGTTGATGGCCCCCATAACATGCTCCATAGGATTATATGCCCTGTATGCTGATGCAATAAAAAAAAAAAAAACATACCTATGGTCGCTGGGCGCCGAGTGCTGGGGGCCTGAGCAGGCGGGGACACCGGTGCGCTGTGGGGGTCAGGTGCCGGAGTCACCGCTAGCTCAGGCCCCCGGCACTTGCTATAGTCACCTGGCCCTGATCCAGTGCTGCGCGCTGCTCCATCTTCCGGGTCCTCTGGCTGTGACTGTTAAGTCAGGGGGCGGCGCGCATTAAGCGCGTCATCGCACCCTCTGACCTGAACGTCACAGGCCGAGGATGTGGAAGACGGAGCGGCGCGCATCGGTGGACCGGGGGGCAGGTGAATATATCATTCTCACCCTCCTGGCACGTCCCTGCTTCTCCGTTGGAGATCGCGCTGTGCGTTCAGTGCTTACGCATACCGCGATCTCCTGGGAGCGTCACTCTGTGGGGTCCAGACTATAAAGGCTTCGTACAGAGTGACGCTCCCAGCGTTATATTATAGATTACAGAGGGGCTGAGAAGAGAGGTACAGAGAGGCTCAGAAGAGTGACACCAAGGGGCTGAGAAGAGAGAGACAGAGGGGCTGAGAGGAGAGACAGGCTGAGAAGAGAAAGACAGGGTCTGACAGGAGAGAGACAGAGGGGCTGAGAAGAAACATGGGCTGAGAGGAGAGACACAGAGGGGTTGAGAAGAGAGAGACGAGCTGAGAAGAGAGAGACAGGGGCTGAGAAGAGAGAGACAGGCTTAGAATAGACCTCAGAGGGGCTGAGAAGAGAGGTACAGAGAGGCTCTGAAGAGTTAGACAGAGGGGCTGAGAAGAGAGAGACAGAGGGGTTGAGAAGAGAAAAGCAGGGTCTGAGAAGAGAGGGGCTGAGAAGAGAAAGACGGGCTGACAGAAGAGAAAGACGGGCTGAGAGGTGAGACACAGAGGGGCTGAGAAGAGAGATACAATGGGGCTGAGAAGAGAGAGTGGGGCTGAGAAGAGAAAGACAGGGTCTGACAGGAGAGAGACGGGCTCAGAAGAGAGACACAGAGGGGCTGAGAAGAGAAAGATGGGCTGAGAGGAGAGAGATAGGAGCTGAGATGAGAGAGACAGGGACTGAGAGGAGAAAGACGGGCTGAGAAGAGAGACGGGCTTAGAATAGAGGTACAGAGGGGCTGAGAGAAAAGGTACAGAGGGGCTGAAAAGAGGTACAGAGAGGCTCAGAAGAGTGAGACAGAGGGGCTGAGAAGAGAGAGAGACAGAGGGGCTGAAAGGAGAGATGGGCTGAGAAGAGAGAGATAGAGGGGTTGTTTAGAGATGAGCTGAGAGGAGAGAGATGGGCTGAGAAGAGAGGTACAGAGGGGCTAAGAAGAGAGAGACGGGCTGACAAGAGAGACAGAGGTTCTGACAAGACAGAGACGGGCTGAAAAGAGAGACAGAGGGTCTGAGAGGAGAGAGACAGAGTGGCTGAGAGGAGGGTGACAGAGGGGCTGAGAAGAAAAACAGAGGCTGATAAAAGACGGGAGGAGAAGAGACAGATACAAATGGGCTGAGAAGAAAGACGGCTGAGAGTTGAAAGAGTGGCTGACAAGAGACATACAGAGGGGATGAGAAGAGAGAGGGGCTCAGAAGAGAGACTGGGCTGAGAGGAAAGAGATAGATGGGCTGAGGTGAGACGGGCTGAGAAGTGATACAGATGGGCTGAGAGGAGAGACAGATGGGCTGAGAAGAGAGACAGGGGCTTAGAGGAGAAACAGATGGGCTGAGAAGAGAGAGACGGGCTGAGAGGAGAGAGATACAGAGGGGCTGAGAAGAGAGAGACGGGCTGTGAAGAGACGGGCTATGAAGAGAGAGGGGTTGAAAAGAGAGACGGATCGAGAGGAGAGAGACAGAGGGGCTGAGAAGAGAGACGGAGGGGCTGAGAAGAGAGACGGGCTGAGAGGGACAAGAGACGGGCTTAGAGGAGAGACAGATGGGCTGAGAAGAGAGATACAGAGGGGCTGAGGAGAGAGACGGGCTGTGAAGAGAGGGGTTGAGAAGAGAGGGGCTGAGAAGAGAGGTACAGAGAGGCTCAGAAGAGTGACACAAAGGGACTGAGAAGAGAGACGGGCTGAGAGGAGAGAAGGGCTGAGAAGAGAAAGACAAGGTCTGACAGGAGAGAGACAGAGGGGCTGAGAAGAGACGAGCTGAGAGGAGAGACACGGGCTGAGAAGAGAGACGGACTGAGAGGGACGAGAGACGGGCTTAGAGGAGAGACAGATGGGCTGAGAAGAGAGATACAGAGGGGCTGAGAAGAGAGAAACGGGCTGTGAAGAGGGGTTGAGAAGAGAGGTACAGAGAGGCTCAGAAGAGTGACACAAAGGGACTGAGAAGAGAGACAGAGGGGCTGAGAGGAGAGAAGGGCTGAGAAGAGAAAGACAGGATCTGACAGGAGAGAGACAGAGGGGCTGAGAAGAGACAAGAGCTGAGAGGAGAGACACGGGCTGAGAAGAGAGACGGTGGGGCTGAGACGAGAGATACAGAGGGGTTGAGAAGAGAGAGACGGGCTGAGAAGAGACACGGGCTGAGAGGAGAGACACAGATGGGCTGAGAAGAGAGATACAAAGGGGCTGAGAAGAGAGGGGCTGAGAAGAGAAAGACAGGGTCTGACAGGAGAGAGACAGAGGGGCTGAGAGATGGGCTCAGAAGAGAGACACAGAGGGGCTGAGAAGAGACAGATGTGCTGAGGAGAGAAGGGCTGAGAAGTGATACAGATGGGCTGAGAGGAGAGACACGGGCTTAGAGGAGAGACAGATGGGCTGAGAAGAGAGACGGGCTGAGAGGAGAGAGACAGAGGGGCTGAGAAGAGAGACTGGCTGAGAAGAGAGATGGGCTATGAAGAGAGAGGGGTTGAGAAGAGAGAGACAGGAATCGAGAGGAGAGAGACAGAGGGGCTGAGAAGAGAGACGGGCTGAGAGGGACGAGAGACCGGCTTAGACGAGAGACAGATGGCCTGAGAAGAGAGATACAGAGGGGCTGAGAAGAGAGAGACGAGCTGTGAAGAGAGAGGGGTTGAGAAGAGAGGGGCTGAGAAGAGAGGTACAGAGAGAGGCTCAGAAGAGTGACACAAAGGGGCTGATAAGAGAGATAGAGGGGCTGAGAGGAGAGAAGGGCTGAGAAGAGAAAGACAGGGTCTGACAGGAGAGAGATAGAGGGGCTGAGAAGAGACAAGAGCTGTGAGGAGAGACACAGAGGGGCTGAGAAGAGAGACGGTGGGGCTGAGAGGAGAGATACAGAGGGGTTGAGAAGAGAGAGACAGATGGGCTGAGAAGAGAGAGACAGGCTTAGAATAGAGGTACAGAGAGGCTCAGAAGAGTGACACAAAGGGGCTGAGAAGAGAGAGACAGAGGGGCTGAGAGGAGAGACGGGCTGAGAAGAGAAAGACAGGGTCTGACAGAAGAGAGACGGGCTGAGAAGAGACACGGGCTGAGAGGAGAGACAGAGGGGCTGAGAAGAGAAAAACGGTCTGACAGGAGAGAGACAGGGGCTGAGAAACGGGCTCAGAAGAGAGACACAGAGGGGCTGAGAAGAGAAAGATGGGCTGAGAGGAGAGAGATAGGAGCTGAGATGAGAGAGACAGAGGGACTGAAGAGAAAGACGGGCTGAGAAGAGAGACGGGCTTAGAATAGAGGTACAGAGGGGCTGAGAGAAAAGGTACAGAGGGGCTGAAAAGAGGTACAGAGAGGCTCAGAAGAGTGAGACAGAGGGGCTGAGAAGAGAGAGACGGGCTGAAAGGAGAGACGGGCTGAGAAGAGAGAGATAGAGGGGTTGTTTAGAGATGAGCTGAGAGGAGAGAGATGGGCTGAGAAGAGAGGTACAGAGGGGCTAAGAAGAGAGAGACGGGCTGACGAGAGACAGGGTCTGACAAGACAGAGACAGATGGGCTGAAAAGAGACACAGAGGGTCTGAGAGGAGAGAGACAGAGTGGCTGAGAAGAAAAACAGGCTGAGAAAAGAGATGGGAGGAGAAGAGACAAATACAAATGGGCTGAGAAGAAAGACGGCTGAGAGTTGAAAGAGTGGCTGACAAGATAGAGACGGGCTGACAAGAGACAGGTACAGAGGGGATGAGAAGAGAGACAGAGGGGCTCAGAAGAGAGAGACTGGGCTGAGAGGAAAGAGACAGATGGGCTGAGGTGAGACGGGCTGAGAAGTGATACAGATGGGCTGAGAGGAGAGACACGGGCTTAGAGGAGAGACAGATGGGCTGAGAGGAGAGACACGGGCTTAGAGGAGAGACAGATGGGCTGAGAAGAGAGAGACGGGCTGAGAGGAGAGACGCAGAGAGGCTGACAGGAGAGAGATACAGAGGGGCTGAGAAGAGAGAGACAGGCTGTGAAGAGAGGGGTTGAGAAGAGAGACGGATCGAGAGGAGAGAGACAGAGGGGCTGAGAAGAGAGAGACGAAGGGGCTGAGAAGAGAGACGGACTGAGAGGGACGAGAGACGGGCTTAGAGGAGAGACAGATGGGCTGAGAAGAGAGATACAGAGGGGCTGAGAAGAGAGAAACGGGCTGTGAAGAGGGGTTGAGAAGAGAGGTACAGAGAGGCTCAGAAGAGTGACACAAAGGGACTGAGAAGAGAGACAGAGGGGCTGAGAGGAGAGAAGGGCTGAGAAGAGAAAGACAGGATCTGACAGGAGAGAGACAGAGGGGCTGAGAAGAGACAAGAGCTGAGAGGAGAGACACGGGCTGAGAAGAGAGACGGTGGGGCTGAGACGAGAGATACAGAGGGGTTGAGAAGAGAGGGGCTGAGAAGAGAGAGACAGGCTTAGAATAGAGGTACAGAGGGGCTGAGAAGAGAGGTACAGAGAGGCTCAGAAGAGTGAGACAGAGGGGCTGAGAAGATAGAGACGGGCTGAGAAGAGAGAGACAGGGCAGGAGAGAGGTAGAGGGGCTGAGAGACAAATGGGCTGAGAAGAGACACGGGGTGAGAGGAGAGGCACAGAGGGGCTGAGAAGAGAGATGGGGGCTGAGGAGAGAGATACAAAGGGGCTGAGAGGAGAGATGGGCTGAGAAGAGAAAGACAGGGTCTGACAGGAGAGAGACAGAGGGGCTGAGAGACGGGCTTAAAAGAGACAAGGGGCTGAGAAGAGAGAGATGGGCTGAGAGGAGAAAGACGGGCTGAGAAGAAAGAGACAGAGGGGCTGAGAAGAGAGACAGGGGCTTAGAATAGAGGTACAAAGGGGCTGAGAGAAAAGGTACAGAGAAGCTCAGAAGAGTGAGATGGGCTGAGAGGAGAGACAGAGGGACTGAGAGGGGATGAGAGGAGAGAGACAGTGGCTGAGAGGAGAGAGACAGTGGCTGAGAGGAGAGATACAGGGGCTGAAAAGAGACACAGGCGCTCAGAAGAGAGATACAGAGGGGCTGCAAAGAGATAGATACAGAGCGGCTGAGAGGATAGACGGGTTGAGAAGAGAGAGACGGGCTAAGAGACAGATACAGAGGGGCTAAGTAAGCAACAGAGGCTGAGAAGAGACACAGGTTGAGAGGAGAGAGACAGAGGAGCTGAGAAGAGAGGTACAGAGGAGCTGATAAGAGAGACAGAGGATCTGAGAATAGAGAGACAGTGAGATGAGAGTGAGAGGGGATGAGGAGAGTGGCAGAGGCGCTGAGACGAGAGTGATAGAGAGGCTGAGAAAAGAGACGAGCTGAGAGGAGAGGGGCTGAGAAGAGACAGACACAGAGGGGCTGAGAGGAGAGAGACAGTGGCTGAATGGAGAGAGACGGGCTGAGAAGAGAGAGACGGGCTGCAAAGGGACAGATACAGAGGGGCTGAGAAGAGGGGCTGAGAGGAAAGACGGGTTGAGAAGAGAGACAGAGGGGCTAAGAAGAGACAGATGCGGAGGGGCTGGGAAGAGAGAGACGAGCTGAGTAGGGAGCGACGGGCTGAGAAGGGAGATAGAGAGGCTGAGAGAGAAGAGAGACAGAGGAGCTGAGAGGAGAGAGACAGGCTGAGAAGAGAGGTACAGAGGAGCTTAGAAGAGAGACAGAGGGGCTGAGAAGAGAGAGACAGAGGGGCTGAGAGACAGAGGGGCTGAGCCTGATATATTCTGGACCTCTATATGTCTCCCTACCCCACCCCCCTATTTTTACCATATGCTTTGGCAATGCTAACGCTACTTTCACACTTCCGTCGGTACGGGGCCGTCGGAAACCGTCGGCCCGACATACCGACTGACGTTGTGCTAAATTTAGCACAACGTGGGCAGCGGATGCAGTCTTACGACGCATCCGCTGCCCATTGTGATGAGCGGGGAGGAGGGGGCGGAGTTCCGGCCACACATGCGCGGTTGGAAAAAGCGGAACCGACGGACAAAAAAACATTACATTGAACTTTTTTTGTGCGTCGCGGCCGCCAAAACACAACGCATCCGTCGCATGATGGATGCGACGTGTGGCCATACGTCACAATGCGTCGCTAATGCAAGTCTATGGAGAAAAAAAACGCATCCTGCGGGCAACTTTGCAGGATGCGGTTTTTCTCCAAAGCGATGCATTGCGACGTACACCATAAGACGGAAGTGTGAAAGTAGCCTAACATGTACTTAGTCCTGCCAATAAAGCTCATCTGAATTGAATTGAGTGGCTGAGAGGAGAGAGACAGTGGAGCTGAGAAGAGCAGATACAGAGGGGCTGAGAGACGGGCTGAGAGGAGAAGGATGGCTTGAGAAGAGAGAGACGGGTTGAGAAGAGACAGAGGGACTGAGACGAGAGAGACAGAGGGGCTGAGAAAAGAGGCACAGAGGAGCTGAGAAGAGAGACAGGCGCTGAGGAGAGACAGAGGGGCTGAGAGGAGAGAGACGGGTTGAGAAATGGGCTGAGAAGAGAGACAGTGGGGCTGAGAAGCGACATACAGAGGGGCTGAGAGGAGAGAGACAGAGGGGCTGAGAAGGGACAGATACAGAGGGGCTGAGAAGAGAGATATAGAGGAGGTGAGAAGAGAGGGGGTTGAGAGGTGATATAAAGAAGGGTGAGATACACAAGGGGAAGGGCTGAGAGGAGTGATATAGATGGGGTGAGAGGAAGGACACAAGGGTAAGAAGACACACGGGAGGGGGCTCAAGGATGGTGAGGAGAGATATTGGTATGAAGAGTCACAGCTGGAGTGAGAGGAGACAACCAGGGAGTAAGAGGAGAGGTACAGCGGGTGGGGGGGGGGGGGGGGAGACACAGGGGTAAGAAAAGACAAGCATGATTGGAAGAGATAAAGGGAGGTGAGAAGAGACACAGAGGAGCAGGGATATAGAGGGTTTTAGAAGAGACTGGGTGAGAGGAGACACACAGGTGTAGAGAGGAAAGATGCATAGGGGGTGAAATAAGGGTGAGAGGAGACACAAAGTGAGAGAAGACAGGAGACAAGATACTAAAAAAGATGAAAGGAGCTATTCAGAGGGGGTGAGGAGAGATACACATGGCTTGAGGAGAGACACAGGGAGATACTGAAAAGGCATACAGAGGGGCGCTCTGAGAAGGGTGGGATACTTGGTAAAGAGCTGAGAGGATAGATACAGAGGGGTTGAGAGAGACAAGGGGTGAGAGAGGAAACGGGGTGAGGAGATGCAGTGAGGGTGAGAAGAGCGATACAGAGTTCGTGAGAAGAGTCACGGGTAAAAAGACAGAGGGGGTGAGAGAAGAGATACCGAACTGGTGAGCTACACACTGGGAAAGAAGAGAGATACACAGGGTGAGAAGAAACATGGAGGAGTGGAGAGATGTAGAGGGGGTGACAGGAGACACAGGGGTCAGAAAAGATAAACAGGATGAGAATAGATACAGCGGGTTGAGAAAAGCTATACAGAGGGGAGTGAGAGGAAACGGGTAAAAAGAGCCAGCAGGGGTGAGAGCAGGCACAGAGTGGGTGAGAGGAGACACCGAGGGGATGGGAAAAGAGATACAGAGCAGGTGAGAGGCAAGCTACACACTGGGTAAGAGGAGAGATTCACTGGCTGGGAATAAACATGGAGGAGTGAGAGGAGAGATATAGAGGGGATGAGAAGAGAGATACAGAGGAGAGATACGCAGAGGGAGATGCTGAGAGGAGATACAGAGGGGCGCTGTAAGATAAAGAATGGTGTGATACTTAGTAAAGGTTTTACAGGAGAGATACAGAGGAGTTGAGAAGAGACGGGTGAGAAGAGAGATACACGGGATGGGAGCAGACAGAGGGAATGAAAAGAGTCAAAGAGGGGTAGGTGTGAAACTCATGAAATACGTAGGCCTCTTTCACACTTCCGTCTTTTCAGATCCGTTGCAATGCGTCGTTTTGTGAAAAAAAACGGATCCTGCAAATGCGCCGCAGGATCCGTTTTTTTCCCATAGACTTGTATTAGCGACGGATCGCGACGCATGGCCACACGTCGCATCTGTCGTGCGACAGATCCGTCGTGTTTTGGCAGACCGCCGTCTGGAAAAAACGTTCAATGTAACGTTTTTTGTCTGCGTCGGGAAAACGTGTTGCGACGGATCCTGCGGCATACGTCGTTGACTAGAATGGAAGCCTATGGACGCAGGATCCGTTGTGACACGTCGTATGATGGAATCCAGCGCTGGAATCCGTTTTTTTTCACTGAGCATGCTCAGTGTAAAAAAAAAAACAGGTGATCGGTCGGGGGTCTTGGTCATTGGATCCTACCCGGAGTCCACTGCCCCATATTGGTAAGCGCCCTTACAATTTTGACTTTGTGCTGTGGGATATTTTTACCCATGTGCCAACACACAATCTGATTTTCGACAGCACTTTATCCTGCAACATTGCATGTTGGTTACTTGGGCAGCTCACATCGGGGGATATTCGCTCTTACCATCCTTATGCACTTTATTGAATATTGATTTCTGTATACTGTAGGCACTTTACATGTTTTTTGTAACGACTAATAAAATATTACTCTTTTTAAAACCTATATGCTCCCTTTGTACTCCTCTATCAGAATCAGGAATTGGTAGCCAATTGGCCAGACAGGCCCCAAATCTATATAAACCTGGCCTGGGGCATCACCCCCAAATGTGCCAGCAAGACTCCTGCCAGCCTGAAGACAGCCAGCCAGTCAATACATTGGTTTCCTTATTTTCCAGTAGCCAATCACATTTAGGAGACTCCCATTTTTAGGCATGGAAAACGGATCCGTCAAAAAAACAGATGAAACGGATGGTAAAAACGGATGCAACGGATCCAGTTTTTCGACGGAACCGTCTAGTGGATCCGTCGAAATACTGGATGCGTTGCATCCGTTTTTCACTATTTTTGACGCATCCGTCGATACGTCGCGCCGACGCATTGTGACGGATTCAAAAAAACGGAAGTGTGAAAGTAGCCTTAGGGGTAGGGGTGCGAGGCAGTGTGGTTGATGTCGGGTGAGTGAGAGGAGCAGCCACACTCAAAAAAAGGGATTTTATGCTTCAGTTTACAAGTAAAAAACTTCACTTGGGAGATAGAAAAAATAGCCAGGATTGACCACCACAGACGGCGCCATTACTCCAGATACCTTAAGTCCCAGTTAGGACTTCTGTCTTCAATATACCTGGGTCAATCCTGGCTATTTTTTCTGTTCCAAAGTGTGGTTTGATAAAGACCCGGGAACAGGGTCGAAACGTTACCTTACCTTGGCACTTCATTGTAGTGACATTTTCCTGTGGTGAATGTTCAATAAACTTAAAATCTTTTTTTACTTGCAAACTGAAGCATAAAATCCCTTTTTTTGAGTGCTGCTGCTTCTCTCACCTGTTTGACCTCTGGACTTAGTCCAAGTTCAGCCTGCACCTTATGATTACAACAGAGTGCGCATCATTCAGTTTTTTGGGGTTGATGTTGGGTGGTCACCTGCTGGCAACCATTTATATGGAATGAAGAAACATTATGTAAAGTTGTATAACCTGTGTCGAGGGGATTTGTCTTCACCTGGCACCATGCTTCATGGCATCTTGTCACTTGGATGAAGGTTCTTTTTCTTGGAAACAATGGTGATAGCAGGATGGCTACATCTGGTGTGTCCATCAGTGGGAGCAATGCCCGGTGAGGAGGGGAGGAGGCCCCCACAGGGGAGAGACGGGGTGGTAAGCCAGAGTAACAGGGCATCTGGGCAGGGTCACAAGGATGGGGATAATCATTGCCAAAGCTATGCCAGGACATCAGGGAGTGTGGGTAGAAGGGCCACAGCTTAGAGATGGGGAGGAGAAATTGAGAAGAATCAAAGGTCATAGCATCTGTAGCATCGGGTGGGATGTCACATGATGATGTTTTAGTGGAAAACATGTGATGCACAGGATTCAAAATACCAACATATGGTGCCAGCAGGGGGTGAAGTAAAGCAGAGACATGGTTATCCCAAGGGTGGAATGAGCAAAGCAAGAGAAGAGATGGAAGGGCAGTTAGTGGCAACACAAAAATGAAGCAGATTACACTGATGTCAGCAGAGAGCGTCTGCTCCTGTAATTTACTACCATACCCAGAAAATGTTCTGCTAAATACTCCATCATACACTGTGTGCAGAATTATTAGGCAAGTTGTATTTTAGAGGATTATTTTTATTTTTGATCAACAAATATGTTCTCAATCAATCTAAAAGACTCATAAATATCAAAACTTAATATTTTTGGAAGTTGGAGTGGGGTTTTTTTTAGATTTGGCTATCTTAGGAGGATATCTGATTGTGCAGGTAACTATTACTGTGCAGAATTATTAGGCAACTTAATAAAAACCAAATATATTCCCATCTCACTTGTTTATTTTCACCAGGTAAACCAATATAACTGCACAAAAGTTAGAAATAAACATTTCTGACATGCAAAAACAAAACTCAAAAAAATTAGTGACCAATATAGCCACCTTTCTTTATGATGACACTGAACAGCCTTCCATCCATAGATTCTGTCAGTTGCTTGATCTGTTTATGATCAACATTGCGTGCAGCAGCCACCACAGCCTCCCAGACACTGTTCCGAGAGGTGGACTGTTTTCCCTCCCTGTAGATGTCACATTTTATGAGGGACCACAGGTTTTCTATGGGGTTCAGATCAGGTGAACAAGGGGACCATGTCAATATTTTTTCTTCTTTGAGACCTTTACTGGCCAGCCATGCTGTGGAGTAGTTGGAGGCATATGATGGAGCATTGTCCTGCATAAAAATCATGTTTTTCTTGATTGATACCGACTTCTTCCTGTACCACTGCTTGAAGAAGTCTTCCAGAAACTGGCAGTAGGTCTGGAAGTTGAGCTTCACTCCATCCTCAACCTGAAAAGGTCCCACAAGTTCATCTTTGATGATACCAGCCCATACCAGTACCCCACCTCCACCTTGCTGGCGTCTGAGTCGGAGTGGAGCTCTCTGCCCTTTACTGATCCAGCCTCTGGCCCATCAAGAGTCACTCTCATTCCATCAGTCCTAAGATATTTCTTGGCCCAGTCTTGACGTTTTATCTTATGTGTCTTGTTCAAAGGTGGTCGTTTTTCAGCCTTCCTTACCTTGGCCATGTCCCTGAGTATTGCACACCTTGTGCTTTTTATTACTCCAGTAACGTTGCAGCTCTGAAATATGGCAACACTGGTGGCAAATGGCATCTTGGCAGCTTCACGCTTGATTTTCCTCAATTCACGGGCAGTTATTTTGCACCTTTTTTGCCCAACACGCTTCTTGCGACCCTGTTGGCTATTTGCCATGAAACGCTTGATTGTTCGGTGATCACGCTTCAAAAGTTTGGCAATTTCAAGACTGCTGCATCCCTCTGCAAGGCATCTCACAATTTTGGACTTTTCAGAGCACGTCAAGTCTCTCTTCTGACCCATTTTGCCAAAGGAAAGGAAGTTGCCTAATAATTAAGCACACCTTACATAGGGTTTTGATGTCATTAGACAACACCCCTCCTCATTACAGAGATGCACATCACCTGATTTACTTAATTGGTAGTTGGCTCTCAAGCCGGAACAGTTTGGAGTAGGACAACATGTATAAAAAGTATCATGTGATCAAAATACAACTTGCCTAATAATTCTGCACACAGTTTAGACCCTGCGGGACCTATGTCTCACTGCAGGTGACCTGTCTGACCAGGGGACATCAGTGCAAAGTGGTCACCGCTTGGGGCTGTAGCACATTCAGCAGCCAGAGCTGATTTCAGAATTCTGCCAGTGACAGCTCATCACCATCACAGATATGTGTACTGACTTGTCTGTGGTCCCACAATGCACTGCTGTCTAGTATCAGGAAACAAACTTCCCAGTTTTACACACAAAGAGTGTTGTGTTCTTTTTAATTCTGACAACATGTTATCTATTATGTGCTTCTCGAACATGTCATCATCACCTGTTTCTGGAGTTCCTTGTTATATTGCTCCTGTCCCCTCCCAATATCCCTGGCCCTATGAGTTTACAGGTGTCACTGAGAAGTGTATCATGCTGTACTTGTGTGCGCAGGTTCTTACCTTGATGACCTCTTCGATCTCCTCCGTCTGCCAATCCTCGTGTCCAGGTCACTGCTGCAGTTGTCATGGCCTGCTTGTCTTGGATTTTCCAATACGTGTCACCTTTATTCTTGATCCTTGGCAGGGTGTTAACCAGGCTGGACTGTTTATGATCTGTCCAGGATGGTATATTTGTATCTGTGCCACTTCTACCAGCTGGACTCTTGGGGCGCTGTGACCCTAGTGTCTGGTTGTTGGTTTCTCCGATGGTGTCATCATGTGTTGTGAGAACCTGCTGACAATCTTTTGGTTCCCTGGCTCCACTCAGAACCTCTCCTATAGGTGATGGATCAGTGGTGGCCTCTGCTGAGGTCATGCTTGACCTCTCTTCATAGACCTTTATCTGCTGGACACTCATCTTGTTCAGTGTGTTGCGATATCTCAGTTCCCGAAAGGTAGTGACTTCCTTTGCTGCCGTTAATGGGTGAATTTGGGATTCTAGAATTCCATGATCAAAAGCAGTGGTCGTCAGTTCATTTATAGGGGGATGCTCAGTGTCGGGGGAGAAGGCAATGAGCCAATCACTACGGTCTCTTTTTGGTTGTGAAGGAAGCTCTCCCCCACTCCTCCGCCTCCTCATAGCTAACTCATGGAAGGAAGTAATAGTTTTCTTCTTTGGGGTTGGCATGGATGTGTTTTCTGGGAAGGGTAATCCTGGCAGAAGGTCCTGCTCCTCGGACCACTGATCTTGGCCCATTTTGCTTGTTTGGCTTTCTGGTTCTGTGATAGTATCACTGTCCAAGGAAGAACACCCCGATTTTTCTATGAGGGTGTTACTGTTACTATCCAGTATCGAATCAGAGTCCCAGTCTATAAATGGTGTATCGTCTGCCTCCATGTTGTTGTTTGTGATCTCTTGGTAGTAGGTCTCCGATAGGTTGGAGTTGGGGGTTGTGTCCACTTTTTGTGGTGAATGACAGTACAGACCGTTTGTGGCCACATCAAGAGGAATAATATCTGGCTGCTGGTCTGGGGTGTCCAGGCCATCCTGAGAGTATTCCCTGTAATACATGGAGGCTGGAGAATCATCTAGAGTGAAGTCTGATGAGCTGCTACTGTCGGTGGAAGGAGAAGAGAGAGACAGAGGACTCAATGGGAGATCATCAGGGGACAGGCACTCATCACATATGATTGCCTCCAGATCTTCCAAGGAGCTGTACTGTAAAGACTCCTGCTTCGGGTGTTGTTCACAGCACTGACAAGGCATTGATGGGTCGTTCGAGTTGGGGTCCACCTCTTCTTTGTTTCCCCACTTGTGGTGACATCCATCTTTCGCTCCTGTTCCTTGGTTTATGGTAGTATCAGTCACTTCAGGGTGCATTGATAAATGGACACCAAGGGACACATGCTGTAGGTGGACATAGTTCAGATTACTCAAAAGAGCTTTTCTAGAGGCCAGCATTGTGAAATCTGCTCTTAGTGCTTGTTTACAATGTGAACATGAAAGGTCTTCAGATTGGTAAAGCGACCAGGAGAGGTCCAACTTCCGCTGTGGATGTAGTCATCAGTCATTCAATCTTGCTTCCCATAGTCGCCAAGCACCCATTGCCCTAATGGTTTCCTGTGGGTGATAAGAACCAGGAAGGTCCAAGATGAGGCATTAACTCCAAGAAACTGTAAGGGTTAAATACTCTACACAACGAGGACGAGACAACACAATCACCAGGTATCCAGAAACAAGATTTCACGACTCTGTTGTTGGGTGTCCTTCCATGTCCCTAACGCTGGGGGCACCCTAGCTCTCCCTGTTCCCCTGATTACTTACGATTGGTGAAGACGCCGGCGCAACTTACCTTGCCTTAGCTCCTGAATCCGTCCTCAGTTTGTACCCTTCCTCACCCAGGGGAGAAGGGAGTAGTAGGGTACCGTAATACACCAACCAGACTAACAAGGTGATACAAATAGGGATAAAGGAAAATACCAATCATACAAAACTTCTCATACAAACAACAGAGGTAAACACCGGGGAGTGGAAGATGGGGCAAAACCAAAGTAGGAGAAGGAGAGAATTTAGCTCACACCCAAAAGCTAGCAAGTCACCGATAAATCCACCAAATGCCTTCTCAAACAACAGCCACAAACCGCCATCTCCTTGCATGCAGCATTAGCTAGCTCTGGCAATTAGTGCTAGCCAGGGCCCAGATTATATAGGAGATGGGAGTGGCCAACAGTGAATAGGTTTAATGTAGGAAAGCTTCCAAGAGCTCTAAAGTGAGCAGATTAACCCTCGCACTGCTAAAATAAACCTGCACCGTTTAATATAAAGATGAAGTACTTCTAAACAGTGCAGGAATAGGAGAAATTAGATGCTTCTGGCTCCTCTCTGTTGCGGTAAACTCGTTATACAAGAATTTTAATCCACCATATCCACAAAACAGGTCACTGCCTACACCATATTACCTAGAGGAACATGGAGTCAGGCTATCTTCCTTGCTGCCCTGGTCTATTCCAGGAGACAAGTCCCCCAGAATTGCAAGCCCCTGTCATGTGTAACACCTTCCTGTAGTCTAGTTTGTCATTTTGGGGTTTTCTCAAGTCAAGGTCACAAATTTCAAAAGACAAGAACTAATAGTGGACTTTACACTGCTTGCTGATTGCATATGAAAATGTATATTTACTAGTGGCATATCCTCTCTGTTTCCTCTTGTGTCGGTCCGCACTGCGGTTTTATTCTTTTATTCATGAATTATAAAGCTTAGCTTATAGACAGTTAAACCAGCCACTCTCAGGCCTTCAAAGTGCCAGCCTACTCACCGTGTGTTTCGCTCTGCTCCCCTCAATACCTGACCATCACTCTGAGTTGCCTTGTGCTGGCTGCGAGTAGTAGAGGGCGTGGCCGAACTATTCAGGAATTTGAATCCACCCTGTCCTGCAGAGATTTGCTTCCCCTGTCTATCACCTGATAGCAGGTGATATATCAGGCAGCTCCATCCATTCTTCACCTGATCATTGGTTCCTAGTCTGCTAGCACCTTGTTTAAGGGTATCTCCATATTTTGTCTCCCGTTATCCATCTAGCCTGTTTACCTACTCTGCTTGACTTCTCCTTCTCTTGCTTGCCCCAACTTCAGACCATCTGACTGTGCTTCTGTCTCATTTCCCTGTACCTTTTTCCCGTGCTGCTGCTCACCTGCTGCAGTCCCGGGCACTTCCCTCAAGTGGTACCAGGTGTCTACCAGCAGCCCAGCCTATCTTCACTATCAGAGGCCCTAGGGAAGACTCAGACACTTAGTCACGGCCCCGGCTCGTGGAGCAGTGGATTTGCCCCCACCAGTGTTATATTAAGTTTGGGCCATGGGCCCCATTGACAAATCAGGCCACAGGGATCCCAAGTCTAGTGTGCAAATATAGCATGAGGAGGTCCACTCTCAGCGCAAGCGTCAGGACCAGCTGATGCAAGTCATCAATGTGGTGGCAACCCAGCTGCAGGGTCTGTTCGTCAAAATGTCCACTCTGCCTTATGCTTTTATCATGTCTGGCCAACCCTCCTTTTGAAAGTTAACCTCTCCAAAGGAACCGCCTAATGTTCCAGTTTCTGGTGAAACTGCCAAGCTCCAACTTCCACTTCAATCTGGCTACAATAGAGACCTCAAGGAAAGCCACAGCTTCATCAGTGTCAGATTAATTTCACACTCCCCTCTTTCCACTGGAGCAGACCAAGATAGAGTTTATGGTCTCTCTGCTGCCTGGATAAGCCATGGTCATGGCAAAGCCCACTTGGTAGCATGAATGTCCAGAGACCCGCAGTGATGGCAGTTTCCTGAAGATGTTCTGAGTGGTATTCGAGGTTCCAGTCCACACCTCCTCTGCTGTTTTGTCCCTGTTGTCTCTTAGGCAAAGCACAGACACCATGGCCCAGTATGCCTTATACTTCAGTTCTTTGATGGCGTAGCTGGCTTGGAATGAATAGGCCCCTATGGCCACCTTCCGGTAGAGCATATCTGGTCATATCAAGGATGAGTTGGCTGGCAGAGACTTACCATCTTCGCTGGATGTCCTTATACACCTGGCCACTAGGATTGATCTTCACTTCCATGAGTGAGCTCTTGAACAAGCTTCAGCATCTCCTCGTGCCACCAGGCCACTCATATTGGCTCCAAATTTCCAGTTCCCTTTGCTACAGAAGTCACATCACCAGCAACTGAGCTGATGCTGGTTGAAGAGGCCAAACTTTCTGTTCAGGAACGCCAGCGGAGGTACAGAGAAAACGTTTCTATGTAATGTGTAGGCAAGGGACATTTTGTTCACCAGTACCCAGTGAGACCAGGAACCTCCAGCATCTAGGGTTGGCTGGAGAGACTGGAGAGTAATTGCTCTCCAAAGCTACTGACTGAATTTACCTTGACCTGGCAGGAATGATCCTTATCTGCTGCTGCACATCTAGATTATGACTCCTCAGGCAACGTCAATCATCTGGATCTGGCCCATCGTATTCAACTCCCTACTCAACAGCTGGATCATCCCCTGGCTGTCACCTCTGTTGATGCACAACTTGTGGCTTAACCTGTTTGATTCCTCATGCTGGCAGTCATGCTGTGGAGTCCTGCCCACTGAGATTTCCTTCTACATGCTACCTAGATCTGTGAACTCCATTCTCCTAGGACTATGTTCGCTTCATCTACAAGCTCCAGATATTGGCTGGTCCTCCAGTCAGGTATGTCATTGGGGACAGCACTGTGTTTCCAACTGCCTAGCCAAGATCATGCCCAAGACTCCGCCTCTTGTGCATTAAAACCTCGCTTCGCTGCCCATCCATTATTGTGCCTTTGCAGACATCTTCTGTGAAAAGAAGGCTGAGGTCCTGCCACCCCACAGACATTATGACTGTCTCTTAGATCTCTTACCTGGCACTTCACCATCCCTGGTCCCATGACTCATCCTGAGACTTGAGCCATGTCTGAATACATCCAAGAGAGTTTAGCCAAAGCATTCAAACCAGGAATTGAAGCTCGTGGAAGATAATTTGAATATTCCTGGTGCATTCTGGGAAGAGTGGAGTCACAGCGTGTCTGAGGATGTTTTGGTGTAGCTGGATCGAGCTGCTTGGAGGAAATCATCAAACCAGGAATTAAGTCTCGTGAAAGATAATTTGCATATTCCTGGTGCATCCTGGGAAGAGTGAAGAGTCACAGCGAGTTTGAGTACCTTTGGGTGTAGCTGAATCGAACTGCTTGGAGGAAATTGTAAAAACCAGGAATTGAAGCTTGTGGGAGATAATTAGCATATTCCTGGTGCATTTTGGCACGCGTATCTTTACAAAACTACAAAAAGATGCCCGATTACAATCCATTTTTCCAGACCCCCCACTACTGTATTTTAGGCAGCCTCCAAATTTAAGAAGCATCATTGTCAGAAGCTCCCTGTCCTCTCAAACAGCTGCAGGAATCATTCCTTGCAACCTGAAAAAAAACTTAGAACAAGAATGAATTCTCATCGCCACACAATAAGAGAAAAAAGAATGGACCTACCGGTAGCAAAACATTTTTGTATCCCCGGTTATAGCATCATGGACATGAAATTACTTGTTTTAAAAGGTCATTTCAAATCTCAGAAAGACAGAAGAATCTGTGAGTATAAACCCATAAGGACCTTGGACACACTCAGTGCAGGAATGAATGTTTTACATGGATTTATGTCTTTCTACATCAATTAAGGAATTTGCTCTTCAGACCTTCTGGGGTCATCACAACAAAGAAACAGACCCATTCAGAGGACCATAAAACATTAAGACTTCCTTATCTATGAACTGTTCCAATATTTATTGCTATCCCTCTCACATAATAATTCTGCTTCATGTCACTTGTCTTATCTATTGCCTTCTTTCTCTCTGTGCTGTGTTGTATATAAGTATGTGATTCTATAAACAAAAAGAAACCGAGTCAATGCTAGTTTAACGTACAAAATCGACAATATTTTAAACCCATAAATCACACAAAACATCAATACAAAGGTTAAAAAAGCAACGTGTAGAGCAGTATAGAGAAGAACTATATATACTGGGTCAGTGATAAAAAATCCAAGATAATGAGTGCCGCTCAAAAAGCACAGCACCGTGGGCAAATGTAGTAAAAAACAGGTAAGGTTGCTGCTATACGTATTAAACTCTGAGTGGCTAGAAAATTGGCACAGCTGCAAGGTATTTATTCGTCATTATTAATATTTAGTGGGTGCAGTCAGCTACCAAAAAATACAAAAGAAATACCTACAGACTTCTGAACGGCTATATATGTTTTAGCCACATTTACAATAAACCACATATAAATCAGCAGTAGTAAAATCAGTTCATGAGATTAAGTATTATTACCCTTGATGGTGCTGCGCAGGTGAGCTGGGACTCACTCCCCAACGTACGTTTCGGTACTGATCTCCTTCTTCAGGAGAGGGAGATCAGTACCGAAACGTACGTTGGGGAGTGAGTCCCAGCTCACCTGCGCAGCACCATCAAGGGTAATAATACTTAATCTCATGAACTGATTTTACTACTGCTGATTTATATGTGGTTTATTGTAAATGTGGCTAAAACATATATAGCCGTTCAGAAGTCTGTAGGTATTTCTTTTGTATTTTTTGGTAGCTGACTGCACCCACTAAATATTAATAATGACCAATAAATACCTTGCAGCTGTGCCAATTTTCTAGCCACTCAGAGTCTAATACGTATAGCAGTAACCTTACCTGTTTTTTACTACATTTGCCCACGGTGCTGTGCTTTTTGAGCGGCACTCATTATCTTGGATTTTTTATCACTGACCCAGTATATATAGTTCTTCTCTATACTGCTCTACACGTTGCTTTTTTAACCTTTGTATTGATGTTTTGTGTGATTTATGGGTTTAAAATAAAATATTGTCGATTTTGTACGTTAAACTAGCATTGACTCGGTTTCTTTTTGTTTATATCATTATATTTGAGTCGCTACTATCACAGTATGCAATTAGCATACAGATGCGAATTTACGCATCGCTATACATGTAGTTAAAAATGGCTTGGAGAATGTTTTTTCTATATAAGTATGTGATTCTTCAGAACTTGCTTTATTCTTTGCCTAATGAAGGGACCTGCGTAGTCTCGAAAGCTTGCAATTTGTTACCATCTTTTCAGATAGCCATTAAAAGGTATCAACCACTGAGGACTCTCAGGTCTAAATAATAATATTGTTATACAGCCTTGTTCTGCAATCCCTACGTAACTGCATTTCCGCACCTTCTTACATTGCCGTGAGCTACATTTTGGGCTTCTTGACCATGGAGTGGATTACCTGCATGTTGGACTCTTTGCTAGAGATGGGTTGCATCTTACGAAAACAGGAAAAAACTCATACAGTGGGTACGGAAAGTACTCAGACCCTTTCCATTTTTCACTCTTTGTTTCATTGCAGCCATTTGGTAAATTCAAAACAGTTCATTTTTTCACATTAATGTACACTTCATTAATGCATCCCATCTTGACTGAAAAAAAACAGAAATGTAGTAATTTTTGCAAATTTATATTAAAAAATAAGTATTCAGACCCTTTGCTCATTATTAGGTAGAAGCACACTATTGAGCTAGTACAGCCATGAGTCTTCTTGGGAATGATGCAACAAGTTTTTCACACCTGGATTTGGGCATTCTCTGCCATTTTTCATTGCAGATCCTCTCCAGTTCCATCAGGTTGGATGGTGAACGTTGGTGGACAGTCAGTTTCAGGTCTCTCCAGTTACGCCCAATTGGGTTTAGGTCAGGACTCTGGCTGGGCCAGTCAAAAGTGGTCACGGTGTTGTTCTGAAGTCACTCCTTTGTTATTTTAGCTGTGTGCTTATGGTCATTGCCTTGTTGGAAGGTGAATCTTTGGCCAAGTCTGAGGTCCAGAGCACTCTGGAAGAGGTTTACATCCAGGATATCTCTGTACTTGGCCGCATTCATGTTTCCTTCAATGACAACCAGTCATCCTGTCCCTGCAGGTGAAAAACACCCCATAGCATGATGCTGCCACCACCATGTTTCACTGTTAGGATTGTATTGGGTAGGTGATGAGCAGTGCCTGGTTTTCTCCACACATACTGCTTAGAATTATCATCAAAAAGGTCTATCTTCATCTCATCAGACCAGAGAATCTTATTTCTCATAGTCTGGGAGTCATTCTTGTGTTTTTTAGCAAACTCTATGCTGGCTTTCATATGTCTCGCACTGAGGAGAGGCTTCCATCAGGCCACTCTGCCATAAAGGCCCAAAAGGTGGAGGTCTGCAGTGAGAGTTGACTTTGTGGAACTTTCTCCCATCTCCCTACTGCATCTCTGTGTAATAGAGTGCAGGGTTGCGTATGTCACCACGGAACAGACAGACCAACTGTTGAAGGGGATTTATTAACAGGGGTAAAATTCTCCTCGCAGGGAGTAAACAGGGGGTTAATGGAGTCAAACAGTAAACGGTAAACAATTAAGCGGAATCAAAAGGGTTAACGAGTGTTCTGGTAACTTATCAGCCCAGGGAGGTCCTGACTGGAGGGTCCTTATTTCCCAATATGGATACAGTCACCAGCAGGGCTTGAGATCCTGAAGTCTCTTCTGTGTCTCCTGGAAAGTCCGGGGTTAAGCCTCTGCAGCCTGTTCTTCTCAAAGTGAAACTGAAACCAGGAAATAGCACAGCCTCCGTCGCTGCTGCAGGAGCCTCTGTGTACCAGGCTGACAGTCTCTCTGTAATAACGCTGTCACACACACACTGGGCAGTTACTTATCACACTCAGGGATCTTTGCTTGTCACTGCGGTCACCAGGGCTACACGGTCACAGTCTCTGATTCAGGAGGCTTCCAAATCTACACCCCCACATCCAGCCTTCACTCTGGTGGGTACCTCAGCCTCAGTGCCCTCACGGGGAGCACTACTTTTAGGGGAGCACGGCGCTGCAGCCTGCCCTCTCTTTGGCGCGCTGCCTTCTCTCTGCTCTCCCGCTCTTTTCTGACCACTCCCCTCTCTTTTCCCAGCAGTCACCACGTCCCCTCTGTCCAGGGCAGAAAGTCTTCCCCCCAGCAACCCAGCTGTCTGGCTAAGTGGTTCCAGGCAAGGAGCAGGGAAAGCAACCTCCTTACATTCCCCCTCTCTTAAAGCTCGCCATTCCACGGGCGAGGACTCTTCGTGCTTCTCTTTGTTCTTTGGAGGGGAGTCAGATACCTGCGATTCTCGCATCTCCTTCTGCCTTTCTTCTTGTACATACTCCCAGACTAAATGGTTTAGGAGCTGCTCATCAGTCAGGTTGAGATATGCTTTCTCTGTTTCATCAACAACTGCTGTCCTCTTCTTTTTCTTCTTCTTCTTAGCCTTGCCGGTAGCAGGTGTTTGCGTAGGGGCTTCTTGCTCGGGTTCCTCAGTTTGGGGGCTTAGTACAAGCAATTCTTCTCCATAGCTCCCCCTCTCTTTGACAGGAGCATTCTCGTCGAAGCTTGAGTCAGATGAATTAAGACCATGCAGGCCGGACTCTTTGTCATCTGCGCTGGGCTCTGCGGACATCACTACCCAGGGCTTCTCAACCACACGCCCTGTCTCACACAGCTGTTCCATTTCCCCTGTCCGATCAGGAACTGGTGAGCTGACAGCCAGCACATTCTTCACCTCAGGGGATGACATCAGTGGTTTCTCCTTCTCGTTGGCTCGGACCTTGAAAATGAGTGTCGCAGGAACACTTGGCACTATCTCTCCTTCTTCGGGAACTTGTGCTGGGCAAGGTAGTAAAGCACTTCGGTGGTCTTCTTGAGTGAACATCACTTTCTTTCCTCCGGACTGAGTCTCACCAACAAAACCTTCAGACCCAGGCTGTAGATCCACCAGGTTCGCCTTTACGCGTTGGGACAGCGCAGTCATTTCACCAGAGATGCTTGACACCTTCTCCACCTCTCCTTGGTGTCCGACATTGTGATAGTGTCTTGTCCTAGGTGGAACTCTTCTCTTCCTGCCGTACCATTCCCTCCAGGGGCGACGTTCCCTCCAGTTAGCAGGACCCTCAGAGGGGTGAGCGGATCTCTGCCACCGCTCTTCTCGGGTAGGGAAATTTCTGGACATGTGTCCCACCTTTCTGCACGACCAGCACTCACGTCTGCGTCGGTCTGGAGGGCGCTTCAGTCTGGATCGTCGACCTCGGCGGGGGACATCTCTCATCTGCGGTTGCTCTTCACCCCAGGATCTGGAGTTACACTCTGGGGCCACCACTGAAGCCATCTTCATGCTGCGCACCTCTCCTCTATCCCTTTCTGGCGGCTTCCGCACGTTACCTCGGGGTATGCCGCTGGTCCCCAAAACGGCAGTAAGGGCTTTCCCCAGACTCTCAATCTCCTCCCAGATTCTTCTTATCTTCAGCTGGGAATCTCGGGTCCACATCGCCTCCTCTTCATTGTGACTGGGTGCTCCGCAGTTGTAGCATCTAGGCAGTCGTCTTCGCCGAGCGGCACTAGTCTCACTTTGGGGGGCGGTCTCTCTTTCTCGCACTAGAGGGCTGTACTCTGCAGCAGGGATCTTCTTATATTCAGCCACCTCCTCACGGACTCGCTTAACCTCCTTCTTCAAGTCTTCTACCCATTGAGGGGCTGTTACCTCCCTGCTCCATACCTTTCCCACTGGCCCTACCACCCCTTGCTCTTGCTCGCGCGTGTGTGCCTCACTCCCGACCTCAGAGAAAGTCATATCTAGCTTTACGCGCATGCGCTCTCGCAGGGCCTGTTTCATCAACACATCTCGCAAGCCTGTCACCAGTTGGTCTCACAGCACAACGTCAACTGACCCCACACCTACGCTGTCTTTCCGTATAATGGCAGTATGAATCTCCTGCAGTGCGTTCATATATTGCGTCACGGTCTCCCCCTCTCTTTGTACCCGGCGGAACAGTCGCATGCGCAGCTCCCCTACGTCAGTGGGGTCCCCATGCGTCTCCTCAAGTATACGTAATACTTTGTCCAGGGTATCTCTCGCCTGAGGGGGTCTGAGCATAACAGAGTCCCGTGCATCCCCCTCTAGGGCCATCACAGCTATTTCCGCCTGCAGAGCCGGTGTCATAGGATACATCCGCATCATCCCTCGGATGCGCTCCGTCCAACCCCACAACATGACATTACTCCCTGAAAATCTTGGCAGGTTAGCTAACATGGCTCCCAGGGAGATGCTAGACCTGGGACCTCCATCAACTGCTTGGTCTGCCCCTTCCGCGCTACCGTGTGACATCCTGCCGACTACGCCAAGTGTAATAGAGTGCAGGGTTGCGTATGTCACCACGGAACAGACAGACCAACTGTTGAAGGGGATTTATTAACAGGGGTAAAATTCTCCTCGCAGGGAGTAAACAGGGGGTTAATGGAGTCAAACAGTAAACGGTAAACAATTAAGCGGAATCAAAAGGGTTAACGAGTGTTCTGGTAACTTATCAGCCCAGGGAGGTCCTGACTGGAGGGTCCTTATTTCCCAATATGGATACAGTCACCAGCAGGGCTTGAGATCCTGAAGTCTCTTCTGTGTCTCCTGGAAAGTCCGGGGTTAAGCCTCTGCAGCCTGTTCTTCTCAAAGTGAAACTGAAACCAGGAAATAGCACAGCCTCCGTCGCTGCTGCAGGAGCCTCTGTGTACCAGGCTGACAGTCTCTCTGTAATAACGCTGTCACACACACACTGGGCAGTTACTTATCACACTCAGGGATCTTTGCTTGTCACTGCGGTCACCAGGGCTGCACGGTCACAGTCTCTGATTCAGGAGGCTTCCAAATCTACACCCCCACATCCAGCCTTCACTCTGGTGGGTACCTCAGCCTCAGTGCCCTCACGGGGAGCACTACTTTTAGGGGAGCACGGCGCTGCAGCCTGCCCTCTCTTTGGCGCGCTGCCTTCTCTCTGCTCTCCCGCTCTTTTCTGACCACTCCCCTCTCTTTTCCCTGCAGTCACCACGTCCCCTCTGTCCAGGGCAGAAAGTCTTCCCCCCAGCAACCCAGCTGTCTGGCTAAGTGGTTCCAGGCAAGGAGCAGGGAAAGCAACCTCCTTACATCTGGAGCTCAGCCACAGTGATCTCGGTGTTCTTCTTTACCTCTCTCACCAAGGCTCTTCTCCCATGATTGCTCAGTTTGGCTGGATAGACAGGTATAGGAAGACTTCTGGTGGTCCCAAACTTCTTCCATTGAAGGATTATGGAGGTCACTGTGCTCTTCAGAACCTTGAGTACTGCAAAAATTCTGTTGTAACCTTGGCCAGATCTGTGCCTTGTCACAATTCTGTCTCTGAGCTCCTTAGCCAGTTCCTTTGACCTCCTGATTCTCATTTGGTCTGACATGCACTGTGAGCTGTGAGGTCTTATACAGACAGGTGTGTGCCTTTCCAAATCAAGTCCTATAAGTTTAATTAAACACAGCTGGACTGCAATGAAGGAGTAGAACCATCTCAAGGAGGATCACATGGAAATGGACAGCATGTGTCTTAAATTTGAGTGTCTGAGCAAAGGGTCTGAATACTGATGACCATGTGATATTTCAGTTTTTCTTTTTTACTAAATTTTCAATAATGTCTACATTTCTGTTATTTTCAGTCAAGATAGGGTGCAGAGTATACATTACTGAGAAAAAAAATGAACTTTTTTGAATTTACCAAATGGCTGCAATGAAACAAAGAGTGAAAAATTTAAAGGGGTCTGAATACTGTATACCCACTGTATTTAGTAGATTCCTTTCTACACTCATCAGGAGAGTTTTAAACTAGAGCAATATGAGCTGGTAAATATACGGCCAAGAAGAAATATGCAGATAATGAATTCTTTGAGAACCCTGCTAAGAGAAGTGGAAAGGAAGAACAAAAACAACAAACTCTGAATGAAAATAGAGGAGCAAGAGAAGCCAACTACAAACTAAAATGTGTCTATACAAATGCACAGAGAATGGGAAACAAACAAAGAGAATTGGAGCTGCTAACACAGGAAGAAAAAAAGACACCCGCTAAAGTCCTCCAGGTTTCATCCTCAGGTAATTTTACCTTCCTCTGTCTCTGGTTTACCATATAGGCACCTTTATTTTACCATCACACTGGACATGTATGCATACTTTACCTTGCTATCATTAATAGTTCATATAGGAGGCTCATTTACTGTGCTTCACTTACCACACACCTATACATACCTTACTTTCTTAGGCCGGTTTCACACGTCAGTGATTCCGGTACGTGAGGTGACAGTTTCCTCACGTACCGGAGACACTGACACACGTAGACCCATAAAAATCAATGCATCTGTGCAGATGTCATTGATTTTTTGCGGACCGTGTCTCCGTGTGCCAAACACGGAGACATGTCAGTGTTCGTGGGAGCGCACGTTTTACACGGACCCAATAGAGTCAATGGGTCCGCGTAAAACACGGACCTCACACGGACATTCTCCGTCTGGGGTCCGTGTGCGTGCAGGAGACAGCGCTACAGTAAGCGCTGTCCCCCCCACATGGTGCTGAAGCCGCGATTCATATCTTCCCTGTAGCAGCGTTTGCTATAGAGAAAATATGAAGAATAGTGTTAAAAATAAAGATCCATGTGTCCGCCGCCCCCCCACCCCCTGTGCGCCCCCCCGCTGGTCAGAAAATACTTACCCACTCCCTCGCTCCTTCCTGGTCTGGCCGCGCCCCCTACTGTATGCGGTGACGTGGGGCCGATCATTTACAATCATGAATAGTCGGCTCCGCCCCTATGGGAGGTGGAGCCACATATTCATGACTGTAAATGATCGGCCCCACGTGACCGCATACAGGAGAAGCCGCGGCCAGACCAGGAAGCAGCGAGGGAGCGGGTAAGTATTTTCTGACCAGCGGGGGGGCGCACAGGGGGTGGGGGGGCGGCGGACACATGGATCTTTATTTTAAACACTATTCTTCATATTTTCTCTACAGCAAACGTTGCTGCAGGGAAGATATGAATCGCTGCTTCAGCACCATGCAGAGTGGGTACCACACGCTCCGTGTGGTACCCACTCGCCATACGGGCGGCACACGTGTGCCGCACGTATGGCCTCCGTGAGTTCCCAGGCACACGCACACGGATAACTCCGGTACCGATTTATTCCGGTACCGGAATTATCTGGACGTGTGGGACAGCCCTCACTTCAACCTTGATCTTTATAAGAGTAGTTTACTTGTACAATGATGTATGGTATTGTGGCTTCCTTTTTACTATTTTCCCTTTTGATATATTGAGGATTTTTTCCTTTCTATTGTGTGATAGTTAGAATATGTGTGCATAATGGAATATATATGCAACAGATAATTTGTGTACTAATTTATTTGTACAACACCGTTCTGTGAGGATCATTAATATTCCCTGGTGTACCCACCCAGTTTTCTCTGTACCAGTAGTATTTGTCTTCCTTTTGTTAAATAATTATTTTATGAAGTTGTTTAATAAAAAATACTATTTTAATTGATATATATATGGCTGTGTGTAAAGGTCCATTTCTTCGGTGTGTGAGGCAGTGACCGGGGTTACATGTAGGGGTCGCTGTGTGTTCCCCCCAGGATGCACACGCAGGTGTATTGAGGCCATGGGAGTGCATTCCAGTCACAGGAAAAGCTGTGATTGCAATGCAGAATAAGGCCGGGGACACACACAACGTATAAAAAAACGGTCCGTTTTTCACGGACGAGAATCGCACAAATGTTTCCAAAACAGTGATCCGTGTGCAGTGCGAGGATGCGATTTCCTCGCATCAAATGATCCTTTTGACATCCGTGTGACATCCGTATGGCATCCGTATGCCGAGATTTTCTCGCAGGCTTGCAAAACCGACATCTAATGGATTTATGTGCTCAAATGTTCGTTAAAACATATATACAGTATATATATATATGTCATTGAGACATATATATATATATATTCTGTATTTATATTTAATTCAGCGCGATATATGTGGAAGGCCGGTAATTCAATTGCCGGCTTTTCATTTCTCCTTCCCAAACCCGACATGATATGAGACATGGTTTACATACAGTAAACCATCTCATATCCCCTTTTTTTTGGCATATTCCACACTACTAATGTTAGTAGTGTGTATGTGCAAAATTGGGGCGCTGTAGCTTGTAAAATAAAGGGTTAAATCGCGGAAAAAATTGGCGTGGGCTCCCGCGCAATTTTCTCCGCCAGAGCGGTAAAGCCAGTGACTGACGGCAGATATTATTAGCCAGGAGAGGGTCCATGGTTATTGGCCCCCCCGTGGCTAAAAACATCTGCCCCCAGCCACCCCAGAAAAGGCACATCTGGAAGATGCGCCTATTCTGGCACTTGGCCACTCTCTTCCCACTCCCGTGTAGCGGTGGGATATGGGGTAATGAAAGGTTAATGCCACCTTGCTATTGTAAGGTGACATTAAGCCAGATTAATAATGGAGAGGCGTCAATTATGTCACCTATCCATTATTAATCCAATTGTCTGAAAGGGTTAAAAAACACACACACACACACACACATGATTAAAAAGTCTTTTAATGAAATAAACACACAGGTTGTTTTAGTATTTTATTGCTCTCTCAATCCACCTGCAGACCCTCGCTTGGCAAAATAATAAACCCACAATATACATACCCTCTCTGATGAACTGTCATGTCCCACGAGGTAATCCATCTGAAGGGGTTAAAATATTTTACAGGCAGGAGCCCTGCTAATGCAGCTGTGCTCGTGTCTGTAAGCCCCGGTGAATGAAGGAAATGTAGGTCAATGACCTATAGTTACCTTCAGTCGCGGTGATGCGCCCCCTGGTGGATGTCCTCATATGACCTGGAGCGTGGGAAAAAGTTCCCAGGCTGCAGTTCATGAGGACATCCACCAGGGGGTGCATCACCGCGACTGAAGGTAACTAACATTAGTAGTGTGGAATATGCAAAAAAAAGGGGGATATGAGATGGTTTACTGTATGTAAACCATGTCTCATATCCTGTCGGGTTTAGGCAGGAGAAATGAAAAGCCGGCAATTGAATTACCGGCTTTTCTCTAACACCGCTGCGTATTTCTCGCAATGCACACGCATGGTCCGTGTGTAATCCGATTTTTTCTCGCACCCATAGACTTGCATTGGCGAGTCTCGGCCGAGATACGCTGACAATCGCAGCATGCTGCGATTTCACTCGGATCCTGAATACGGTGGAGAAAATATCGGATGATGGGAGCTGCACCATAGATTAACATTGGGCCGAGTGCTATGCGATTTTTTATCGCATAGCACTCGTCCGTATTACGGTCTAGTGTGACCCCGGCCTTAAAGTAAGTGTTAGGGTACGTGTCTACCTTGAGGATGGCCGGTGGTTTGGACGGAGCGGCAAACCCGCTCCGCCATAAGCTCCGCCCCCTTCTGTAGACGCGATGATGCCGGATGTGTTCATTGCACACCCGGCATCATCGCACCCCACACATAGGGCCCTGTGTTTTACCTTGCTGCGGCGCAACGTCGCCGCAAGGTACACGGACATGCTGCGATCTAAAAAGACGTGCCGCATGTCCGGAATCGCAGGGCCGCCGGATGCATGTTACCACGCATAGTGGAGACGGGATTTGATAAAATCCCCTCCACTATGCTGTAACTTCTGGACGCTGGGTGTTTGACGCTGCGGCTTTGCGCAGCATCAAACACGCAGCGTTTCCTGAACGTGGAAATTCCCTTAGGGAATGTGTCCACGTTCAGGATTGCATCAGGATTTGGTCAGAACTTGATGCAGGTAAAATCCTGACCAAAACTGCACCTGAGGTCACTGGCAGGTCACCTGCATTTTTCATGCATTTTTTAACGTGTTTTTGATGCATTTTTCATGCGTTTTTGACGCGATTTGTGTGTGTTTTTGTAAGCTCAATAAAGATATACCAAAAAAAAAGGGTGATGTCATTTCTTGTATAACCTCTTCATTTACATACTCCATTGAAGAATAATGTTTACACACACAGACAGATGACAGATAATAGATAGATAGATAGATAGATAGATAGATAGATAGATAGATAGATAGATAGATAGATAGATAGATAGATAGATAGATGCAGGGCCGGACTGGCCATCGGGCACTTCTGGCAAATGCCAGAAGGGCCGGTGCCAGTAGTAGGCCGCTCGATCCAAAATCCCCCCGCTGTCGCATTCAACTATACCGGTGTATAGACGCCGGTACAGTTGAATGCAATGATGGAGGAGAGAGCGTCCACAGACGCTCCTCTCCCATCATTCCCCGCTCTGCCTCTGACACTGCGGGTGCGCGATGACGTCATATCATCGCGCACCTGCTGTGTCCCGGGCAGACTGCACGCTGCTGAGACAGGAGCAGGAAGGCGGAAGCAACGCTGGCAAGAGGAGAGGTGAGGAGAGTTTTTTGTTTTTTTTCTGGACTGTGGGGCCATTCTCGGAGGAGGGGAGGGGAGGGGGTGGAGGAAGAGAAGAGATGTGGGCTGTGGTCTGTGCTGTATACTGCTGTGTGCTATATATAGTTCTCTGTGGGCTGTACTCTGTGCTGTATACTACTGTGTGCTATATATAGTGCTCTGTGGGCTGTGCTCTGTGCTGTATACTACTGTGTGCTCTGTGCTGTATATAGTTCTCTGTGGGCTGTGCTCTGTGCTGTATACTACTGTGTGCTATATATAGTTCTCTGTGGCTGTGCTCTGTGCTGTATACTACTGTGTGCTCTGTGCTATATATAGTTCTCTGTGGGCTGTGCTCTGCTGTATACTACTGTGTGCTCTGTGCTGTAAATAGTACTCTGTGGGCTGTGCTGTATATAGTACTCTGTGGGCTGTGCTATATATAGTACTCTGTGGGCTGTGCTATATATAGTACTCTGTGGGCTGTGCTGTATATAGTTCTCTGTGGGCTGTGCTGTATATAGTTCTCTGTGGGCTGTGCTGTATACAGTACTCTCTGGGCTGTGCTGTATACAGTACTCTCTGGGCTGTGCTGTATACAGTACTCTCTGGGCTGTGCTGTATACAGTACTCTCTGGGCTGTGCTGTATATAGTTCTCTGTGGGCTGTGCTGTATATAGTTCTCTGTGGGCTGTGCTGTATATAGTTCTCTGTGGGCTGTGTTGTATACTATGCGGTTTGTGCTATATACTATGCGGGCTTTGCTATATACTATGGGGAGTATATTATATTCTATGGGGGAGGCCATGTTATGTACTATGTGGCTGTGTTATATACTATTGTGGGGGTATATTATATTCTATGGGGGGCTACATTATATATTATGGGGAGGTGGGCTGCATTATACTCTGGGGTGGCTGCATTATACTCTGGGGTGGCTGCATTATACTCTGGGGTGGCTGCATTATACTCTGTCGGGTGGCTGCATTATACTCTGGGGTTGGTGTATTATACTCTGGGGTGGCTGCATTATACTCTGGGGTTGGTGTATTATACTCTGGGGTGGCTGCATTATACTGTATGTGGGCTGCATTATACTGTATCGAGGACTATGGGGAATACGTTATACTATATGAAGAACTATGGGGTGCATTATACTATGGGAAGGGAATTGTACTACATGGATGACTGTGGCGGTGCATTATACTATATGGAGCACTATGAGGAGTGTATTATGCTATATGGAGGACTATGAGGAGTGTATTATACTATGTGGAGGACTATGGAGCACTATGGGGTGTATTTTACTAAACAAGTAAAATGCTGCATATTCAGATTGTTTTTGCTGGAACAAAAATCATTGTTCTCAGCAGCACATTGCCAGTGTAAACTGTAGATGTGCTGCTGAAAACATGATACTGTATGGTGATCTGTTAGTGATCTATTAGTGATCGTTCTGTCCCATCATTATTCCTCAGCTGGTGGAAAGAGGCCGGGAAACAAGCGTTAAACAACTTCAGTATGGTCGATCAAACTCATTTAGCGGCCTGAACTCAGCGCTTGTAAATACAACCGAAATGCTTTTGTGTGATGTGCAATATGTTAGCATTTGGGGCCCCATTTTAAACTTTGCCTAGGGCCCCACTTTGCCTAAAACCGGCCCTGCCTACAAGTGTACAAAGATATTATACAGTCACCATGTGACAAGTGGGCCTGTGTAACTTCAAATGCCAGGGCTGAATTTTAGTCCCAGTCCGGCCCTGGATAGATGATAGATAATAGATAGATCTATCATATTTATCTATCGTATCTATTATCTATCTATAAATATAAGTGCAGCGCCCCAGAGTCCTGGTCGTTGCAGTACTGTGGCTCCGCCACTAAGGGGAGCTATGGTACGTCTGATGGCACTGAAGGAGTTCATCTGACCAGGTATCACAGACACCAATACATTTCACAGCCGGGCCTCCAGGGGGAGCTAAGGGTTCTATTCATTAGGCCACTCCCCACCATTGTGGGTAAACTGGAGGTCAGGCAGGAAGTTAGGCAGAAAGCTGACTGGGTTGGAACCAGGCAACACCTTGTGGCAGAGGGTGTTGTGGGAGAAGATTCGGTAGGGTCCCTGTCAGGGGTGGGATCCTGACAGAGGCTTGGCAACTTGAGCGAACGTAACGGGACCGTGCCTGCTCAGTATAGCGGCGGTACCCAAGGAGGGATTGGAAGCGAGATAGATTGTGCTGAGTGAGAAACGAGATCAAAGCAACAAGGAGAATACCAGTAGGAGTCGTGCTGTAAGACCGAGGCAACATCCTACTGAGGCGCACAACCGGCGGCCGGAACGCCGAGGGAGTATTACAATATTCAGCTTCAAGCAATACTCTAAACCAACGGCAGGACAGTCAGTCTAAGGCGGGCTGTCTCACCTAAATCACCTATGCAGTCTTGGGGGGCAACTTGTGGAGAGGGGCGACTCTAGGGTCCCGGAAGAGCTCCGAGCCTACCCGTAATACGGGTGCCGTCCTAACCGTAACATCAGGGAGGGACGGAGGATTAGCAGAACATCATCTAATCGAGTGGTGAGGGAACTTAAGAAACGGACACAACAGTTGTGGGGACTTTCCGTAAGCACAGCAGGGAAGGACCACAACACATAGCGCTAGCAGGAAGGCGCAGATTTCCACCTGTTAAGAGAACTCTGGAGGTGCCATTGGACCGGTCGGACTTGCGCAGCCTGGTTATCCGGATTCCGGACTGAGGACCCAGAGATCTTCAGTAAAGAGGTAAAGAGACTGCAACCTGGTGTCCTCGTTATTTACTGCACCGCACCACTACGGCATCACCACCACCATCATCTATCCACATCTATCATTCACTGTACGCCCCTCGGCAGGGTCACGGACCGGGCCTAGCCACCATGACAACCCCAGAGCAGAGACTCAGAGGCCCGGTACCGGGTACCCCTCAGCCCTGCGGCAGTGGGGGCGCTACAACTTGGCGTCACGAACAGGATCTACTTAAGCCTGAAGAATCAGGTCATGTGTGCCTTGGAACTGTGATTTATTGTGCTTGGACTGTGATTTATTGCAAAGACTGTGCTGTGCCACTTGCCGCCAAAATCCGCCGCCATTACAGCGCTGAGGAGAGCGCAGGAGAAGAAGAGGGGCGTGGAGTGGGCGTAGACAAGCTGGAGAGCGCGAAGGACAATGGCCGCCCAGTCTAAATATTTCTGTGTCCTGAGGACGTGTCCGTCAACAGCCGAGGTCCGCCTCCTGATCCTGTTTGGAGGGTGGAGACCATGGAGACGGGGCCGCCCACGAAAGAGACCGAGGGAAGAAGACGCTGGGGAGGAGATAAAGATGGCGATGCCAGGAGCACCACGTGGGGATGACCTGACTCGGCATGGAGCCGCATCACCGGACACAGCCTCGGAGGCGCCATCGTTGCGGGGACTGGCCCTCACGGAACCACTGATGGGTCGACCCAACTGGCAGATGTCCGAGGAGTGTGTGGCCGCAGCCAAGGCCTGACAGATAGCACGCCGCTTGGAGGCTGATACCCGCGTGCTCGCTCAGCTGGGCCAGCCCACGGAGGTCCGCCTGTCTCCGGTGTCCCCTGCTCCTCCCAACCCGGCCGCGGCTGAAGGTATGCTGCAGGTACAGGGCCTGAGGATCCTACCGGAGGCAGAACACCTGCGGCGCCTGATGACAGCGTGGCGGAACAGACCCCAACCTGCAGCCCAGGTAGATCTGACAAGCGTCGCGGAGACCCCACTGTCACACTGGGGTGTCGTGGTGTCCTTCAACTCCCGGAAGGGAAGGGGAGTTATCCAGGAGATTGGGGAGCCACTACAGGTCCGTGTTGACCGGGAAGAAGTAGAGCCCTGCGGGGGAAGATATTATTCCGACCTGGAGCCTGGCGACGCAGTGACCTATACCCGGTGGAGGAAGGAAACTGGCGAAACTGGCTGGATGGCTCGGGGCGTCCAGCGGTGTGTCGCACTCCAGGCTGATACGGGGACATCTGAAGACGAGTCTCCTGCAGAGAAGGTGATGGAACCTGTCCCCGTGGGACCTCCAGAAGTCCGGGCTCACCGTGTGCCCCTGGGTCGCGCTCGCCCACAAGCAAGGAGGGCATCCCGGCGAGGAATCCTGTCGCTGCTGGAGCCAGGACCGGCCCTTGCTGTACCAACACGGCCCGTTGGCCGGGTGAGGCCTGGAAGGAGACCACCCCCTACATTACAAGACTGAGTAAGCAAGAACGCTTCATTAATGTAAATAGTTCCTTAACTGTTTGTTCGTTTCCTGATTTTTGCTGCTAGACCCGTCCAGGGTTAACTCTTAAGGGGATCCCTTTGTTGACCCGGGATCCCTATTGTTTTGTTTGCTTTTTCTAAGTTTGCACAAGTTTCCAGAACTGCCGCAATCATGAACAGTGCATGATACAAACTGCTTGTACATAGTTTGCACCTTCTTAAAGGTGCTCCCTACTGGTTTTACTTAACAAGAGACTCTTTGCGAAGATACCGCACCGGAGCCTTTGCTGAGTACGGACTGGTAGCTTGAGAAGATATGCTACCTCATAGAGACTTGGTCACCCCTTAAAGGGGACGTTCACCTGTTGCACTTAAAGGGTGATATTGCTTTAAGACAGATAGTAATAATGCCTTGATAGAAGGAAATGATGATGATGTTTATATGAAGAAGTTATGTGTATTTAACAAGTTAATTGTGAAAAATGTTTAATAATGTTGATAGAAACATGGGGACAGATAGTAAACCCGTACGGGGTTAGTTAGTGAGTCCTCTTAGGAGCCATATAGAGATGGCTCATTGATCCAAAACTGAAAGTAATGTTATGTTCTATACTGTGTATAGTAGTTGAAAAGGCAGTAGGCCCGGGCTGAACGGGGCGGTCCTGTAACAGAAAGGAGAGGCAGAAGGTCTGGTGCCGTTAGGACAGGCGGTCCTGCAGATTTAAAGAGGGAGAATGAAAAAGTTAAATTGCCTTATGATGTGATTATAAGAAGGTCTTTAGTGGATTCAGAGTGTACGTCCTTAAAGGCAAAGTTAAATTATTGTTCGAGCATTTGTACTAAGTAGAATACCCGGTTGGGTAAAGAGAGTTATTTATAGAAAAGTTATTTAAAAGTATTGTAACGTTCAAGTGTCCTCACCTCCCATAAAGGGAAGCTCTGTTCAAGTATACTTATTGTTATTGCACTCAACAAAATTGTATGTCTTTTTGCTAACCTGTATTGTTGTTTTCTTCCCAGTCCAGGAGTACTGGATTTAACCGGGGGGGAGTGCAGCGCCCCAGAGTCCTGGTCGTTGCAGTACTGTGGCTCCGCCACTAAGGGGAGCTATGGTACGTCTGATGGCACTGAAGGAGTTCATCTGACCAGGTATCACAGACACCAATACATTTCACAGCCGAGCCTCCAGGGGGAGCTAAGGGTTCTATTCATTAGGCCACTCCCCACCATTGTGGGTAAACTGGGGGTCAGGCAGGAAGTTAGGCAGAAAGCTGACTGGGTTGGAACCAGGCAACACCTTGTGGCAGAGGGTGTTGTGGGAGAAGATTCGGTAGGGTCCCTGTCAGGGGTGGGATCCTGACAGAGGCTTGGCAACTTGAGCGAACGTAACGGGACCGTGCCTGCTCAGTATAGCGGCGGTACCCAAGGAGGGATTGGAAGCGAGATAGATTGTGCTGAGTGAGAAACGAGATCAAAGCAACAAGGAGAATACCAGTAGGAGTCGTGCTGTAAGACCGAGGCAACATCCTACTGAGGCGCACAACCGGCGGCCGGAACGCCGAGGGAGTATTACAATATTCAGCTTCAAGCAATACTCTAAACCAACGGCAGGACAGTCAGTCTAAGGCGGGCTGTCTCACCTAAATCACCTATGCAGTCTTGGGGGGCAACTTGTGGAGAGGGGCGACTCTAGGGTCCCGGAAGAGCTCCGAGCCTACCCGTCATATGGGTGCCGTCCTAACCGTAACATCAGGGAGGGACGGAGGATTAGCAGAACATCATCTAATCGAGTTGTGAGGGAACTTAAGAAACGGACACAACAGTTGTGGGGACTTTCCGTAAGCACAGCAGGGAAGGACCACAACACATAGCGCTAGCAGGAAGGCGCAGATTTCCACCTGTTAAGAGAACTCTGGAGGTGCCATTGGACCGGCCGGACTTGCGCAGCCTGGTTATCCGGATTCCGGACTGAGGACCCAGAGATCTTCAGTAAAGAGGTAAAGAGACTGCAACCTGGTGTCCTCGTTATTTACTGCACCGCACCACTACGGCATCACCACCACCATCATCTATCCACATCTATCATTCACTGTACGCCCCTTGGCAGGGTCACGGACCGGGCCTAGCCACCGTGACAACCCCAGAGCAGAGACTCAGAGGCCCGGTACCGGGTACCCCTTGGCCCTGCGGCAGTGGGGGGCGCTACATATCTATCAATAGATATATCTATAGATAGCTAGATAGATATATCAATAGATAGATAATAGATATATAGATGATAGATAGATAATAGATAGATAATACCAAGCCCGATATTTAGTATATCTATGTATCTTTATTCTGTTTGTCTGTCTGTCTGTCACGGAAATCCCAAGTCGCTGATAGGTCGCTGCAAAACGGCCATGACCAATCAGCGACGGGCACAGTCTGGCGGTGAAATGGCCGCTCCCTACTCCCCTGCAGTCAGTGCCCCCTCCAGTCAGCGCTCACACAGGGTTAATGGCAGCGTTAACGGACCGCGCTATGCCGTGATGTAACGCACTCCATTAATGCTGCTATTAACCTTGTGTGACCAACTTTTTTACTATTGATGCTGCCTATGCAGCATCAATAGTAAAAAGATCTAATGTTAAAAATAATAATAATAATAAAAAAAAAACATTATATACTCACCCTCCGTCGGCCCCTGGATCCAGCTGAGGCCTTTCCCGGTCCTCGCGATGCTCCGGTGACCGGTCCATGCATTGCAGTCTCACGAGATGATGACGTAGCGGTCTCGTGAGACCGCTACGTCATCATCTCGCGAGACTGCAATGCACTCTTGGGACCGGAGCGTCGCGAGGAGCATCGGTAAACGCCTCGCCTGGATCCGGGGGCCGACGGAGGGCGAGTATATAACCATTTTTTATTTTAATTCTTTTTTAAACAGGGATATGGTGTCCACATTGCTATATATTACATGGGCTGTGTTAGATATTGCATGGGCTGTGTTATATACTACATCTCTGTGCTATATACTATGTGCGCTGTGCTATATACTACGTGGCTGTGGTATATATTACGTGGCTGGGCAATATACTACATCGCTGTGCTCTATACTATGTGTCTCTGCTATATACTACGTGTCTGGGCAATATACTACGTGGCTGTGCAATATACTACGTGTCTGTGCTATATACTACGTATCTGGACAATATACTGCGTGGCTGCTATATCTACTGTATATCACACGGAGAAAATAGGCGTCATTAGGTATAAAAATAGTAAATTTATTTGTACTTCAAAAAAATCAACATACTAAATCCATTACATCAAAAAACAAGTATCTGCAGGAAATTGAAACAGAAAAGAAGGAACCCTGCTGATTACCCTTGCCCACTCTGTGCAAAAATCGTATTAGATAAGGTGCAAGTGCACTAATATATTGCACATAGAAGGTAAGCAAGAAAAAAAAAAAAAAAGCCAGCCAGGATTCTAAGATCACTCTATCAGTATATCGGCCAGAGAGTAACAAAGTGCTTACCAAAGGCAGGGAGGTTCCAAACCCGGGCGTGGATGCCCCAAAAAACCCCGACGCACGTTTCGCATGTCTATAACACCGCTTTCTCAAGGGGAGAATATCTACTGTGTTGGCTGTGCTATATACTATGTGGGCTGTGTTATATACATCGCTGTGCTATATACTACGTGGCTGTGTTATATACTACGTGGCTGCTATATACTACGTGGCTGTGCTATCTACTGCGTGGGCTGTGCTATATACTACGTGGGCTGTGTTATATACTACCTCGCTGTGCTATATACTACGTGGCTGTGTTATATACTACGTGGCTGCTATATACTACATGGCTGTGCTATATACTACGTGGCTGTGCTATATACTATGCGGCCGGCCGCGACTAATCAGCGATATTGGCGCCGAATTTAACCCCCACTCACAGCGCGACGTACATACATACAACCATATTCTAGAATTCCCAATGCGTTAGAATCGAGCCACCATCTAGTATCTATTATATAATTGTCTAAGGGTCACTTCCGTCTTTCTGTCTGTCCTTCTGTCTGTCCTTCTGTCTGTCACGGAAATTCTTTGGTCGCGGCCTCTGTCTGTCATGGAATCCAAGTCGCTGATTGGTCGTGGCATAACGCCACCAATCAGCGACGGTCACAGTCCGGCGGCAACATGGCCGCTCCTTCCTCCCCGCAGTCAGTGCCCGCTCCATACTCCCCTCCAGTCAGCGCTCACACAGGGTTAATGCCAGCGTTAATGGATCGCGGTGTAACGCACTCCATTAACGCAGCGATTAACCCTGTGTGACCAATTTTTTTTACTATTGATGCTGCCTATGCGGCATCAATAGTAAAAAGTTCGGTTACAAATAATAATAATAAAAAAATAAAGGTTATTCTCACTCTCCGACGTGGCGCGGTGTCCTCGGCAGTGCAAGCGGCAGGTTCTGGTGCCAAGGATGCTATGCGAGAAGGACCTGCCATGACGTCACAGTCATGTGACCGCGACTTCATCACAGGTCCTGCGCGCCTGCACGAGAAGGACCTACCATGACGTCACGGTCATGTGACCGCGACATCATCACAGGTCCTGTGCTCATACCAACCCTGGTACCGGAAGCTGCCGCGTGCACCGTACACAGGCGCCAGGACTTCAATGGCACTTCGGAAGGTGAGTATATGTTTATTTTACGTCACTGGGCAATATACTACGTTACTGGGCAATATACTACGTGGCTGGGCAATATACTACGTGGCTGGGCAATATACTACATACTACGTGGCTGGGCAATATACTATGTGGCTGGGCAATATACTACGTGGCTGGGCAATATACTACGTGGCTGGGCAATATACTATGTGACTGGGCAATATACTATGTGGCTGGGCAATATACTACGTCACTGGGCAAAATACTATGTGGCTGGGCAATATACTACGTCAATGGGCAATATACTACATGGCTGGGCAATATACTACGTCACTGGGCAATATACTACGTCGCTGGGCAATATACTACGTCGCTGGGCAATATACTACGTGGCTGGGCAATATACTACGTGGCTGGCAATATACTACGTGACTGGACAATATACTACGTGACTGGGCAATATACTACGTGGCTGGGCAATATACTACGTCACTGGGCAATATACTACGTGGCTGGGCAATATACTACGTGACTGGGCAATATACTACATGACTGGGCAATATACTACGTGGCTGGGCAATATAATACGTCACTGGGCAATATACTATGTGGCTGGGCAATATACTACGTGACTAGGCAGTATACTACATGACTGGGCAATATACTACGTGACTGGGCAATATACTACGTGACTGGGCAATATACTACATGGCTGGGCAATATACTACGTGGGTGGGCAATATACTACGTCACTGGGCAATATACTACGTGGCTGGGCAATATACTACGTGGCTGGGCAATATACTACGTGGCTGGGCAATATACTACGTGGCTGGGCAATATACTACGTGGCTCGGCAATATACTATGTGGGCTGTGCAATATACTATGTGGACATGCATATTCTAGAGTACCCGATGCGTTAGAATCGGGCCACCATCTAGTATATATATAATCGTCTAAGGGTCTGTTTGTCTGTAATGGAAATCGCTGGCGGCTGGCGCGACCAATCAGCGACAGGTGCAGTCAGGCCGTGAATTGGTGCGGGATTTAAACCATGCTTCGCTGATTGCTCGCGACCGGCCGGCCGCGACCAATCAGCGATATTGCAGCGGGATTTAAACACCACTTTGTAAATAAAGTGCATACATATTCTAGAATACCCGATGTGTTAGAATCGGGCCACCATCTAGTAGATATATAATAGCAAGGGCGATGTTTATGAATGAACGTTTAATTTAAAAAAAAAATGGGGAAAAAATGGCGAGGGCTCCCGCGCAATTTTCTGCACCAGAGGGGGCCAATAGTTGTAGCCTGGGAAGAAGGTAATACCCATGGCCCCCCCAGGCTATGAATATCAGCTCGCAGCTGTCTGCATAGCCTTTACTGGCTATTAAATAGGGGGGCCCCCAAAAAAAATTGACGTTGGGTCCCCCTATAATTTATAGCCAGAAAGGCTACGCAGACAGCTGCGGGCTGATATTCATAGCCTAGAGAGGGGCCATGGATATTGGCTACAAATACCAGCCCACAGCCACCCCAGAAATGGTGCATCTGCCAATTCCGGCACTTAGCCCCTCTCTTCCTATTCCCGTATAGCTGTGGGATATGGGGTAATAAGGGGTTAATGTCACCTTGCTATTGTAAGGTGACATTAAGCCGGGTTAATAATGGAGAGGCGTCAATAAGCCGCCTATCCATTATTAATCCTAGAGTAGTGAAAGAGTTAAAAAAGAAATAGACACAGCAAGAAAAAAGTATTTTATTATTAATTTCACCATACTTACCATACTTCAGCGCCTGCAAAAAACGTAAAATAATAAACCGCATACTACCTGTCCGACGCAGTCCAATTAATAACGAGTGTCCCACGACGATCTCCCCTATAGAACAGTGACATCGGGTGATGTCACTGCTCTATAGGACCTTCTGTGACACACTGACAGAAGACAATGGCTACTGCAGTGCATCACTGAGAGGTTATCTTAGTTCAGAGTCTCACTTTATGGCAATTGTTGCGTGGGAAAATTTCTCACACAGCAATGCCAAAAGTGAGACTAGGGACTATTTTCTCACAGGGGCGTAGGAATACATTGTGAGGAATACATTGTAGAAGGATACCCTCCATCATTGTATTCCTGGAGCCCCTGGAGAGCGGTCGCATCAGCTGATGCTGCTGCTCTCCACGGAAGATCGTCGTGGGACACTCACTTTAACTGGATTTCTGTGGATCAAGGAGTATAGTGTTTGTTTATTATTTTAATATTTTTTACAGGTGACACTGGCTTCGGGGATCAAATGTCATGTCGGACGCTGTTCAGACCAGGTCGTCCGACAGACAGCGGTTAATCCGCTTTTGTCCACTATGCGCTCATTGGCGTCGGCTAGATTTTATCTAGCTTCTCCGGGGTTAATTTACCTGGTGCTCGGATTGGAAGCTGGGCCATGCCCACTGCCTTTAAATAGTTCTCCTGAACATTGGGCGTCGCCGATTATAGCTTCTGTCTTGTGCGTGGTTATCTCGGTCTGGAGTGGTGAGCTAGTAGTTGGAGTATCGTTGCTGGTGGTGTATTTCCCTTTGTCTTATTTTCTCCTTCCCATATTTGTATTTGTTTTGCCCTTTGCGTTTATAGTGTATTCCTGAGTGACTGCGGTGTGGTGCTTATTTTTCCGTTATCCTTGTATGTGCTAACTGTGGGTATTGGAGTGTGGTCTCTTCACTGGTGGTGGGTGGTGGTTTCAGCTTAGGGTTGAAACAGGAGATAGGGCGAGGGTGGAGGCCCAGACATGCACACCATCAGTGTAAACTCTGGGAGAGGGTCAGTCAGGGTTTCCCTAGTCTGAGGGAAATCGCAGGGGCCCGGGTTATTAGCTCTTTCCTACCTAGGTCTCCTGTGACATTATAATCGGCCAACATTATTTCCATGAATCCCATGATTTCCATAACCCGCCAGTTGGAGGCGCTGTCCCTACAGGTCACTGAGTTGAGGGGGGGCAGTGCAGCAACAGGGACTAGCAGTATCTAATGTGCAAGCCGGAGTTACAGGTAAAGTTGCTGAGCCTAAGTTTCCTTTGCCTGAAAAGTTTGCTGGGGAACGCAGTAAATTTGTTTCTTTTCATGAAGCTTGCAAACTGTATTTCCGTATGCGCCCGATCTCCTCAGGTAATGAGGCTCAGCGTGTGGGTCTGGTGTTGTCATTATTTGCCAGCGTTTTCTTTGCCATCTGATTCTGCTGCATTTAACTTTGTGGAGAGTTTTTTTTCTGCTCTAGGACACATTTACGACGATCCGGACAGAATGGCTCTAGCAGAATCTAAGATACGCACTATTCACCAAGGGGAGCGTGTTGCAGAGGATTACTGTTCTGAATTTCGCCGCTGGGCGGTTGACACACAGTGGAATGATCCTGCGCTGCGGAGTCACTATATTCATGGAGTTTCTTATAGGGTTAAAAAAGCCCTCCTGATGTATGAGACTCCTGCTTCACTAGATTCCGCTATGAGTCTTGTTGTCCGCATTGATTGCCGTTTGCGTCAGGGGGATCATGAGACGCCGCCTGTGGGAGAAGGTTTAGGTTCACGTGAGGTTGCTGCAGGTGAGCCCACGGAACCTATGCAAATCGCAGGGGTATCACATGTTAAGCATCGAGCCCCTGTACTCAAGAAGCAGGGAGCCTGTTTTTACTGTGGTAAAACTGGTCATTTTATTAATATCTGTCCTCTGCTGTCAAAGAAAAACGCAACGGCGGAAAACTTCTAAGCTCAGAGGGTGTGGAGGAGTCCAATCTGAGCTTATGAATATCCTCCATGATGGTTTCTCAGTGCATGCTCCCTGCCAAAGTTGTTGTGGCTGGCAGAGAGCTGCCAATCACTGTTTTTGTGGATAGTGGTTCTGCCACAAATCTCATTGATGAGGAGTTTGCGCGCACTGCTGGTTTTAGGATCGAAAAACTGCCTCATCCTATCCGCGTGGTCACCATCAATTCTGCTCCTCTCCCACAGGGGGAGATTACTGAGTTTGTGGCTTAGGTTAAACTCCACATTGGGGTTCTTCATTTCGAGCAGGTTACATGTAAGGTGCTCAAGAGTCTTCCGGCACAATTGGTTCTGGGTTTTCCATGGTTGTCTACACACAACCCGGTTATTGACTGGAAAACTCAGGACATAATTCAGTGGAGTGATTTCTGTCAGGAGAATTGCTTGGCCACATGTGTTTCTGCTGTGACTTCAAGCGTTCCTGAGTCACTTCTGGATTTTGTGGATGTGTTCTCTGAGAAGGGTTGTTCAGAGTTGCCACCACATCGCTCCTATGACTGTACTATCAGGTTTAAACCAGGGGCCAAATTGCCTAAAGCAAGGATGTTTAACATCTCCGGTCCGGAGAGACAAGCGCTAAAGGATTACATTGCTGAATGTTTGAGCAAAGGGCACATCAGGCCTTCATCCTCACCAGTGGCAGCAGGGTTCTTCTTCGTTAAGAAGAAAGATGGTGGACTACGGCCGTGTCTGGATTTCAGGGAGTTAAACCAGATTACGGTTCGTGATCCATACCCTATGCCACTGATACCAGATTTGTTCAACCAGGTGGCAGGTGCTAAGTGGTTTACCAAGCTTGACCTCAGGGGGGCGTACAACCTCATAAGAGTACGTCAAGGTGATGAGTGGAAGACGGCTTTTAATACCCCTGAGGGTCATTTTGAAAATTTGGTGATGCCATTTGGGTTGACAAACACATCTGCAGTGTTTCAACATTTCATAAATGATGTGTTCTCGCATGTTTTGGGGAAATTCGTTATTGTGTACCTAGATGACATCCTCATATATTCTTGCGACCGTGATACTCATTTAGATCATGTCAGGCAGGTGTTACAGCTTCTCAGAGAGAATAAACTATATGCCAAACTGGAGAAATGTGTATTTTCGGTACAGGAGTTGCCTTTCTTGGGCTATATTGTGTCTGCTTCTGGTTTTAAAATGGACGCCGCTAAGGTGCAAGCGGTGTTGCATTGGGAATGGCCTGATAACCTAAAAGCACTTCAGCGGTTCCTTGGGTTTTCTACCTACTATAGGAAGTTTATCAAGGATTTTTCTATCATTGCTAAACCGCTAACTGACATGACTAAAAAGGGTACCAATTTCTCCGTTTGGCCTGAGGCTGCTGTGTGCACATTTGAATCTCTTAAGAACAGGTTTGTTTCGGCTCCCATTCTTGTGCAGCCAGATGTATCGAAACCTTTTGTTGTAGAAGTCGATGCGTCTGAGGTTGGTGTGGGGGCGGTGCTGTCACAAGGCTCATCCTTGAGCGATTTGCGTCCATGCGCCTATTTTTCCAAGAAACTGTCGCCCGCCGAACGTAACTACGATATCGGCAACAGAGAGTTGTTGGCAATCAAATTGGCCTTTGAGGAATGGCGACACTTCTTGGAGGGGTCGGTTCATCAGGTTACTGTTATTACCGACCATAAGAATTTGCTTTATTTGGAGTCTGCCAAGCATCTGTCTCCCAGGCAGACTCGCTGGGCATTGTTTTTCACGCGGTTCAACTTTGTTGTCACTTACAGACCTGGTTCTAAAAACACTAAGGCGGATGCTTTGTCCAGGTGTTTTCCGGGGGGAGAGCCTCGGGAAGATCCAGTACCCATCTTCCAAAAGGGTGTTGTGGTTTCGGCTCTCACTATTGAGGTTGAGGCTGAGATTGCCGAGGCCCAGGAGGAGGTACCATCTGAGCTTCCCATCAACAAAACGTTTGTACCGCTTCATCTCCGCTTAAAGGTTTTGGCGGAGCATCATGATGCTGTCCTGGCTGGCCACCCAGGGGTCAGGGGTACCTTGGAGTTGGTGTCACGTCGGTTTTGGTGGCCCAAGATCCGACTGGACGTGGTCTCATACGTGTCAGCTTGCACCACGTGCGCTAGGACTAAGACGCCTCGCTCCCGTCCTGTTGGCACACTACTTCCTCTCGAGGTACCTAGTAAGCCATGGACGGAAATCTCCATGGATTTTATCACTGACTTGCCCTCCTCAGCTGGGAACACGGTCATCTTGGTGATTGTTGATCGGTTCTCAAAAATGTCGCACTTTGTGTCTTTGCCTTCGTTGCCTAACGCTAAGACTCTGGCTCAGGTATTTGTGCAGGAGGTGGTCAGACTTCATGGGGTTCCATCTCACATCGTTTCTGATAGGGGGTCTCGGTTTGTGGCAAAATTTTGGAAAGCATTTTGTTCACGGCTGGGGATCAAGTTGTCTCATTCTTCGGCGTTTCATCCTCAGTCAAATGGTCAGACCGAGCGTATGAACCAAAATTTGGAACAGTACTTACGCTGCTTTGTTTCGGATAACCAGGAGGAGTGGTCGAAGTTCCTTCCTTTGGCTGAGTTTGCCATCAATAATCACCGCCAGGAGTCGTCTGGGGAGTCTCCGTTTTTTTGTGTTGACGGGCTTCATCCTCAATTTTGTACTTTGAGTCAGGGGGGCTCTTCTGGCGTCCCGGAGGAAGACCAGTTAGGAGCACAATTATCATCAGTCTGGAGGAGAGTTAAACCGCGCCTGTTGAGTGTGGGTGCTAGGTACAAATGTGTGGCTGACAGTAGGCGTGTGCCAGGTCCGGACCTGAGTGTGGATGACTAGGTGTGGTTATCCACAAAAAACTTAAGACTCAAAATACCATCCCTTAAATTGGGTCCACGGTTTATTGGTCCATTTAGGGTCGCCGCTGTCATTAACCCAGTAGCGTACCGGTTGGAGCTTCCTACGGTGTATAAAATACACAACGTGTTCCACAGATCGTTGTTAAAGAAGGTTGTGGGTCTTGTGGACGCGACACCAATGCCTTCTCCAGTCTTGTTGGATGGTAATTTGGAATTTGAAGTCTCCAAGGTGGTTGACTCTCGTGTAGTGCGCCGCACTTTACAGTACTTGGTACACTGGCGTGGTTATGGGCCTGAGGAGAGGTCCTGGGTACCAGCCTCGGACGTTCATGCGGATCGGCTGGTCAGGTTGTTTCACCGCCACCATCCGGACAAGCCGGGTCCTATAAGCCGTGAGGGCCCTGGGGTCCCTCGTAGAAGGCGGGGTACTGTCATGTCGGACGCTGTTCAGACCAGGTCGTCCGACAGACAGCGGTAATTCCAATTTTGTCCACTATGCGCTCATTGGCGTCGGCTAGATTTTATCTAGCTTCTCCGGGGTTAATTTACCTGGTGCTCGGATTGGAAGCTGGGCCATGCCCACTGCCTTTAAATAGTTCTCCTGAACATTGGGCGTCGCTGATTATAGCTTCTGTCTTGTGCGTGGTTATCTCAGTCTGGAGTGGTGAGCTAGTAGTTGGAGTATCGTTGCTGGTGGTGTATTTCCCTTTGTCTTATTTTCTCCTTCCCATATTTGTATTTGTTTTGCCCTTTGCATTTATAGTGTATTCCTGAGTGACTGCGGCGTGGTGCTTATTTTTCCGTTATCCTTGTATGTGCTAATTGTGGGTATTGGAGTGTGGTCTCTTCACTGGTAGTGGGTGGTGGTTTCAGCTTAGGGTTGAAACAGGAGATAGGGCGAGGGTGGAGGCTCAGACATGCACACCATCAGTGTAAACTCTGGGAGAGGGTCAGTCAGGGTTTCCCTAGTCTGAGGGAAATCGCAGGGGCCCGGGTTATTAGCTCTTTCCTACCTAGGTCTCCCGTGACATCAAATTGACAAGTGATGGTGAGTATGTAATCTATGTTTAATGTACTGTATGTCTGTATGTATGTTTTATGTATGTGTTGTATGGTGTATGTTGCATGTTGTATGGTGCATTTCATATGGTGCATGTCGCATGTTGTCGCATGTTGCATGTCGTCGCATGTTGCAGCATGTCGCATGTTGCATGTGGCATGTTGTCGCATGTTGCAGCATGTCACATGTCGCATGTTTTTGCATGTCGCATGTTGTCGCATGTTGCATGTCGTATGTTGCATTTGCATGTTACATGTTGTCGCATGTTTTTGCATGTCGCATATTGCATGTTGCATGTCGCTGCATGTTGTCGCATGTTGCATTGCATGTCGTCGCATGTTGCATGTTGTCGCATGTCGCTGCATGTAGCATGTTGTCGCATGTTGCATGTCATTGCATGTCGCATGTTGTCGCATGTTGCATGTTATCGCATGTTGCATGTCGTCGCATGTCGCTGCATGTCGCATGTCTAATGTTGTTGCATGTCGCATGCTGTATGTTGCATGTCGCATGTCATCGCATGTTGCATGCTGTTGCATGTCGCATGTCGTCACATATTGCATGTCGCATGTTGTCGCATGTTGCCGCATGTTGTATGGTGTTTGTTGTGTGTTGTATGTTGTGTGATGTATGTGCACACAGTGTAGACGAGTTCAGCTCTGCTACATCTGGATGCCTGACATCTAGATGTAGCAGAGCCGATACATGATCGCCGGAGAAAACTGTCCAGCAATCACCTACACTACAGCGTTCTCACAATCAGCTGATCAGCTGTTTGCGAGAACCAGACTAGTGAACGGAGATAAGTCCCAGTCACGTGCACAGCAGTTCTCATGATAACATAAGTTATCGCGAGAACTGCAGTGGACGAGGGACTTCGGGCGGCGGGACAGGTGAGCTGGCATGGACATGCATAGTAAGCTGATTGTACGCAGTTTCTACGCATGTGACTAATCATTAGATGCGATTTTATATAATCTAATGATAGTCTATGGTAAATATACGGTGCGGCGACGGAGCGTTGATGCTTTGTAAACAAACATGCTGCGTTCTGATAAGACGGGCCGCTTGTCCGTTTACGCCGGTCTGCCGCCTCCTTGTTTTACTGCATAGTGGAGACGGGATTTCATGAAATCCCCTCCACTATGCTGTAACATCTGGACGCTGCGTGTTTGACTCTGCGGCTCTACGCAGCGTCAAACACGCAGCGTTTCCTTAACGTGGAAACATACCCTTAGTCTTGGGCAATCTATTTGTCCAAGGTTGATTTAAGAAATCCTGCTCTGGGCTTTTGTGTTTTGAATTCGACTACAGGATAGTAGTGGTACAGTCTGTTTCATTCCGGGCCAGGTTTTCCATGTGGCTGAAGGCCACAGATTCAAGTTAAAAACCCGGCAGTATAGGGTTTGGGTGTGTCAGGTTCAGTGTCATTCTAGTGTTTGCAAGATTGCAGAGCAGTCGGGTCTGCAGAGGTTCAGAGCTGCACCTGTGTGAGGCCACACTGGTAAGCGGAGCCAAACAGTCAAGGCAGCTGGAAGGCCTGCCAACCACATCATACACAGCGGTGCAGTCGTCCACAGCAACTGGTCTCAGAGGTGGACTGGCATATTTATCAGCTGCAAACTTAAGAATATGGTTCCTGGCTGCGATCTGGAGGATATCGTGTACTGTGTATTGCTGTTAGTTGGACAATAATGCTGTGAAGTAAACGCATTAAATAGACTTTTGTTTGAAACTTTGCTGGGTTACTGCCTCATCGCTGCACAGCGAGGATACCCCTGCACTACAGGTGTTATATAGGAGTAACAATTAATCTTCATGGTGCCATAGAAGGAATAAAAGAATCCACTTTATCCATAAAAAGAGAGATGGTGAGGGAATACTGAGCTAATTTAAATCTCCTAGTCTATATTAATTACATTCTAGGGTACTGAAAGAGTTAGCAGAGGAAATTGCAGGACCACTAGCCAGAATCTTTGAAAAATTCTTGCGAACAGGGGAAGTCCCAGAAGATTGGAGAAGGGCAAAAGTTGGCCCTATCATCAAAAAAGGAAAGAAGTCTGAGCCAGGAAATTACAGGCCAGTGAGTCTTTCTTATATACCAGGAAAGATATTTGAACAAAATAATATACAGCATGTATGTAAGTACTTGGATAAGAATACAGTAATTAATCAGAGTCAGCATGGGTTTGTAGCAAACAAGTCATGCCAGACTAATCTAATTTCCTTCTATAATGGAATCACTGACTGGGTGGATCAGGAAAATGCGTTAGATATAGTATATTTTGACTTCAGCAAAGCATTTAATAAAGTATATCATACTATCCTTTTTGAAAAAATGACCAAGTATGGGATTGACAAGGCTATTCATAACTTGCTCAGTGACTGTACTCAGAGTGGTAATATATGGTTGCACATCAATTGGAAGAGTTTTTCAAGTGGGGTACCACAAGCCTCTGTCCTGGCCCCAATGTTATTTTTTGTTGGTAGTACAAAAAATTATGGCCACCCTGTTCAATAAGTGATCTAGATAAGGGAACTGAAGGTAAACTAATCACATTTGCAGACAATGCAAAGCTAGGAGGCACAGCTAAAGGCCCCGTCACACACAGCGACGCTGCAGCGATACAGACAACGATGCTGATCGCTGCAGCGTCTCTGTTTTGTCGCTGTGTGGTCGCTGGGGAGCTGTCACACAGACCGCTCTCCAGCGACCAACGATGCCGAGGTCCCCGGGTAACCAGGGTAAACATCGGGTTACTAAGTGCAGGGCCGCGCTTAGTAACCCGATGTTTACCCTGGTTACCAGCGTAAAAGTAAAAAAAAACAAACACTACATACTCACATTCCGCTGTCTGTCCCCCGGCGTTCTGCTTCTCTGCACTGTGTAAGCACAGCGGCCGGAAAGCAGAGCGGTGACGTCACCGCTGTGCTGTGTTTTCTGGCTGGCCGGCGCTCACAGTGCAGAGAAGCACAGCGCCGGGGGACAGACACTGGAATGTAAGTATGTAGTGTTTTTTTTTTTTTTACTTTTACGCTGGTAACCAGGGTAAACATCGGGTTACTAAGCGCGGCCCTGCGCTTAGTAACCCGATGTTTACCCTGGTTACCAGTGAAGACATCGCTGAATCCGTGTCACACACACCGATTCAGCGATGTCAGCGGGACCTCAACAACCAAAAAAAGGTCCAGGCCATTCCGACACGACCAGCGATCTCGCAGCATGGGCCTGGTCGCTGCTACGTGTCACACATAGCGAGATCGCTACTGAGGTCGCTGTTGCGTCACAAAACTTGTGACTCAGCAGCGATCTCGCTAGCGATCTCGCTATGTGAGACGGGGCCTTTACACTAGAGAAGACAGAAAAAGGATTCAGATGGATCTAGATAAGCTTGAACAATGGGCAACGACTAATAGAATGGCATTTAACAGGGGGAAATGCAAGATTCTACACCTGGGCAAGGCAAGAAAAATGAAAATTACATCTATAGAGTGGGAGGAATAGAACTAAGCAACAGCACGTGTGAAAAAGACTTGGGTATACTAATAGATCACAGACTGCACATGAGTCAACAGTGTGATGCAGCAGTAAAAAAAGGCAAACACAGTTCTAGGATGTATTTATGAGAAGCATAGAGTCTAGATCACATGAAGTAATTATCCCCCTCTACTCCTCCTTGGTCAGGCCTCATCTACAATACTGTGTCCAGTTCTGGGCACCACATTTTAAAAAAGACATCGAAAAACTGGATCAAGTTAAGAGAAGAGCTACCAGATGGTAAGTGGAAAAAGTATGTCTTTTGAGGTAAGGTTAAAGGATCTGGGAATGTTGCAAAAAAGAAGGCTAAGATGAGACTTAGGGCTGATGCCCACTTGCGATGAAATCAGACGAATTCAATCCAATAAAAACATCGGATTGAATTCGGTCCAATCTTAATCTATGTTGTTGTGCTCATCTGCGTTTTTTTTCCAGCTTGGATTGGATCATGAACGGGCTTAAAAAAAATCACAGCATGCTGCGATTGTAACCAGAAAACGGATTGCATCCCGCAATAGAAGTCAATGGGTGCGAGAAAAAAGTCGCACAGCACTCGCACAACAATCGTACCATGCAAGTGCTGTGCGATTTTTACGCACCGGTGTCCTTTGAAAAGTCGGCATTTCATATGCGCAGGTAATTTCAGGAAAATCAAGCTGGTCAAATGTAAATGTATTTAATGAGATGATGAATACAGAGGTATCTGTCTCACTGACATATATATAGAGAGAGACTATATGAGACTATATATGTTTCCATGAATATTTGAGCCCATGGATCTATTATATGTCTATTTTGCAAGTCGGTGACAAAATCTCCCTATACGGTTGTCATACGGATGTCACATGAGAGAAAATCGCATCCTTGCACTGCACACGGATGACATACGGATCACTGTTCAGAGAACATTTCTGCGATTGTCGTCTTTGTAAAACGGACTGATTTTTTATATGTTGTGTGTGACTCCAGCCTAAAGGAGATCCCCAAACATTAAACATACACCATTTTCCAAATTATTATGCAAATTGGATTTAAGTGTCATAAAGATTTAATTGTTTTATTTTTCAAATAAACTCGTGGATGGTATTGTGTCTCAAGGCTCAATGGATCACTGAAATCAATCTTAAACACATGTGATAATTAGTTTTCCAGGTGATTCTAATTAAAGGAAAACTGCTTAAAAATGATGTTCCACATTATTAAGCAGGCCACAGGTTTCAAGCAATATGGGAAATAAAAAGGATCTCTCTGCTGCTGAAAAGCGTTAAATAGTGCAATGTCTTGGACAAGGTATGAAAACATTAGATGTTTCACGAAAACATAAGAGTGATCATCATACTGTGAAGAGATTTGTGACTGAAACAGAGCACAGACAGAGTTCATGCAGATAAAGGCATAATGAGGAAGGTTTCTGTCATTCAAATTCATTGGATTAAGAGAGCAGCTGCCAAAATACCATTACAAAGCAGCAAACAGTTATTTGAAGCTGCTGGTGCCTCTGGAGTCCCTCGAATCTCAAGGTGTAGGATCCTTCAAAGGCTTGCTGTGGTGCATAAACCTACTATTCGGCCACCTCTAACCAGTATTCACAAGCAGAAACGGTTGCAGTGGGCCCAGACATACATGAAGTCTAATTTTCAAACAGTCTTGTTTACTGAAGAGTATCGAGCAACCCTGGATGGTCCCGATGGATGGAGTAGTGGATGATTGGTGGATGGCCACCATGTCCCAACAAGGCTGCAACGTCAGCAAGAAGGTGGAAAAGTCATGTTTTGGGCCGGAATCATGGGGAAACAGCTGGTAGGGCTTTAAGGTTCCTGAAGGTGTGAATATGACCTCTGCAAAGTATATAGAGTTTCTGACTGACAACTTTCTTCCATGGTCTAAAAAGCAGAAACGTGCCTTCAGGAGCAAAATCGTCTTCATGCATGACAATGCCCAGCTCATGCTGCAAAGAATACCTCTGAGTCAATGGCTGCTATGGGCCTAAAAGGAGATAAACTCATGGTGTAGCCACCATCTTCCCCTGACCTCAACCCTATAGAGAACCTTTGGAGTATCATCAAGCAAAAGATCTATGAGGGTGAGAGGCAGTTCACATCAAAACAGCAGCTCTGGGAGGCTATTCTGACTTCATGCAAAGAAATACAAGCAGAAACTCTCCAAAAACTCACAAGTTCAATGGATGCAAGAATTGTGAAGGTGATATCAAAGAAGGGTCCTATGTTAACATGTAACTTGGCCTGTTAGGATGTTTTGGAGTTAAATAGCTTTTTGGTTCAGTGAATGTGACCTCATAATGCTGCAAATTCCACAAATGAGCATTTTCAGTGCTTTAAAGCATATCAAATGTTTAGAAATTCTACTGTGCCTAATAATTTGGAACAGTGCATTTTGAGTTTTTATTCATTTTGGAGATTATACTGTTATCATTGGGAGGTTTCTTCAATAAAATTTGATGTATACTCTATCGGGTGATGACTTTTATTAGACTGACTGTCATTTGCACCGACCATTTAGGAAAGTCCGAGAAAAACGTCATTTGCATAATAATTTGTAACATGGTGTAATGGTATTTTACGTACTGTTCAGAAGGGGTCTGATTGTCAGGACCTTGCAAAAGAACAGTGGCAGCAGCATTTTTTCCCCTCCACAGCAGCACTGCCATCTATCTGCAGTGTAGGGAAGTGCAACACAGCCCTATGTATGTGAACGGAGTAGCTGCCTGTACAGCAGTGCCACTTTGACAGTAAAAATGATGAAGGAAAATTGACCCCATAACTAAGCTTATTTACACCATTGTATAATAATTGAGAATATCCCTTTAAAAAAAAAAAAGTAATATCTGCAGATTATTTTACCTTTTTTTTCCCCCTACGGTTGGATTTTTTTTTTTCAATTTTTGCAAGGTTGTTTCCACCAATCTCTCCCATCAGGGGAAACAATGTACAGTCTGAGTTATGTCAACGCTGCAGTTTTTTACTTGGAACCAGAGGTGACTCCAGGTCACCAATAAGCTGCAACCTTACAAGGAAGATAGACTTTGCAATGACTGTCCAATAATACGGAAAATCTGATGGTTCAGAACCTGTCCTCTCCCTCTTAGGTTGCATTCATTTACATCTTCAGTTTTAAAGCTGAAGTTTTAAACAGGTAAAGTTTTACTTTAATTGTACTTCTACATATGTAGCAAATATTTTATATGTACCTGCCTGAAATCGGCTGGGCAAGGAGTTTGGCAAGCTGGAGCCCCCAAGGCAAATGTTAGGCTATGTGCACACGTTGCAGATTTCACTGTGGAATTTTCTGTGCAGATTCTGCATTTCTTGGCAGAAAACGCAGGTCAGTATCTGCGCCTTTTTTTGGTATGTGCACACATTGCAGATTTTTGTGTGGATTTCTTCCTTTTTTTACCCCTGCAGATTTCTATTATGGAATGGGTGCAGAAACGCAGCAGATCTACTGAAAGAATTGACATGCTCCTTTTTTGAATCTGCTGCGTTTTCTGTGCAGATTTTTCTGCACCGTTAGCACATTTTTATTTTGCCATTGATTTACATTGTACTGTAAATCACTCACGGATCTGCAGCATTTCTGCTCAGAAAAAAAAGCTGCAGTTCTGCAGGAAATCTACAACGTGTGCACATACCTTTAGGATTTGTTTCAGCCTTGTGGTATTGTGCTTTGGGGTAGTGTGGTGCCACCTGCAGGTCATTTTTCCTTACTGCAGTTTTATGAAAATTAATGTTTAAAATTTATTTTGTGATCACATCGTGGATGTGTGGTTTGTTTGGCTATTTTCTTGCTGAAGGGAGCAAGTTTACCTTTCAAATGGTGTATCATTTGTGTGTGTGGGTGCAGTATGAATGGAGATACAGAGTAATCACCGAAAAAGAGTGTTTTGAAATCTAATATATAAAGCTGAATGTGTGTATGTGTGTGTGTGTGTATGTCCGGGATTGGCATCTGAACCGTCGCAGCTACAGCCACAAAATTTTGCACAGTCACACGTCTGGACCCCGAGAGCGTCATAGGCTATGTTGTGAGGTGAAATTTTAACCCCGTGCTTTCCAATTCACCAAACAATTTTGCCCCTATCTACATAATGGGGAAAAAGTGAAAGGAAAAGTGTTGGAGGCGTCGCAGCTACAGGCACAAAATTTTGCACAGTCAAACGTCTGGACCCCGAGAGCGTCAAAGCTATGTTGTGAGGTGAAATTTTAACCCCGCGCTTTCCAATTCACCAAACAATTTTGCCACTATCTACATAATGGGGAAAAAATGAAAGGAAAAGTGTTGGAGGCAAATTAACAGCTGCCAGATGTGAACAAGGGGGACTTAAAGAATGAGAGCGATGGCGCCAAAGAGTATATACTGCACAGTTGCTAAGGTGGGGCCCCAACATGGGATAATCACCACACCACCACGGGGATATGAACACACACAAAATGCGCCACACACTACCACGTGCTCGAACACATATATCACCCTCAGCACACATTTCACCACACATACACCAACCTCGCCACATAAAAGTCGAAACACAAAAGTCGCCGCTCAAAACTCGCCACGCGCAAAACTCTCCACATGCAAAACTCGCCACACGTGCAAAACTCACCTCATGGAAAACTCGCCACACGCAAAACTTGCACACGTGGAAAAATTGCCACATGCACAAAAGTTGCAACACATGCAAAAGTTGCCTCACACAAAACTTGCACATACTCAAAAGGCACCACACATAAAACTCGCCACGCGCAAAACTCGCCATGCGCAAAACTTGCTGCACACAACTTGCTACACTAACCTGACACATGCAACTCGACACACAAAAAGTTGCTACACGCATGTCGCCACACAAAACTCATCTCACATTAGTCGCTACATGCATGTCGCCACACGCAACTCAACACACACAACTTGACACACGAAACTCGCCCTAAAACACACACAAGTCTGGTATTATACTTCAAAAATAAAAATCTGTTTAATAAGCAGACAAACTACAAGAGCAACAAATGTACCATATAGGAATCCGGCAGCTGTCAGTCACATGACCAGTCTATTATGTGTATGAGTGAGCTAATATATACTGCCAGGGGGTGGGCTTACTGTTGGCTGGGGATTTATCAGGCTGCCAATTTAGCTTACAAATACTGAGGTAAAAATACTGACCAAATAACGTGTGAACGAGGTCTAATACAGGAGGAGATGACATACAGATATATACTATATACAGGAGGAGATGACACACAGGTATATACTATTTACAGGGGAGATGACACACAGGTATATACTATATACAGGAGGAGATGACACACAGATATATACTATGTACAGGAGAGATGACACACAGGTATATACTATATAGAGGAGGAGATGACATACAGGTACATACTACATACAGCAGGAGATGACATACAGGTATATACTATATACAGGAGGAGATGACACACAGGTATATACTATATACAGGAGCAGATTACCTACAGGTATATAGTATATACAGGAGGAGATGACATACAGGTATATGCTATGTATAGGAGGAGATGACATACAGGTATATACTATATACAGGAGGAGATGACACACAGATATATACTATATATAGGTGAGATGACAAACAGGTATATACTATATACAGGAGGAGATTACATACAGGTATATACTATATATAGGAGGAGATGACATACAGGTATATACTATATACAGGGGACATGACACACAGCAGGTATATACTATATACAGGGGAGATGACATACAGGTATATACTATATACAGGAGATGACATACAGGTGTATACTATATATAAGGAAGATGACAAACATGTATACACTGTGTTCCAAATTATTATGCAAATTGGATTTAAGTGTCATAAAGATTTAATTGTTTTGTTTTTCAAATAAACTCATGGATGGTATTGTGTCTCGGGGCTCAATGGATCACTGAAATCAATCTTAAACACATGTGATAATTGGTTTTCCAGGTGATTCTAATTAAAGGAAAACTACTTAAAAATTATGTTCCACATTATTAAGCAGGTCACAGTTTTCAAGTAACATGGGAAAGAAAAAGGATCTCTCTGCTGCTGAAAAGCATCAAATAGTGCAATGCCTTGGTGAAGGGATGAAAACATTAGAAATTTTCCAAAAACATAAGCGTGATCATCGTACTGTTAAGAGATTTGTGGCTGTATCTGAGCACAAATGTGTTTGTGCTGATAAAGGCATAATGAGGAAGATTTCCGCCAGGCAAGTTCATCGGATTAAGAGAGCAGCTGCTAAAAAGCCATTACAAAGCAGCAAACAGATATTTGAAGCTGCTGGTGCCTCTGGAGTTCCTCGAACCTCAAGGTGTAGGCTCCTTCAAAGGCTTGCTGTGGTGCATAAACCTACTATTCGGCCACCCTTAAACAGTGTTCACAAGCAGAAATGGTTGTATTGGGCCCACACATACATGAATACTAATTTCCAAACAGTCTTGTTTACTGATAAGTGTTGAGCAACTCTGGATGGTCCAGATGGATGGAGTAGTGGATGGTTGGTGGATGGTCACCATGTCCCAACAAGGCTGCAATGTCAGCGAGGAGGTGGAGGAGTCATGTTTTGGGCCAGAATCATGGGAAACAGCTGGTAAGACCCTTTAAGGTTCCTGAAGGTGTGAAAATGACCTCTGCAAAGTATATAGAGTTTCTGACTGACAACTTTCTTCTATGGTCTAAAAAGCAGAAACGTGCCTTCAGGAGCAAAATCATCTTCATGCTGACAATGCCCCATCTCATGCTGCAAAGAATACCTCTGAGTCATTGGCTGCTATGGGCATAAAAGGAGATAAATTCATGGTGTGGCCACCATCTTCCCCTGACCTCAACCCTATAGAGAACCTTTAGAGGATCATCAAGCAAAAGATCTATGAGGGTGGGAGGCAGTTCACATCCAAACAGTAGCTCTGGAAGGCTATTCTGACTTCATTCAAAGAAATACAAGCAGAAAATCTCCAAAAACTCACAAGTTCAATGGATGCAAGAATTGTGAAGGTGACATCAAAGAAGGGTCCTATGTTAACATGTAACTTGGCCTGTTGGGATGTTTTGGCGTTAAATAGCTTTTTTGTTCAGTGAATGTGACCTCCTAATGCTGCAAATTCCACAAATGAGCATTTTCAGTTCTTTAAAACCTATCAAATGTATAAAAATTCTACTGTGCATAATAATTTGGAACAGTGCATTTTGAGTTTTTATTCATTTTGGAGATTATACTGTTATCATTGGGAGGTTTCTTCAATAAAATTCAATGTATAATCTAACGGGTGATGACTTTTATTAGACTGACTGTCATTTGCACCGACCATTTAGGAAAATCTGAGAAAAATGTAATTTGCATAATAATTTGGAACATAGTGTATACTGAGGTGAAAATGAGAGGTGTGAGGTGAAAATGAAAAGGTGTGAGTGCAAAATGAGAGGAGTGAGGGAAAATAGTGGAGTGATCGGAAAATGACAGATGTGAGGTCGAAATGACAAGTGTTAGGGGGGAATGAGAAGGGTGAGGGGGAAAATAAGAGGAGTGAGGGGGAAAATGAGAGGTGTGAGGGAGAAAATGAGAGATGTGAGGGGGAAAATGAAAGACGTGATGGGGAAAATGAGAGGCGTGATGGAAAATAAGAGAAGTGAGGTGCTATAACTAACTACAGATATTTACTATGCCCAGGCAACGCCGGGCTCTTCAGCTAGTTATATATATCTATAATATAACGCTGGGAGCGTCACTCTGTCCGAAGCCTCTATAGACTGCGCAAGCGCAAGCGCCGGCGCAGTCTGGACCGCACAGAGCGACGCTCCCAGGAGATCGCGGTATGCGTAAGCGCTGAACGCACACCGCGATCTCCACCGGACAAGCAGGGACGAGCCAGGAGGCGGAGGGTGAGTATACTTACCTGACCCGTTCCACCGACGCGCTTCCGGGCCGTGACTGTCCCCCTGCTCCCGGAATCGGCGCCTGCGCAGTCCGCGCTTTCCGGCGCCATTTTCTTGAAGACACATTGCAGTGTCTTCAAGAAAATGGCGCCGGAAAGCGCGGACTGCGCAGGCGCCGACTCCGGGAGCAGGACCAAGAAAATGGCCGCACCCAGCACAGCCGCCGCGCCCAGCACAGCCACGCACAGCCACGCACAGCCGCCGCACCCAGCACAGCCGACCATAGCCGCCCACAGCCACGCACAGCCGCCGCACCCAGCACAGCTGCCCACAGCCACCCATAGCCACGCACAGCCGCCGCACCCAGCACAGCCGACCACAGCCACGCACAGCCGCCGCACCCAGCACAGCCGCCCACAGCCACGCACAGCCACGCACAGCCGCCGCACCCAGCACAGCCGACCACAGCCGCCGCACCCTGCACAGCCGCCCACAGCTACGCACAGCCGCACCCAGCACAGCCGACCACAGCCACGCACAGCCGCCGCACCCAGCACAGCTGACCACAGCCGCCGCACCCTGCACAGCCGCCCACAGCTACGCACAGCCGCACCCAGCACAGCCGACCACAGCCACGCACAGCCGCCCACAGCCACGTACAGCCACCCATAGCCACGCACAGCCACCGCACCCAGCACAGCCGACCACAGCCGCCGCACCCAGCACAGCCGCCCACAGCCACGCACAGCCCACAGCCACGCACAGCCGCCGCACCCAGCACAGCCGCCGCACCCAGCACAGCCGCCGCACCCAGCACATCCGCCGCACCCAGCACAGCCATGCACAGCCGCCACAGCCACGCACAGCCGCCGCACCCAGCACAGCCTCCCACAGCCGCCCACAGCCACGGACAGCCGCCGCACCCAGCACAGCCGCCGCACCCAGCACAGCCGCCCACAGCCACGCACAGCCACGCACAGCCGCCGCACCCAGCACAGCCACGCACAGCCGCCGCACCCAGCACAGCCGCCCACAGCCACGCACAACCGCCGCACCCAGCACAGCCACCCACAGCCGCCGCACCCAGCACATCCGCCGCACCCATCACAGCCGCCGCACCCAGCACAGCCGCCACAGCCACGCACAGCCTCCGCACCCAGCACAGCCACGCACAGCCGCCCACAGCCACGCACAGCCGCCTACAGCCACAGACAGCCGCCGCACCCAGCACAGCCACCGCACCCAGCACAGCCGCCGCACCCAGCACAGCCACGCACAGCCGCCGCACCCAGCACAGCCTCCCACAGCCACGCACAGCCGCCTACAGCCACGCACAGCCGCCGCACCCAGCACAGCCGCTGCACCCAGCACAGCCACCGCACCCAGCACAGCCGTCCACAGCTGCCGCACCCAGCACAGCCGCCCGCACCCAGCACAGCCACGTCACATACAGCCGCCCGCACTCAGCACAGCCACATACAGCCGCCCGCACTCAGCACAGCCGCCCGCACTCAGCACAGCCGCCCGCACTCAGCACAGCCGCCCGCACCCAGCACAGCCGCCACAGCCACGCACAGCCTCTGCACCCAGCACAGCCACGCACAGCCGCCTACAGCCACGGACAGCCGCCGCACCCAGCACAGCCACCGCACCTAGCACAGCCGCCGCACCCAGCACAGCCGCCCACAGCACAGCCTCCCACAGCCACGCACAGCCGCCTACAGCCACGCACAGCCGCCGCACCCAGCACAGCCGCTGCACCCAGCACAGCCGTCCACAGCTGCCGCACCCAGCACAGCCGCCCGCACCCAGCACAGCCACGTCACATACAGCCGCCCGCACTCAGCACAGCCACATACAGCCGCCCGCACTCAGCACAGCCGCCCGCACTCAGCACAGCCGCCCGCACTCAGCACAGCCGCCCGCACTCAGCACAGCCGCCCGCACTCAGCACAGCCGCCCGCACTCAGCACAGCCGCCCGCACTGATGGGGGCACAGGATGGAGCAGCACGTGATAGGATGGGGGCGCAGGATGGGAGCACATGACAGGATGGGGATGAGGATGGAGCAGCACATGACACGGTGGAGTGGTACATGACAGGATGGGGGCGCAGGATGGAGCAGCACATGACACGGTGGAGCAGCACATGACAGGATGGGGGCGCAGGATGGAGCAGCACATGACACGGTGGAGCAGCACATGACAGGATGGGGATGCAGGATGGAGCAGCACATGACACGGTGGAGCAGCACATGACAGGATGGGGGCGCAGGATGGAGCAGCACATGACACGGTGGAGCAGCACATGACAGGATGGGGGCGCAGGATGGAGCAGCATATGACAGGATGGGAGCAGCACATACCAGGATGGAGACCATATTCCAATATAAATGCTCGCCACCCGGGCGTAGAACGGGTTCAATAGCTAGTATATGTATATACAGGGTGATACAAAAGTAGGTGGACAGAAAATAATAACATTTATTTTGATTTATTTATAAAATTATATTTACTAACACAAGCATAACATTGACAATTGCATTTTATTCTGAATTAGAATTAGGGCAGCACGGTGGCGCAGTGGTTAGCATTGCAGCACTGGAGTCCTGGGTTCTAATCCCACCCAGGACAACATCTGCAAAGAGTTTGTATGTTCTCTCCGTGTTTGCGTGGGTTTCCTCCGGGCACTCTGGTTTCCTCCCACATTCCAAAGACATACTGATAGGGAATTTAGATTGTGAGCCCCATCGGGGACAGTGATGACAATGTGTGCAAACTGTAAAGCGCTGCGGAATATGTTAGCGCTATATAAAAAATAAAGATTATTATTATTATTATAATACAAAAGCCCTTAAATTTTATCAATGCAAGTGCTCAAACTGTTTTCCATCACAATTTGCATAGCTTTGAAGTCTGCCTCTTACTCTTCGACAAACATTTTTGCACAAGTCTCTTTGGGTATTAGTTTCTTGAAATGCATCTCTTATGTAAATTTTCAAATCATAACACTTTTTGTTTTTTAACTGTAAACTTTGTCCTTGAGTACTCCCCAAAAGAAAAAATCCATTGGGGTCAAGTCTGGTGAACGTGCCGGCCAATCAAGTGGGCCTCTTTGGCCAATTCATTTATTAGGAAATGTTTCATCAAGATACTCGCGGACTACTCTTGAATAATGTGGAGGGGCCCCATCTTGTTGGAAATAAAGGTAATTTGAATTAGGCTGTTGCTGTAACTGGGGAACAATTGATTCATTAGAATTTCGAGATTCTTATCTCCTGTGACTGTTCCATCAAAGCAAATGATCCAAAAACACCAAAACTTTAAAAACCACCCCAAACATTGACACCAGGCTCATTTAGTTTTTGCTCTAATGTTAAATGCATGTTCTCGTTATACCAGTAAATACAATTATGTCTGTTAATATGGCCAGGTAATTTGAAAGAAGCTTCATCACTCCACATAATGTTATCTAAAATTACTGGATTTTCTTCAATTTCTTTAACCCTGCTGTTCTGTTCCCATGTACTATACACTTGTATTGCTCCCGGGTCACTATGACCCGGTTTATTAAATCTTGATTTTAGATACTCTAACTCAATTATTTTTATACATTTTGCTTACTAGACTGTATGGGAACATGTTTGGAAATAAATATAAAAAAAGAAAAAGAAAATTGAAATCTTTATTTATTTTTTTTATTAAAAAAAAACTTATTGATAAGCAAAACGAAAAATAGCAAACTACACATATGTGGTAAAAAAAAAAAACAAAACAAGCAAATCATACATTTTGTGAAAAAAAATAAAGATAATAAACACTTCAATTTGAACATATTTACATGGTAATATACATTTATGTATTCTTGCATGAAGAACAATAATCATGGGCTTTGCATAAGAATTTTTTTTGCATCCAGAACATGTAATACTTGTTTTATCATCACAAGAATAAGGGCAATAGTTGCACCTTTTTCTTTTTATTCTGGAAGCACCGCTGGTAGAGGCCATGGGGGTAGAAGTGCTTGTGGAGGCCATGGTTTCACTTTCCTGAGCATGTTGCTGGATGCTCTGTACAAGGCCTGCTGCTCCTTTCCTTCAGAAAACAAGGAGATAAGCCAGGAAAACAGACTTACTTAGCCCAAAAAAAATCATTTGCAGCCTTTAGAGCTCAGCTTTACAAAATAAGGCCCTTTTACACAGCGCGTTCTGCGCAGTCCGTTCTGCGCAGAATATACACGTGTAGTGCACACCTAGTGATCTCTCTGGATGCGCTCTACATTTTAGTATAGACAGTGCACCAAAAATAATCAATATAAAGCCATTTTTATGGTGCGCAGATCTCAATGCATACGCCCGGCAGAGCGCGTGTATGACCCCATTGAAATAGTTTAGGAAATAAATAAATTGATATACAATAGTAGAAGCAATAAGAAGACCCAACTGAGGTTATAACTCCTTTATTTCACTGAAAATATGGCCTCACAGCTGTAAAAAAAATGATGCCGGGTCACTATGACCCGAACACTACAAGTGTACAAATCAGCGTGTAGCAAAAAGTAAACACACACAAAAAAAAATACTCATAGATAGGTCCCCCCAAATGAGGAAAAGTCAAGTAACCTCAAGTTTTAAAAACTTATAGAAAAATATCTACAGGGCCTCACAAATTCTCTACGGGTCACTATGACCCGAACACAACAGCAGGGTTAAGCTTAATCTCACTAAATTGCAGCCGCCTGTCTGGATCATCCTCCAATAAACCGTGACTTAGACGTGGAAGATAAGCTTTCCACCCAATAGATTTCAGGATTTGCATGATGGAAGCTCGTGAAATTCCCAGTTCGAAAGACACTCTTCTGGTGGACATTTTTGGACTCTGAACAAATGTTTCAGCAACAAGTTGTTTATTATTTTCTGTACAGGCTGTTTTGGGTCGACCGGTTTTTGAAGCATTAAGGATTGAGCCAGTGGCATCGAATTTGTCACGAATGCGGTAAATGGTTTGTCCTTTTGGGGCTTGAGTACCAAATGTTTCAACCCAATTTGCGCTAACTGTTTCAGCATTTTGACATTTCCAATACTCTTTTAAAATCCATTTCTTTGATCTGTATTTAAATTATTTGCCATTATGGGTTATCTGAATTATCTGAAAAGAAAACAGATTTGGGGGAGATTTATCTGTGAAATCTGGATCTGTGAAACTGACTCAGTTGCCCTTAGCAACCAATCAGATTCCACCTTTCAGAGTCTGTGAAGAATGAAAAGTGGAATCTGATTGGTTGCTAAGGGCAACTGAGTCAGTTTCACTTTACACCATGTTTGATAAATCTCCCCCTTCATAACCCTATTACACATACTGTCCACCTATTTTTGGACCACCCTGTATATTGTAATGCAGCGATCACTAATGGGTTGGGGAATACTCGCTTGGCAGCGATAAAGCACACACACCAAAGTGTCAGGAACTATAATTTAGCTTGTAATATGCGATACATTATTGATTGGCTGCACAACAGACATTCGCATAATAACACCTCACTAGATGCGGACCAACACCCTGGTCACATTATGAAGCTGTAACCACCCCCATAGGTGGGCGGTGTATATGTGGTTAGTCAGACCCGCCCAGCTCTCCAAGTAACCTTGCAAGCCTCCCTTTAAAACTTAGAAAATACTTGTGTGACTACAGGTCCCAGAACAACATTACTGGCTTACAGCGCAGTCTTCCTCTGCGACACATACCGGCCATTCACAATAATGCCAGTCCCTATCTCACCATTACAATTACGCCTCCAAGCGTATCCTCAGGAGCCATTACAGCGCCCCTTAGCTGTGACAGGGGTCACTGCCTCACATACCCCCCGTTCAAACTTGTGGGGTTGAACATTTCTCATAAACCAGGGGTCTAGAGACCGGGTACCCAAGTCACCTTGCCCTACAAGTCGCAAGGGCCCTCTTAGTCGGGTTTGTGCGTCACAGACAACCAGGCATCGCAATTCCCTTGCACCCATACAACCTGTCTGGTCTAACTCTTTGTCAACACATCCGCTGCAGGGTCTCCCACCTAAGCCACTCAGCCCTGAGCTATCTGAGGTGACATTACTTCTACCTCTTTCATTAGGCCTCTTTCTGTAATTATTCTGCTGGCCATTTCTCATATGGTCTTTATTGGCCAGAGAGCGGTTCTCCCATATGTCTCTATGTCCTCTGTTAGCTGCATTTTGAGGACCTTCAGTCCTTAGCAAACCTCTTCGCCTCTCTATCCCGCGAGATGAAGTTGACGGCCATCTGTTTACCATTTTCTGCAGCTCTTTACTGATCTGCTCCCTCTCACGTCTTAGCTTCTTGATTGCTTTTAGGTACGCCACGCGATACCCCAGGAGCATCCAGACATTCCCAAGATCTGACAACAAGGAATGGAACCATCCCATCTTCACCCACCTGGGCCTCGTCATCAGCCAGAATCTATTCACAATCTCCTGCATCACTCTCCTAAGTCTTCCGATGACTTTCCCCACCAAATTTCCGGGTACCAGGACGATGTCTTCCACAAAGCCCAGCCGATTTTGAGCTTCTCTTGCAAGCTCCAGACATCGAGCGGCTTCCTTATTCCAGCACATGATCATTTGTTTCGCGTGGAGGCATTGTAGTTGCATACCAGCTTCACTGTGACTTTCCTAGTCAACAGTATGACCAATTGCTGAGTCTCAAGCGCCCAGTGCACACTTGTCAGAAAATATGAAAGTTCTGATTACTTCACTTACACATACAGGGCTCTCAGCTGCAGTTTCCCCTGCCTGCCCACAGACGGCTGGAATTTTGAGCCACTCTTTCTCCCTCTGCCTGTGTGTGTAACCCCTCATTTTCCTCCTCCCTTTAGAATTTATACAGCTCCGTGCTGCAGCAGGCAGGTCTCCCTACACTACTCATTCCCCCTCCCACCTGGAACTGGTAAAAACTGGTTCAGAAAGCATGAGATTATATTGTTCTCTGAAGGTTATGTCTATTGGCAATGATCAGGGCTAGAGATATAAGAATTATATATTCCGGATGTCCATTGAGGGATCTATAACTGCCTGAAATCGCTAGAAGCTAAACCCAACGAGTGCAAATAACGAGTTTCTCCGTAAGTGGGTCATGTTATTACACCGTGTTTACACTTAAAAGAATCCCCCTCATGTGGGGCACATCCTGGTCAGTGTGTCTTTCATATACGAGATTCATACAGCAAGTTAGGCATAAAATTGGTGGCCATGACTCTAAGTAAAAGGGAGGTTTCTGCCTCTAAGTGAGGTCACCACAGGAGGAGTGCCTGGGTTTTAGGCTAGGAAATAAGTGAGTGAAGCAGAAGTCTTCACACGTCTTTTCCTGGGGTCCTGCTGAGAGACAGGGGTGATGCATCTGGATATATGCTCGTCCTCCCCCCACAGCACACGGTCAGCCATAAGATGATATGACATAACAAATTGTAAATGTTTTTCAACTGTAAATCCCATTTTATTTGTAATTGTATTGTACCTATGATATTTGTATTCTTTATAATATCCTTTGATACCTCTGTAAACACTGCCTACCTTTTTTAGAGTAAAATATAAAATTACTAGCTTGTCTCTCCTTGCTCTATAATGTACAATCACGTCTTCAGAAGTGAAATATGCTACTAATCTGGGTTGGCTCCTTACCCGTTAATAATTAAGAAATCGGAACTGATGGCAGCGGGATTTGTCCTGTGCGATTGGGAGGCTTTGTAGCCACCGGCGGTGTTGATAATATTGTTCCCGTCTAAGTGGGAGTAGTTATATCGCCCTCGCTGCTGTGTGCCCATTAGCCAATACAAAGTAGGGCAGCCTTTCTGGCGACTAATTATCATAGGTGCAGTACCCAGTCTGACCTGAGGGTAAGGGGGCACCAGAGAGCTGCAAGTTCCAAACCGGAACTGGGAAGTGGGATATATATAAATCCCTTTCAGAAAGAACTGAGCAACCAAACAATCCCGGTTCATGAACTATTGGTGTGACTGGTGTGACTAGCGCTGACGACACTGAAGCTGCGCTCCCTCACAGCCTGAACTCAGATGAACTCTTGAGCATGGGAAAATGCCAGCTGATTTTCCCACGCTGAATAGTTCAATGCGGGTCAGGCTGTGAGGGAGCGCAGCTTCAGTGATTCAGTGACATCACCTCTATTCACTGAAGATGTTCTCGCAGCCGGCATGAACTGCTGTGACTTCGGGACCCTGGGAAAATGCCAGGGATGAGGTCACGGCAGTTCATGCCGGCTGCGAGAACAGCTTCAGTGAACAGAGGTGATGTCACTGAATCACTGAAGCTGTGCTCCCTCACAGCCTGACCCACACTGAACTCTTCAGCATGGGAAAATCAGCTGGCATTTTCTCATGCTCAAGAGTTCATCTGAGTTCAGGCTGTGAGGGAGCGCAGCTTCAGTGTCGTCAGCGCTAGTCACACCAGTCACACCAATAGTTCATGAACCGGGATTGTTTGGTTGCTCAGTTCTTTCTGAAAGGGATTTATATATATCCCACTTCCCAGTTCCGGTTTGGAACTTGCAGCTCTCTGGTGCCCCCTTACCCTCAGGTCAGACTGGGTACTGCACCTAAGATAATTAGTCGCCAGGAGGGCTGCCCTACTTTGTACTGGCTAATGGGCACACAGCAGCAAGGGCGATATAACTACTCCCACTAAGACGGGAACAATTATTAACAGCTTCAGTGAACAGAGGTGATGTCACTGAATCACTGAAGCTGTGCTCCCTCACAGCCTGACCCACACTGAACTCTTCAGCGTGGGAAAATCAGCTGGCATTTTCCCACGCTGAAGAGTTGATCTAAGTTGAGGCTGTGAGGGTGCGCAGCTTCAGTGATGTTAGCGCTAGTCACTGATGCTGCGCTGGCAGCATTTCATTCATACCCCAGTGGTTTACAGCCGAGACGATCGCTTTAGCACCGCTCCTCGTTGTAAACTGTATATCCCCCAGATATGGATTACGGCGTAGTACTGAACGCCGGACAGGTATGGGTATATTGGGTTTTTTTTCTTCCTTTTTTACAGGAGATCGAGGATGTCGCATGGATTAGCAGTAACAATAAAATGGTCAAACTGTGATTAGTGTTTTATTTAATTAAAATACTTTTTTCTGGCTGTGTCTTTTTTAACCCTTTACCAACTATAGGATTAGTAATGGATAGGTGTCTTATTGACACCTCTCCATTAATAAGCTGGGCTTGATCTCACCTTACAATACAAAGGTGACATTAACCCCTTATTACCCCATATGCCACCGCTACAGAGCAGGGGGAAGAGAGATGCTAAGTGCCGGAATTGGAGCATCTTACAGATGTACCATTTCTGGGGTGGCTGTGAGCTGGTGTTTGTAGCCAGGGGGGCCAATAACCATGGTCCCTTCCTAGGCTATGAATATCAGCCTCCAGCTGTCTTCATAGACTTTTTTGGCTATTAATTATAGAGGGACCCCACGTCATTTTTTTGGGGGCCCCCATTTTAATAGCCAGTAAAGACTAAAGATACAGCTGTGGGCTGAGATTCATAGCCGGGGAAGATCCATGGGTATTAATCCCTTCCTAAAATATATACATCAGCCCCAGTCACTGGCTTTCCCTCTCTGACGCAGAAAATTGCACAGGAGCCCACACAATTTTTTCAACTGAAAAGATTCTTTTATTACATACATACATGTTCCCTAATTTGCACACACACACTATACTGATTGTATTGGTCACTGACATCTATATATCTAAGTATTCTGTATGGATTTACTGTATGTAATCCATGTCTTCTATCCTGTCAGCTTCTGCATTGATTTTACAGAAGCCAACAAATGAATTAACGGCTATTTTTCTATCTATCGGTCTATGAAATATAAAGACATATACACTGTGTGCAGAATTATTAGGCAAGTTGTATTTTAGAGGATTATTTTTATTATTGATCAACAACTATGTTCGTAATCAATCCAAAAGACTCATAAATATCAAAGCTTAATATTTTTGGAAGTTGGAGTGGTTTTTTTTTAGATTTGGCTATCTTAGGAGGATATCTGTTTGTGCAGGAGAGGTGTACCGTTTTCCCTTCCTGTAGATCTCACATTTTATGAGGGACCACAGGTTATGGGGTTCAGATCAGGTGAACAAGGGGGCCATGGCATTTTTTCTTATTTGAGACCTTTACAGGCTAGCCACGCTGTCGAGTTGGAGGCTTGTGATGGAGCATTGTCCTACATGTGCAGCGCCCCAGAGTCCTGGTCGTTGCAGTAATGTTGTTCTTCCACCAGGGGGAGCAATATTACGTCTGGAGGCAATAAAGGAGATCTTCTGTCTAGGTATCACAACCACACACAACACACTTCACACTCCAGCCACCAGGGGGAGCAAAGGTTCTATCTATTAGGCCACTCCTCACAGTTAGGTAAAACTGGTAGTTGGAGGGAAAGTTAGGGAGTTCCTGGCTGGAGACTGATAGAGAAAGGTCTCCAGACCGAGCTGGCTGGAGCAAGTTCCAGGCAGATCCAGACTGAGGTCTGAGGAGGACGAGGGTCCACGGAGCTGCGCCTGCCCCATGTGCGGCAGCATCCAAAGAAAGAGACATTGAAAGGGAGTGTATTGCAGTGAGTGAGAAACGAAGGCATAGCAACAAGTGGATACCAGAGAGGATAGTGGCCAAGAGAAGCGGCATCCTTCTGGTGCGCGATCCGGTGGCCGGAACACCGAGGGACCAATTGTCTCCAAGCCTTGCTCCAGAGACCGGCAGGACAGTCAATTCCAAGTTGGCTGCCCGACCTTAATACCTAGGAAGACACGGTGGCAACTTGTGGGGGTCGGGGCGTCTCTAGGGTCCCTATAAACAAGCCTCAGGCCATCAGTCATATGGGTTTTGTTCTATCCAACCACGGGGAACAGAGAGAAGAGTAATAACAGTGAGGACCTTATTAGAGCTTATTCAAGTAAGGACCTACTGTGTTACTGTGCGCATAGGAAGGCTATTGAATTCCACCTGGACAAGGAGACTCTGGATTTGCCTTCAGACCGTCCGGACTCTGCCTACCCTGTGATCCGGTGCCCTGGACTGTGGACACTGAAGCCTTCAGTAAAAGGTAAAGAGACTGCAACCTGGTGTCCTCGTTATTCACTGCGCCTTACACCATCCACCATCTACACCTCTGGGAAGCCCTGGGGATACATTTCACCTGTGGGAAGGTATACCTTCTAGCTGCCATAACATCACCCCAGCGGACCCCTAAGCAGCGTCGGTCACCCTGACCGAATACCACAGGTGGCGTCAAGAACATTATACAAACTCTTCTTTTATTGGACGCCCCTCAAAGGGCCACGGACTGGGTCGGGCCACCGTGACATCCCCTGAACAGAAGGACCCGGTGCCGAGTACCCCATTGCCTTTCCGCGGGGGCGATTCACATGAAAATCATGTTTTTCTTGAACGATACCGACTTCTTCCTGTACCACTGCTTGAAGAAGTTGTCTTCCAGAAACTGCCAGTAGGTCTGGTAGTTGAGCTTCACTCCATCCTCAACCCGAAAAGGTCCCACAAGTTCATCTTTGATGATACCAGTCCATACCAGTACCCCACCACCATCTTGCTGGCGTCTGAGTCGGAGTGGAGCTCTCTGCCCTTTACTGATCCAGCCTCTGGCCCATCCATCTGGCCCATCAAGAGTCACTCTCATTTCATCAGTCCATAAAACCTCTGAAAAGTCAGTCTTAAGATATTTCTTGGCCCAGTCTTGACGTTTTATCTTATGTTTCTTGTTCAAAGGTGATCGTTTTTCAGCCGTCTTTACCTTGGCCATGTCGCTGAGTATTGCACACCTTGTGCTTTTTGTTACTCCAGTAACGTTGCAGCTCTGAAATATGGCAAAACTGGTGGCAAAAGGCATCTTGGTAGCTTCACTATTGATTTTAATCAATTCATTGGCAGTTATTTTGCGCCTCTTTTGTCCAACACGCTTCTTGCGACCCTGTTGGCTATTTGCCATGAAATGCTCGATTGTTCAGTGATGACGCTTCAAAAGTTTGGCAATTTCAAGACTGCTGCATCCCTCTGCAAGATATGTCACAATTTTGGACATTTCAGAGCCCGTCAAATCTCTCTTCTGACCCATTTTGCCAAAGGAAAGGAAGTTGCCTAATAATTAAGCACACCTTATATAGGGTTTTGATGCCATTAGACAACACCCCTCCTCATTACAAAGATGCACATCACCTGATTTACTTAATTGGTAGTTGGCTCTCAAGCCTGAACAGCTTGGAGTAGGACAACATTTATACAAAGTATCATGTGATCAAAATACAACTTGCCCAATAATTCTGCACACAGTGTATATATATATATATATATATATATATATATATATATATATATATATATATATATATATATATATATATATGTCACTGACATATATACAGTATATATATATATATATATATATATATATATATATATATATATATATATATATATATATATATATATATATATTTACAGTGCCTTGCAAAAGTATTCAGCCCCCCCTGGAACTTTTCAACCTTTTCCCACATATCATGCTTCAAACAAAAGATATCAATAGCCACCTTTTGCTTGGATGACTGCTTTGCACACTATTGTCATTCTCTTGATGAGCTTCAAGAGGTAGTCACTGGGAATGGTTTTCACTTCACAGGTGTGCCCTGTCTGGTTTAATAAGTAGGATTTCTTGCCTTATAAATGGGGTTGGGACCATCAGTTGTGTTGTGCAGAAGTCTGGTGGATACACAGCTCATAGTCCTACTGAATAGACTGTTAGAACTTGTATTATGGAAAGAAAAAAGCAACTAAGTAAAGAAAAACGAGTGGCCATCATTACTTTAAGAAATTAAGGTCAGTCAGTCCGAAAAATTGTCAAAACTTTGAAAGTGTCCCCAAGTGCAGTTGCAAAAACCATCAAGCGCTACAAAGAAACTGGCTTGCATGAGGACCGCCCCAGGAAAGAAAGACCACCAAGAGTCACCTCTGCCTCTGAGGCTAAGTTTATCTGAGTCACCAGCCTCAGAAATCGCAGCTCAGATTAGAGACCAGGTCAATGCCACACAGAGTTCTAGCAGCAGACACATCTCTACAACAACTGTTAAGAGGAGACTTTGTGCAGCAGGCCTTCATGGTAAAATAGCTGCTAGGAAACCACTGCTAAGGACAGGCGACAAGCAGAAGAGACTTTCGGGCTAAAGAACATAAGGAATGGACATTAGAGCAGTGGAAATCTGTGCTTTGGTCTGATGAGTCCAAATTTGAGATCTTTGGTTCTAACCACCGTGTCTTTGTGAGACGCAGAAAAGGTGAACGGATGGACTCTACATGCCTGGTTCCCACCGTGAAGCATGGAGTAGGAGGTGTGATGGTGTGGTGGTGCTTTGCTCGTGACACTGTTGAGGATTTATTAAAAATTGAAGACCTACTGAACCAGCATGGCTACCACAGCATATTGCAGAGGCATGCAGTTGGAGCGCCCCCACTGCCGCAGGGCCGAGGGGTACCCGGTACCGGGCCTCTCTTTCTCAGTCCTGGGGTTGTCACGGTGGCTAGACCCGGCCCGTGACCCTGCTGAGGGGCGTCCAGTGAAAGTGGAGAGTGGTGAGGTTGTGGTGTGGTGCAAGCCGCGGTGAATAACGAGGACACAGGGGTGCAGTCTCTTTACCTCTTTACTGAAGGTCTCGAGGTACTCAATCCAGAGCACTGTTAACAGGGCTGTCTGAGACCGGCCGGTCCGATGGCACATCCGGAGTTCCCTTAACAGGTGGGAACCAGTGTCTACCTTCTAGCGCCTGTGTGTTGTAGTCCTTCCCTGCTGAGCACCCCGGGATAGTCCTCACAACTGCTGTGTCTGTCTCTGATGTTCGTTCTCTCCGTCCCCCAGGTGATATGGTTAGGACGCACCCGTATGACGGGGTAGGCCTGGAGTTCTTCCGGGACCCTAGAGTCGCCCCTCTCCCACAGCTGCCTCCGTTGTCTGCTTAGGTGTTTAAGTGAGACAGCCAACCTATAATTGGCTGTCCGGCCGTGGTTTGAAGTAATGCTTAGAGTCTCTTACTTGCTCGGCGTTCCGGCCACCGATTGTTTGCGCCTCAGAAGGATGTTGCCTCGATCTTACAGCACGACTCCTTCTAGTTCTCTTGCCTCTTTGCTGTATTACCGTTTCTTACTTCTTGTCCTTACTTAGGAGTCTGCCAGGATCCCATCCCTGACAGGTCCTCTCTCTAGCTTCTCCCAGTTGCTTCTCCCTGTCTTCTTATGCAACCCCCAGTTTTACCAAAGTGTGAGGAGTGGCCTACTAGATAGAACCACTCCCCCTGGTGGCCGGAGTGTGAAGTGTAGTGTGTGTGATACCTGGTCAGGTGAACTCCTTTAGTGCAATCAGACGTACCAACACCCCCCTTAGTGGCGGAGCATCAGTACTGCAACGACCAGGACTCTGGGGCGCTGCACTCCCCCCCGGTTAAATCCAGTACTCCAGGACTGGGAAAGTAAGAACAACAATACATGTTAACAGAAAACACACAAAATTTTGAAATATTATAAACAATTAAACATAACAGTGCTTCCCTTTATGGGAGGTGAGGACTCTTGAACGTTGCGAAAGTTAGGTCATGTACAGTTTATGACTCAGTTCAATGGTTGAAACAGCGGGGACCCCGGGTAAACAAAGGGGTCCCCTTTTAGAAGTTTTTGGAGCAATTCACTGTCCATTACTCCGTTGTCCATTTTAAAAGCTGTAACAAAAGATATGCACACAAACATTTTCAACTAAATAGCAGCCCTCACTAATACCTCCAAGTTTTGTAGCGGAGGGGAGTTTGATTCTTGGTGCTGCGTGTAGACCTTCGCAGCGCAGGGGTTGCTATTGGCCTAACAAGGCCCGCTATGCTTGCTATCGCTGGTGTAGTGCACTGTCTTCTAGCTACGCTTCTAGTGAGTCTGGGTAGCACTGGCAGGCTGGAGCTCTCAGGGCTGCTGCCACCAACAGTGGGTACGGCAGATTCGCCGATAGCAGAGGGAGGATTTGCCGGTTCAACGGTTGGCATGGCATCTTCAGATAGGGCTTGCTGAGATTGCGGGCCTGGATGATCTGGCACCACAATTAGTTCTGGTGGGTCCGGCTGGCGGAACGTTAGAACAGGTACCACGATGGCCTGATTTATCTGAGTCCAGGACTGGGGAAAATCACCAAGAACAGTGTGTATCATCTTCTCCTTTTCTACAGGTGGGGAGGTTCCTGGATCCGTTTCCCTCGCTCTCAACTTATCAGGGCAGACTTTAAGGTGGTCCCTGGATATCGCCGTCGAGGTCTCCCCTCCATCCTTGCTGATGAGACAAACCTTCGTGGTGTCGAAATCGGATGGCAGGACGGTATATGGTTCCGCTTCCCATTGGTCATCGAGTTTGTGTAGCCTCCTCTTTCGTTTGAGTACGTGCTCACCGGGTGACAAGGGAATCGCAGGAGCATGCTGGTTGTAGTCTCTTTCTTGTTTTTGTCTAGCCTGGGCGAGACTTCTTTCCACGCATTCCTGTACTTTGCGGTACCTTTGCTGCCTTTCTGCATCCCAATCTGCATCCGGCGAGGTATCTTCGGGGACTAGGACCCCCATGTCCAGGTCAACGGGTAACTTGCTAGATCTTCCTCGCATCAGGTACGCTGGAGTGCAGTTGGTGGAATTTACTGGGATATGATTGTATATGTCCACCAAGTCAGGCAACTTTGTTGGCCACAGGTTCCGCTCCTCTACGGGCAAGGTCTTCAGTAAGTCGATCCCCACTTGGTTCATCTTTTCACACATCCCGTTGGTTTGGGGATGGTACGATGTGGTTCTGATCTTCTTACACCCGTACAGATGGCAGATCTCTTGGAACACCTCTGCTTCGAATGCTGGTCCCTGATCGGTCAGTACCTTCTCCGGGTACCCATGGGGCCTACAAAAGTACTGCTGGAAGGCCTTGGCAGCCGTCCTGGCCGTTAGATCCTTGACAGGTACAAGCACCAAAAATCTGGAGTAGTGATCTACGCTGGTAAGAGCGTAGATATAGCCTGACCGGCTAGGTGTCAGCTTCACATGATCCAGCGCGACCAGTTCGAGAGGCCGTTTGGTGATGATGGGCTGCAAGGGAGCCCGTTGGCTGTCACGGTCCTTCCTGCGTAGGCTACATGGACCGCACTCCCGACACCACTTCTCAATGGCTCTCTTCATGCCAATCCAATAGAACCTCCCTCGGAGTAGCCTCTTCAGCTTCTTCCATCCGAAGTGTCCGGCTCCATCGTGATAGGCTCCCAGAACCATGGGCGCATCTCGCCTCGGCACCACTATCTGCCATACCAATTCATGAGTACGCGGGTCGATGCTCCTCCGGCACAGCTTGCCATCATGGATAAACAGTTTGCTTCTCCCCTTCCACAGCTGTCGTGTCTCCTGTGGATTATCTGGGCCGGGATGCAACCCTGCCTGCGTCAGGAGCTCTTTCACCCGATGGACCGCGGGGTCACCATCCTGGGTCTCCGCCCATCCGTGATGGGGCAGGGGATTCAGCGTGGTATCCTGTTAAATCTTGTACCGGTTCTTCACATGATGGGAGTACTGAGCGGCTTTGGGGCGATGGAACGCAGGCAACTCTACCTCTTCAAGTGCCTCCGGGTCCTCCCCCATTTCTGGCAAATTGGGCATCCGGGACAAGGCATCGGCATTCGCATTCTTGCGTCCTGCCCGGTACTTGATGGTGAAGTCGTAGTTGGACAGCCGGGCCATCCACCGCTGTTCCACGGCCCCGAATTTGGCTGTATCCAAGTGCGTCAGCGGATTATTATCCGTGAAGACGGTGAATTTCGCCGAGGCCAGGTAGTGTTTGAACCTCTCTGTCACTGCCCAGACGATGGCAAGGAACTCCAGTTTAAAGGAACTGTAGTTGTCAGGGTTCCTTTCCGTGGGACGGAGCTTCCTGCTGGCGTAAGCGATCACCCTCTCCTTGCCTTTTTGGACCTGGGACAGCACGGCTCCCAATCCCACATTGCTGGCATCTGTGTACAGCACAAACGGTTGGTCATATTCGGGGTAGGCCAGTACCTCTTCTCCCATCAGTGCCGACTTCAAACACGTGAAGGATCCTTCCAGCCCCTCGTTCCAATCAAATGGGGCGTTCTTCCCCTTGGTCTTCTTTGATTGGCCCACCAACAGGTCTTGCAAGGGCGCGGCCTTCTTGGTGAAGTCCTTAATGAACCTTCGGTAATAGCCTACCAGCCCGAGAAACTGCCGGACTTCGTGGAGGTTGCTGGGCTTCGGCCAGTCTTGGATCACCGTGACCTTGTCGGGGTCTGGGGCTACTCCTTCAGCGCTCACCACATGGCCCAGGTACTGCACTTTGGGTTTCAGCAGATGACATTTGGACGGTTTCACCTTTAAGCCAAAGTTGGACAGGGCTTCAAACACCTCAGCCAGGTGCTTCAGATGGTCTTCGTAGGTCTTAGAGAAGACAATGACATCATCCAAATATAGCAGTATGGTTTCAAAGTTCTTGTGCCCCAGACAGCACTCCATCATCCTCTGGAACTTCCCCGGGGCATTGCACAATCCAAAGGGCATGTAGTTGAATTCGCAGAGACCCATCGGTGTCGTGAAGGCCGTCTTCTCTTTGTCCGCCTCCGCCACGGAAACCTGCCAGTACCCACTGGTGAGATCTAAGGTAGAGAAGTAGTTAGCAGATTTTAAGGCAGCCAGAGACTCCTCTATCCTGGGCAGTCGGTACGCGTCCTTATGTGTAATGAGATTCAACTGCCTGTAATCAACGCACATCCTCATTGTGCCATCTTTCTTTTTAACAAGGACTAACGGAGCTGCCCAGGGGCTACAACTGTCTCTCACCACCCCAGCCTCCTTCATTTCTCGCAACATGTCCTTAGCACACTGGTAATGAGCTGGGGGTACAGGGCGGTATCTCTCTTTTATGGGCCGGTGATCTCCCGTGGGGATATGATGTTGGATCCCTTTCACCTGTCCAAAATCTAAGGGGTGTTTGCTAAATACCCACTTGTACTCGTGAACCACCCTGTAGGCCCCCTGTTTCTGATGGGATGGGGTGGAGTCAGTGCCCACGTGCAATTCCCGACACCAATCTTTCGGGTGCCCTGCAGAACCGTTGTCCCCCGCCAAGTTAGACGGGGCCAAGGGTCCAGGTGTCTGTATCACACTATTATTGATGGCGAACAGTTTGGCGAGCGTGACATACTTGGTGAGATGGACCTCTTCCTCCCCGCAATTAAGGACACATACTGGCACCCTCCCCTGGCAGACGTCGACCACCCCCCTGGCTGTTAGGAGAGTGAGACTATTGTCTGAATAGACGGGTTCTACCAGGGCCTGGTAGTCCTTACCCCTGAGGCCTATGGCTGCCCTACACCATATCAACATCTCACTCCTGGGAGGTATCGCGATAGGGTTTGAATCACTCACAGTGACACGACCAATTTCACCACCAGTCAGCTCTACCTGCTGTCTCTGCATCAGAGCTCTGATTTCTTTTTACAGGGCGCGTTGTTCACTGTAGCCAGCAGTTTCTGCTACCTGTTGCAGCAAGACGATAACTTCTGCAAGACAATTTTCTATAACATTGGTGCCAATAGTCATCATGGGATTACATTCACGGCGGTCAATATCAACAATTACAATCCCCTGGGCCTTCAATTCCACCCGCCCCACCTTGATGGTGACCTCTTTATACCCCACTTGTGGCAATGGCTGACCATTACTGACTATTATGGTGAAATCATCATCGGGGCCACGAGTAATATCGGTGTCCTCCCAATACCGTTTATAAAGCACGTAAGGCATAGTCGTCACCTGAGAACTGGTGTCCAGCAGAGCGTTCATGGGGATACCGTCGATCACGACAGGAAGAACTGGTCGTCCCCCAACGTATTTGGCTCTCCAATGCTGCGGGCCTGATCGTCCTACTCCTGGGGGTTGGCCCTTTGTCCCAGGGGTTGCTTGTTTAAAGGACAGTACCTTGCAAGGTGGCCCACCTGGTGACAGCGGCGGCAGATAGGTCGTCCGTCTCGATGGAAGCGATCGTCGTCCCGGCCTCTGGTCGGCGGAGTCCTCCTCTGTCGCATCCAGGGGACATCCTCTGGTTTGGAGGCCAGCTGGATCTTCTCCTTGGGGGCCTCCTGTAGGGACTGCACCGTCCGGGCTAGGGCAGCAATGCTCTTGGTCAGCTCTTGCATCTGGAGGCGGTGTCCTGCAGGGGAGTCGTCCTCTAGGCTCTGGGCATCGGCCTTGGCGGCGACTGGGGCATCCGACGCCACCTCTTGGTGGTATGTGAGAGCAGGACGCCTGGGTGGCACTGCACGGCTGGGCTGTCGCTCCTGCAGCGCCTGGATAGCTTTGTCCTTGAATTGCGCAAAAGTCAAGTCTGGATTCTGCATGGCCAGGAAGTGCAATTGGCCCCTTTGGTGACTGCACAGGAGCCCCTCAATGAACCGCTCTTTCAGGAGTTTATCCTCATCCTGCATGCTGCCGGGGTCACTCTGCTTAATGGCCCGCAACGCCTCCTGGAGATTAAGGGCATAGTCCCGTAAGCTATCCTGCGGTCTCTGTTTGCATCCATAGAAAGTCAATTTAATTTCTGTAGCAGTACGGGTATCGAAGGTGGCTTTAAGCTTTGCAAAAACCTGCTGTGCAGTTCCCTTATCGGCGGCGGGCCAGGACTTCACTTCTCTCAGAGCCGCCCCAAAGAGTTGGCCAATTATCATATGAACCTTCTGAGGCTCTGTCAGGGGATAGAACTCAAGCAGGCTGCAGATCCCTTCTTTAAAGTCAGTGAATGTATGCGACTCCCTGGAGTATCGCGGGAGCCAGGCCGCCCCGGGCAGGTACGGCATAGAGGATATGAAGAAGAAACCGAAACGAAGTCCAAAATAAAGTACAGATAACAATGTTTATTAAAATATAAATGATATAGTAACACGGTGGGAAAAAATACCATGAAAAGCACAACACCAGGGACATATGGATGGCACTAGAAATGAATTAAATATGTGACCATAGTAGGAGATCGACATGTATGTGCATACTTGTGTATGTGAGCCATATAAATATAAATAGCAGATATACTAAATATATAATAATAAAGTGCATGTGCAAAATAAATTAATTAGTGGCAAAAAGAGACAAAATATAATATAATTATCCACGCTGGGTACTGGTGCAGAATATGAAACAAATGTGGCCGATGTGTAACAAAAGGAGTGTAATGACCAGTATGGAATAAAGAACCGAGTGGGCACAAAGATATAAATAAAATAAAATGCCAAAATCAACTGGTAATTACCTGCTATATGGAGTAGCTGTCCCTGGGATGTGCCAAGCCCCGACGCGCGTTTCGGCGTCTGCCTTCGTCGTTTGCGTTTAGTTGGACCATCATTTATTTTTCAACAGGACAATTACCCCAAACACACCTCCAGGCTGTGTAAGAGCTATTTGACCAAGAGTGATGGGGTGCTACACCAGATGACCTGGTCTCCACAGTCACCAGACCTGAACCCAATCAAGATGGTTTGGGGTAAGCTGGACCGCAGAGTGAAGGCAAAAGGGCCAACAAGTGCTAAGCATCTCTGGGAACTCCTTCAAGATTGTTGGAAGACCATTCCCCGTGACTACCTCTTGAAGCTCATCAAGAGAATGCCAAGAGTGTGCAAAGCAGTCATCAAAGTAAAATTTTTCTACTTTAAAGAACCTGGAATATAAGACATATTTTCAGTTGTTTCTCACTTTTTGTTAAGTATATAATTCCACACGTGTTAATTCATAGTTTTGATGCCTTCAGTGTGAATGTATAATTTTCATAGTCATGAAAATACAGAAAAATCTTTAAATGAGAAGGTGTGTCCAAACTTTTGGTCTGTACTGTATATAGATATATGTGTATATATCTATTCAATCTATTTTACTCTAGCCTATTCTTTTCTATACTGTACACACCAGATCATTTGCTGGCTTTTAATCTATCTATCATATACAGTATATATCTATATATATTATTATTATTATTATTATTATTATTATTTATTGTTATAGCGCCATTTATTCCATGGCGCTTTACAAGTGAGGAGGGGTATACATAATAAAAACAAGTACAATAATCTTGAACAATACAAGTCATAACTGGTACAGTAGGAGAGAGGACCCTGCCCACGAAGGCTTACAATCTACAAGGCATGGGTGAGAATACAGTAGGTGAGGGTAGAGCTGGTCATGCAGCGGTTTGGTCGATCGGTGGTTACTGCAGGTTGTAGGCTTGTCGGAAGAGGTGGGTCTTCAGATTCTTTTTGAAGGTTTCGATGGTGGGCGAGAGTCTGATGTGTTGTGGTAGAGGGTTCCAGAGTAGGGGTGATACACGAGAGAAATCTTGTATGCGATTGTGGGAAAAGGAGATAAGAGGGGAGTAGAGAAGGAGATCTTGTGAGGATCGGAGGTTGCGTGTAGGAAAGTACCGGGAGATGAGGTCACAGATGTAAGGAGGAGACAGGTTGTGGATGGCTTTGTACGTCATGGTTAGGGTTTTGTACTGGAGTCTCTGGGCAATGGGGAGCCAGTGAAGGGATTGACAGAGGGGAGAGGCCGGAGAATAGCGGGGGGACAGGTGGATTAGTCGGGCAGCAGAGTTTAGAATAGATTGGAGGGGTGCGAGAGTGTTTGAGGGGAGGCCACAGAGCAGAAGGTTGCAGTAGTCAAGGCGAGAGATGATGAGGGCATGGACTAGGATTTTTGTAGATTCTTGGTTGAGAAATGAACGGATTCGTGCAATATTTTTGAGTTGAAGTCGGCAGGAAGTGGAAAGGGCTTGGATATGTGGTTTGAAGGAGAGATCAGCGTCAAGGATAACCCCGAGGCAGCGAGCTTGTGGGACTGGGGAGAGTGGGCAGCCATTTACTGTAATGGATAGGTTCATTGGGGGGGTCACGTGAGATGGGGGAAAGATGATAAATTCTGTTTTGTCCATGTTAAGTTTCAGAAATCAAGCGGAGAAGAAGGATGAAATAGTGGACAGACATTGAGGGATTCTGGTTAGTAGAGAGGTGATATCTGGTCCAGAGATGTAGATCTGTGTGTCATCAGCATAGAGGTGATACTGAAAGCCATGAGATTCTATGAGCTGTCCCAGGCCAAAGGTGTAAATGGAGAAAAGCAGGGGCCCAAGGACTGAACCTTGTGGGACTCCGACAGATAAAGGGCGAGGTGAGGAGGTGGTGTGTGAGTGGGAGACGCTGAATGTCCGGTCTGTTAGGTATGATGAGATCCAGGATAGGGCCAAGTCTGTGATGCCAAGGGATGAGAGGGTCTGTAATAATAGGGAATGGTCCACTGTGTCAAAGGCAGCCGACAGGTCGAGGAGGAGGAGAACAGAGTAGTGTCGCTTGCTCTTGGCGGTTAAGAGGTCATTGGTGACCTTAGATAGGGCAGTTTCAGTGGAGTGGTGTGACCGGAAGCCAGATTGTAAGCGGTCAAAGAGGGAGCAAGAAGAGAGATGGGAGGACAATTGTCTAAGGGTTTTTCTGTCTGTCTGTCTGTCCTGGAAATCCCGCGTCTCTGATTGGTCGAGGCCGCCAGGCCTCGACCAATCAGCGATGGGCACAGTATCGACGTAGATGTCATAATGGTTGCCATGGCGACGATGATGTCATAAAGGTTGCCTCGACCAATCAGCGACGGGCACAGTCTGCCGCGAATTCTGGAATCATCATTGTCCATATACTACGGGGACATGCATATTCTAGAATACCCGATGCATTAGAATCGGGCCATAGTCTAGTATATATATATATACAGTATATACATATATACACGGCTCAAAAAAATAAAGGGAACACTTAAACAACAGAATATAACTCCAAGTAAATCAAACTTCTGTGAAATCAAACTGTCTACTTAGGAAGCAACACTGTTTGACAATCAATTTCATATGCTGTTGTGCAAATGGAATAGACAACAGATGGAAATTATTGGCAATTATCAAGACACCCCTATAAAGGAGTGGTTCTGCAGGTGAGGACCACAGACCACATCTCAGTACCAATGCTCTCTGGCTGATGTTTTGGTCACTTTTGAATGTTGTTTGTGCTTTCACACTCGTGGTAGCATGAGACGGACTCTACAGCCCACACAAGTGGCTCAGGTAGTGCAGCTTTTCCAGGATTGCACATCAATGCGAGCTGTGGCAAGAAGGTTTGCTGTGTCTGTAAGCGTAGTGTCCAGAGGCTGGAGGCGCTACCAGGAGACAGGCCAGTACACCAGGAGATGTGTAGGGGGCCGTAGGAGGCCGTAGGAGGGCAACAACCCAGCAGCAGGATCGCTACCTCAGCCTTTGTGCAAGGAGGAACAGGAGGAGCACAGCCAGAGCCCTGCAAAATGACCTCCAGCAGGCCACAAATGTGCATGTGTCTGCATAAACGGTTAGAAACCGACTCCATGAGGATGGTCTGAGTTCCCGACGTCCACAGATGGGGGTTGTGCTCACAGCCCAACACCGTGCAGGATGCTTGGCATTTGCCACAGAATAACAGGATTGGCAAATTCACCACTGGCGCCTTGTGCTCTTTAGAGATAAAAGCAGGTTCACACTGAGCACATGTGACAGACGTGACAGAGTCTGGAGACACCGTGGAGAGTGATCTGCTGCCTGCAACATCCTTCAGCATGACCGGTTTGACATGGATCAGTAATGGTGTGTGGTGGCATTTCTTTGGAGGGCCACACAGCCCTCCATGTGCTCACCAGAGGTAGCCTGATTGCCATTAGGTACAGAGATGAGATCCTCAGACCCAGGTACGGACTGGGGATGAAATTCAGTCCTGGCATTTGAAATCACACAGGCCCATGTTGTCCCCGTCCCCAATAACCAGATGGGATATATTACTAATATTACCCTGGATGGAGGAAAGCAAGAGTTTCTACAAGACCAATGTTTCTAATGATACCAGTAGCCTGCTGGGGTAAATGACTTTCTGTTCCGTCACAACTCTTAACAGTATGGGTGTCTTCAGAACATTGATTCTGTTAACAACTTAGCAGACAATGTGGCCCACAACCAGACCGGCCCTTCTGGCATTTGCCAGAATTGCCAGATGGCCAGTCAGGCCCTGCTCAGACCCCTTGTGAGACCATATGCTGGTGCGGTTGGCCCTGGGTTCCTCCTAATGCAGGACAATGCCAGACCTCATGTGGCTGGAGTGTGTTGGCAGTTCCTGCAAGATAAAGGCATTGAAGCTATGGACTGGCCCTCCCATTCCCCAGACCAGAATCCGATTGAACACATCTGGGACATCATGTCTCGCACCATCCACCAACATCACGTTGCACCACAGACTGTCCAGGAGTTGGCGGATGCTTTAGTCCAGGTCTGGGAGGAGATCCCTCAGGAGACCATCCGCCGCCTCATCAGGAGCATGCCCAGGCATTGTAGAGAGGTCATACAGGCACGAGGAGGCCACACACACTACTGAGCATCATTTCCTTGTTTTGAGGCATTTCCACTGAAGTTGGATAAGCCTGTAATTTGACTTTCCACTTTGATTTTGAGTATCATTCCAAATCTAGGCCTCCATTGGTTAATAAATTTGATTTCCATTGATGATTTTTGTGTGATTTTGTTGTCACCACATTCAACTTTGTACAGAACAAAGCATTCAATGAGAATATTTCATTCATTCAGATCTAGGATGTGTTATTTGAGAGTTCCCTTTATTTTTTTGAGCAGTGCCTATATATATATATATATATATATATATATATTGATGAATATTTCATTTTAAAATGATGTGTGAATTACTTAGACAATTTCTTTGTGTAAATGCTCATGTTAAAATCGCATTGCAGTCCGATAGCAATCGCACTGCACTCGGATGTAAATCGGATGCTAGGTGTGAAAAGTCGGATTGTACGAGCACAAAAAACCCATGACACTCGTATGACAATTGCATTGCACTCGTCTGACTCTCCTGCATCAAAACTGGACGGATTTTTAATTCGCTAGTGTGTCTCCAGCCTCAATAGCTGTCTACAAATATCTGAAGGGATGTCAAGAGTGTAGAAGGATCATAATTATTTTTATTTGCACATGGAAACAAGAGAAGCAACAGAATGGAACTGAAAGGGAGAAGATACAGATTAGATATTAGAAAAAACTTTTTGACAGTGAGGGTGATTGTGAGGGACAAGGGAGACTCCATTTTGGATTTATGAATTCAGGCCCCATAGATTCAGGAGATCTCCTTCCACTCCTTAAATGTGGCCCCCACCCTTGGGAAAGTACACAGTCCCAAAAGAGCAGAGCTTGTGGCAAATGGCCAGAGAATTAGAGGCCACCTGTTAATGAGGCCAGAAGGAGCAGAGCTAGGGCCTCCTGCTATCCTGTGTGCAAGGCGGCCAGCATCAATTATACTTCAAGGGAAAACTATAGGCTCTTTGGCACCGACATCTGGAGATGAGTTATGGAAGTATCATACACCTCAGGGTTATGTCTGATATATCACCAGAATCCTGGGAGCCCCCTGCATGCACCCCCGGTTCTCATATCTCTCTAGCTGTCCCGGATTCCGAGCTACCGAGACTGGATCTCCAGAACCACTTAGCCAACCTGAGTCTGGACTCTCTGTATCGGTCCAGCCCCAATGGACCCGTACAGACATTAGTCGTCCCATTTAGACCTCCCGTTGGGAAGTTATGACCCATCCCAGATATTGGGAATTATTTCGGCTAGGAGGTCAAGGGAGGAGAATTCAGTACAAAACCCAGAGGGGCAATGGCAAATATTGGAGGGGTCGAGCTAAGGGTTAAAAGCTGGCTACATGCTTTCAGCCCGTCTTTGTTCTGCCTTGGAAGCCACATTGCATCAGGTGTGAAGTCGGACCAGGAACTAAGAAAGTTCCTGTGAACTCTAGCGCTTCCCTGGGGCCCACATGCCAGAAGGCACAGTAACTTGACACCTACAGCCTGGGCCATAGTTGCCACTAGGCACTTGAGGGGACGTGCCTAGGGGCACTAGGATGTGAGGGGTGGCACCTGAGCAAGGTTTTTGTTGTTTTTTTTTAGTCCAGCAGGTTGCAGGGGCGGGCCAAGATTGTTTAAGGAGGGGTATTTCGATATGCGAGCGCACGGCGGGGTATGGGGAGCACTAATCAGCTCCCTGCCTAAAAGGAAGAAATTACAGCTGAATGGTACAGGACCTGTGATGGCGTCACGATCATGTGACTCAAGGGGGAGGAGCCACAGAGTTTTGCCGGCTGAAAGCTGCAGGAGAAGCTGAAGGAGATGGGGAAACTTGTGAGAGGTAATGAGGGAATGGTTACATGTGGAGTGCAGGGTGCATGTGATAGAGGGGTGCAGGCTCTGTGGGCTGTGGGGGTGAAGACTGACAGGGATGTGTGGCATTACAGGCTGTGGTAAATAGAGAGGTCCAGCCGGTGACAGAGAAGTGCAGGGTGTGTGAGATAGAGGGGAGCAAGGGGGTGCAGGGTGCAAGAGATAGAGGGGTGCAGGGTGCAGGAGATATAGGGGTGCAAGGTGCATGAGAGAGGGGTGCAGGGTGCAAGAGAGAGGGGTGCAGGAGATAGGTGCAGGATGCAAGAGAGAGGGGTGCAAGAGAGAGAGACAGGGGTGCAGGGTGCAAGAGATAGATGGGTGCAGGAGATAAAAAGGTTCAGGGTGCAAGAGAGAGGGGTGGATGCAGGGTGCAAGACAGAGAGGGGTGCAGGGTGCAAGACAGAGAGGGGTGCAGGGTGCAAATGAGAGGGGTGCAGGATGCAAGAGAGGGGTGCAGGGTGCAAGAGAGAGAGGGGTGCGAGACAGAGGTGTGCAGGGTACAAGAGAGAGGGGTGCAGGGTGCAATAGAGAGAGAGGGGTGCAAGAGAGAGGGGTGCAGGGTGCAAGAGAGCGAGGGGTGCAAGAGAGGAGTGCAGGGTGCAAGAGAGAGAGGTGCAGGAGATAGAGGGGTTCAGGGTGCAAGAGATAGAGGGGTGCAGGGTGCAAGCGATAGAGGGGTGCAGGAGATAGAGGGGTGCAGGGTGTGTGCAGTTCCAGCCACCAATGACAGTTGATTGATGGTAGTGGCAGGGGTGAAGACTGACAGGGATGTGTGGCATTACAGGCTGTGGGAAATAGAGAGGTCCAGACTGTGACAGAAGTGCAAGGTGTGTGAGATAGAGGGGAGCAAGGGAGTGCAGGGTGCAAGAGATAGAGGGGTGCAGGGTATAGAAAGGTGCAAGAGAGAGGTGCACGGTGCAGGAAATAGATGGGTGCAGGGTGCAAGAGAGAGAGGGGTGCAGGGTGAAAGAGAGGGGTGCAGGAGAGAGGGTGCAAGAGAAAGAGTGGTGCAGGGTTCAAGAGATAGAGGGGTGCAGGAGATAGAGGGGTGCAGGATGCAAGAGAGAGGGGTGCAGGATGCAAGAGAGAGGGGTGCAGGATGCAAGAGAGAGGGGTGCAGGATGCAAGAGAGAGGGGTGCAGGGTGCAAGGTCCAAAACCCAGGCATTGGCCAATGCTATGGTCGATGGAGATAAGGTGGACGATTGTGCTGTTCAAGGCGAGAGGGAGCCCAGCCAAGGCTCCACAAGGAGCCTGCCACCCGTGCTCAGTCCTGCAGTTGGCTGCCTCTCACCTGCCCACCCCAGCCAAGCAGGATCAGATGCCCTCCTGCAAGCGGCTATTTCCAGTCTCCAGGCTCAGGATCAGGCCACCTGACAAACTCCTGGCAGTGTGGGAATGCCAGGCAGTGCGGGAGGCTACAGAATGCCGTGAAGCTGCAGAACGTCGGGCAGCGTGTGAAGCTGCAAAGTGCCAAGCAGCACGTTAAGCTGCAGAGCGCCAGGCAGAGCAGGAGGCCACAGAATGCTGTGAAGCTGCGGAGCGTATGCAGCATCTGGAGATGGCTCAGCACCAGTCCCGAATAGACATCTCGGCACCTCAGGAAAACAAGTCTTCCAAAGTCCAATCTAAGAACTTCTTCCCCTTGTTAGAAAAGGACGGAGCCCTGGACTCATTTTTGCTGGCCTTTGAGCGAGCCTGCCGCCAACACCATCTGGCCCCAGATCAGTGGGCCAAGTACCTGACCCCCCATTTGAGGGGTAAGTCCCTGGACATCCTGGAAGACTTACCTGCTGGGGATGAGCAGGACTACGACAGCATCAAACGGGCCCTGATCCAGCAGTTCAACCTCACCCCAGAGTCTTACCGCAGGAAGTTCGGGAGCCTGCAGAGGGGTCCAAAGGACACCTGGACAGACCACAGTCGGGCCCTTATGAGAGCTGCCGAGCACTGGACCCAGGGTCTGGAGCTCACCACCCGCCAGGAGCTGTTTGTAATAGAACAATTCCTGTGGAACTGCCCTGATAATCTTCAGCAGTTCCTTCGTGACTGGAAACCAAAGGGTGCCTCTGCTACAGCCACCCTGGTGGGTGAATACGCCAAAAAATAGGGCACCTGAGGCCAAGAGGGACTCCATCAGCACCTGGAGAAGGGGTAAGACCAATCCTGCCCCTGCTCCCCCGGCTGCTAGAATGCAGGGGGTGCACCTCTCTGCTCTCCTTTCCAGGTCAAGGGTGGAGCCCCGCTGATGTCATCATTGCAACTAACCAGGACACTTCAAGGCCATGTGTTCCCAGCGCCAAAAGCCTCCGTTCCAGAAACCGCCCACTGTTTTGTGTGTGGGAGGGGATGGTAGTAGGTCCCTTGACAATTACCAACCCATCACCATTGGCCACGCAGCGGTCATGGGACTGTGGGACATCGGCGCTGAGATGACCCTTGTACGGCCTGAGGTGGTGTCTCTCCAGAATTTGGCACCCGGAAAAACCCTTTCCGTCTCTGGGATTGGAGGCGGAGGTGTATTTGGACTGGGGCACCACGAGGGGAATGCGGGAGGTGGGGGTATCGGCAAATATTCCCACCAATGTTTTGCTTGAGACCGAATTGGGGCGGCTAGTGTCCCAGTATATGGCCACTGAACCCCCAAGTTCGGCTCCCATGGACTGTCTTTAAATGTCCACTGCTAATGCTGTTGATGTATTGAATGTGCCTTCTGCGAGGGAGGGGGAAGCAAAATCTGAAACTTTCCCATACACTGACACTACAAGCACAGGGAAAGCAGCTGTAACAGGCGAGAGGTGTGAAGTTGCCCTCAGGTGTGATCAGCCAGTGTGCTGGGACCTATTGTCCTCTAGTGGGAGAGACAGGGGGCATGATCCTTCAGAGGGGGGAGACTCAGAGTTGGAGGGGGGCTGCCATGGGATGTGCAGGGCCCCTAGATGAATCCAGGCTGCTGAGTTCAGAACCGCTGCAGGGAGAGGTACAGGGACTGGGGGTGTCACAGAAGACCTGGAGCCACCAGGTAAGGCCCCAGTGTAGGAGTTCCCCACATCAGCGAAGTCAGGAGGCCAGGTTAGTCTGCCTGACCCGGCGACTTGGTCGGGAGCTGAGGGGAAGTGGGCACTACCCACGGTCACAGCGGTCGTGGCCGCTGTCACCAGGAGCGGGAGCGCCAGAGCCCAAGTAACCTCTAGGAAGTCCGACGGTTTCACCACCTCTGACCAAGCGGCCACAGAGTAAGACAGAGGCCAGGAGACAGATCCCGAGGAAATGATGGAAGACATGACAGTTTTGTCCATTCTGGTCACGCCTAGACAGGGGTTTTAGGCAGCGTTAGAAGCTGACGACAGCCTGAAAGCTCTTAAGGAGCAGGCAGCACAGCCTCCTATGGAGTCAGACTGCGAGCATGTGGTCTGGGTCCAGGGACGGCTGTACCAGGTAATGGTCCAGCAGGGTTCACCGAAGGCGTGGCCCAGGGACTAACAGTGGTACCCTATACATTCAGGGCAGCCCAGCATTTCTACTGGCCTAAAATGGGGGCCAATGTGGCTGTCTACTGCCGTTCGTGTGACACCTGTCAGAAAGTGGGTGCCCCAAAGCCCCACTGGTAACTTTGCCCATCATTGAAGATCCTTCCAGGAGGGTCGCTGTGGATCTCATTGGATCGCTGTCCATTCCCAGCCGCTTTGGGAAATGCTTCATACTGACAGTAGTAGATTATGCCACCAGGTACCTGGAAGTGGTAGCTTTGTTGTCCATTCGGGCCGACAAGGTGGCTATCGCCTTACTGGAGATTTTCTCTGAAGTGGGGTTTCCCCAGGAAATGCTCACCGACCGAGGGACCCAGTTCATGTTGCAGCTGATGGAGTCCCTCTGTAAGCAAATACATGTGCAACATCTGGTGGCCAGTCCGTACCACCCACAGACTAATGGCCAGTGTGAGCAGTTCAATGGGACCTTGAAGCAGATGCTTAAGATGTTGGTCGTGGGAGTGGTACCTCCCACACCTGTTATTTGCCTACTGGGAGGTTCCACAGGCCTCAACGGGGTTCTCCCCCTTTGAGCTTTTGTACTGGCGATGTGTGCGATGGCCCCTAGCTCTGGTGAAAGGCATGGGAAGGGGACCTGGCCACCCCTGGAGTGTCAGTCACCGAGTATGTCGTGCGCTTCTGAGGCAAGCTAACGGCCTTGATGCGGATGGTGAATAACAATATGGCGCAAGCCCAGACTGACCAGAAGCATTGGTATGACCAGATTGCTTGTGAGAGGACCTACCAGGTGGTTAGAAAGTGCTTCAGAGGTTTGGGAGGGCCCATACCTCGTGCACCAGCAGATCAAAGCCTTCACGAACCTGGTCACCCTGGACCATGTCTGTGGAAGGAGGAAGGCCTTCAATGTGAACATGATGAAGGCTCATCATGAGTGGGAGGCCTGCGCCCTCCCGTGTGCAACCCTCCCGAGGAAGGCAGATGGATCCATTGAGGATGTGAAGGCGGACAACCAGCTCTCGGAGGACCAATGGTCCCTGCTGGAGGTCACACTACATCCCTTCCGGGAGCTGTTCTGCAGCCTGCCCTGAAGGACTGAGATAGCCGTCCATGATGTGGACACTGGTAATCACCCCCCAATCCGGCATTCAGCATATCAGATTTCTCTCAATGTGCAGCAGCACATGCGACAAAAGATTGATGAAATGCTAATGCTGGGGGTGATCCAAGCATCCAGCAGCGCTTGGGCTTCGCCCTTAGTCCTCATTCCCAAAAAGGACCGAACAACCCGATCTGCGTGGACTACAGGGAGCTCAACGCGGTGGCAGTCACCAATGCGTTCTCCATACCACACATTGATGACCTGCTTGAACAGTTGGCTGGGGCTAAGTACCTGACCATCATGGATCTGAGCCGGGGATATTGGCAGATTCCCCTGATCCATGAGGCACAGGAAAGCTCTGCCTTTATTACCCCTTTTGGGCTGTACGAGTCCACAGTGATGCCCCTGCCACTTTTCAGCGGATAGTCAACACACTGCTCAAGGAACTGTAAGGGTATGCGGCCGCGTACCTGGATGATATTGCCATCTTCAGTCCCACCTGGGAGGATCACCTAGAGCATCTGGCGCAGGTGCTTGGGTGGATCCAATGGGCAGGTTTGACCACCGAGCCAGCTGGGCATGAGCGAGGTCCTCTACCTGGGTCACCGGGTAGGTGGGGGCTTCTGAAGCCAGAACCTGGGAAAGTGGATACCGTTGCATCCTGGCCCACCCCTAGGACCAAGAATCAGGTGATGTCCTTCTTCGGGACAGCCGAGTATTATAGGAGGTTTGTCCCACACTATAGTACCCTGGCGAAATCCCTGATGGACCTCACCATGACGAAGCTGCCCATTGCAGTTGACTGGACAGTCCCCTGCGAGACAGCTTTCCAGTCGCTCAAAACCGCACTCTCTAGCTCCCCAGTGCTAGAATCTGCTGACTTTGAAAGGCCGTTTGTAGTACAGACCGATGATAGTGACTTTGCCCTCGGTGCTGTGCTCAGTCAGGTTAATTCGACGGGCCAGGAACATTCCATCTTGTACCTGAGCAGGAAACTATTGCCGAGGGAGGTGGCCTACTTTATGATGGAAAAGAAATGTCTGGCAATTGTATGGGCCCTGCAGCGTCTGCAGCCCTACTTACATGGGTGCCACTTCGCCGTGGAGACGGACCACAACCCCCTCAGCTGGTTGCACACTGTCTCCGGGATGAATGGGAGGTTGCTACGCTGGAGCCTAGCGCTCCAGCAATACCACTTCACCATTCCCCACAAAAGGGGGCATGGCCACAGGAATGCTGATGGGTTATCCCGTTGTAGGGAGGTGGACCAGACTAACAGTCCCTCTTGCGTGTCTGGGCTAGAACTGTCAGGACTGTCACCATTATTCCAGAGGAAAAGATTTCTGACTGGAGCAGTTCAGGACACCTGACTAGTGGGGGCGGGTCCGACTTATATAGCTCTGAGTGCGGGAAGACTGGACTTTTGGCAGGGAACCAGAGTGTGAGTACAGAGACTGTTGACTCCCTCTCGACTGACCAATGCCAGCTATCTGTGCTGCTTTACTCGGATAGCAAACCCATCCAGACGGACGTCACACAGTCCAGGGAGACCCCCGCACCATACAGTGACCAGTAGAGAGTGCCCGTGATTGTTCCTCTGACTACTATGAAGGCAGCACTCAGCAACATCCCTGCGGTGCCCGCTGAGAGCTGGACTGCGCCTGCGGCTGTGACCACTGAACTGTGTACAGTGCATCACCTTTCTGCGCGACCAGATCGAAGACATCTCGTGCCACTTGCGGTGCCACCGATGGATCTTCCAGCCACCTTCCTCCAAGGCCCAGAGACTGATAAGTTAAAAACCTTTGTTTTCTTCAGTACTTTCATCTCCCTTCATCAGTGCATTCACATATTACCCCCCTGCTGTTATACTGTTGTTGATAAAAGAACCTGTTAAGGTACCGTCACACTAGGCGATATCGCCAGCGATCCGTGACGTTGCAGCGTCCTGCATAGCGATATCGCTATGTTTGGCACGCAGCAGCGATCTGGATCCTGCTGGGATATCGCTGGTTGCAGGGAGAGTGGAAGAACTTTCTTTCGTCGCAACTCTCCCGCTGACACCGCTGGATCGCCGTGTGTGACGCCGATCCAGCGATGTCTTCACTGGTATCCATGGTAAACATCGGGTTACTAAGCGCAGGGCCGCGCTTAGTAACCCGATATTTACCATGGATACCATGGTAAAAGTAAAAAAAAAACACTACATACTCACCGTCTGTTGTCTGTCACGTCCCCTGGAGCTTGCCGTACTGACTGTCTCAGCGCCGTCCGGCCGTAAAGCAGAGCCCAGCGGTGAACCTGCAGTAACAGCGGTTCACCGCTGGGCACCGCTGTTACGGCCGGCCGGCGCTGAGACACAGTCAGTGCGGCAAGCGCCGAGGGACATGAAGGACGACAGAAGGTGCGTATGTAGTGTTTTTTTTTTTTTTTACATGGGGACTTCGGCATCGCTGAAGACAGTTTCAGCAATGCCGAAGTCGCTTGGTCGCTGGAGAGAGCTGTCTGTGTGACAGCTCCCCAGCGACCACGCAGCAACTTACCAGCGATCACGTCGCTGGTCGCGATCGCTGGTAAGTTGCTTAGTGTAACGGTACCTTTAACTGTTGCTCTGTCTCCTGTGTGTCACTGCATCCTATGCACCTGTTAGCTTCCTACATTTGGCATAGTCGGCAGGATGCAGTCCAATAGCATGCAGGCAGCAGACCAAGCAGTTGGGGGTGGCCCCAGGACCAGCATTTCACTGGGGGCCATGCTAAGTAATTTGCCAAAATTCACGGGAAGCAACATTATGCTGTTGAGCTGAACTGAACGCCATAGCCATAGAGGCTTGATGAGAATGCGCTCCATGACCCCTGCGCTGGAGGTTGAGGTGGCTATCATGGCACTGGATGAGGAAGCCAGGGATTCAGTGATGTTACGGACCCCCCCCGTGACCGAGATACCTTTAATAAGGTGTTGCAGATCTTGGAGGAGACTCACAGAGACCCCACAGATGTAGGGGAGCAGAGGACACATCTCTTTAGTAGGATGCAGAGGGAGGGGAGACCGTAACCCAATATATGAATGAATTGCAGGAGTTACAAACTGCGATTGCTAGAAAGGATGGTATCGGAATAGGACCCAGAGACATAATGTTACGAGACCTCTTAGTGACCAGTTTGCGAGACATGCTGACAAAACAAGCCCTGCGAGAGCTTGTGCAGGTAAACCCCCAAATGACTTTCCTTGAGGTAGGGAATGAGGCACACAGGAGCAGGGGGTGACAGTCCCAGTGGGGAAGGTCCAGAGCGTGGGGGTGTCTGTAAACGCCATTGCTGAAATCCCAATGGGTGGAAGAACTCAGGAGAGAACTTGTGAGTGTGAAAGAAGAACTGGCTGACATAAGGAAGAGAGCAGAGGCTACCAGTAATCCACCAGAGAGCAGGGAAGGCCCGGAACTCCGCCATGACTCCAGAATGTTTCGCTGGCCGAGGCTCATCACTTGTAACTGAGGGGAGAGCGGACACATCGCGCAGGAGTGCAACCGCCGAGGAAGAGTGACGTCTCACCGCCCGTTAGCCGGGGGGATGCCGCCTGGAGCCAGAACAGGTGAGGAAGAGTAGTGGGAGTCCCACAAGATTAGTGTCAACATGCCCCCTGATATGGGAAGAGATGGATGCATGTGCAGTGTGATGCCTAGTAGACACGGGCTCGCAGGTGACGATGCCAGAGGCTTACGTCCGGCGACATTTTTCCAGAGTGAAATGGCCTGAATGGGGCCCTGTGATAAAGTTAATGGTGGCCAACCAACTGCCCATCCCGATCGCAGGGGTGGTATAGATGCAGGTGTCTATCTGTGGGTATCTGTGGGAAAGACCTGGGACGGAAAGGCATGATACTGACCCAGGGAGAAGTAAGTTGTGAAACATACATAACCATAAAAATTTTTAATTTTAATTTGTTAAAAATCACCTTACCCAGTGCACATAATATACAGCATAAGTTAAGTCTGTCATTATTAATAACCTGTCATATCCCTATGCTTACCTGCTGACCTTACCTAACAGTGGAGGTTGGCACCCTAAAAACAATTTTTTGGCGCCCTCACTCCTGGGGTCATTGTCCTGTTGAAAAATAAATGATGGTCCAGCTAAACGCAAACTGGATGGAATAGCATGCCGCTGCAAGATGCTGTGGTAGCCATGCTGGTTCAGTATGCCATCAAATTTTGAATAAATCCCCAACAGTGTCACCGGCAAAGCACCCCCACACCATCACTCCTCCTCCTCCATGCTTCACGGTGGGAACCAGGCATGTAGAGTCCATCCGTTCACCTTTTCTGCGTCGCACAAAGACACGGTGGTTGGAACCAAAGATCTCAAATTTGGACTCATCAGACCAAAGCACAGATTTCTACTGGTCTAATGTCCATTCCTTATGTTCTTTAGCCCAAACAAGTCTCTTCTGCTTGTTGCCTGTCCTTAGCAGTGGTTTCCTAGCAGCTATTTTACCATGAAGGCCTGCTGCACAAAGTCTCCTCTTAACAGTTGTTGTAGAGATGTGTCTGATGCTAGAACTCTGTGTGGCATTGACCTGGTCTCTAATCTGAGCTGCTGTTAACCTGCGATTTCTGAGGCTGGTGACTTGGATAAACTTATCCTCAGAAGCAGAGGTGACTCTTAGTCTTCCTTTCCTGGGGCGGTCCTCATGTGAGCCAGTTTCTTTGTAGCGCTTGATGGTTTTTGCAACTGCACTTGGGGACACTTTCAAAGTATTCCCAATTTTTTCGGACTGACTGACCTTTATTTCTTAAAGTAATGATGGCCACTTGTTTTTCTTTACTTAGCTGCTTTTTTATTGCCATAATACAAATTCTAACAGTCTTTTCAGTATGACTATCAGCTGTGTATCCACCCGACTTCTGCTCAACACACCTGATGGTCCCAACCCCATTTATAAGGCAAGAAATCCCACTTATTAAACCTGACAAGGCACACCTGTGAAGTGAAAACTAGGGTTGAGCGAAACGGATCGGTCATTTTCATAAGTCGCCGACTTTTGGCAAAGTCGGCGTCTCATGAAACCCGACCCGATCCCTGTGTGGGGTCGGCCATGCGGTACGCGACTTTCACGCCAAAGTCGCGTTTCAATGACGCTAAAAGCGCCATTTCTCAGCCAATGAAGGTGGACGCAGAGTGTGGGCAGCGTGATGACATAGATCTCAGTCCCCACCATCTTAGAGAAGGGCATTGCAGTGATTGGCTTGCTTTCTGCGGCGTCACAGGGGCTATAAAGGGGCGTTCCCGCCGACCGCCATCTTACTGCTGCTGATCTGAGCGTAGGGAGAGGTTGCTGCCGCTTCGTCAGAAGCAGGGATAGTGTTAGGCAGGGTACATTCACCCCCAAACTGCTTGTGCTGTAGCGATTTCCACTGTCCAACACCACCTTTTGTTTGCAGGGACAGTGGAAGCTACATTTTTTTTTCCTCAGCGCTGTAGCTCATTGGGCTGCCCTAGAAGGCTCCCTGATAGCTGCGTTGCTGTGTGTGTACGCCGCTGTGCAAACCAACTGCTTTTTTCAAAGCACAAATCCTGTTGTTCCTTCCTTTCTGCACAGCTATCTTGTTTGTTTGTCCACACTTTTGTGTGCAGCAGTCCTTTTTATAGCTGCCTGCCATACTTTTCTGAGATTACTGCAGGGAGATAAAGATTGGCAAGTCTGCCTCTGTGCCAGTGCTGTGTGTGGCATCTGTCTCTCATTGTGTGCCACAGAAAACCTAGTGTGTAATACTGGGCCATTTTTTTTTTTTTTTTTTAATTCTCCCTGAAAAAAAATAAATAAATAGTGGGAGATAAAGATTGGCAAGTCTGCCTCTGTGCCAGTGCTGTGTGTGGCATCTGTCTCTCATTGTGTGCCACAGAAAACCTAGTGTGCAATACTGGGCCATTTTTATTTATTTTTTTTAATTCTCCCTGAAAAAAAAAAAAAAATAGTGGAAGATTAAGATTGGCATTTCTGCTTGAGTGCCGGTCCTGTGTGTGCCATCTGTCTCAAATTATTGGGGCACAGAAAACCTAGTGTGTAACATTGGGCCTGATTTTCCTTTCAGTGTCAGCCACCTATAAAGGTATATATAAATCCTACAGAAGTTTGAGTTCACCTTATAAGTTGTTTTACAGTAACAAATACCGTTACTTTGGTTACGTTTTGCAAACAATGAGGAAGTCTGGTGGAAGAGGTCGTGGCCGTGGGCGGTCATTGTCAGCTGGTAATGATGGTAGTGGTGGTGGAGCATCAGGTGGTCATGGTAAAAGCAGTACAGCACCTAAGTCTCGAGTTGTTGAGCCAGGTTCGTCGTCTGGCTACACAAGGCCTCGAACGCTCCCTTTTCTGGGAGTAGGAAAACCGCTTTTAAAGCCGGAGCAGCAAGAACAAGTTTTGGCTTTCCTTGCTGACTCAGCCTCTAGCTCTTTTGCCTCCTCTTCTGAAAGTGCTAAATGTAAAAGCAGCGAGTCGTTAGTGGATGTTCACGGTCAGGGACAAGTCGCTTCCTTGTCTTCTTCACCCAGAACAAGAGAGAAGGATGCGTCAGGAGACACAACGGGTTACTCCATGGAGCTCTTTACACATACCGTTCCTGGGTTAGACAGTGAAACAGTTAACAGGCCATGCCCATTAGAAGTTGAATCGGACATGGAGTGCACTGATGCACAGCCACAGCCAGATTACTATGCTGTTCCTTTGACTCAGACCAGAACATTGCCCTCGCAGTGTACTGAGCCAGAATCAAACCCAGCTGAGACTATGGTGCCCCGTCACGAACGCTATACCACCGGCTTACACGGTGACACAGACGAAGTTGCACATGAGATAGAAGAGGAGGTCATAGATGACCCAGTTGTTGACCCCGATTGGCAGCCATTGGGGGAACAGGGTGCAGGCGGCAGTAGTTCTGAAGTGGAGGAAGAGGAGGAGCCGCAGCAGGCATTAACATCACAACAGGTTCCATCTGCCGGGCCCGTATCTGGCCAAAAACGCGTGGCAAAACCAAAACCAGTTGGAGGACAGCGTGGCCATCCGGTTAAAGAAGCTCAGTCTGCAATGCCTGAAAAGGTATCCGATAGTAGAAAGAGTGCAGTCTGGCATTTTTTTAAACAACATCCAAATGATCAGCGCAAAGTCATCTGTCAAAAATGTTCAACTACCTTAAGCAGAGGTCAGAATCTTAAAAGTCTAAATACAAGTTGCATGCATAGACATTTAACCACCATGCATTTGCAAGCCTGGACTAACTACCAAACGTGCCTAAAGGTTGCAGCACCCTCGGCCAATGAAGCTAGTCAGCAACGCTACATCCCTTCCCTCACTGTAAGCCCACCATTTTCCGCAACACCTGCAGTATCTGTGCAGCTTTTGTCTCCAGGCCAAAGCAGTCAGGGAATCACCAGGTTCGTAGTAGGAAACACTGCATGTAGGGCACCGGCAAGAATACCATCTCCAACCCTCTCTCAGTCTGCCATGTCCACCGGCACCACCGCTAGTTCCACGATCTCCAGCTCTCCAGTCCAGCTCACCCTACATGAGACTCTTGTTAGGAAAAGGAAGTACTCATCCTTGCATCCGCGTACACAGGGTTTGAACGCCCACATTGCTAGACTAATCTCATTAGAGATGATGCCCTACCGGTTAGTTGAAAGCGAAGCTTTCAAAGCGCTGATGGACTACGCTGTACCACGCTACGAGCTACCCAGTCGACACTTCTTTTCTAGAAAAGCCATCCCAGCCCTCCAACAGCATGTTAAAGACCTCATCGTCCATGCACTCAGGCAGTCTGTGACTACAAAGGTGCACCTGACAACAGATGCATGGACCAGTAGGCATGGCCAGGGACGTTACGTGTCCATCACGGCACACTGGGTGAATGTGGTGGATGCAGGGTCCACAGGGGACAGCAATATTGGGACAGTTCTGCCTAGCCCACGGTCAAGGAAACAGTTGGCTGTAGGCGTTCGCGCCCCCTCCTCCTCTTCCTCATCCTCCTGCAGAAATGAGAGCTCGTCCACAGACCGCAGCTGCCACTGTTGCACACCAGGTGTGCCATTATGGGACAGCTAGTGGCAAGCGTCAGCAGGCTGTATTGGCAATGAAGTGTTTGGGCGACAACAGACACACCGCGGAAGTTCTGTCCGAGTTCTTGCAGAAAGAAACTTAGTCATGGCTGGGCACTGTACATCTTGAGGCAGGCAAGGTAGTGAGTGATAACGGAAGGAATTTCATGGCTGCCATAGCCCTTTCCCAACTGAAACACATTCCTTGCCTCGCTCACACCTTAAACCTGGTGGTGCAGTGCTTCTTGAAAAGTTATCCGGGGTTACCCGACCTGCTCCTCAAAGTGCGCAGACTTTGCTCGCATATCCGCCGTTCGCCCGTACACTCCAGCCGTATGCAGAACTATCAGCGGTCTTTGAACCTTCTCCAGCATCGCCTAATCATCGACGTTGCAACAAGGTGGAACTCCACACTGCACATGCTTCAGAGACTGTGCGAACAGAGGCGTGCTGTTATGTATTTGTGGGAGGATACACGGGCAGGCAGTTGGATGGCAGACATGGAGTTGTCAGGTGTGCAGTGGTCGAAGCTACAAGACCTGTGTCAAGTCCTTCAGTGTTTTGAGGAATGCACACGGCTGGTTAGTGCAGACAACGCCATAATAAGCATGAGCATCCCCCTAATGCGTCTGCTGATGCAAAGTTTGACGCACATAAAGGAGCAGGGGTCTGCAGCCGAGGAAGAGGAAAGCCTTGATGACAGTCAGCCATTGTCTGGTCAGGGCCGTGTAGAGGACGCGGTAGCGTGCGAAGAGGAGGACGAGGAGGATGATGGGGATGAGTACTTTTTTAATGAGGAAGCTTCTCCTGGGCCAACAGAAATTAGTGGCGTTGCAAGGCCGGGTTCTGTTTTTTTAAGGGAGACAAGTGACGTAGATTTGCCTGTAACTGCCCCTCAAACCAGCACAACCGCAGATTTGACAACTGGAACTTTGGCCCACATGGCGGATTATGCCTTACGTATCCTCAAAAGGGACCCACGCATTATTAAAATGATGACCGATGACGATTACTGGTTGGCCTGCATCCTTGACCCTCGCTATAAAGGCAAATTGCAAAATATTATGCCACATGAGAACCTCGAACAAATATTAGCAACCAAACAAGCAACTCTTGTAGACCGTTTGATTCAGGCATTCCCAGCACACAGCGCCGGTGATGGTTCTCACACGAGCTGCAGGGGGCTACAGGGCAAAGGTGTTAGAGGTGCACAAATCAGAAGTGGCGTTGGACAGAGGGGTTTTCTGACCAGGTTGTGGAGTGATTTCGCAATGACCGCAGACAGGACAGGTACTGCAGCATCTATTCAAAGTGACAGGAGACAACATTTGTCCAGTATGGTTACTAACTATTTTTCATCCCTTATCGATGTTCTCCCTCAACCGTCATTCCCATTTGATTACTGGGCATCCAAATTAGACACCTGGCCTGAATTGGCAGAATATGCATTGCAGGAGCTTGCTTGCCCAGCAGCTAGTGTGCTATCAGAAAGAGTATTCAGTGCTGCTGGTTCAATATTAACCGAAAAAAGGACTCGTCTGGCTACCCAAAATGTGGATGATCTAACCTTCATTAAAATGAACCACTCCTGGATTTCAAATTATTTTGCCCCACCTTTCCCGGCTGACACCTAGCTTTCCTATAAAAAGGTCTTGCTTGTGGACTGGTCTTACTGAGTGTTCCAATCTCTTAATTTGCAGCAGCTGTTTGTCCAGCATACGACATGTTTACACCTCCCTCAATGGGAAAACTCCCCCCACGGGGCCGTGGTCTCGCCACTTGGCGCAAGCACCCGTTAGAGTGCCGTTTGTCTGAAGAGGTGGGTGTGCCCGCTTTTGGTTGACGGCACTGCCACTGGGTCCCTCATAGTACAATAAAGTGTCTCTGGCGGTGGTGGCGCGCACCCAACGTCAGACACACCGTTGTAACATGAGGGGCCCTGTGACGGTACCGCCGGCCACAAGAGAGTTCATCCCCCCCCCTCCAGCTCAAACTGTGCTCTACCACGTGCAAAATTATCTCTCACAGTTCCACCAATGTTTAGTCTATGCGCTGACAATATGCGCTAACAATGATCATTCAATGCCTGGCACTGACAATACCAATTTGTTGACATCTATGATGCTAGTTAAAATAGTCTGGGTCAGTGTCCTATATTGACACCAGTAAATACTGCCAAATTACTATGTCAGAAACTCAGCAGATGAGCCCACCCCTGTACCTAAGTATGCCACACTTTTGTTTTTTTGTTTTGTTGTTTTGCGAGACATTAACATCTATTTATTTTTTGGGAGTACTAACTGTGTCAGACACTCCTTGCAATCGTCCTCCGCTGACCACACCAACGCTGCCTGTGTACCCATGTAACCTATTTTAAAGTGCATATAGCCTATTTTTATTTATTTTAGGCCCAGTAAGCCTGTCTGCGGTCCCTCCTCGCAATCATCCTCCGCTGACCACACCAATGCTGCCTGTGTACCAATGTAACCTATTTAAAACTGCATAGAGCCTATTTTTATTTATTTTAGGCCCAGTAAGCCTGTCTGCGGTCCCTCCTCACAATCGTCCTCCGCTGACCACACCAATGCTGCCTGTGTACCCATGTAACCTATTTAAAACTGCATAGAGCCTATTTTTATTTATTTTAGGCCCAGTAAGCCTGTCTGCGGTCCCTCCTCGCAATCGTCCTCCGCTGACCACACCAATGCTGCCTGTGTACCCATGTAACCTATTTTAAAGTGCATATAGCCTATTTTTATTTATTTTAGGCCCAGTAAGCCTGTCTGCGGTCCCTCCTTGCAATCGTCCTCCGCTGATCACACCAATGCTGCCTGTGTACCCATGTAATCTATTTAACCCCTTTCTGACATCTGACGTACTATCCCGTCGAGGTGGGGTGGGCCCGTATGACCACCGACGGGATAGTACGTCATACGCGATCGGCCGCGCTCACGGGGGGAGCGCGGCCGATCGCGGCCGGGTGTCAGCTGCAAATCGCAGCTGACATCCGGCACTATGTGCCAGGAGCGGTCACGGACCGCCCCCGGCACATTAACCCCCGGCACACCGCGATCAAACATGATCGCGGTGTACCGGCGGTATAGGGAAGCATCGCGCAGGGAGGGCGCTCCCTGCGGGCTTCCCTGAGACCCCCGGAGCAACGCGATGTGATCGCGTTGCTCCGAGGGTCTCCTACCTCCCTCCTCGCCGCAGGTCCCGGATCCAAGATGGCCGCGGCATCCGGGTCCTGCAGGGAGGGAGGTGGCTTACCGAGTGCCTGCTCAGAGCAGACACTTGGTAAGCTTGCAGCCCTGCACAGCAGATCGTCGATCTGACAGAGTGCGGTGCACACTGTCAGATCAATGATCTGTAATGTCCCTCCCTGGGAGAAAGTAAAAAAGTTAAAAAAAAATTCCCCACATGTGTGTAAAAAAAAAATAAATAAAAAAAATATCCTAAATAAAGAAAAAAAAAAAATATTATTCCCATAAATACATTTCTTTAGCTAAATAAAATAAAAAAAACAATAAAAGTACACATATTTAGTATCGCCGCGTCCGTAACGACCCAACCTATAAAACTGCCCCACTAGTTAACCCCTTCAGTAAACACCGTAAGAAAAAAAAAAAAACGAGGCAAAAAACAACGCTTTATTATCATACCGCCGAACAAAAAGTGGAATAACACGCGATCAAAAAGACTGATATAAATAACCATGTTACCGCTGAAAACGTCATCTTGTTCCGCAAAAAATGAGCCACCATACAGCATCAGCAAAAAAATAAAAAAGTTATAGTCCTGAGAATAAAGCGATACCAAAATAATTATTTTTTCTATAAAATAGTTTTTATCGTATAAAAGCTCCAAAACATAAAAAAAATGATATAAATGAGGTATCGCTGTAATCGTACTGACCCAACGAATAAAACTGCTTTATCAATTTTACCAAACGCGGAACGGTATAAACGCCTCCCCCAAAAGAAATTCATGAATAGCTGGTTTTTGATCACTCTGCCTCACAAAAATTGGAATAAAAAGCGATCAAAAAATGTCACGTGTCCGAAAATGTTACCAATAAAAACGTCAACTCGTCCCGCAAAAAACAAGATCTCACATGACTCTGTGGACTCAAATATGGAAAAATTACAGCTCTCAAAATGTGGTAACGCAAAAAATATTTTTTGCAATGAAAAGCGTCTTTCAGTGTGTGACTGCTGCCAATCATAAAAATCCGCTAAAAAACCCGCTATAAAAGTAAATCAAACCCCCCTTCATCACCCCCTTAGTTAGGGAAAAATAAAAAAATTAAAAAATTTATTTCCATTTTCCCATTAGGGTTAGGGTTAGGGCAAGGGTTAGGGCTAGGGTTAGGGCAAGGGCAAGGGTTAGGGCAAGGGTTAGGGTTAGGGCTGGGGCTAGGGTTGGGGCTAGGGTTAGGGCTAGTGTTACGGCTAGTGATAGGGCTAGTGATAGGGCTAGGGTTAGGGCTAGGGTTAGGGCTAGGGTTGGGGCTACAGTTAGGGTTGGGGCTAAAGATAGGGTTAGGGTTTGGATTACATTTACGGTTGGGAATAGGGTTGGGTGTGTCTGGGTTAGAGGAGTGGTTAGGGTTACTGTTGGGATTAGGGTAAGGGGTGTGTTTGGATTAGGGTTTCAGTTATAATTGGGGGGTTTCCACTGTTTAGGCACATCAGGGGCTCTCCAAACGGGACATGGCATCCGATCTGAACTCCAGCCAATTCTGCGTTGAAAAAGGAAAACAGTGCTCCTTCCCTTCAGAGCTCTCCCGTGTGCCCAAACAGGGGTTTACCCCAACAAATGGGGTATCAGCGTACTCAGGACAAATTGGACATCATCTTTTGGGGTCCAATTTCTCCTGCTACCCTTGGGAAAATACAAAACGGGGCCAAAAAATAAGTTTTGTGGGGAAAAAAAAGATTTTTTATTTTCACGGCTCTGCGTTGTAAACTGTAGTGAAACACTTGGGGGTTCAAAGTTCTCACAACACATCTAGATAAGTTCCTTGGGGGGTCTAGTTTCTGATATGGGGTCACTTGTGGGGGGTTTGTACTGTTTGGGTACATCAGGGGCTCTGCAAATGCAACGTGACGCCTGCAGACCAATCCATTTAAGTCTGCATTCCAAATGGCGCTCCTTCCCTTCCGAGCTCTGTCATGCGCCCAAACAGTGGTTCCCCTCTACATATGGGGTATCAGCGTACTCAGGACAAATTGGACAACAACTTTTGGGGTCCAATTTATCCTGATACCCTTGTGAAAATACAAAACTGGGGGCTAAAAAATCATTTTTGTGAAAAAAAATAAGAATTTTTATTTTCACGGCTCTGCATTATAAACTGTAGTGAAACACTTGGGGGTTCAAAGTTCTCACAACACATCTAGATAAGTTCCTTGGGGGGTCTAGTTTCCAATATGGCGTCACTTGTGGGGGGTTTGTACTGTTTGGGTACATCAGGGGCTCTGCAAATGCAACGTGACACCTGCAGACCAATCCATTTAAGTCTGCATTCCAAATGGCGCTCCTTCCCTTCCGAGCTCTGTCATGCGCCCAAACAGTGGTTCCCCCCCACATATGGGGTATCAGCGTACTCAGGACAAATTGGACAACAATGTTTGGGGTCCAATTTATCCTGATACCCTTGTGAAAATACAAAACTGGGGGCTAAAAATCATTTTTGTGAAAAAAAAAAAGAATTTTTATTTTCACGGCTCTGCGTTATAAACTGTAGTGAAACACTTGGGGGTTCAAAGCTCTCAAAACACATCTAGATAAGTTCCTTAGGGGGTCTACTTTCCAAAATGGTGTCACTTGTGGGTTTTTTTAATGTTTAGGCACATCAGGGGCTCTCCAAACCCAACATGGCATCCCATCTTAATTCCAGTCAATTTTGCATTGAAAAGTAAAATAGCGCTCCTTCCCTTCCGAGCTCTGCTATGCGCCCAAACAGTGGTTTACCCCCACATATGGGGTATCGTCGTACTCAGGACAAATTGCACAACAACTTTTGTGGTCTAATTTCTTCTCTTACCCTTGGGGAAATAAAAAATTTTGGGCGAAAATATCATTTTTGTGAAAAAATATGATTTTTTATTTTTACGGCTCTGCATTATAAACTTCTGTGAAGCACTTGTTGGGTCAAAGTGCTCACCACACATCTAGATAATATCCTTAGGGGGTCTACTTTCCAAAATGGTGTCACGTGTGGGGGGTTTCAATGGTTAGGCACATCAGGGGCTCTCCAAATGCAACATGGCGTCCCATCTCAATTCCAGTCAATTTTGCATTGAAAAGTCAAATGGCGCTCCTTTCCTTCCGAGCTCTGCCATGCGCCCAAACAGTGGTTTACCCCCACATATGGGGTATCAGCGTACTCAGGACAAATTGTACAATAACTTTTGGGGTCTATTTTCTCCTGTTACCCTTGGTAAAATAAAACAAATTGGAGCTGAAATAAATTTTGTGTGAAAAAAAGTTAAATGTTTATTTTTATTTAAACATTCCAAAAATTCCTGTGAAACACCTGAAGGGTTAGTAAACTTCTTGAAAGTGGTTTTGAGTACCTTGAGGGGTGCAGTTTTTAGAATGGTGTCACACTTGGGTATTTTCTATCATATAGACCCCTCAAAATGACTTCAAATGAGATGTGGTCCCTAAAAAAAAATGGTGTTGTAAAAATGAGAAATTGCTGGTCAACTTTTAACCCTTATAACTCCGTCACAGAAAAAAAATTTGGTTCCAAAATTGTGCTGATGTAAAGTAGACATGTGGGAAATGTTACTTATTAAGTATTTTGCGTGACACATGTCTGTGATTTAAGGGCATAAAAATAAAAAGTTGGAAAATTGTGAAATTTTCGCCAAATATTCGTTTTTTTCACGAATAAACGCAAGTTATATCGAAGAAATTTTACCACTATCATGAAGTACAATATGTCACGAGAAAACATTGTCAGAATCGCCAAGATCCGTTGAAGCGTTCCAGAGTTATAACCTCATAAAGGGACAGTGGTCAGAATTGTAAAAATTGGCCCGGTCATTAACGTGCAAACCACCCTTGGGGGTGAAGGGGTTAAAACTGCATAGAGCCTATTTTTATTTATTTTAGGCCCAGTAAGCCTGTCTGCGGTCCCTCCTTGCAATCGTCCTCCGCTGACCACACCAATGCTGACTGTGTACCCATGTAACCTATTTTAAAGTGCATATAGCCTATTTATATATTTTATTTAATATTAATAAAGCCATGATGGACTACGCTGTACCACGCTACAAGCTAACCAGTCGACACTTCTTTTGCGAGAAAAGCCATCCCAACCCTCCACCAGCATGTAAAAGACCGCATTGTCCATGCACTCTGGCAATCTGTGAGTACAAAGGTGCACCTGACAACAGACGCATGGACCTGTAGGCATGGCCACGGAAGGTTACGTGTCCATTACGGCGCAAAGGGTTAATGTGGTGGATGCATGGTCCACAGGGGACAGCCTACTAAGTCTGTCTGCAGTCCCTAATTAAAATTGTCCTCAATTCAGGTTTTCGGGCTTTTTAAAAAAATAGGAAACTGCATTTGGGCTACTAGTTTGGTTGGGGCCTACTAGTGATGTCTGCCGCTCCTGGGTGTTCTCCTCCTCCTTGGTGTTCTCCTCCAGGTTTCCTTGTCTGAGCTTCAACCTTCTGGCTCTCATTAAGTATTTGTTGGTAAAAATTGGTGGTTGGGGCCTACTAACGGTGTCTGCCGCTCCTGGGTGTTCTCCTCCTCCTGAGTGTTCTCCTCCTCCTTGGTGTTCTCCTCCAGGTTTCCTTGTCTGAGCTTCAACCTTCAGGCTCTCATTAAGTATTTTTAAATGTAACACTACAGTTGCCATACTACTTGGGTTGGGGCCTAGTAACGGTGTTCTCCTCCTCCTTGGTGTTCTCCTCCTCCTTGGTGTTCTCCTCCAGGTTTCCTTGTCTGAGCTTCAACCTTCTGGCTCTCATTAAGTATTTGTTGGTAAAAATTGGTGGTTGGGGCCTACTAACGGTGTCTGCCGCTCCCTGGTGTTGTCCTCCACTGTATAAATCTGAGCTTCAACCTTCTGGCTCTTATTAAGTATTTGTTGGTAAAAATTGGTGGTTGGGGCCTACTAACGGTGTCTGCCGCTCCTGGGTGTTCTCCTCCTCCTGAGTGTTCTCCTCCTCCTTGGTGTTCTCCTCCAGGTTTCCTTGTCTGAGCTTCAACCTTCTGGCTCTCATTAAGTATTTGTTGGTAAAAATTGGTGGTTGGGGCCTACTAACGGTGTGTGCCGCTCCCTGGTGTTGTCCTCCACTGTATAAATCTGAGCTTCAACCTTCTGGCTCTCATTAAGTATTTGTTGGTAAAAATTGGTGGTTGGGGCCTACTAACGGTGTCTGCCGCTCCCTGGTGTTGTCCTCCACTGTGTAAATCTGAGCTTCAACCTTCTGGCTCTCATTAAGTATTTGTTGGTAAAAATTGGTGGTTGGGGCCTACTAACGGTGTCTGCCACTCCTGGGTGTTCTCCTCCTCCTGAGTGTCCTCCTCCTCCTTGGTGTTCTCCTCCAGGTTTCCTTGTCTGAGCTTCAACCTTCAGGCTCTCATTAAGTATTTTTAAATGTAACACTACAGTTGCCATACTACTTGGGTTGGGGCCTAGTAACGGTGTTCTCCTCCTCCTTGGTGTTCTCCTCCTCCTTGGTGTTCTCCTCCAGGTTTCCTTGTCTGAGCTTCAACCTTCTGGCTCTCATTAAGTATTTGTTGGTAAAAATTGGTGGTTGGGGCCTACTAACGGTGTCTGCCGCTCCCTGGTGTTGTCCTCCACTGTGTAAATCTGAGCTTCAACCTTCTGGCTCTCATTAAGTATTTGTTGGTAAAAATTGGTGGTTGGGGCCTACTAACGGTGTCTGCCACTCCTGGGTGTTCTCCTCCTCCTGAGTGTTCTCCTCCTCCTTGGTGTTCTCCTCCAGGTTTCCTTGTCTGAGCTTCAACCTTCAGGCTCTCATTAAGTATTTTTAAATGTAACACTACAGTTGCCATACTACTTGGGTTGGGGCCTACTAACGGTGTCTGCCACTCCTGGGTGTTCTCCTCCTTGGTGTTCTCCTCCTCCTTGGTGTTCTCCTCCAGGTTTCCTTGTCTGAGCTTCAACCTTCTGGCTCTCATTAAGTATTTGTTGGTAAAAATTGGTGGTTGGGGCCTACTAACGGTGTGTGCCGCTCCCTGGTGTTGTCCTCCACTGTATAAAGCTGAGCTTCAATCTTAAAGCTCTCGTTAAGTAGTTGTTTTTAAAATGTGTGGTTGGGCCCTTAAAACGGTGTCTGACGCTACTGGGTTTTCTCCTGTTTTGTTGTCCCGACCTTCAATGTTCAGGCTTTCGGCTTACATTTTAAATAAATAAACTGCAGTTGGCCTACTACTTTGGTTGGGCCTAGTAACGGTGTGTGCCGCACCTTGGTGTTGTCCTGTGTTATTTTCCTGACCTTTAATCTTCAGGCTTTCGGCCTTCATTTGTAATGTTAAACTGCATAGGGCCTACTAGTGTGGTTCGGCCCTACTAATGGTGTCTGTCTGCCGCTCCTGGGTTTTCTACTCCACTGAACTAAGCAATGCCACCTGGTTAGTCCTGTTACCAATTTTGACCTGCATTTTACCCACTTTATTATTTGGGCCTATATCAGTGTTTCCGCTTCATCCTGCCCATTGCCCAGCCGGTGCTACATGAGTCTTGTGGTACTTTGACCCAGACCACTACATTCCCCTTGCACGCTACACAGCCACAATCTGACCCTGCTGAAAGTCAGGTTCCCCTTCCCGCATACTATACCACCTTACACAGGGACAAAGAGGAAGGTGCAGATGAAAGTGCAGGTTTCTTCAACAGGTAGGGGGGCATACTCGTTAGCGACGTCACAGGCACAGGGCCCCTCAGAGTACGCAAAAGTGTCACTGCCGGTGGGAGGCGCCCCCGCCGTGCAAACACACCACCGTACTTTGAGGGGCCCTGTGCCAGTGCCAATGCGAACGAGTGGGCCTCCCTGCTTGCTCAGGATCACAGCACTTGCAAAGTTGAAATACTTACCTCTCACTGCTCCACCGCCGTGACGTAGTCCACGTTTCCTGGGCCCACTAAAACCTTGAACCAGCCCTACCCCCCACAACTTTTGCCAAATGACCCCCAATTTCCAATGCCCAACTATTATTATAAAGTTAATTAAGATTGACAAGCTTCAGAAACAAGAATGGATGTTTTTGGCATTAAAATGGGCACTGTAGGTGTTTTCCTGGCCTCCACTCACTGCCGACTATGCTTCCCCATTGATTTGCATTGGGTTTCATGCTTCGGTCGATCCCCGACTTTTCGCGATAATCGGCCGACTTCACTCGACCCGACTTTGGACAAAGTCGGGTTTCGCAAAACCCGACTCGATCTTAAAAAAATGAAAGTCGCTCAACCCTAGTGAAAACCATTCCCGGTGACTACCTCTTGAAGCTCATCAAGAGAATACCAAGAGTGTACAAAGCAATCATCAAAGCAAAAGGTGGCTACTTTGAAGAACCTAGAATATAAGACATAATTTCAGTTGTTTCACACTTTTTTGTTAAGTATATAATTCCACATGTGTTAATTCATAGTTTTGATGCCTTTAGTGTGAATTTACAATTGTCATAGTCATGAAAATACAGAAAAATCTTTAACCCCTTAACGACCGCCGATACGCCTTTTAACGGCGGCCGCTAAGGGTACTTAAACCACAGCGCCGTTAATTAACGGCGCTGTGGAAAAAGTGAATAGCGCCCCCCAGAGTCGGATTTTCTCTGGGGTCTCGGTTGCCGAGGGTAGCCGAGACCCCAGAGAACATGATTCGGGGTTTTTTTACCGACCCCCGAGTTGCGATCGCCGGTAATTAACCGTTTACCGGCGGTCGCAACAAAAAAAAAAAACGCGATGTGCCGTTTAATTTCTCTGTCCTCCGATGTGATCGCACATCGGAGGACAGAGAAATAGGGTCCCCGATGGCCCCCAATAGCCCCCCGATACTTACCTACCTCCCCCGGTGCTCCTCGTGGGTCCCCATGGGCGCCGCCATCTTGTTTCCGGGAAAAAATGGCGGGCGCACGCGCAGTACGCCCGCCGCCCGGCACCCGGCAGATCTTTGGGGTCTCGGCTGCCGGGGGTAGCCGAGACCCCAAAGAACATGATTGGGGTCGGTTTGCACCGACCCCTGTTTTGCGATCGCCGGTAATTAACAGTTTACCGGCGACCGCAAAAAAAAAAAAAAAAAAGCGATCTGTATTTCTCTGTCCTCTGATGTGATCACACATCAGAGGACAGAGAAATAGGGGGATTCGGGGACCCTAACATACTCACCCGGTGTCCCTGGGTCCTCTTCTGTCTTCTCCTGCCAGCCGGCTTTTTCCTTATGGCGGGCGCATGCGCAGTGCGCCCGCCATCTGCTGCCATCTGCTGGCCGGCAGGAGAAGACGAGTTGGGGCTAAAATTAGGGTTAGAGTTAGGGTTAGAGTTAGGGTTAGGGTTAGAGTTAGGGTTAGGGCTAGGGTTAGGGCTAGAGTTAGGGTTAGGGCTAGGGTTAGGGTTGGGGCTAAATTTAGGGTTAGGGTTAGGCTACTTTCACACTAGCGTTTTTTGGCTTCCGTCGCAATGCGTCGGAGAAAAAACGCATCCTGCAAAAGTGCTTGCAGGATGCGTTTTTTCTCCATTGGCTTGCATTAGCGTCGGATTGCCATAGGTCGCATCCGTCGTGCGACGGATGTGTCGTGCTTTGGCGGACCGTCGGCACAAAAAAAGCTACATGTAACTTTTTTGTGCGACATGTCCGCCATTTCCGACCGCGCATGCGCGGCCGGAACTCCGCCCCCGCCTCCCCTCACAATGGGGCAGCGGATGCGTTGAAAAAACAGCATCCGCTGCACCCGTTGTGCGGCGCTTACAATGCTAGCGTCGGTACGTCGGCCCAGCACACTGCGATGGGCCGAGTACGACGCTAGTGTGAAAGTAGCCTTAGGCTTCTATCACACTTGCGTCGGTACGGGGCGGTCGCAATGCGTCGGCCCGACGTACCGACGCACGTTGTGAAAATTGTGCACAACGCGCGCAGCGGATGCAGTTTTTCAACGCATCCGCTGCCCAGTCTATGTCCTGGGGAGGAGGGGGCAGAGTTACGGCCACGCATGCGCGGAAATGGCAGACGCGACGTACAAAAAAAAGGTTACATTGAACTTTTTTTGTGACGACGGGGCTAAAGTTATGGTTAGGGTTGGGGCTAAAGTTAGGGTTAGGGTTGGGGCTAAAGTTAGGGTTAGAGTTGGGATTAGGGTTTGGATTAGGGTTGGGATTAGGGTTACGTTTGGGATTAGGGTTAGGGGTGTGTTGGATTTAGGGTTTTGATTAGGGTTATGGTTAGGGTTGAGATTAGGGCTGTTTTGGGGTTAGGGTTGTGATTATCGTTAGGGTTGTGATTAGGATTATGGATCGGGTTAAGATTAGGGTTAGGGGTGTGTTGGAGTTAGGGTTGGAGTTATAATTTGGGGGTTTCCACTGTTTAGGTACATCAGGGGGGTCTCCAAACACGACAGCCAATTTTGCGCTAAAAAAGTCAAATGGTGCTCCCTCCCTTCTGAGCTCTGCCGTGCGCCCAAACAGTGGTTTACCCCCACATATGGGGCATCAGCGTACTCGGGATAAATTGGACAACAACTTTTGGGGTCCAATTTCTCCTGTTACCCTTGTGAAAATAAAAACTTGGGGGCTAAAAATCTTTTTTGTGGGAAAAAAAAATATTTTTTTATTTTCACTACTCTGCATTATAAACTTCTGTGAAGCACTTGAGCATTCAAAGTTCTCACCACATATCTAGATAAGTTCCTTAGGGGGTCTAGTTTCCAAAATTTGGTCACTTGTGGGGGGTTTCTACTGTTTAGGTACATCAGGGGCTCTGCAAACGCAACATAACACCCACAGACAATTCTATCAAAGTCTGAATTCCAAAATGGCGCTGCTTCTCTTCCGAGCTCTCCCGTGCGCCCAAACAGTGGTTTACCCCCACATATTGGGTACCAGCATACTCAGGACAAATTGGACAACAACTTTTGGGGTCCAATTTCTCTTGTTACCCTTGTGAAAATAAAAATTTGGGGACTAAAAAAATCTTTTGTGGGAAAAAAAATATTTTTTATTTTCACTACTATGCATTATAAACTTCTGTGAAGCACTTGGGCATTCAAAGTTCTCACCACATATTTAGATAAGTTCCTTAGGGGGCCTAGTTTCCAAAATTTGGTCACTTGTGGGGGGTTTCTACTGTTTAGGCACATCAGGGGCTCTCCAAACGCGACATGGCGTCCGATCTCAATTCCAGTCAATTTTGCATTGAAAAGTCAAATGGCGCTCCTTTGCTTCCGAGCTCAGCCATGCACCCAAACAGTGGTTTACCCCCACATACGGGGTGTCGGCGTACTCAAGACAAATTGTACAACAACTTCTGGTGTCCATTTTCTCCTGTTACCCTTGGTAAAATAAAAATTTGGAGGCAAAAAGATCATTTTTGTAGAAAAAATGCGATTTTTTTATTTTCACGGCTCTACGTTATAAACTTCTGTGAAGCACCTGGGGGTTTAAAGTGCTCACCACACATCTAGATAAGTTCCTTAAGGGGTCTAGTTTCCAAAATGGTGTCATTTGTGGGGGGTCTCCACTGTTTAGGCACATCAGCGGCTCTCCAAACGTGACATGGCGTCCGATCTCAATTCCAGCCAATTCTACATTGAAAAAGTAAAACGACACTCCTTCTCTTCCAAGCTCTGCGGTGCGCCCAAACAGTGGTTTACCCCCACATATGGGGTATTGACGTACTCAGGAGAAATTGCACAACAACTTTTGTGGTCTAATTTCTCCTTTTACCCTTGTGAAAATAAAAATTTGGGGGCAAAAAGATCATTTTTGTAGAAAAAATGCGATTTTTTTATTTTCACGGCTTTACGTTATAAACTTCTGTGAAGCACTTGGGGGTTCAAAGTGCTCACCGAATATCTAGATAAGTTCCTTAAGGGGTCTAGTTTCCAAAATGGTATCACTTGTGGGGGGTTTCCACTGTTTAGGCACATCAGGGGCTCTCCAAACGCGACATGGCATCCGATCTCAATTCCAGCCAATTCTGCATTGAAAAAGTCAAACGGTGCTCCTTCACTTCCAAGCTCTGCGGTGCGCCCAAACAGTGGTTTACCCCCACATATGGGGTATTGACGTACTCAGGAGAAATTGCACAACAACTTTTGTGGTCTAATTTCTCCTGTTACCCTTGTGAAAATAATAATTTGTGGGCGAAAAAATCATTTTTGTGAAAACAAATGCGATTTTTTATTTTCACGGCTCTACGTTATAAACTTCTGTGAAGCACTTGGGGGTTCAAAGTGCTCACCACACATCTAGATAAGTTCCTTAAGGGGTCTAGTTTCCAAAATGGTATCACTTGTGGGGGGTTTCCACTGTTTAGGCACATTAGGGGCTCCCGAAACGCGACATGGCGTCCGATCTCAATTCCAGCCAATTCTGCATTGAAACAGTCAAACGGCGCTCCTTCACTTCCAAGCTCTGCGGTGCGCCCAAACAGTGGTTTACCTCCACATATGGGGTATCGGCGTACTCAGGAGAAATTGTACAACAAAATTTGTGGTTAAATTTCTGTTTTTACACTTGTGAAAATTAAAAAAAATGGTTCTGAAGTAAAATGTTTGCAAAAAAAGGTTAAATGTTCATTTTTTTCTTCCACATTGTTTCAGTTCCTGTGAAGTACGTAAAGGGTTAATAAACTTCTTGAATGTGGTTTTGAGCAGCTTGAGGGGTGCAGTTTTTAGAATGGTGTCACACTTGGTTATTTTCTATCATATAGACCCCTCAAAATGACTTCAAATGAGATGTCCTTAAAAAAAAAATGGTGTTGTAAAAATGAGAAATTGCTGGTCAACTTTTAACCCTTATAACTCCCTAACTAAAAAAAAAATTGTTTCCAAAATTGTGCTAATGTAAAGTAGACATGTGGGAAATGTTATTTATTAACTATTTTTTGTGACATATCTCTCTGATTTAAGGGCATAAAAATACAAAGTTTGAAAATTGCAAAATTTTAAAAATTTTCGCCATATTTCCATTTTTTTCATAAATAATCGCAAGTAATATCGAAGAAATGTTACCACTAACTTGAAGTACAATATGTCACGAAAAAACAATCTCAGAATCAGTGGGATCCGATAAAGCGTTCCAGAGTTATAACCTCTTAAAGTGACAGTGGTCAGAATTGTAAAAATTGGCTCGGTCATTAAGTACCAAATTGGCTCTGTCACTAAGGGGTTAAATGAAGTGTGTCCAAACTTTTGGTCTGTACTGTATATAAAATACAAATAACCCTCAGCAAATAGACAAGGTGTGTACAAAAGAGGTGTTACAACAAAGCTTGGTTCAAAGATTAGACATCCAATGTTCACAGCGATTTCAAGAAAAATCTGCAAATAGTGTGCATTGGTGCAAATAAGAGAAATATAAGCTATACAATGAGTCTCCAATGTCTAACATTTAAACAAACACACAGTGTGCATTGATATCAAGAGAACAGTACAAAATAAAACTGTCTCACAGCCTTAGATATACACTATTTTCACACACACACAAAGTGTGAATTGATGTCAAAAAAAGTACACAAGCATAGCACAGATGGGGACTAGCCCAAACTTATCTTTCAGCCTCTACGCGTTTCCCCGTCCATACGGTTCATCAGGAGGCACAGTATAGAACCAGCCAGTCCATAGATATATAGTTATATATTGTGTACTTTTTTTTACATCAATTCACACATTGGTTGTTCACAGTCAGCTGTGTCTAAAATCTGGACCAAATACAAACAACATGGGAAGGTTGTTAAAGGCAAACATACTGGTAGACCAAGGAAGACATCAAAGTGTCAACACTGGAAAGCAATATGTCTCCAAAACAGGAAATGCACAACAAAACAAATGAGGAACCAATGGAGTCAACGTCTGTGACCGAACTGTAAGAAACCGCCTAAAGGAAATGGGATTTACATACAGAAAGGCTAAACAAAAGCCATCATTAACACCTAAACAGAAAAAAAAAAGTTATAATGGGTTAAGGAAAAGCAATTGTGGACTGTGGATGACTGGATAAAAATCATATTCAGTGATGAATCGCGAATCTTCATTGGGCAAGGTGATGATGCTGGAACTTTTGTTTGGTGCCGTTCCAATGAGATTTATAAAGATGACTGCCTGAAGAGAACATGCAAATTTTCACAGTCACTGTTGATATGGGGCTGCATGTCAGGTAAAGGCACTGGGGAAATGGCTGTCATTACATCTTCAATAAATGCACAAGTTTATGTTGATATTTTGGATACTTTTCTTATCCCATCTATTTAAAGGATGTTTGGGGATGATGAAATCATTTTTCAAGATGATAATGCATCCTGCCATAGAGCAAAAACTGTGCAAACATTCCTTGAAAAAAGACACATAAGGTCAATGTCATGCAAATGTCAATGCCTGCAAATAGTCCGCATCTCAATCCAACTGAAAATCTTTGGTGGAAGTTGAAGAAAATGGTCCATGACAAGGCTCCAACCTGCAAAGCTGATCTGGCAACAGCAATCAGAGAAAGTTGGAGCCAGATTGATGAAGAGTACTGTTTGACACTCATTAAGTCCATGTCTCAGAGGCTGCAAGCTGTTATAAAAGCCAGAGGTGGTGTAAGAAAATACTAGTTTTGTTTTGGAGTGTTTTTTTGTTTGTTTGTTTTTCATGATTCCATAATTGTTTCCCTCATAATTGAGTGGCTCCATAATTTTTACCCTATGCTTTTCTTTAAAAAAAAGTAACCATTACTCACTATCACATTTTTTGTTCTTGATTTTTTTTTACTGTTTCTTAAAGTCAGAAAGTTGCCATTTGAAATTACTTTAGTTTTGTGCCATGTGTGTGATCTGCTATTTTTCTACAAAATTAAACATCTGAATGAACATCCTCCAAGGCCAGTGATTACATGATTTTTGCCATTTTTGGGTGTAGTGCACCTTTCGGCAATTAAAATATCAATTAATTTTGGGCTCCTCTTTTATCTCAAAACTGGAATTCTCACATCCGTGAGTCTGGCTAATACTTATAAGCTACCTGGTTGGTTTCTGACCCAATATAAGCTTGTTAACGGACCGGGCTTATATCTAATGAGGAACTGGTGGCAGCATACCATTCTGGTGTTATTGGGGGATCCTGGCAGTGATAGATTTGAGGTTTATATATATATTCCCGGCCTGAGACTGGTTATATATACTGTCCTCACTGCAGAGTGCCCCGATAACCAGTATGTGACAGGCAGCCACTCCGGCGAGTACTTATCCTAGATGTAGTTCCCTGACTGAATTGAGGGTAAGGGGGCACCAGAGAGCTGTGACTCAGTAAGCTCCGTCACCGATTGGTGACGGTGGAGTGATATCCCTATCCCCCCCGTCCTCTTGTGTGTGTGTTTTCCTTACAGTGATCAATGAGTGGAACAGACTGCCATGCGAGGTGGTGAGTTTTTATTCAATTGAAGTCTTTAACCCCTTTACCCCCAAGGGTGGTTTGCACGTTAATGACAAGGCCAATTTTTACAATTCTGACCACTGCCCCTTTATGAGGTTATAACTCTGGAATGCTTCAACGGATCTTGGTGATTCTGACACTGTTTTCTTGTGAGATATTGTACTTCATGTTAGTGGTAACATTTATTCGATATAACTTGCGTTTATTTGTGAAAAAAATGGAAATTTGGCGAAAATTATGAAAATTTTGCAATTTTCCAACTTTGAATTTTTATGCCCTTAAATCACAGAGATATGTCACGCAAAATACTTAATAAGTAACATTTCCCACATGTCTACTTTACATCAGCACAATTTTGGAACCAAAATTTTTTTTGTTAGGGAGTTATAAGGGTTAAAAGTTGACCAGAAATTTCTCATTTTTACAACACCATTTTCTTTTTAGGGACCACATCTCATTTGAAGTCATTTTGAGGGGTCTATATGATAGAAAATACCCAAGTGTGACACCATTCTAAAAGCTGCACCCCTCAAGGTGCTCAAAACCACATTCAAGTTTATTAACCCTTCAGGTGTTTCACAGGAATTTTTGGAATGTTTAAATAAAAATGAACATTTAACTTTTTTCACACAAAATTTATTTCAGCTCCAATTTGTTTTATTTTACCAAGGGCAACAGGAGAAAATGGACCCTAAAACTTGTTGTACAATTTGTCCTGAGTACGCTGATACCCCATATGTGGGGGTAAACCACTGTTTGGGCGCATGGCAGAGCTCAGAAGGAAAGGAGCGCCATTTTACTTTTCAATGCAAAATTGACTGGAATTGAGATGGGACGCCATGTTGCGTTTGGAGAGCCCCTGATGTGCCTAAACATTGAAACCCCCCACAAGTGACACCATTTTGGAAAATAGACCCCTTAAGGAACTTATCTAGATGTGTGGTGAGCACTTTGACCCAACAAGTGCTTCACAGACGTTTATAATGCAGAGCCGTAAAAATAAAAAATCATATTTTTTCACAAAAATGATCTTTTCTCCCCCAATTTTTTATTTTCCCAAGGGTAAGAGAAGAAATTTGACCCTAAAAGTTGTTGTGCAATTTGTCCTGAATACGCTGATACCCCATATGTAGGGGTAAACGACTGTTTGGGCGCATGGCAGAGCTCGGAAGGGAAGGAGCGCCGTTTGACTTTTCAATGCAAAATTGACTGGAATTGAGATGGGACACCATGTCGCGTTTGGAGAGCCCCTGATGTGCCTAAACATTAAAACTCCCCACAAGTGACACCATTTTGGAAAGTAGACTGTTGTGAATTCTATTTTTGGGCTCCCTCTAGTGGTCACAAGCGGTACTGTGTAGTATTGTCTTTCTGCAGGTTGGCTGCATCAGCTGGTTCGTTATCCTTGGTTGGTTTCCTATTTAGCTCACCTGGAGACTCAGTTCCTTGCCTGCTATCAATGTATTCAGTGCTCTTCAGATTCCTTGTGTCTACCTTGCTCCCAGTCTCTCCAAGCCAAGCTAAGTTTTTGTTTGATCATTTTTTGATTATCAGTGTTCATTATGTTTTTTAGTCCAGCTCGCTAAAATTTGATTTCCTCGCTTGCTGGTTGCTCTAGGGGACTGAGTTTCTCCCCCCACACCGTTAGTTGGTGTGGGGGTTCTTGAAATCTCAGAGTGGATATTTTGTAAGGGTTTTTTACTGACCGCATAGATTCCCTTTTCTATTTTCTGCTATCTAGTATTAGTGGGCCTCATTTGCTGAATCTGCTTTCACCCCTGTGTATGTGCCTTCCTCTTACCTCACCGTTATTATCTGTTGGGGGCTTCTATATCTTTGGGGATTATTTCTCTGGAGGCAAGAGAGGTCTTTTCTTTCTCTCTAGGGGTAGTTAGTTCCTCAGGCTGGCTTGAGACGTCTAGGATTTTTAGGCACGTTCACCGGCTACTTCTAGTGTGTTTGGATAGGTTCAGATTTGCGGTCGGTCCAGTTTGCCACCTCCCTAGAGCTTGTCCTATGTTTGTTACTTAGCTGGAGTAATTTGTGATCCTCAACCACTAAGGATCATAACAGTAGACCCCATAAGGAACTTATCTAGATGTGTTGTGAGAGCTTTGAACCCCCAAGTGTTTCACTACAGTTTATAACGCAGAGCCGTGAAAATAAAAATTCTTTTTTTTTTTCAGAAAAATGAATTTTTAGCCCCCAGTTTTGTATTTTCCCAAGGGTAACAGGAGAAATTGGACCCCAAAAGTTGTTGTCCAATTTGTCCTGAGTACGCTGATACCCCATATGTGAGGGGGAACCACTGTTTGGGCGCATGGCAGAGCTCGGAAGGGAAGGAGCGCCATTTGGAATGCAGACATAGATGGATTGGTCTGCAGGCGTCACGTTGCATTTGCAGAGCCCCTGATGTACCCAAACAGTAGAAACCCCCCACAAGTGACCCCATATTGGAAACTAGACCTCCCAAGGAACTTATCTAGATGTGTTGTGAGAACTTTGAACCCCCAAGTGTTTCACTACAGTTTACAACGCAGAGCCGTGAAAATAAAAAATCTTTTTTTTCCCACAAAAATGATTTTTAGCCCCCCAAATTTTTATTTTCCCAAAGATAACAAGAGAACTTCGACCCCAAAAGTTGTTGTCCAATTTGTCCCGAGTACGCTGATACCCCATATGTTGGGGTAAACCCCTGTTTGGGCGCACGGGAAAGCTCGGAAGGGAAGGAGCACTGTTTTACTTTTTCAACGTAGAATTGGCTGGAATTGAGATCAGACGCCATGTCGCGTTTTGAGAGCCCCTGATGTGCCTGAACAGTGGAAACTTCCCAATTCTATCTGAAACCCTAATCCAAACACACCCATAACCCCAATCCCAACGGTAACCCTAACCACACCCCTAACCCTGACACACCCCTAACTCTAATCCCAACCCTAATCCCAACCGTAAATGTAATCCAAACCCTAACTTTAGCCCCAACCCTAACCCTAACTTTAGCTCCAACCCTAACCCTAACCCTAATGGGAAAATGGAAATAAATACATTTTTTACATTTTATTATTTTTCCCTAACTAAGGGGGTGATGAAGGGGGGTTTGATTTACTTTTATAGCGTTTTATATATCGGCTTTTTATGATTGGCAGCTGTCACACACTAAAAGACGCTTTTTATAGCAAAAAAGTTTTTGCATCTCCACATTTTGAGACCTATAATTTTTCCATATTTTGGTCCACAGAGTCATGTGAGGTCTTGTTTTTTGCAGGACGAGTTGACGTTTTTATTGGTAACATTTTCGGACACGTGACAGTTTTTGATCACTTTTTATTCCGATTTTTGTGAGGCAGAATGACCAAAAACCAGCTATTCATAAATTTCTTTTGGGGGAGGCGTTTATACCGTTCCACGTTTGGTAAAATTGATAAAGCAGTTTTATTCATCGGGTCAGTACGATTACAGCGATATCTCATTTATATCTTTTTTTATGTTAGCTATTTTATAGAAAAAATAATTATTTTGGCATCGCTTTATTCTGAAGACTATAACTTTTTTATTTTTTGCTTATGATGCTGTATGGCAGCTCGTTTTTTGCGGGACAAGATGACATTTTCAGCGGTACCATGGTTATTTATATCCGTCTTTTTGATCGCGTGTTATTCCACTTTTTGTTCGGTGGTATGATAATAAAGCGTTGTTTTTTGGCTCGTTTTTTTTTTTTCTTACGGTGTTCACTGAAGGGGTTAACTAGTGGGACAGTTTTATAGGTTGGGTCAGTACGGACGCGGCGATACTAAATATGTGTACTTTTATTTTTTTTTTGTTTGATTTTTTTAGATAAAGACATGTATTTATGGGAATAAAACTTTGTTTTTTCTTTATTTAGGAATTTTTTTATTTTTTTTTTACACATGTGGAAATTTTTTTTTTTTCTTTGTCCCGGGGGGGACATCACAGATCGCTGATCTGACAGTTTGCACAGCACTCTGTCAGATCAGCGATCTGACATACAGCCGTGCAGGCTTACCAGCGCCTGCTGTGGACCCGGAAGTACTCCCTGCAGGACCCGGATGCAGCCCCGTGGCCATTTTGGATCCGGGGACTGCAGGGAGGAGACGCTCGGTACAAGGTGATTACATCGCCTTGTACCGATCGTCTCAGGGAAGCACGCAGGGAGCCCCCTCCCTGCGCGATGCTTCCCTGTACCGCCGGTATGCTGCGATCATGTTTGATCGCAGTGTGCCGGGGGTTAATGTGTCGGAGGCGGTCTGTGACCGCTCCTGGCACATAGTGCCGGATGTCAGCTGTGATAGTCAGCTGACACCCGGCTGCGATCGGCCGCGCTCCCCCCGTGAGCGTGGCCGATCGCATATGACGTACTATCCCGTCGGTGGTCATACGGGCCCACCCCACCTCAACAGGATAGTACGTCAGATGTCCGAAAGGGGTTAAACAAAGGCTGGACAGACATCTGTCTGAGACGGTTAGGTGAATCCTGCATTGAGTAGGGAGCTGGACATAATGTCCCTTGAGGTTCCTCCCAACTCTAACATTCTATGATAAAAGTGTAATCTGCAGGTTAGTAGTGCTCTACAGCTGTGCAGCCACATTGAAAGCTCAGCTATGGGAAGAAATTAACTTTAATCCTCCCAGCAGCCTCAGGCTGAGACACGGCTACAGTCACCACTGAGTAAAAAGTGAGCGGCGGCTGGAAGCATGTCCTGAGACTTTGACAGCTTGCTTTGCAGTGCATCAGTACACACCTGGGTGTACTGCTTCCATCTGCCGCTCACCATGTACTGAGCAGTGACTGAAGCAGCTTCTCTGACTGAATGTCAGATGCTACCAGTAGGAATAAAGGTAATTTCTTCCCGATTGCTGGACTGTCAGTGTAGCAGCTGAATGGCTTTCAAGGGGTATGTGCAGACAACCAGGAATTGCTGCGGGTTTGATGTTGCATACTTATGCAGCGTCAAAACCACAGCGGCCAGATGTTACATCACAGTGGATGGGATTTTAAGATATCCAATGTTTACTATGCGTCCACACTGACATGTGGCGCAACTTTCAGGACCGCAATAGTCAATTTGACTTGCGGAGACGCGAGCCCCCATAACAGAAATTACATCAATAGATTTTACTATAAAGCTTATTGTAACCTGTATTCTTACCCATATATACATCTAATTAAAACCATATATTCAAAAACAATAAAATACTAAATTCATAACTCAATTAAATTCAGCCTATTGGTCTGGCCCTCCACAACTTTCCCAGTTCCTCATGTGGCCCCTTTGGAAAATTAATTGCCCACCCCTGCTCTAGTGAAAACCAAGTAGACACTTAGTCACGCCCCTCCAGGGTAAGCCCGGCCCATGGGGCAGTGGGTCCACACCCACCAGCGTTACATAGCCAGTTATAGTTACGCAAGAGCACAAGGAATTATGGTAGAAAGAGTGAAAAAATTACTGCAAGTATAGAGATTGACCCATACTACAAGATATACAATAGTTGTGGACTCTGGAATGACACTGAAATCAGTACAAAAAAGTAGTAGTTGCTGATGCAAAAAGGTAAGGACGATGCCCATCAGTGGCTCAGCTAGCAGATCAGGCTAGTCCTCAGCAACAATCATATAGAAAAAACGATGTAGAATAATCAAATTCAGTTAAAGAAAAAAAATTATGGTAAAATAAACTTTATTACAAAATTTTAAAATGAATAAAAACTTAGCCAAAATTGCACGACATGCCAGTAAAGGAAGTATAGCCTAAAGAATTGATTCCTTGAGAATCTCAACGTGCATTTCTTACAGATTGAAGGTGAGCATAACCATAACTAAAATAATTTTTTTACTGTTGGTAAAAACGTATTACACTCAGAGGAAGCGCCGCACTTGTCTCTTTTTTTTCCCCTCTTTCCCTAAACCAGGGTATTTCTAAAAAAGTAAAGGAAGTATAAAAGACATTCAATACATTTGGTAACAGATTATCTCAAAAAATCCAGAAAGATGAAGTATATAGCATAACCTAATAGACCATATTGGTATAAGTACAATAATTAAATAGCATATAAGAACATATATAATATCCCATGAATATAAATGGTATCCTATACAGCAATGAAAAAGGCTCCTTATCAAGGTAAGCATAAACATAAAGGATCACAGACCAAAAGGATATGTAAATGTAATACCAAAGTAGGATTACCTAACCTGGAAATTGGTGCCAGGAACCCCTGCACACTTTTCGGCGCTCAAGCCTTCTGCTAAGGGAGCTGACCTTACCATTTGAAAGGCAGCAGAGAAGATGGAAAGGACCTGTGCTGGGAGCAGCAGAGGAGAAAGCAAGGATCTGTTACGGAAGCAGTGGAGTCTACAAGGATCTGTGCCGGGAGCAGCAGAGAAAGCCGCAAGGATCTGTGTCTAGAGCGGTGGCGGGGACAGCAATAATCTGTGCCGGGAGCTGCAGAGGTGACAGCAAGGATCTATACCGGGAGCAGCAGAGGTGACAGCAAGGATCCAGTGGCGTATCTAGGGGGGGTGCAGCCGGGGCATGTGCCCCAGGCGCAGCCGGCAGGGGGGCACAGTCTGGCCGCCTAATTCGATGGTCCGTAGTGTCTCCCCCGGTGGCTGCCTTCTGCCGCCCCCGGTCTGGGAGTCAGCTGTTCTCTGTGCCGACTGTCAAGCTGACAGCCGGCACAGAGAAGTTGCAGAGCTCCGACTCCCAACATGTGCAGAGATGGAGGGGGCCCCTGCAGGGTGGCTGCGGCGGGCAGGGAGAGATCCCTGCAGCTCCGCTGCCTACAAGAGAAAAGAGCAGGGGAGTTGCAGCGATCTGTCTTCCTGCCTCCTGCCCGCCGCGCTTCCTCTCACACAGACGCGCTGCTGGATGATGTCATTCAGCGGCCGGCTGTGTCAGAGGAAGGCGATGGAGATGCTGCGGCAGAGCGTGTGGAGAGGAGAGGGGTGTGTGTGTGTGTGTGGTGCGCTGCAGGGGAATGTGCAGAGTGTGTGTGTGTGGAGGAGAGGGCAATGATGGGGAGAGAGCAATGATGGGGATGGTGGAGGAGGAGAGGGCAATGATGGGGCTGACAGGGAGAGAGCAATGATGGGGATGGTGGAGGAGGAGAGGGCACTGATGGGGCTGACGGGGAGAGAGCAATGATGGGGATGGTGGTGGAGGAGAGGGCAATGATGGGGCTGATGGGGAGAGAGCAATGATGGGATGGTGGGGGAGCAGAGGGCAATGATGGGGCTGACGGGGAGAGAGCAATAATGGGGATGGTGGGGGTGGAGAGGGCAATGATGGGGCTGACGGGGGAGAGCGCAATGATGGGGCTGATGGGGAGAGAGCAATGATGGGATGGTGGGGGAGCAGAGGGCAATGATGGGGCTGACGGGGACAAAGCAATAATGGAGATGGTGGGGGTGGAGAGGGCAATGATGGGGCTGATGGGGGAGAGGGCAATGATGGGGCTGACGGGGGGAGAGAGCAATAATGGGGATGATGGGGGAGGAGAGGGCAATGATGAGGCTGATGGGGGGCATATGTCCTTGGGGGGGGTGCCAAAATGAATTCTTGCCCCGGGTGCCAGAAACCCTAGATACACCTCTGCAAGGATGTATACCGGGAGCAGCACAGGAGACAGGATCTGTGCCGGGAGCAGCAGAGGAGACTGCAAGGTTCTGTGCCGGGAGCAGCAGAGGTGACAGCAAGGATCTGTGCCGGGAGCAGCAGAGGTAACAGCAATGATCTGTGCCGGGAGCAGCAGAGGTGACAGCAAGGATCTATACCGGGAGCAGCAGAGGAGACAGCAAGGATCTGTGCCGGGAGCAGCAGAGGAGACTGCAAGGTTCTGTCTGGAGCAGAGAAGACCTGTGCCTGTAGAAGCGGAGGATACCGCAAGGACCTCTTCCTGGAGAAGCGAAGGAGAGCGCATATACTTGTGTTTGGAGAATCAGAAGAGACAACAAGGACTTTTGCTGAAAGCAGAGGAGAATAGAAGGATATGTACCAAGAAAACTTCCAGGGGCAATAAATACCAAGATCAGAATTACAGCTCCATACACATTAGATAGAATTTAGCAGAACGCTCCAATCTCAGCGGGATCAGCCAACCATCTGATGTGTGTAGGAGCCTTCAGATTCCTTTCATACACAATGTTGGGAAAGAGAAGGGTTGGGCAGTTGAAATTTCATCACCCTCTTTTTTATTTTTAGGGGAGATGGCATACCTCCCAACTTTTGAAGATGGGAAAGAGGGACAAAGTTAGGCCACGCCTCTGACCACACCCATTCATAATTAGTCACACCCATATCCACGTCCCAACAAAACCCATTTAGCACTGCTGATCACACTGTTTCATATACAATAATTATAAACAAAAAAATATGTCCACACTGTGCTCCATACTGTATAATGGCCACACATGATGCTCCATATTGTATAATGACCGCACATGATGCTCCATACTCTATAATGGCCACACATGATGCTCCATACTGTATAATGACCGCACATGATGCTCCATACTGTATAATGGCCACACAGTGCTCCATACTGTATAACGGCCACACATGATGCTCCATACTGTATAATGGCCACACAGTGCTCCATACTGTATAATGGCCACACATGATGCTCCATAATGTATAATGGCCACACATGATGCTCCATACTGTATAATGACCGCACATGATGCTCCATACTGTATAATGACCGCACATGATGCTCCATACTGTATAATGACCGCACATGATGCTCCATACTGTATAATGACTGCACATGATGCTCCATATTGTATAATGACTGCACATGATGCGCCATACTGTATAATGACCACACATGATGCTCCATACTGTATATTGACCGCACATGATGCTCCATACTGTATAATGGCCACACACATGATGCTCTATACTGTATAATGACCACACATGATGCTCCATACTGTATAATGGTTACACATGATGCTCCATACCGTATAATGGCCACACATGATGTTCCATACTGTATAATGGCCACACATGATGCTCTATACTGTATAATGGCCACACACATGATGCTCTGTACTGTATAATGGCCACACACATGATGCTCTATACTGTATAATGGCCACACACATGATGCTCTATACCGTATAATGACCGCACATGATGCTCAATACTGTATAATGACCGCACATGATGCTCCATACTGTATAATGACCCCACATGATGCTCAATACTGTATAATGACCCCACATGATGCTCAATACTGTATAATGACCACACATGATGCTCCATACTGTATAATGACCACACATGATGCTCCATACTGTATATTGGCCGCACATGATACTTCATACCATATAATGGCCACACATAGCTACTCCTACACATGCGGCTTCGCTCCGTACACACGCGCTCCGCTCCATACACCTCATACACATGCGGCTCCACTCTACACCTCGTACACACGCGGCTCCGCTCTGTACACCTCGTACACATTTAGCTCCGCTCCGTACACCTCATACACACAAGGCTCCGCTCCATACACCTTATACACACACGGCTCCACTCCGTACACCTCATACACACACGGCTCCGCTCCATACACCTCGTACACACACGGCTCCACTCCGTACGCCTCATACACACGGCTCCGCTCCGTACACCTCATACACACACGGCTCCACTCCGTACACCTCGTATATACACGGCTCTGCTCTGTACACCTCGTACACATTCAGCTCCTCTCCGTACACCTCGTACACATTCAGCTCCTCTCCGTACACCTCGTACACATTCAGCTCCGCTCCATACACCTCGTACACATTCAGCTCCGCTCCATACACCTCGTACACATTCAGCTGCGCTCCATACACCTCATACACATTCAGCTCTGCTCCATACACCTCATACACACACGGCTCCGCTCCGTACACCTCATACACACACGGCTCCGCTCTGTACAACTCATACACACACGGCTCCGCTCCGTACACCTCGTACACACACGGCTCCACTCCATACAACTCGCACACACACGGCTCTGATCCACTCCGTACACCTCGCACACACATGGCTCCGCTCCATACACCTCGCACACACACGGCTTCGCTCCATACACCTCGCACACACATGGCTCCGCTCCATACACCTCGCACACACATGGCTCAATACACCTCGCACACACGGCTCCGCTCCATACACCTCGCACACACACAGCTTTGCTCCATACACCTCGCACACACACGGCTCCGCTCCATACACCTCGCACACACATGGCTCCATACACCTCGCACACACACAGCTTTGCTCCATACACCTCGCACACACACGGCTCCGCTCCATACACCTCGCACACACACGGCTCTGCTCCATACACCTCGCACACACACAGCTCCGCTCCATACACCTCGCGCACACGGCTCTCCTCCATACACCTCGCACACACACGGCTCCGCTCCATACACCTCATACACACACGGCTCCACTCCATACACCTCGTACACACATGGCTCTGCTACATCCACACTGTACACCTCCTGACCCCACACAAGGCATTACTTACCTCATCCAGCAGCACCATGTGGCAAGTTGGCAACCAGCACAGCTGAGTCCTTCAATCCATGGAGGTCCCGATCATGTGACCCCCTGACTCCTCCCCTCCTGTGACCTCATCACAGGTCCTGTGCGCAGAAAGCAGGCAGCCATACGGAAGGGTAAGAGGCATGGCTTAACACAAGGGGGCGTGTCGGTTGCTTCTGCTGTCTGCGGGAAGCAGAGCGTCCCGTGCTGGACAGCGGAGCAAAGGCTCAAAACCGGGACAGTCCCACACAATGAGGGACGGTTGGGAGCTTTGGAGATGGCCACTGCCAAATGTGTCACACAGCAGCTCTCTCCACATGGATAATGTGTATGGGAAAGCGCAGTCTGCAGAAGTACAGCTGTCCCTTCCATGGTCTGCGTTAGTCCCGGGTCTTTTACATCTTATCATTCGGAATTCCACTACTTGGACAACCCCTTCTTAAAATGCAGCAGTATACCTCCCTTATGACTGACTCTGTATCTGCTGGCGCTACTGTGACATTACGTCATGAGACTGCTGCAGCTTATATTTGGCCACTGACTGGTAGCAATGCTCACACTTTCCCAAACAGTTTAGTTCTGAGTATTGAAAATGTGCAGAGAATCAGGCACTGGTTTGTAGATGTGTTTTGCTGACTGCCGAGACCCGAACGAACCACCAGAAGCTGCAATGATGACTGACACAACAACCATCAACTTGAAACTCTTTAATTTTCTTTTAACATCAGTAAAGAAAACATAGCTTTCTTTTTTGGCAGGGGTCGGTCACAGCTTTAAACATATGGCCCGAGGGCCTATAAACTTGCCATGAAGCACTTTGCCCCCCATGGTCCCTCGGAAGCAAGATTGCCTTCGAAAGGATACCATCAACTTGCCGCGACTTTTATCTTATGCAAACAAACGAACACCTTGAACCTGCTCCGGATCTCAGATGAAGAGAGAGACCAGAAGCCAGGTTGCAGCAGCTTTATAAGGAAGGGGGGGGTCCCATACTGGGAAGAGGGAGGGCACCGGACACACAGACACACACACACACACACACACACACACACACACACACACACGTCAGTGCAATGAGTTAACCCCAGCATGACCAGAACAGGCCCGGTGGTCAGGGGTGCATCGGCAGACTTAGCCGAAGTGCCCACAGTCAGTATTTAGCCCTTTTTTTCGGTTTCTTCCCCAATTGCTCAGTATTGTCTGAAATACGATCTGAGGATGGAAAAACAAGGTGTCACAGAGGTAACTCGCATTCGTTCCTGCTGCCGTGCCATTTACTGCTCTGTCTGACCACCACGCTGCATCCATGTAGCACTTCCAACTCTGCTGCATATCCCTGATATCTCCACATGGCTATAGAGGGCATGACCGCGTATGGAAAATACGGGTTTCTTACCTTGCAACTGTCCCCCTTTCTGCACCCAACTCGTAGACCATTCTACCCCTTGAAAATAAAACATTACTCATAAGTTCTTTGGATAATATTGGCCACAGCTGCCAGTTTATTAACAAACAATAAAAAATAACAAATACATATCAATTATTGATATAATCTGTAACATGAAGGGAGGGTTCTTGGAGCTAAAAGATTTAGCTTTTATTTAGCAATATCCAACGAAGTTCAACCACCATGTTACCCTCAGTCGTAAACCACCAGGTCGAGGGCATCAAACAACCCGTGAAGGGAAGACTAACCACCAAACGCTCCCAGGGTAAGACCCCGTCCAGAGCCCATAGCCGAATGCCAGATCATCCCCACCTCATTTTTACAGTCCGGAATTTAGTCACAATTCCTTCCCCGACGAATCAGCGTCAACTCCAAGAACCCCACCCCCCGACAACCATGAACAGCCCTGACCACGAACCCCTTCCTGTATTGCGAGTGCCCACAAATCAATCACTATGTCGTTTAAATGAACCCCGTCTTCCCTCCAAAAATTAATATCCCCAGATTCCAATTCGAAGTGTCTCACACTTATGCCACCATTCCTGGATACAAAACTTGACACGGCCCTATTCAACTTAATCCTTGCCCTATTAATCCCCTTAACCGATCTGGCCACCCTCCACTTTTTCCTAGGAACAATATCAGACCATACTGTCAATACTCCACAATCTCAAAAAATTGAAACGAATATCCCTGATCAATTCTCTGACCGGTTAAACTCCCAAATCGTTCTCACCCATATGAGTCAAAAGCTTTATCAAAATGAGTGGCTCTCAAAAATTCACCTAAAACCCTACTCCAAACTATACCTCTAAAACCTAACCAACTAATAACCACCTGATCTCTACTAAAGACTAATTACCTACCATCTAGCCTCACGTCGGCCCGTAGGGCCCCCAATACACAAATGAATGTCAGAAAATCCAGGCTAAAAAGGGTCACGATCTGAAAAATACATAACAACAAACAACATGAAAAACCATTCCTGCCCCAATTTTCCCACGACATTAATAACGCACATAAGTTAAATAACGGTCGGAGCCCCATCTGCCGATCTGATGAATTGCCTCAGCTCCTAAACCCCGACTATGGGCCAATCCCGAAAGAATGCGAACCGTACGTATCCTGAAACAAGCCCAACTCGTGCAACCCTTTATTCAAAATGGCAATAAATTGGAAACTAGACAAGAATGCCCCCCCTGCATGACACAAAAATGGCCCCGCCCTACCTGACTACAAGCGCCAGTACGATTCTAGACATTTTTGCGGACATACCAAAGCACCATCCACTTTTCCAAGCACCACATGCCTACCTTTTCCCAACTGATCGGTCTTTGAATGTCGTATCCAAAAAACAATACCTCCTGTCCGAATTTCCATGTCCTCTGCCAACAACCCCCCTGCCCTGTCTCTGCTGCGTGACACGAGTTTGCCAATATGCAACGCCCCAAAAAACGCCAAAGAAAAAGCAAGTCTAAACAAAGCAACCGTGAAGTTAGAATAACAAACCTTTTTCAACACACTGCCTAACTGTTCAAGCATGCTGAACGAGATCCGTCTGGGCCTGTCAAAACTCTGATTGCCCCTCGGCAAACCCTTTATGGCCTGCTTAACCAAAAAGTTTTTTGTAACATCTACAGTCCCTTCTAACCTAAAACCAAAGGCCAAACCTGCCACAAATGTATTAACTTTAGAAACTGACCAGCCATTTTCAGCCACATTACCCACCAACCCTAACAACGCCTGTACTTTTTCTTCTTCCGACTCAACCACTCCCCACTGTAATAGCCAACCTTGCCACACCCTCCACGATTCCCCATAAGATGCCCAGGTCTGGCCCGTAACCGACTCACTAATCAGTCGTCCTACTCATCCGTAACCACTTGCCACAAGTGTAAAGGGCATTCCTCTCCGGGTGCGCCCGCTTCCGGTGCCAATTCCCAGAACCTTTCCAACTGAAAAAGAGATAAAGCATCCGCTATAGAGTTTTGAACACCTGGCACATGCATTGCAGAAATCCAAGCATTCAGTTCAAGGCATCGTAAAACTACTTCCCGCACCAACTTAATAACCGGGGGAGATAACGCCGACAAGCTATTAATCACCGACACCAAGCTCATATTGTCACAATGAAACCGAACTTTCCGATTCACAAACATATCTCCACAGATGAAAACTGCCACCACAATCGGGAACAATTCCCTCGAAGCAAGATTTTTTTGTCAGGCCTTTTCTCTGCCACCCCTCCGGCCAACTTCCGACACTCCACCGCCCTTTACAATAGGCCCCATAGCCAGCCCCAGCTGCTGTGTCCGTGTAGATTTCACAGTCAGAATTACTCAAAATCTCTTGTTGAATTAACGACCGTCCGTTATGTTCCAGAAAACGTTCCCACACAATCAAATCCTCCCTGTGCTCTTTCTTCAAATGGACAAAATGGTCCGCCGCCCGCACTCCAGCTGTCGGACTCACACTAGCCAGCCTCCGGCAAAAAATTCTGCCCATAGGTATGAAATTTAACTGACTTAGTAACGACTGCAACTCCATCAACGCCAATTTGCGCAGTTTCCTAACCATATTCACTTCCTGTCTCAGTAACAAGAATTTATCATCCGGTAACCGACACTCCATTCTCTCCGAATCAATTAGAATTCCAAGGAAACTTAACACCGTGCCCGGGCCTTCAGTCTTTCCTCTAGCCAAAGGCACACCAAAAAGCTCTGCCACCAGTTCCATGGCAGCCAAAGTATGCCTACACAACACCGAATCTGGCGGACCTATAAATAAAAAATTGTCCAAATAGTGAATAACAGACTGGACGCGGCAACATCCCTAACCACCCACTCTAACAAGGTACTGAACGTTTCAAACAAAGAACATGAAATTGCACAACCCATTGGCAAACATCTATCTAAATAGTACCCGCCTTTCCAAAAACAACCCAACAACGGAGTACTGTCCGGGTGAACCGGAAGTAACCTAAAGGCCAATTCAATATCAGTTTTTGTCAACAAAGTACCCTTCCTGTATTTTTTAACCCATCGCACTGTCGCATCAAACGATGTGTATTCCACTGAACACAACTCCTATGCAATGCCATCATTAACCGACTGGTCCTTCGGGTGCGACAAATGTTGAATCAAGTTGAACTTATTCGGTTCTTTTTTAGGCACAACCCCTAGTGGAGAAATAATCACGCCTGCAACCGGCAAAGACAAAAACGGACCCGCCATCCTCCCCAACTCGACCTCCTTTTCCAATTTTATACTAACAATTTCAGAATGTTAATCGGCTGACCTCAGATTTTTAACAGAAAAAGGAACAGTGTGGTCAGGGGGAGGGATTCTAAAACCTTCCGCAAAACCACTCCAAATAACCTTTGCCTTTTCTTGGTCCGGATACCTATTTAGAAAGGGGGCCATCTTTTGAAGCCTCACTGGTGTCACCCCCATGACTGGCACCCACTGCGGGCTTCCCCCTTGATTTTTAAAACATTTTGACGCTCCATGTGAACTCCCATTGCAAAAGTAGCATACATGCCTGAACTTACAGGTACTGCTGTACTTGCACTGGCCATCATTGAATTGCCAGCACGTTCCGTTTTTTTTTTCTTTTGATCCTTGTGTCCCCTGACCACCGCTTCCATGTCCTGCTTGCTGACTGCTGCTATCTCCGCTCCCATGAAAGGACTGCCCATACCGGGCTGGTGCCATAGCCTTCAGCCAAAGCCCTTTATCCTTCTGATCCCACTTAATCTCGGGTCTTACTGCCTTCCTTTGCCTAAATTGCTTGTAGTAGCCCAGCCATGCTGTACCTCCGTATGTACGGTGCGCATCTCCAATCGCATCCAAATAGAAGAATAAACCGGAACAATTTTCAGGAAATTTTTCTCCACTAACATTAGCCAAAATCGCTAATGCCTGCTGCCAATTAACAAATGTTTGCGGAATCAGCCGCCACCACCGCTTTTCCTCTTCCTCTTTTTTACTGTCATCCTTCTTTCCTTTGTCTAAATTAAACTTTTCCAATGGAAGGGAAAATATTTCCACATATTCATCCCGCCAAATCTTCTCCTTTACCTCTTTCTTCAAATGGGCTCCCAAGGGGCCCTGAAAACACACATAGACTTCACCCTTTGCTCGATCGTCCAACTTAATCGCATCCCCTTTTTCCTTTTCTGTTTGTACAGACACAGATACACCGGAACCAGAGGCCCGCTCCCCTTCAACCGATACCAGCGGCTTGATTGCGACCTGCAACCCAAAAGCTATTCCTGGCAACCATGCCCCAACTGGCATTGTCCCCCCAGTGTCATGGTTCCCAATGGCAAGGGAACGTAAGAAACATATAAGTAATGAACGAGCTCTCGGGTGATGGAAACTCGAGTTGACCGTGAGCTAAATCTACCACACAACTAACAGTAGCCAGGGAGCATACCTACGGCTTCCTATATGCCACGCGCCAGCCGGAGGACTAACTATGCCTGGTAGAGGAAGAAACAGACCTGGCTTACCTCTAGGGAAATACCCCAAAAGATGATAGCAGCCCCCCACATGTAATAACGGTGAATTAAGAGGAAAAGACATACACAGTATGAAAGTAGATTTAGCAAAGAGAGGTCCACTTACTAGATAGCAGAAGGATACAAAAGAGGACTTCACGGTCACCTGAAAACCCTTTCAAAAACCATCCTGAAATTACTTTAAGACTCCTGTGTCAACTCATGACACAGGAGTGGCAATTTCAGCCCGCAAGAGCTTCCAGCTACAGAGAAATACAAAAACTGCAAACTGGACAAAAGGTACAAAACAAAAGGACAAAGTCCACTTAGCTGATTAGCAGACTAGTAGCAGGAACATGCAACCGAAGGCTCTGGTTACAATGATGACCGGCAAGGAAATGACTGGAGAGCAAGGCTAAATAGGAAACTCCCAAACACTGATGGAAGCAGGTGAACAGAAGAAGCAAAGTGCAAACAAGTCACCAGTACCACCAGCAACCACCAGGGGAGCCCAAAAAGCGGATACACAACAGTACCCTCCCCTTAAGGAGGGGGCACCGAACCCTCACAAGAACCGCCAGGGCGATCTGGATGAGCCCTATGAAAGGCACGAACCAAATCCGAGGCATGAACATCAGAGGCAGTTACCCAAGAATTATCTTCCTGACCATAGCCTTTCCATTTAACCAGATATTGAAGTCTCCGTCTGGAAATACGGGAGTCCAAGATCTTCTCTACGACGTACTCCAATTCACCCTCCACCAGCACAGGAGCAGGAGGTTCAGTAGAAGGAACCACTGGTACCTCATATCTCCGCAACAACGACCGATGGAACACATTATGGATAGCGAAAGATGCCGGGAGGTCCAAACGAAAGGAAACAGGGTTAAGAATCTCCAAAATCCTATAAGGACCGATGAACCGAGGCTTAAATTTGGGAGAAGAAACCCTCATAGGGACAAAACGGGAAGACAACCACACCAAGTCCCCAACACGAAGGTGGGGACCAACACGACGACGACGGTTAGCAAACTGCTGAGTCCTCTCCTGGGACAATTCCAAATTATCCACCACTTGTCCCCAAATCCGATGCAACCGATCCACCACCGCATCCACTCCAGGACAATCCGAAGATTCAACCTGACCAGATGAAAAACGCGGATGAAACCCTGAATTGCAAAAGAAAGGAGAAACCAAAGTGGCAGAACTAGCCCGATTATTAAGAGCAAACTCCGCCAACGGCAGAAAGGCAACCCAATCATCCTGATCCGCAGACACAAAACACCTCAAATAAGTCTCCAAAGTTTGATTAGTTCGCTCCGTCTGGCCATTGGTCTGAGGATGGAATGCAGACGAAAAGGACAAATCAATGCCCAACCTGGCACAGACTGCCTGCCAAAATCTAGACACGAACTGGGTACCCCTGTCAGAAACGATGTTTTCCGGAATACCATGCAAGCGAACCACATTTTGAAAAAACAGAGGGACCAACTCAGATGAGGAAGGCAACTTAGGCAATGGTACCAAATGAACCATTTTAGAAAAACGGTCACACACCACCCAGATGACAGACATCTTCTGAGAAACAGAGAGATCCGAGATAAAGTCCATAGAGATGTGCGTCCAAGGCCTCTTCGGAATAGGCAAGGGCAACAACAACCCACTAGCCCTAGAACAACAAGGCTTGGCCCGAGCACACACATCGCAAGACTGCACAAAAACACGCACATCTCGAGACAGGGAAGGCCACCAGAAGGATCTAGCCACCAAATCTCTGTTGCCAAAAATTCCCGGATGACCTGCCAGAATAGAAGAATGAACTTCCGAGATGACTCTAGTGGTCCACTCGTCAGGAACAAACAGTCTACCAGACGGACAACGATCAGGTCTATCCGCCTGAAATTCTTGCAAAGCACGTCGCAAATCTGGAGAGACAGCAGACAAAACCACTCCATCCTTAAGGACACCAGCAGGTTCAGAATTCTCAGGAGAGTCAGGCTCAAAACTCCTAGAAAGAGCATCTGCTGTCACATTCCTAGAACCCGGTAAGTACGAGACCACAAAATTAAACCGGGAAAAGAACAACGACCAACGTGCCTGTCTAGGATTCAGGCGCCTGGCAGACTCCAAATAAATTAAATTCTTGTGATCAGTCAAAACTACCACCTGATGTCTGGCACCCTCAAGCCAATGACGCCACTCCTCAAATGCCCACTTCATGGCCAAAAGCTCCCGATTACCAACATCATAGTTTCGCTCGGCGGCCGAAAATTTTCGCGAAAAGAACGCACAAGGTCTCATCACTGAGCAGTCGGAACTTTTCTGCGACAAAACCGCCCCCGCTCCGATCTCGGAAGCATCGACCTCAACCTGAAAGGGAAGAGAAACATCAGGCTGGCGCAACACAGGGGCAGACAAAAAGCGGCGCTTAAGCTCCCGAAAGGCCTCCACGGCAGCAGGGGACCAATTGGCAACATCAGCACCCTTTTTAGTCAAATCCGTCAGAGGTTTAGCAACGCCAGAAAAACCAGCTATAAATCGACGATAAAAATTAGCAAAGCCCAAGAATTTCTGGAGACTCTTCAGAGAAATAGGCTGCGTCCAGTCGTAAATAGCCCGAACCTTGACAGGGTCCATCTCAATAGAAGAAGGGGAAAAAATATACCCCAAAAATGAAATTTTTTGAACCCCAAAAACACACTTTGAACCCTTTACACACAAAGAATTCTCCCGCAAAACCTGAAAAACCCTCCTGACCTGCTGAACATGAGACTCCCAGTCATCAGAAAAAATCAAAATATCATCCAAGTACACAATCATAAATTTATCCAAATATTCACGGAAAATATCATGCATTAAGGACTGAAAGACAGAAGGTGCATTAGAAAGGCCGAAAGGCATTACCAAATACTCAAAATGGCCCTCAGGCGTATTAAATGCGGTCTTCCACTCATCCCCCTGCTTAATTCGCACCAAATTATACGCCCCACGAAGATCAATCTTAGAGAACCACTTAGCCCCCCTTATGCGAGCAAACAAATCAGTCAGCAAAGGCAACGGATACTGATATTTGACTGTAATTTTATTCAGGAGACGATAATCAATACAAGGCCTCAGAGAGCCATCCTTTTTAGAGACAAAGAAAAAACCGGCTCCTAAAGGTGATGAAGAAGGACGAATATGTCCCTTTTCCAGGGACTCCTTAATATACTCGCGCATAGCAGCATGTTCAGGTACAGATAGGTTAAACAAACGACCCTTTGGAAATTTACTGCCAGGAATCAGATCTATGGCGCAATCACAATCCCTGTGAGGAGGGAGTGAACCAATCTTAGGCTCTTCAAAAATATCACGATAATCAGACAAAAATGCCGGAATCTCAGATGGAATAGATGATGAAATGGACACCATAGGAGTGTCCCCATGAGCCCCCCGACATCCCCAGCTTAACACAGACATAGCCTTCCAGTCAAGGACTGGGTTATGAGACTGTAACCATGGTAATCCAAGCACCAAAACATCATGTAAATTGTACAACACAAGGAAGCGAATCACCTCCTGATGGTCTGGAGTCATACGCATAGTCACTTGCGTCCAGAACTGTGGTTTATTACAAGCCAAAGGTGTAGAATCAATACCCTTCAGAGGTATAGGGACTTCCAGAGGCTCTAAATCAAACCCACAGCGCCTGGCAAAGGACCAGTCCATAAGACTCAGAGCGGCGCCAGAGTCCACATAGGCATCCACGGTAATAACTGATAATGAACAAATCAAGGTTACAGACAAAATAAATTTGGACTGTAAAGTGCCAATTGAAATGGACTTGTCAACCTTCCTAGTACGCTTAGAGCATGCCGATATAACATGAGCAGAATCACCACAATAGAAGCATAACCCATTTTTACACCTATAATTCTGCCGCTCGCTTCTGGACATAACTCTGTCACATTGCATTTTCTCTGGCGTCTCTTCAGAAGATACCACCAAATGGTGCACGGGTTTGCGCTCCCGCAAACGCCGATCAATCTGAATTGCCATTGTCATGGACTCATTCAGACCTGTAGGCGCAGGGAACCCGACCATAACATCTTTAACGGCATCAGAAAGGCCCTCTCTGAAATTTGCCGCTAAGGCGCACTCATTCCACTGAGTAAGCACAGACCACCTACGAAATTTTTGGCAGTATATCTCCGCTTCATCTTGCCCTTGAGATAGGGCTATCAAAGCTTTTTCAGCTTGAATCTCCAAATTAGGTTCCTCATAAAGCAACCCTAAAGCCAGGAAAAACGCATCCACATTGAGCAACGCAGGATCCCCTGGTGCCAATGAAAATGCCCAGTTTTGAGGGTCACCTCGCAGCAAAGAGATTACAATCTTAACCTGCTGGACAGGATCTCCTGAGGAGTGAGGTCTGAGAGAAAGGAATAATTTACAATTATATTTGAAATTCAAAAACCGAGATCTATCTCCGGAAAACACCTCTGGTGTAGGGATTTTAGGTTCAGAAATAGGAGCATGTATAACAAAATCTTGTAAATTTTGAACCTTCGTAGCAAGATTATTTAAACCTGCAGCCAAACTCTGAGGATCCATCTTTAAACAGGTGAGCTCAGAGCCATTCAAGGATTATAAGGAGAGAAAGGCAAAGGCTGTAATTAAAGCTGAAATACAACAGATCCAACTATGGAGCAAGCATAGAGGAAAAAGGGAAAAAAAAAAAAATTTACAGACTTCTTTTTTCTCTCCTTTCTTCTGCCAATAAGTTTAACACGGGCCGGTCATACTGTCATGGTTCCCAATGGCAAGGGAACGTAAGAAACATATAAGTAACGAACGAGCTCTCGGGTGATGGAAACTCGAGTTGACCGTGAGCTAAATCTACCACACAACTAACAGTAGCCAGGGAGCATACCTACGGCTTCCTATATGCCACGCGCCAGCCGGAGGACTAACTATGCCTGGTAGAGGAAGAAACAGACCTGGCTTACCTCTAGGGAAATACCCCAAAAGATGATAGCAGCCCCCCACATGTAATAACGGTGAATTAAGAGGAAAAGACATACACAGTATGAAAGTAGATTTAGCAAAGAGAGGTCCACTTACTAGATAGCAGAAGGATACAAAAGAGGACTTCACGGTCAACTGAAAACCCTTTCAAAAACCATCCTGAAATTACTTTAAGACTCCTGTGTCAACTCATGACACAGGAGTGGCAATTTCAGCCCGCAAGAGCTTCCAGCTACAGAGAAATACAAAAACTGCAAACTGGACAAAAGGTACAAAACAAAAGGACAAAGTCCACTTAGCTGATCAGCAGACTAGTAGCAGGAACATGCAACCGAAGGCTCTGGTTACAATGATGACCGGCAAGGAAATGACTGGAGAGCAAGGCTAAATAGGAAACTCCCAAACACTGATGGAAGCAGGTGAACAGAAGAAGCAAAGTGCAAACAAGTCACCAGTACCACCAGCAACCACCAGGGGAGCCCAAAAAGCGGATACACAACACCCCAGCGCCCGTTGCCCCACTCTTTAATCTCTGCAAAACCTGCGCTATACTAAGCAAGATGTCGCAAAAGCCCCAATCCCCTCCCCACTAGGGCCCCCCAACTGCCTTCCCTCCGACCCTAGCTCATGACTCCCCACAACCTCCTGTAACACAGCCCCTATAGGTGACAAACGGCACATAGAATCATGCTCACCAAGCTGCGCAGGTGCTGTGTCCCCACCAGCCGTAAATCCGGAATCCTGTCGCCTTGTATCCTCCTGATGATCGCTGCCTGACTCAGATTCCTCTTCTCTCTGTGGCCCCAGGCCCGGGTCCCTGACCTCCTCGTCATCATGAGGGACCAGTGGCCTTAAAGAGCCTTGCTCCGCTGACCGTCTCCTCGAGCGCGACCGTACCGGGGTGCCCAACCCGTGTCCAACAGACCGTTTCGGAAAGTGGCCACGTGATCTGTCAGGCAGCCCTCGGTCACTGCCCGCCGCTCTTCCTGCCTGTCCGAGTCGCACTGGGCTTGGCAGCATGGACTCCCGCTGCTGCTGCCTGCTTGCTGAAGGCCTCCTCTTGTTGCTGCTTCCGCCATGCGTCCCGGACCCCGCGCCACACCGGGTACCTGCTGCATTGTCCTGCCTCGTGGAAGTGTGTCCCGCACTGTCTGCCGGTACTTCCTCCTCTGCCGCCGAGCTGCCAGGACCCCGCTGCAGTTCAGTGCTTCTGCTGTACCCACCTCGGGCCATACGTGTAGGCCGCCATGATAATCCGGCCTACCCTTCCTGTCCCAGCCGCGCTTCCGCTGCGGCCTGTGTCCCCGTCGCAGCCCGCTCCGGCCTATGCTCCTCTCAGACTCCGCTGCCCCAACCCAGCAGACCGGTGCATGATTTCCTGCTGGGGCAGGAAAGCGGGGTGAAGCCAAGTGACTGCACCCAAAGGCCGCAGGGTCCCCGGAGGAGCTCTGGAGCCTGCGCCTGATTTGCGCTACCATGTTCAGTGAAAGTCTCTCCGCCCGCCTGCCTCTCCTGCTCAGCTCAACCAAACCAGCGGCAGCCAAGAGGGAAGACAATTGTTCCTCCAGCCATCCTCCCCGTCTGGAGCGAGCGACGTTCCTCAGCCAGTCCATCAGGTCATCAACGGACTCCATGAGGTAACTTCACTCTCCAGTTTCTTTTTGAAAATGACGATATTCCCGCACTTTTTTCCCCGCCCAAACTAATCCCTAGGCCTGCCCCCTATAACGCCCTTTTTTAACCTCCACCAATCCCTGTCCATCTTATAACCCCTTCTGGAAACCCCTTCTAGCCAACTGTAGTAATGTGGTGCTTTCATCTAGCTATGCCTATTCCAGCCCCCATCTGAAATATAAACCTGATGTGTCTTGATGGGTTTGGGTTCTCCAGCCAATCACCATCTCGCAGGTGCTATATTAGGAAACACCACCCTCCATACCTTTACCAGTTTGCTGTTTGTATATAGTTCCTGTCAAGGTGTTGTTTTGTTTATACGTTCTATTACTGACCTAGCTTGTGTTCTCGTCCTGTCTGTTCCCTTCACTTCTGACCTTGGCTACATATCCTGAACCTGTGCTGCTAGCCCTATTTCTGTCCAGTCTTTCAGCTTCCACTTCATTCCCACACCCCAAGGAAAGCCACAACTTCACAAACCAGTACCAGATCCACTTCCCTCGCCGCACTGATCTTATTCCCTCGGACCAGACCAAGATTGCATTCGTGGTCTCTCTGCTCTTTGGATAAACCCAGGTTTGCGCAAACCCCATTTGGAGGCATGGTGATCCCTAGATTCGCAATTCTGGGAGATTAATGGAGATGTTTCGGACAGTATTTGGAGAATCTGACTGCTCCTCATCCCTCCTGACTCTAAGACAGAACATGTTAACCTTGGCTCAGTATGCGTTAGGTTTCCACACCTTGGCGGCGGAGCTTGTCTGGAATGAAGAAGCCCTAGTGGCAACCTTTTATCATGGTCTGTACTTTCAAATTAAGGATGAGTTGGCAAGCAGATCTCCCATCCTCTTTGGATGCCTTTATACAGCTTGCTATAAGGATTGATCTCCATAAGCACACTCTGGAACGGCTCAAGTATCTTCTCTTTTTGGAGATCCTCCCAGGTTGGTTGCAGTCTTTCAGTACCCCTTGCTGCTGCAAGCTCCACCCCCTTCTTTAGAGCCTAAGCAGGTAGAACAAGCCAAACTCTCTCTGTACAGTACAAGTACATCGTGTTAACGTGTTCATGTACTGTAGTAGCAAAAGCTATGTTAGTCAGTGCCCAGTGAAGCAGGAGAACCCCTGCTTCTAGGTTTGGTCAGAGAGTTGACCCTAGGTAAGAGAGATTGCGCTCCAAAACTGGTGACCGAAGTTACGCTGTCCTTGGCAGTAAAAGTGCCTCTCCACAGTTGCCCACCTGGAATCTGGTTCAACAGGCAACTTCATCTATCTGGATCTGGTCCGTTGATTCAGCTCGCTATACAACAGCTGGGTCATCCCTTGTCTATTGCCTCCATTGAAGGACAACTTCTAGCAGAACCTATTTGTTATATCATGCTGCCAGTCCCCCTGCAGATTGGAACTGAGCATTCCAAAAAAATGTCTTTCTACATTCTGCCTAAGTTTGTAAACTCTGTTCTTCTAGGCTTCGCATGGTTGCGCTGACATTCACTGTTTGTTGACTGGTCCATTAGCCAGGTGCTTCATTTGGGATTGTATCGCGCTGCCAACTGTCTTGTGCCCAAGATTCCGCCTTCTATGCCTTCAGGCCTTTTTCCTCCTCCCTGTGCCCGGGTGTTTCCTCTTTCCCTGCCTGAAACTCGTGTCTTGTCTTGATCCTTCGATATGACTGATTTGGAGGAGGAACCATAACACATTCCTTACCCGGCTAGTGTTGGGCAAATGCACCTGTCCTTCGATGGGACATATTCCTCTGGCTAAAAAAACCTTTGTTCCCCCTCAGCTAGGAGAAGTCTGTCTAAGTGACACGTATCCAAGCGGGTCAGCCGTTTGGGGTATGCAAGTCCTCCAGTAACAAGAATCGGTAGGTCCCTTCTGCCTCTGTTAGTTCCTGCTGTCCCTGTGGTTCTCTTGTATGTGTTTGAAGTGAAAGACATTGGCTTTGAGGAGAGTTCTGGCGAGGCTGCCGAAAATATATGCGCCCCTACCATTCTTGAGAAGTCTCTGTTGTCGGTCTGGCCGAAAAAAGAGGGGTCCTGTCACGGCAGTAACTGGCATGCATTCTCACCGCTCTGCCTGGCTGCCATGCTGAGTCCATGCAGCATTTCTAACTTTGCCGCATACCCTGATGTCTCCACTTGGCTTTAGGGGGGTCTAAAGATCTGAGGTTGTGGTTGTAATAATCACATTGACAGGTCAATGATGCAAATATTAACAAATTGGGGAAACACGCCAAAAAAATCCCTATCAAACCGTAACATTTTACTTTTATTGTTTTTACGTTTAAAATGCTAAAAGGGTATAAAACTTGTCCCTAATCTGGCAAAAAAGCGCGTTCCTGAATAATATATATTAAAACGTAACTTTTAATAGGATACTAAAAAGTGCAAACATATAGTGCTGACACAAAGTGCTAGGTGCATACAAACAAACACAAACTCATAAAACAGAGAAAAAATGTCACCGCCAGAGAGTAATGTCCAATTTAAAGTCTGACAATTGGTCTCTCTTAAATGTCAAAACGGTGCTTCTGGGTAAATAACCACAATAACCACAGAGCAGACAGTCTATATATTCACAAAGAAGGTGAATTTACTATATTTTGACATACATCCTCCATAGTAGAGGGGAATCACAAACAAACATAGCCTCTGTACCATTGCACATATAGCTATATTGCAGCACATAAGATGGTTGATACCTCTTCAGACAACCACTTATAAACGATTATCATGTTCCTCCTGTTACCTTTCACAGCGGTGAAATCATTTCATATATAACAGAATGCTCAGATATGTAATCTTTAGGTATAGCGACCGCACAGCCAAAAAGTAAACAAAATACCCCTTCTGTCAACAAAGGTACATACTTTCGCATACGCTGTCACGTGCACTTCCAGTACATCTCAAATTATTTTATACTCATCTGCCTTCTAACGGTCATCTCCCTGACTCAGTGCGGCTTGAGTTAGTATGGACCCTTTCAGCGGTTTTCAACCTCTATCCGCATTATTCTCTAAAGGTCCATCTTGATGAATAGTGCCTCCCAACGCGTTTCATACAGCTTAGAATCATCAGGGGAATAAATCACCATCATGTATACCGAATGAGCATCTCGCTAAAGCGGCCTCCAAACTGCCGTTTGTTATGCACTACTCACCGGCGTTATGCGGTCACGTGCTTTCGGACGCCGGGAGCAGAACTTCCGGTCTGTTCAAATGTGTGCACCATGAATTACTGCGCGCACATTACTTCCGGACACTTCGACGTCGGCAAACCTTGCCGTAACGTCATATCCGGTGGGCGGACACTTCTACCTTAGTGCCGCCTCCTCCATAGTAATGTGTATGAAGCGCATTACGCTAGCTAAGATACAGGGCACTACACTTACAAAGTGTCTTTCACTCCTGTATCCTAGTATATTCTTTCCGGAAGGAGCAATCACTCACTCCCGAGCCCTCTAAATAGTATGTACAGGTAAATTCACCCTATTTTAATGTTTATACTACCACGGATCGAGGAATACAGAGCTTCAGAATTAGGTAGTGCTCTTCACTCAGTAAGTACCATCGGAAAACAAATAAAATCAAAAATGGTTACATAGAAAGAATAGTTACATAGAAAAAATCGATTGATAAAAATACGTGACACAGCGGACCTTCCATAAAAGGAAAGATAGAAAAGGGTGCAGCTATAGACATCCCTAAAAGGCCCTCCCTAATTTTACTCCTACCTAACGCGGAGGTTGGCACCCTATTCCTACGCAGCGGCGCCCCCACTCAACGGCGGCTATCCCTATTACCAATGTGCCCTGTTGTTCCCTATCTCTATAGGAAGGAAGTAAAGATAAGTTGGTCATTCAAACCATGCGGTATTGTCGTGTGGAGGCGGAAAATCCACTTGCTCTCTCTTTGCAGAATGCTCTTATCCCAGTCGCCCCCTCTCTGGGGCTGGTACACCCTGTCAATGCCCATAAAATTGACCATTTTTAGGTTACCCTGATGCATTCTGTTAATGTGATTCGCAATCGGGGTATCTTTTTTATTTATCGTATCCCGATGGTGTTCACCCACTCTTCTTCGTAGCTCCCTATTCGTCTTGCCAATATATTCAACCCCACAATCGCATGTCATCTTGTAGATCACGCCTTTTGTTTTGCAATTTATGAAATGCTTGATGTAGAAAACTCTCCCTGTTACGTTGCTCACAAAATTTTTACCTTGACGTATGGCCCCACAGTATTTACAGTTTCCACATCTATAACATCCCTCAACCCGACTGTCCAACCAAGTGGGATGTATCTGGGGAGAGGGGGGTGTAAAATGACTGTGGACTACCCTGTCTTTTATAGAGCGGCCTTTTCTGAAAGTGATCTGTGGGACAGGGGTCAAGATCCCCTTCAGATCATCATCCAATCCATGGCTGTAATTCATGCACAAGTGATTTAGACTCCACCACCATGGCTCAGCATGACGGAAAGAAGTCTTTTTTAAGTCTACTAGATGGTGGCCCAATTCTAACGCATCGGGTATTCTAGAATATGTATGTATGTGTGGCGCCCCTAGAGGTATTTGCCACAAAAATAGTTATTGACACCAAATACAAATATTAAAATAGCAAGACTGCACTACCATCTCCGGCCAGAAGGGGGAGCTCCAGAGACTCCCCTTGATCTATTCTAGTCTGAGAAAAGGACTGGCAGTTGGGTGGAGGAGTTGAAAGTGAGAGGTCGTATAACTGAACTCCTAACAGCCCTATGACGGATTATAGGCCCGTAATACCCATAGTAGGAAAAGAGGAATAGAGAAAAAGGACATTGTGAGAACCGGGTAGTAATAACCTATACCCAGAATAGGCGCAGAGACGGATACCGGATCCGTGGCTATATTCATTAGATATAATACAGCAACCGGAAGGAAGTGAGGTGATATCAGCTTCACCAGGGTAAGACGCAGCAACAGACACAGAGTTCAGCGGTACTCCCAGAGGGGGTAAGCCGACAAAAAAAGGACTCGGGTTGTCCGTCGAACCAGAGCACAGAAGAGACAGATTGGGTCGGCAGCCAGTTCACATACAGCAGCAGGGCCATACAGAAACTGCGCATAATAAGAGGTGGAAATCCTGACAGGGTCAAAGTAATTCAGAGTTCTTACACAGACTCCGGTGACAGTATTGGTTGCAAATCCCTTTTTGTTGAAGTAAACTGGTTAAACGTTTCAGCGCCTCAGTCTTTCATTTGGACAATAGCCATCGATCCAGGATCGGGGTCATCACAGCTGAGAGGATCTGCTGCTGATCAAGTAAGTGTCTGTTCCTTCATGATATCCCTTACATTGTGCATCGCCTGAGGCCACAGCACCGGGTCAAGCCACTAGTGACATCCCCCTCAAGAGACGGACCTCATTGATCTGGTGCTGGGTACCTCGGTCTCCCAGGCGTTACATATGTATGTATGTACTGTACATCGCGCTGTGAGTGGGGGTTAAATTCCGCCCCAATATCGCTGATTGGTCACTGCTGGCTGGGCGCGTCCAATCAGCGAAGCGTGGTTCAAATCCTGCGCCAATTCGTGGGCTGACTGCGCCTGTCGCTGATTGGTCGCAGGATATCGGGGGTTCAGGGCACAGGATGTCGGGGGTTCGGGCAGCCTGTAGTGCAGTTTGCGGCACCAACTTCCTCCGGCCTGCAGGGGTCTCTGTGCTCTGGAGGTGCCACCCGTCCTTTCCTTGCCGTCAGTCCCAGAAGCCTGTGATTCGGCCCGGCCTGGCTGTGCTGTGTGCGGCCGCCCCTCTCCTCCTGCAGGCGGCCTCCCGCCACCTTCCTATCCCGGGGGCCATGGGGACGAGCTCCAGACCCCCAGCTGCCATGCCGGGACCGCAGGCTGGGAGCAGAGCCCATGTGTACACCGACGTGAACCCGAACTGGGCGTAACCGGGGCGCAGGGGTCTGGGATGGGGCGACACATTGCCTTACTGGGGGGCGCTGACTGGAGGGGAGTATGGAGGGGGGCACTGACTGGAGGGGAGTAGGGAGGGGCCAATTCGCGGTCGGACTGTGCCTGTCGCTAATTGGTCACGGCCGGCCGGGCATGACCAATCAGCGACGCTGGATTTCCGTTATAGACAAACAGACATGTAGACCCTTAGACGATTATATATATAGATATATACATACACATATAGGCTGTGCAGCTACATGGACATATACGGAATATAGGTCTATCTGGCAGCGTAGTAGATAACACAGCCCACACAATAGTATACAGCACAGCCCACACAGTAGTATACAGCACAGCCCACACAGTAATATACAGCACAGCCCACACAGTAGTATACAGCTCTTCCCACATAGTAGTATACAGCACAGCCCACCTCTCTCCCCCACCTCCCTCCCTCCCCCTCCGAGAATGGCCCCACAGTCCAGTAAAAAAAACAACACATTCCTCACCTCTACTTGTGCCCGCGCTGCTCCCTGCTCAAGTCTCGGCGGCTGCCGCTGCACTGCCTGGGACACAGTGAGTGTGCTATGATGTCATTGCGCACCCGCAGTGTCAGAGGCAGAGCGGGGAATGATGGGAGAGGGAGCGTCAGGTGACGCTGTCTCCTCCATCATTGATTTAAACTGTACCGGCATCTGCCGGTATAGTTCAATGCAGTGGAGGGGTCGGGTCCCCGGCTCCCTCTCCCCGGAGCCCTGGCTCCCGCGCCCCGGCTCTCCACACACGCAGGACTCTGGGTGCCCGCACACAATAGGTCGTCACAGGCCGGCGTCCTCGCAGCCCCCTCTGCCCTCCACTCTTTACCCTCTCCCGGTCCCCGGCTTCCTCCCCACCTCCCTCGCTCACCCAGGCCAGTACACGCACTGTCCAGATGCCTCCACGTTCCCTCCTGGTCGTTACACTCTCCCGCTCTTCTCTCCTGTACACCGGCAGTGATGGTGGAGACCACACCCCTTCCCGGAAATCCCGCGTCGCTGATTGGTCACGGCCGGCCGTGACCAATCAGCGACGCGGGATTTCCGTTACAGACAGACAGAAATGGACCTTAGACAATTATATAAATAGATGTAACACTCCTCCAGTTTCTACAAACTACATCATACTGGGTGTCAGATTATAGCCCCTATCACAGAGCAAAATTAAAATCCATAAAGACATCTCGAGAGAAGGGAGAAGAGCTGATACTTCAATTTCAATTGAAGTAGGCCATCACTTTGAACATGTGGAATTAATTAGACCTTGGAACAGAGGGACTAATTGAAACAAGGGAAATGAGAGAGAGATAATTCAATCTCCATTGAAGTAGGGACCTCCTGCTATGATGAGATAATTACAATAGGGAGAGCTGCTGGGAAAAAGACAAAGTCTGAGATCGGTGTATTCAAGAGGTAGAGAAGTGAAAAATTTACAGCCTTCAGAGGTAACACTTTGTAATGATTATAAGGGATAACTCAGGAGACTCTTTGCATGGAACAAGACAACTACAGGACACAGTTTTATAAGTGGTAAAGTCTATATTATCACACGGTGATTCAAACAGGGGCAGAGAGAAACTCAAGTCCACAACACTTGGAGTAAATATTAAACGCAGCTTAGCAGTCTATAGGAAACTTCAGAGGAAAATGCAATCACACAGAAAGTCTATGAAGCACAATTATTCTTGAGGATACTTGACACGAATAAGTCCTTGGTAGTCCAAACACAGATAGATATGCTTATAAGGCAGTTCAAATAATATCTTAGCACAACCAGGGAGGCCTGGGTAAAAGTCTCAGGTTTAAGCAGAGCAGCAACAGCTTACATGTCCAGCAAATGCAGATGGAAACAAACACGAGCAGCCAGATGGAGGATTACTGGAAACCGATGTATGCATTAGAAACTCAGAGATGAGTAGCAGGATCTCCACACAGGTTCACAGGAGCAAGTGCAGGTGCAGGTGCAAAGCCAGGGAGTCATCAAGAGCTGGATGCAATGCAGAATACTCTAGCACAGACTAAAGGCTGGGGTGGAGTTATATGGCAGGAAGACACAGTGTACATGAGACCAAAGACGCCATCTTGGAAAAGGGCAGTAATGCACAAAAGGTAATCAAAATGTTCAGAGTCCTGACACACCTCTTCTAAGAAAAACTTTACAGTTGCAGTTAGACACTTTTTCTCTGGTGTCCATATATGACGCTAGTCACAACCCATCGACAGGCCATGAGTCAGTGAAGTCAGACGTTCCAGGGTCAATACCAAAAGAACATGTAGTAAACCAATGGAAAATACAAAGTCGTAAGTCAGGTCACATTCCAGGGTCAGAATACCAGTAAACAGCAGATAAACAAAGGGGCAATAACAAACGGGTAATCAGAACACAGTCCAAAGGTCAGCAGCAGATCAGCACTTACAGCACAGGGATCAGGTGAACACACACCAGAGAGCTTAAGCTTAGAACAAGCTTTTGACTGGCAGTGATCTGAGACACACAGTTGACCTAAATAGCAAGGCAATTACAAAGAAAAGGGAGCACCTGTGGAAAATATGTACACCTCCCAGTCTCAGATAGGTCAACCGAGCTGTCAATCACAGCACTGACAGCTCAGTACACCCCAGCACAGGATAGGATGACAGAGCTGTCCATCACTGAGTCCCAGACACTCTGAGCAGAAGAATCGTAACACCATATATGAATTTTGGGGTTTGCATCAATGCAATATTTATGGAAGATAGATTTTTGATGTCATAGTTAAGGGCTGAACATAAAACATTCAATTACATAACCATAAAACCAGCAAAATCCATCAAACCCCTTCACCCCGAAGCCTATTTTCACCTTCCTGACCAGGCCATTTTTTTAAATTCTGACCAGTGTCACTTTATGAGCCTCTGGGACGCTTCACCGGATCCCACTGATTCTGAGACTGTTTTCTCATGACATATTGTACTTCAAGGGTTAAAAGTTGACCAGCGATTTATCATTTGTACAACAAAATTAAAAAACAACAACATTTTTTAGGGACCACATCATATTTGAAGTGCCTTTGAGGGGCCTATATGACAGAAAATACCCAAAAGTGACACCATTATAAAAACTGCACCCCTCAAGGTGCTCAAAACCACATTCAAAAAGTTTATTAACTCTTCAGGTGCTTCACAGGAATTAGTGGAATGTGGAAGGAAAAATAAATCTTTAACTTTTTTCACAAAAAATTTCTTTAGACCTATTTTTTTAAATTTCACAAGGTTACCAGGAGAAAATGGACCCCAAAATTTGTTGTTTAATTTGTTGTTTAAATTATCCTGAGCATACCTCAGCATCCATATGACATCTGTATGCAATGCGTTTTTTTTCTCTGCTCAACTATTTTTTTACAATCATTTACATGACCATTTACAGTGTTCTATGCCTCAGAATGGTAAGGTATCTGTAAAAAACGGACGGAAAACAGATCGTCCGTATTCCGTGCGTTTTTTACTCGCACCCATTGACTTACATTGGCGAGTCTCGTCCGAGACTCACAGCAAATCGCAGCATGCTGCGATTTTTTTCTCAGTCCGATTTTGGCTGAGAAAAAAATCGCAAATGAGATGTCACCTATTGAATAACATTGGTCCGAGTGCAATCCGATTTTTTATCGGATTGCACTTGTCCGTTTTGCTCGCAAGTGAGTATGAGCCCTAAGGGGTCTAGTTTCCAAAATGGTGTCACTTGCTGGGTGTTTCCACTGTTTAGGTACATCAGGGGCTCTCCAGACATGACATGGTGCCGCTAATTATGCCAGCAAATTTTACATTCAAAAAGTGAAATGACACTCCTTCCCTTCTGAGCCCTGCCATGTGCCCAAACAGTAGATTTCTCCCACATATGGGGTATCTGCATGCTGAGCAGAAATTGCACAACAAAATTTATTGTCCATTTTCTCCTGTTACCCTTGCAAAAGTAAAAAAATGAGGTCTAAAGGAAAATTTTGGTGAAAGAAAAGTAAATGTTTATTTTTTTCCTTCCACATTCCAAAAATTTCTGTGCAGCGCATGAAGGGTTAATAAACTTCTTGAGTGTCTTGAATGTGGGTTTAAGTATCTTGAGGGGTGCAGTTTTTAGAATGGTGTCATTTTTGGGTATTTTCTGTCATACAGGCCCCTGAAAGTCACTTCAAATGTGATGTGGTCCCTAAAAAAATGTTTTTGCAAATTTTGTTGTAAAAATTAGAAATCGCTGGTCAATTTTTAACCTTTAGAACTTCCTAACAAAAAAAAAATTATGTTTCCAAAATTACTGATGTAAAGTAGACATGTGGGACATGCCCCTGGGTCTCCATCAAGCCCCCTGTGTCTCCATCCTGCCCCCATGTCTCCCATTCTGCCCCTTGTCTCCATTCTACCGCTTTGGCTGCTTTCAATAGAAATGAAAAAACCCATATCTTCAGGAAAGCCTACAGCCTGTAACAATCATTCTGCCGCCTCACCAACCACCCGAGCTGCTGCCGCCTCACCAACCACCCGAGCTGCTGCCGCCTCACCAACCACCCGAGCTGTCCCCTCACCAACCACCCGAGCTGTCCCCTCACCAACCACCCGAGCTGCCAAGCTCACCACCACCAGTGCTGCAGCATCCCAACCTCCTGTCTCTTCCCCATTATCCCGAAGAATGTAAGTCCGCAAGGACAGGGTCCTCTCCCCTCTGTGCCAGTCTGTCATTGTAAATTTGTTTACTGTTAACGATATCTATAACCCTGTATGTAACCCCTTTTCTCATGTGCAGCACCATGGAATTAATGGTGCTCTATAAATAAATAATAATAATAATGCAAGGTATTTTTTGAGGAGAGATCGATGGAATACATTGTGGATCCTAAAGGTAGGTGGTAAAGCAAGGTGAAATGCTACTTGATGGACGGTGGCTACGATCTTATAAGGACCTATAAACCTGGGACCCAGTTTTCAAGACAGAACCTTCAGCTTAGTGTTCCTAGAGGACAACTACACCAAGTCACCAACACACAGGTCCGGACCCACCAAACGTCTCAGATCAGCCACACTCTTATATTTGGATCTCATCTTCCTCAAATTATTCGTAACCCTTTGCCATATGGTACTAATAGAAGATGAAAACCGTTCTTCTTCCAGTAATCCAGAAGGGCAATCACTATTAAATGAACTAAACTGAGGATGGAACCCATATGCCCTGAAAAACGGGGACAACGGTTATTTACAGCGAATTCAGCTAATGGTAAATAGGTAACCAAATTCTCCTGTTTTTCAGGAAAGAAACACCTGAGTTACATCTCTAGATAACGAATCCCCAGATGAGTGCAAAATGCTCTCCAAAACTTGGAGACAAACTGCACCCCTTGATCCGAAACAATATCGGTCGGGATCCCATGCAATCTAATTACTTCCCTGATGAAAACTTGCACCAAGGATTTGGCATTTGGTAAAGCGATGAAATGAGACATTTTACTGAATCTATCTACCACCACCACTATTACAATATTCCCTTCCGACACGGGAAGATCCTTGATAAAATTGACCAACAAGTGAGTCCAAGGTCTACTGGGAATTATCCAATGGTTGGTGAGCCCCCAGCAGGCAAGTATGAGGTGTTATGACCTGGTGGTTACGGAGCGGTACTGAGATGACCTGGTGGGTAAAACCAATCATGGACAAACTTAGAGGAGGTAGCAGCTCCACAGACAGTAATCACTGATATGACCTAGTGAATACAGAGCAGCACTGAAATGACCTGGTTAGTAAAACAAATAATGTACTAGCTCTGAGGAGGTGGTAACTTTACTGACTGCAATCCCTACTCCTAACACCAACACTAGAAATAGCCGTGGAGCGTACCTAACTCTGCCTAGACGCCTCAGCACAGCCTAAGAACTAGCTACCCCTGAAGATGGAAACGGAAAACTATCTCGCCTCAGAGAAACCCCCAAAGGAAGATAGCCCCCCACAAATATTGACGGTGAGTGGAGAGGGAAATGACAAACTCAGAAATGAAACTAGATTTTTTAGCAAAGGAGGCCAATACTATCTAAACAGACAGAGATAGGAAAGGCTACTGTGCGGTCAGTATAAAAACTAAAAAGTCCACGCAGAGTTTACAAAAAAATAACCACCACACCGACTCACGGTGTGGAGGGGCAAATCTGCGACCCCAGAGCTTCCAACTAGCCGGAATATTCCATCATGACAAGCTGAACAAAAGAGACATAAATAAACTGAACAGAAGGTCATAAGCAGGGAAACACCCAAAAACCAGCAGACTTATCTTAAGCTGAAAATGGACTGGCCAACAGAGAACTTCCAGGAAAGGACTGAATCCACAGGAAATACATTGACAGCTGGCATCCACTACAGCCAAAAGCCCAGTTAAATAACAAAGGCCAGGGAACCGATTAGTGAACGCAGCTGCTAAGTTCCACTTAAAACCACCAGAGGGAGCCCAAGAGCAGAACTCCCAAAAATACCATTAGCAACCACAGGATGGAGCCCAAGAACGGAATTCACAACAGAGAAGTATTAGAATGTGCACAGACACTGCAGGCGGTTACATACTCCCAGACATCCTGATGAGCACCTGGCCACCAAAAACGCTGAATAAGCAGATCAGCGGTGGCTTTATTACCAGGGTGTAAAGCCATGTTTTTGTTCCCCTGCCTGTATGTGATAAAAAAAGTTAAAACTGGTAAAGAACAATGCCCATCTTGCTTGTCAAGGTGTTAGACGTTTCGCCGATTCCAAATCTACCAGATTCCTATGATCAGTGATTACCATAACTGGATGAACTGCTCTCTCCAAAAAATTGCACCTGTCATGAATCCCACTGTATATGTCAGGGATCCCACCAATATGTCACGGTTCACGGGGAAGATACCTTTATCATCCCCATCACTCACACCAATTTGCCGGGGTTGTTTGGTTGCCCCTGGTTCCTTCTGGAGAGGATTTATCTATATCCCACATCCTAGTTCCAGTTTGGAACTCGCAGCTCTCTGGTGCCCCCCTTACCCTCAGGTCAGTCAGGGTATTGCACCTAGGGTAATTAGTCGCTAGAAAGGCTGCCTGCTATGTACTGGCTTTTGGGCACACTGCAGCGAGGGCAATATAACTACTCCCACTCAGGAGGGAACAATAATTATCAATGCCGCCGTCGCTACAAAGCCTCCCAAACGTACAGGACAAATTCTGCTGCCACCAGCTCTGATTTTCCAAGTATTAACAGGTCTGGAGCCAACCCAAATCAGTAGCGTAATTCACTTCAGAGGACACGACAGTTCGTTATAGAACAAGGAGAGACAAGCTACTACTTTGATATTTTACTCCAAAAAAAAGTAGGCAGTGTTTACAAAGTACACAAAGATATTATAAAGGAGACAAATCATATGTACAATACAATTACAAATAAAAAAAGGATTAAAATTTAAAAGAACACTTACAGGTCGTTATGTCATTGCATCATCATGGCTAGCTGTGTGCTGGGGGCAGGGCGAGCATATATCCAGATGCATAGCACCCCTCTGTATAGCAGCTAGACCCTGGACAAAAGACACTGAAGACTCCTGCTTCACACAGTTATTTCCTAGCCTAAAACCAAAGCCCTCCCCCTGTGGTGACCTCACTTAGAGGCTGAAACCTCCCCTTTACACAGAATTATGAAAACTATTTTTATGTCTAGCTCGCTGTATGAATCTCTGTACGATAGACACAATGATCAGAATGTGCCCCACATCATGGAGATTCTTTTAAGTGTAAACATGGAGTAATTACATGATCCACTTATGAAGAAATCCACTCTTTGCACTCATTGCGTTTAGCTGCTAGCGGTTTAAGTGAGTGATAGATCTATCGATGGACATCCGGAATATATAATTCTTATATCTCTAGCCCGGATCGGTGCTCCTATATATCACTTTAATAGAACAATAGAAGCTCATGGTTTCTACACTCTTTTCGTTTAGCTTCAGAGTGGCAACAAAGACATTCCTGGCGGAGGGGGAAACGAGTGGCTTGAATTCCACTGTGCTGCAGGCAGAGAAAAGAAGGGGGGTTGGAATGGCCCACAGCGTGTGTCTGTTCTCTGCTGTTGGATGTAGCAGAGCTCAGTGTGCCCGATAATAGACAATCAAATACCTTATGTTCCTGACAGCGCCACTCCTCAAAAGCCCATTTGATTGCTAAGAGTTCCCTGTTACCAATGACATAATTTTTCTCAGCAGGTGACAGTTTTTTAGAAAAATTAGCACATGGTTGCTATTTACCAGGAGATGCACCCTGCGACAATACAGCCCCCACTTCCACCTCAGACGCACCAACCTCAACGATAAAAGGCTGAGAAACATCAGGCTGTATATGGATTGGCACAGAAGAAAAACGTCTTTTCAACTTAACAAATGCCTCCCTGGCAGGACTGGACCACTTGGAGAAGTTCATCCCCTTCCTGGTCATAACTATAAGAGGTTTGGCTACTACCGAAAAGTTCTTTATGAATTTACGGTAGTAGTAGGCGAAACTTAAAAATCTTTGCAATACCTTCAAATCCTCAAGATGATCCCAATCCGATACCGCCTGGACTTTCACCAGATCCATGCGAAAACTGGTGAAAGATAACACATATCCTAGGAAAGGGATCTCCTCAGCCGAGAACATACACTTCTCGGGTTTGACATATAATTTTTTGTCTCTGAGTATGCCTAAGACCTGCCTGACATGTACCTTGTGTGACTCAAAGTCAGGTGAATAAGTTAATATGTTATCCAGATAGATAACAATGAATCTGCCAGGCAACTAAAGATGTCATTTATAAAATGTTGAAAGACGACAGGCGCGTTCTTCAACCCAAAAGGCATCACCAGATTCTCATAGAGTCCCTCGGGCTTAATGAAAGCTGTTTTCCACTCATTCCCCTCTTTAATGTGGATGAGATTATACGCCCCCCTGAGGTCCATCTTAGAGAACCATTTTTCCCCTACAATTTGATTAAAGAGGTCTGGAATGAGAGAGAGCGTATAAGGATCACGGACATTGGTCGTACTGAATTATGATTATTATTATTCACTTTTATAGCACCATTTATTCCATGGCACTTTACATGTGAAAAAGGGGCATACAAAAACAAGTACAATAAACATGAGCAATACAAGGCACACACAAGTACAAAAGGAGAGAGGATTTCCAAGAAATCCAGGCAAGGGTGTAACCTCCATCTTTTTTCTTTACAAAAAGGAACCCCACAGCAATGGGGGATGGTCTGATATGACCCTTAACCAGGCTTTCCGCGATGTAGTCCTTCTTAGTCTGTCTCTCTGGACCAGAGATATTATAGAGTCTGCTCTTGGGCAGCTTAGCATCAGGAATGAGATTAATGGCGCAATCATAAGGATGATGGGAAGAGAGTTCTTGGGACCCTGCTCCAAGAACACATCCCCAAATTCCAACAGGTAACTAGGTACAGACTGGGTATCCACCTTAGCAAACTGGGTACCCAAGCAGTGTCCTTGACAATTCCCACTCCATTTTACTACTTCCCGAGTCTGCCAATCTACTACAGGATTGTGCAGAGCGAGCCAAGGAAGTCTCGGTATCACAGGCGAAGGCACACCCTCTAGTATATAATAGTCTATCACCTCAGTTTGCATGGCCCCCAACTGAAGCTGCAAGTCTCGGACGAGTTGAGCAAAATGCACCTGTCTCAAGGGGGCGGAGTCAATGGCAATTATGAGTATGGGTCTGGACAGAGTATGTGGGATGAGGCCTTGGATCTGGATGAACCTAGCATCAATCAAATTAAACCCCACTCCACTGTCCAGAAATGCAGACAGGTCCACCTTAAACCCACCCAGGTGGCCAAAAGCTGATAGGAAAAACTGTGTACTATCCACGAAGGTGATGAGGACACCCGGGTTGCTAACTTCCCCGCAATATGGTCCACCTAGTTTTCCTGGCAGTTGTTTACCATGTGATCGGTAGGGACATGTGCCCATGAAATGGCCCTTTTTTACTACAATTGAAACACGCTCACCCCTTACACCTGACAAAAGGTAGTTTACCCAAGTGAGGTGCCACCCCCACCTGCAAGAGTTCCTCAGTAGGCTCAGAGGTGAGTGCCTATGTCTCTGGCGAAGACGGAGATCAAACCAGATCACAAGAGACATGGCTGCCTCAAGGAGTCAGGAGTCTCATACAGAGCCAAGACATCCTTCACCTTTACTGTGAGCCCCTACACCAGTATTCACATCATCCACAATATCCAGCCTCTTCACCAGTAGCCAAATGTCACGGCACAGCTGTCGGGTGACCCGGGACCAGGGGCTCCTTCCCTGTCCACAACACTAGGGGGCGCCCTGCTCCCTGGGATACTTTAGATGGCGAAGGTGCCTGGGCATCCACCCTTGCCATATCTCCTGAGTCATCCCTCTGTCTATTCTCTTCCCCCTCCCAGTGAAGAGGGGCGCTACCTTGCACCATAGTACACCAACCCGACAAACAAGGCAACACAAACAAAGGTTAACAGAAAACTCCAGACATACAAAATATTCACTCACATAAAACAGAGGAATGCATCGGGGTGTGAAGATAGGGAATAAACAAAAACAGAGAAGGATAAAAATGACCACACATACAAACCATACAGCAGTCACTAATAACTCCTTCAACTCTCCTCATATGTGCTCCTCTCCCTCTGTTAGCCATGCAGCAAATGCTAACTCTGACAAGGATTTGTAACAGAGCCCAGATTATAAAAGGGAAAGGAGTTACCAACCAAGCACAGCTGTGAGCACAGGGATTTCCATCATGGCCGATTAACCCCTGTTCTGCCAGAAGAAATAAACACATTTAAAATGAAAGAGAAGTGCTTCTTCTCAGCGCAAGAGTAGGAGCAATCAGACGCTGCGGTCTTCTGGCTCTACACTGTCGCGGTAACCTCATGACACAACTTCATCCACAATATCCAGCCCCTCAACCAGTATCCACATTCTCCATAATATCCAGCCCCTCCAGCAGTATCCACATCCTCCACAATATCCAGCCCCTCCACCAGTATCCACATCGTTCACAATATCCAGTCTATCCACCAGTATCTACATCATCCACAATATCCAGCCCCTCAACCAGGATCCTGCTCCTCCACAATATCCAGCCCCTCCACCAGTATTCACGTAATCCACAATATCCAGCCCCTCCACCAGTATCCTGTTCCTCCACCGGTATCCAGCCCCTCCACTAGTATCCTGTTCCTCCATAATATCCAGTTCCTCCACCAGTATCTACATCATCCACAATATCCAGCCCCTTCGACAGTATCCACATCCTCCATAATATCCAGCCCCTCCACCAGTATCCACATCCTCCATAATATTCAGCCCTCCACCAGTATCCATATCCTCCATAATATCCAGCCCCTCCACCAGTATCCACATCCTCCATAATATTCAGCCCTCCACCAGTATCCATATCCTCCATAGTATCCAGCCCCTCCACCAGTGTCCTGTTCCTCCATCGGTATCTAGTCCCTCCTCTAGTATCCTGCTTCTCCATAATATCCAGTTCCTCCACCAGTATCTACATCATCCACAATATCCAGCCCCTTCACCAGTATCCACATCCTCCATAATATCCAGCCCCTCCACCAGTATCCACATCCTCCATAATATTCAGCCCTCCACCAGTATCCATATCCTCCATAATATCCAGCCCCTCCACCAGTATCCACATCCTCCATAATATCCAGCCCTCCACCAGTATCCACATCCTCCACAATATCCAGCCCTTCCACCAGTATCCACATCCTCCATAATATCCAGCCCCTCCACCAGTATCTACATCCTCCACAATATCCAGCCCTTCCACCAGTATCCACATCCTCCATAATATCCAGCCCCTCCACCAGTATCGACATCCTCCATAATATCCAGCCCTTCACCAGTGTCCACACCCTCCATAATATTCAGCCCTCCACCAGTATCCACATCCTCCATAATATCCAGCCCCTCCACCAGTATCCACATCCTCCACAATATCCAGCCCTTCCACCAGTATCCACATCCTCCATAATATCCAGCCCCTCCACCAGTATCTACATCCTCCACAATATCCAGCCTCTCCACCAGTATCCTGTTCCTCCATCAGTATCCACATCATCCACAATATCCAGCCTCTCCACCAGTATCCACAATATCCAGCCCCTCCCCCAGTATCCACATCCTCCACAATATACAGCTCCTCCATCCACATCCCTGGTACCTGATGTCCTGGAGGATGTCTGCGGCTTGCCTGCATCCAGGAATTGCAGTACCAGTGAAGGGGTGTCAGCATCTATGAAGGAGGAGGTTGCACTCCTCAGCATCCACAGTCAGGGCGGCACCAGGACTGAGGAGGGGGCTCTGCTGACACAAGGAGGCATGGCAGTACAGGAGCAGATTGTCAGAGAGCATTAAGACCATGAGAGGGATCTTCTGAGGGATGAGCCTGCAGTACGAGGAGCCACCCAACTAGTGACTATGTCAGCATCCAGAGGGGGTGTTGTTAAAGTGAAACTGTTCACATTATCAAAGCCGTCTGTATAGAAAAGTGACTACTCCCAATATCTGGCTACAACAGTGTGTGGCGATGATGTATCATCAGCAGTGACAAGTTTGTTTTTCCTTTTGATATTTTTGACGGCGGAAAAACGAGGACTCGTAAGGTTCTGAGCAATCGTAATTAGATCCAGCAGCTCAACTGAATTCTCCATATTTCTTTTAAACTACACCTGAAATTACATGAAATTCTCAGACAAGTTTTAAACGTAGATAAAAAAAAATCTAAGAAAGGTGTCAAAAATATTAGATATTGCCTTTTTTATTGAAAAAAAAAAAAATTCAATATCACATTTCTGTGAGTATCAAAAGTATGTGAACCTTCTAGTCTAGTGTGTTCAATCAATAGGACTAAATGTCAGAACAGACAAGAGGAAAATAGGAATAACTTGGGAGGGATGTATTCAAAAGGGGAGAACCCCACCTAAAATCCCACTCTAACAAGCCATAAAGCTTAGCTTTTAACATTATGTGTAAAATATATACTGGGTGTGGATATAATAATGTCCCTAATCTGCCTACTGTTTATAGACATTAAGCATTGCTTCCTAATATACAGTATATGTTCAAAAGATGGCACCCTGGGGTATCATCACTAAGTGGCAGAACAGGACATACAGTCAGAGCACAAGTCTCCCAACATGTTTCACCACATGTGCGGCATCATCAGGGTATAGGACAATGGCATGAATGGCGACCAGCCAGACACGACCCCTTTATATAGCTTATAGGTGAAACATGTTGGGAGGACTTGTGCACTAATTGTATGTCCTGTTCTGCCAGTTGTGGCAAATACAAAAGGAACTAGCTCCACCACAATCATGTATAGAGGCCAACCTGAGTATTGCCAAGTTTTTAACACTAAAGGTACCTTCACACTAAGCGACTTTGCAGCGAGAACGACGACGATCCGTGACGTTGCAGCGTCCTGGATAGCGATCTCGTTGTGTTTGACACGCAGCAGCGATCTGGATCCCGCTGTGATATCGCTGGTCGGAGCTAGAAGTCCAGAACTTTATTTCGTCGCTGATCACTCGCTGTCCATAGCTGGATCGGCGTGTGTGATGCCGATCCAGCGATGTGTTCACTTGTAACCAGGGTAAATATCGGGTTACTAAGCGCAGGGCCGCGCTTAGTAACCCGATATTTACCCTGGTTACCATTGTAAAAGTTAAAAAAAAAACAGTACATACTCACATTCTGATGTCTGTCACGTCCCCGGCGTCCACAGGGTTACGCGCTGCTGCTCAGAGCTTCCTGCACTGACTGTGTCAGCACCAGCCGTAAAGCAGAGCACAGCGGTGACGTCACCTGGTTACCCGGGTGCTGCAGGGGGACTTCGGCATTGTTGAAGACAGTTTCAACGATGCCGAAGTCGTTCCCCTGATCGTTGGTCGCTGGAGAGAGCTGTCTGTGTGACAGCTCCCCAGCGACCACACAACGACTTACCAACAATCACGGCCAGGTCGTATCGCTGGTCATAATCGTTGGTAAGTCGTTTAGGCTACTACTTGGGATATAACACAATTTTTTTTTCAAAGAACAAAATTAAAGGAATAATATGTTTGCATACACATAATCACATCATTACCAATGAGCTTTTTAAACATCATCCATCCATAATATCAAAGAAGCAACAACAAGAAAGAGAACCCCTGGGAAATTCATAACACTGCATGGACGTCCCCACTTATGCAGGTATCACAATACTGTACACAAGCAGGGCCGGACTGGGACTAAAATTCAGCCCTGACATTTGAAGTTACACAGGCCCACTTGTCACATGGTGACTGTATAATATCTTTGTACACTTGTAGGCAGGGCCGGTTTTAGGCAAAGTGGGGCCCTAGGCAAAGTTTAAAATGGGTCCCCAAATGCTAACATATTGCACATCACACAGAAGCCTTTCTGTTGTATTTACGTGCGCTGAGTTCAGGCCGCTAAACGAGTTTGATCGACAATACTGAAGTTGTTCAACGCTTGTTTCCCGGCCTCCTTCCACCAGCTGAGGAATAATGATGAGACAGAACGATCACTAATAGATCACTAACAGATCACCATACAGTATCATGTTTTCAGCAGCACATCTACAGTTTACACTGGCAATGTGCTGCTGACAACAAGGCTTTTTGTTCCAGCAAAAACAATCCGAATATGCAGCATTTTACTTGTTTAGTAAAATACACCCCATAGTCCTCCATATATTATAATGTGCTCCATAGTCCTCCATATAGTATAATACACTCCCTATAGTCCTCCATATATTAAAATACACTGCTCAGTCCTCCACATAGTATAATACACTCCTCATAGTCCTCCATATAGCATAATACAATCCTCATAGTCCTCCATATAGCATAATACAATCCTCATAGTGCTCCATATAGTATAATGCACCGCCACAGTCATCCATGTAGTACAATTCACTTCCCATAGTATAATGCACCCCATAGTTCTTCATATAGTATAACGTATTCCCCATAGTCCTCGATACAGTATAATGCAGCCCACATATAGTATAATGCAGCCACCCCAGAGTATAATGCAGCCACCCCAGAGTATAATACACCAACCCCAGAGTATAATGCAGCCACCCCAGAGTATAATGCAGCCACCCCACAGAGTATAATGCAGCCACCCCACAGAGTATAATGCAGCCACCCCAGAGTATGTAACCCCCATAGAATATAATACAGCCCACCTCCCCATAATATATAATGTAGCCCCCCATAGAATATAATGCAGCCCCCCATAGTATATAACGCAGCCTCCCCCATAGAATATAATATACCCCCACAATAGTATACAACACAGCCACATAGTACATAACATGGCCTCCCCCATAGAATATAATATACTCCCCATAGTATATAGCAAAGCCCGCATATTATATAGCACAAACCACATAGTATACAGCACAGCCTGCATACTATAGCACAGCTCGCGTAGTAGATAACACAGCCCACACAGCAGTATTCAGCACAGACCACACAGTAGTATACAGCACAGACCACACAGTAGTATACAGCACAGCCCACGTAGAAGTATACAGCACAGTCCACACAGTAGTATACAGCACAGCCCAGAGTAATATATACAGCACAGCCCACAAAGTAATATATACAGCACAGCCCACAAAGTAATATATACAGCACAGCCCAGAGAACTATATACAGCACAGCCCACAGAGAACTATATACAGCACAGCCCACAGAGAACTATATAAAGCACAGCCCAGAGTACTATATACAGCACAGCCCAGAGTACTATATAAAGCACAGCCCAGAGTACTATATACAGCACAGCCCAGAGAGTACTATATACAGCACAGCCCACAGAATACTATATACAGCACAGCCCACAGAGTACTATACACAGCACAGCCCACAGAGTACTATATACAGCACAGCCCACAGAGAACTATATACAGCACACAGTAGTATACAGCACAGAGCACAGCCCACAGAGAACTATATACAGCCCACAGTAGTATACAGCACAGAGCACAGCCCACAGAGAACTATATACAGCCCACAGTAGTATACAGCACAGAGCACAGCCCACAGAGAACTATATACAGCACAGAGCACAGCCCACAGAGAGCTATATACAGCCCACAGTAGTATACAGCACAGAACACAGCCCACAGAGTACTATATACAGCCCACAGTAGTATACAGCACAGAGCACAGCCCACAGAGTACTATATACAGCCCACAGTAGTATACAGCACAGAGGACAGCCCACAGAGAACTATATACAGCCCACAGTATACAGCACAGAGCACAGCCCACAGATAACTATATACAGCCCACAGTAGTATACAGCACAGAGAACAGCCCACAGATAACTATATACAGCCCACAGTAGTATACAGCACAGAGCACAGCCCACAGATAACTATATACAGCCCACAGTAGTATACAGCACAGAGCACAGCCCACAGATAACTATATACAGCCCACAGTAGTATACAACACAGAGCACAGCCCACAGAGTACTATATACAGCCCACAGTAGTATACAGCACAGAGCACAGCCCACAGAGTACTATATACAGCCCACAGTATACAGCACACAGCACAGCCCACAGAGTACTATATACAGCCCACAGAGAACTATATACAGCCCACAGTAGTATACAGCACAGAGAACAGCCCACAGAGTACTATATACAGCCCACAGTAGTATACAGCACAGAGCACAGCCCACAGATAACTATATACAGCCCACAGTATACAGAGCACAGCCCAGAGTACTATATACAGCCCACAGTAGTATACAGCACAGAGCACAGCCCACAGAGAACTATATACAGCCCACAGTAGTATACAGCACAGAGAACAGCCCACAGATAACTATATACAGCCCACAGTAGTATACAGCACAGAGCACAGCCCACAGATAACTATATACAGCCCACAGTAGTATACAGCACAGAGCACAGCCCACAGATAACTATATACAGCCCACAGTAGTATACAACACAGAGCACAGCCCACAGAGTACTATATACAGCCCACAGTAGTATACAGCACAGAGCACAGCCCACAGAGTACTATATACAGCCCACAGTATACAGCACAGAGCACAGCCCACAGAGTACTATATACAGCCCACAGAGAACTATATACAGCCCACAGTAGTATACAGCACAGAGAACAGCCCACAGAGTACTATATACAGCCCACAGTAGTATACAGCACAGAGCACAGCCCACAGATAACTATATACAGCCCACAGTATACAGAGCACAGCCCAGAGTACTATATACAGCCCACAGTAGTATACAGCACAGAGCACAGCCCACAGAGAACTATATACAGCCCACAGTAGTATACAGCACAGAGAACAGCCCACAGATAACTATATACAGCCCACAGTAGTATACAGCACAGAGCACAGCCCACAGATAACTATATACAGCCCACAGTAGTATACAGCACAGAGCACAGCCCACAGATAACTATATACAGCCCACAGTAGTATACAACACAGAGCACAGCCCACAGAGTACTATATACAGCCCACAGTAGTATACAGCACAGAGCACAGCCCACAGAGTACTATATACAGCCCACAGTAGTATACAGCACAGAGCACAGCCCACAGATAACTATATACAGCCCACAGTAGTATACAGCACAGAGAACAGCCCACAGAGTACTATATACAGCCCACAGTAGTATACAGCACAGAGCACAGCCCACAGATAACTATATACAGCCCACAGTATACAGCACAGAGCACAGCCCAGAGTACTATATACAGCCCACAGTAGCATACAACACAGAGCACAGCCCACAGAGAACTATATAGAGCCCACAGCAGTATACAGCACAGAGCACAGCCCACAGAGAACTATATACAGCCCACATCTCTTCTCTTCCTCCCCTCCCCTCCTCCGAGAATGGCCCCACAGTCCAGAAAAAAAAAAAACTCTCCTCACCTCTCCTCTTGCCAGCGTTGCTTCCGCCTTCCTGCTCCTGTCTCAGCAGCGTGCAGTCTGCCCGGGACACAGCAGGTGCGCGATGATATGACGTCACCGCGCACCCGCAGTGTCAGAGGCAGAGCGGGGAATGATGGGAGAGGAGCGTCTGTAGACGCTCTCTCCTCCATCATTGCATTCAACTGTACCGGCGTCTATACGCCGGTATAGTTGAAGGCGACGGCGGGGGCGGGGGGAGGCGGATCGAGCGGCCCACCACTGGCACCGGCCCTTCTGGCATTTGCCAGAAGTGCCCGATGGCCAGTCTGGCCCTGTACACAAGTACAGGTACCTAACTTTCTGCTTCTGTCTTAGTCATGTTTCTCTGGCCTTATATAGTAATTTACACTATGTAACGCTGGTTCAGCCTGCCCCTCCAGTGGCCAGCTTTCAAAATAAGATGAAACAGAGATACCAGGCAAACACCAGACAATGGGGGCAATAAACCCATAGAATATAAAAGCTCCCAAAGAGAACATCAGACATAGGTTAAATAAACCTCCATGTTTTACAATAACAAACATAGAAAAACAGAACCAATTGTGAGGTAAAAAATCTTTCAGACAATAAGTAAACAGTTCTCATGATTGTGTCACTATGAGCATTGTCTGTCTGTAAGTGACCAGCAATGCTACTCTGTAATGGTCTGAAAGCATTCTGTATACAGTGCCCTGCGAAAGTATTTGGCTCCCTGGAACTTTTCAACCATTTCCCACATATCATGCTTCAAACATAAAGATACCAAATGTAAATTTTTGGTGAAGAATCAACAACAAGTGGAACACAATTGTAAAGTTGAACGAAATTTATTGCTTATTTGAAATTTTTGTGGAAATTCAAAAACTGAAAAGTTTAACTTAACTACTTTGTTGCGCCACCTTTTGCTGCGATGACAGCTGCAAGTCGCTTGGGGTATGTCTCTATCAGTTTTGTACGTCGAGAGACTGAAATTCTTCCCCATTCTTCCTTGGCAAACAGCTCGAGCTCAGTGAGCTTTGATGGAGATCATTTGTGGACAGCAGTTTTCAGCTCTTTCCACAGATTGTTGATAGGATTGAGGTCTGGACTTTGACTTGGCCATTCTAACACCTGGATATGATTATTTGTGAACCATTCCATTGTAGATTTTGCTTTATGTTTGGGATCATTGTCTTGTTGGAAGACAAATCTCCATCCCAGTCTCAGGTCTTTTGCAGACTCCAACAGGTTTTCTTCAAGAATGGTCCTGTATTTGGCTCCATCCATCTTCCCATCATCTTCCCATCAATTTTAACCATCTTCCCTGTCCCTACTGAAGAAAAGGAGGCCCAAACCATGATACTGCCACCACCATGTTTGACAGTGGGGATGGTGTGTTCAGGGTGATGAGCTGTGTTGCCTTTATGCCAAACATATCGTTTGGCATTGTTGCCAAAAAGTTCGATTTTGGTTACATCTGACTAGAGCACCTTCTTCCACATGTTTGGTGTGTCTCCCAGTTGGCTCGTGGCAAACTTTAAACAACACTTTTTATGGATATCTTTGAAAAATGGCTTTCTTCTTGCCACTCTTCCAAAAGGCCAGATTTGTGCAGTGTACGACTGATTGTTGTCCTATGGACAGACTGTCCCACCTCAGCTTTAGATCTCTGCTGTTCATCCAGGGTGATCATGGACATCTTGGCTGCATCTCTGATCAGTCTCCTCCTTGTTTGAGATTAAAGTTTAGAGGGACAGCCGGGTCTTGGTAGATTTGTAGTGGTATGATACTCCTTCCATTTCAATATGATCGCTTGCACAGTGCTCCTTGGGATGTTTAAAATTTTGGAAATAATTTTGTATCCAAATCCGGCATTAAACTTCTCCACAACAGTATCACGGACCTGCCTGATGTGTTCCTTGGTCTTCATGATGCTCTCTGTGCTTCAAACAGAACCCTGAGACTATCACAGAGCAGGTGCATTTATACGGAGACTTGATTACACACAGGTGGATTATATTTATCATTATTAGGCATTTAGGACAACATTGAATCATTCAGAGATCCACAATGAACTGCCGGAGTGAGTTTGCTGAACTGAAAGTAAAGGGGCCGAATAATATTGCACGCCCCACTTTTCAGTTTTTGAATTTCCACAAAAATTTAAAATAACCAATAAATTTCGTTCAACTTTACAATTGTGTTCCAGTTGTTGTTGATTCTTCACCAAAAATTTACATTTGGTATCTTTATGTTTGAAGCATGATATGTGGGAAAAGGTTGAAAAGTTCCAGAGAGCGAAATACTTTCGCAAGGCACTGTATTTCACTATGGAATCAAAATATCAATTTTTATATTCACAACTGGACACCCCTTACAGCCAGTGTATTGTATACCTGTATACACCTCCAATTCAAACACATGGAATGTGTGTGTGTGTGTATATATATATATATATATATATATATATATATATATATATATAGTGGCATGGTGACCGGTCATGTGCTTAATGGGTGGTATGAATCGCAGAGGTGGGTGGCCCTATGATGGAAGCCAGAGCTTGTTTTCTCAGCAGATCTACTATACATTGGGAAGGCTTCCAGGAGACTTGGAGAGATGGGTGGGTCCAGTCACCTACATACCCCACCCAAGGGTGTGTGCAGGGCCGTATTTGCCACTAGTCATGTAAGGGCACGTGCCTAGGGCGCCAGGATGCGGGGGGCGGCACCTGATCAAGGTTTTGGTTTTTTTTAAAGTCTGGGGTCAGGACCAGACGGGGGAGGCTGAAGGGGGACGGGGGATGGTGAAGGAGGACTGGGGAGTGTGAAGGAGGACGGGGGGAGTGTGAAGGAGGACGGGGGTGGGTGAAGGAGGACGAGGGAATGTGAAGGAGGACGAGGGAGTGTGAAGGAGGACGGGGGAGTATGAAGGAGGACGGGGAGGATGAAGGAGGACGGGGAGGGTGAAGGATGACGGGGAGTGTGAAGGAGGATGGGGGAGGGTGAAGGAGGACAGGGGAATATGAAGGAGAACGGAGGAGTGTGAAGGAGGATGGGAGAGGATGAAGGAGGACGGGGGAGGGTGAAGGAGGACGGGGGAGTGTGAAGGACGGGGGAGTGTGAAGGAGGACGGGGAAGGGTGAAGGAGGACGGGGGAGCCACGCATATAAGGATGGGAGGGGGAAGCAGAGCCACGCATATAAGGATGGCAGGGGGGAGCAGAGCCATGCATATAAGGATGGCAGGGGGGAGCAGAGCCAAGCTTATTAGGATGGGAGGGGGGAGCAAAGCCAAGCATATAAGGATGGGAGGGGGGAGCAGAGCCACGCATATAAGGATGGGAGGGGGGAGCAGAGCCACGCATGTAAGGATGGGAGGGGGAGCAGAGCCACGCATACAAGATGGGAGGGGGGAGCCATGCACATAACAGGGGGAGCCACACAGAGCAGGACAAGAGGGGGAGCCACACATGATGGACAGTGATGAGGGGACAATACATACCCGGCTTATACTCGAGCCGATAAGCTTACCCAGTTTTTTGTAGCAAAATTAGGTGCCTCAGCTTATACTCGGGTCGGCTTATACTCAAGTATATACGGTATGTAATATATACACATGTATGTGTGTGTGGCTATATATATATAGCTTTGTCACCATAAAACGAGGGGGGCCCAGACACAGTTCTTGCACAGGGGCCCCAAGCTGTCAGTGTCCGCCCCTGCCCAGGTAACAATTGTACTCGCATCATACAGAAGTGAGTACAATTGAGGCTCTGACTGCCGGGTCAGAGTGACGTGAGCAGCGTGATCAGATCATGTGATCACGCTGCTGACGTCGCTCACTCGCGCTGCAGAGGCAAACAATGGTGGTAAGTGCTTCAGTGGAGCAGAAGACACTGAAGATTATGTGCACGGGAGAGGGGAACAATTTGAGTGGTGATGGGGGGATTTATTATGTGTGGGGAGAATTGGAGTGGGGATGGGGGTGCTTAATGTGTGGGGTGAGATTTAAGGGCACAAAATGAAGAGCAAAGGGGGAGATGGAGAAAAAGTACTGGGGGAATGGGGGCATATATGAGGAAACAGTATGGGGGATGGGTGCAGACATTATGGGGAGCGACGGGGGAATGTATGTGGACACAGTATGAGTAGCGATGTGAAAAATGGATGTAGACAGAGTACGGGGAGTGAGGGTGATGGGATGTGTGCAGACACAGTATGGGGAGTCAGGTGAGCAGGCAGTATAGAAAGTGAAGGGTTAAATATATGAAGAGACAGAATGGTGAACAGGAGGGATGTGAGAGGAGACAGTATGAGGAGGAGAAAAGTGAGTGGGCACAGAATAGAAACTGAGTAGTGGGTTCGTAGCATGGGGGGACAGTGTAAGGGCACAGCCAGGATGAGAGAGTACAGTATAAATACTGGGCCCTATAGGGGCGACACAGTGTGAGAGGACACTGTGAAGAAGGGGCCGGTATGGAAAGGAGAGGTCAGTGTGAAGAGCATGTACCATAAGAGGGACAATGTGGGGGTCATATTTTGTGCAGACAATATAGTGAGGGGCAATTTTTTATACAGGAGCATTTTAATGACACTTGTATCTTTAAGGGCATCATGTGGAGGTTTTCTGCAAAAGATCGGAGAAGATGGAAATCTGCAGAGATGGCTGTGGATGAGAAAACTCATCATGGGATCTGGACAAGATGAAGAAAAGAAGGAGAACGACTCCAGAGATGACGTCATCTATAAGTTACCTGGATTTAAATGTTATTTGTGATACTGACTAATTCTCATGTTTTTATTTATATTAGGAGCATTAAAGGGAATGTCCAGGTTTGTGATAAGTCTGCAGTCATTCTTTGTGACTGCAGACTTCTGAATTCTCAGACTGCGCACTGCACGCTGTCAGGATTCTCTCGTGCTGGCGATTTACATACATGAGGTCACATGCTGACTAGACATGTGTGGCCTCACTCAATGAAAATGAACTGAGCGAGGCCGGGCACGTCTAGTCGGAATGTGGTCAAAAGTATACAAACCGCATGCTTATGCTGACATGACTGTCAAGGGAGAATCCTAAAAGTGTGTAGTGCATTAGTTGTGAGAATTCAGAAGCCTCCGATGCCAGAATTCAGCTCTGCAGGTTCCAGCAGTCATCACATGGACACTTCACTCATATGCGATTTTCATACTTGTGGTCCTAATAACAACGAGCTTCTCTTCTGCTTCTCTGTCTTTCACTGAACATTGAGAGCATTAGGGAGACGAGGTCGTTGGTACATGACTAAGTGTGCAAATCGCATATGTCCTTGGTGGGGGGGGCACCAAAATGAATTCTTGCCCTGGTGCCAGAAAACGTAGAAACACCTCTGCCGGTATGCTACTGCAAGCGGTGATTACCGGGTCCGGTGGAAGGATGTCTGTGCAAAGTGCAGCACAGGCAGTGAGGTAGGGACTGAGGGTGTGCACAGAGAGAGAATGGAGACCCGGAGACTGCCCGTCCCAGTCTACGCCGTAGCCTGGAGCCTTCGTTATCGTAGGAATATGTCAGTTAAAGGGAGTTTGTCACCCCAAAAATCGTATATGAGATAAGGCCACCAGCATCAGGGGCTTATCTACAGCATTCTATAATGAAGGTACAGGATCGGGACCGAGTGTAACAGTATCTCCCTCTTTATGCCCCATCTTTTTCAAGCCTGCATAGAATTTTTTCAGTAGGAGAGGGGCCTGGATATTCTCTTTAGGCTCCCATGACCTCTCCTTGGGACCAAAGCCCCCCAATCCACCAAATGATAGGTCTTACCCTTTACTCTCTTAGTGGCTAAGATATTTTCTACCTCAAAGACATCCTCCTCACTGACGGGATCAGGAGGGGAACCTGGGTCTATAAAGAAGGAGCTCAAAACTACTGGTTTGAAGAGGAAAACATGAATAGAGTTAGGCACACGTAAGGAAGCAGGCAATTTCAATTTGTTCGAGACTGCTTTGATCTGTTTCAAGACTTCAAAAGGACCAATGAAACAGGGACCCAGTGTGAAGGAGGGCACCTTCAGACGGATGTACCTGGAGGAGAGCCACACCTTATCTCAGGGCCGAAAGATTGGAGCATCCACACGTCTTTTGTCCTCTTCATATGTTGTGAGGCAGTTGGAGCGCCCCCAGACGCAGGGCCGCGGGGTACTCGGTACCGGGCCTCTCTGTCTCGGTCCTGGGGTTGTCACGGTGGCTAGACCCGGTCCGTGACCCTGCTAAGGGGCGTCCAATGAAAGGTGTGATGATGGTGCATGGTGCAAGGCGCGATGAATAACGAGGACACAGGGTTGCAGTCTCTTTACCTCTTTACTGAAGGCTTCGGGATCCACAATCCAGAGCACTGCTAACAGGGCTGGCTGAGACCGGCCGGTCCGAAGGCACATCCAGAGTTCCCTTTGCAGGTGGAAATCAGTGCCTACCTTCTAGCGCCTGGGTGTTGTAGTACTTCCCTGCTGAGCACCACGGGATAGTCCTCACAACTGTTGTATCTGTTTCTGATGTTCTTTCTCTCTCCGTCCCCCAGATGATTTGGCTAGGACGCACCCGTATGACGGGGTAGGCCTGGAGTTATTCTGGGACCCTAGAGACGCCCCTCTCCCACAATTGCCTCCGTTGTCTGCTTAGGTGATTTAGGTGAGACAGCCAACCTAAAGTCAACTGCCCTGCCGCTGTTTGAAGTAATGCGTGGAGCCCAATACTTCCTCGGCGTTCCGGCCACCGGCTACGCGCCTCAGTAGGATGTTGCCGATCTCGGGGCACGACTCCTACTGGTTCTATTCTCCTTTTTGCTGTGATCTCGTTTCTCACTTCTCCACAATAAACCTCGCTTTTTGTCCTTTCTTAAGATACCGCCGCAATGAAGTGCAGGCGCGGTTCCGTAACGATCTGTCCTTTTCGCTAGGCCTCTGTCAGGATCCCACCCCTGACAGGGACCCCCCCTGAATCTTCCCAAGCAACCCCTTCTCTCACTAGGTGTTGCCTGGGCAAAACCCAGTCAGCTTCTCTCTAACTTCCTATCCAGCCCCCAGTTTTACCAGATTGTGAGGAGTGGCCTAATCATAAAACCCTTTGCTCCCCCTGGTGGCCAGAGTGTGAAGTGTAATGTGTGACTGTGATACCTGGTCAGGTGAACTCCTTAAGTGCCATCAGATGTACCATCACTCCCCTTAGTGGCAGAGCGACAGTACTGCAACGACCAGGACTCTGGGGCGCTGCACTCCCCCCCGGTTAAATCCAGTACTCCCGGACTGGGAAAGAAGAACAACAATACATGTTAGCAAAAGACATACAAATTTTTGAAATGCAATAAACAAGTAAATTTAACAGGGCTTCCCTTTATGGGAGGTGAGGACACTTGAACGTTACAAACAAAAACATATTTACATAGTGCTTAAGATTTTAAATAACACTTATGACTAACTCGACTATAAATAACCATCTTTACCCAGCCGGGTATTCTATCTACTAAGTACAAATTTTGAACAGTAATTTAACTTTTCCTTTAAGGGCGTATAAGCTGAACCCACTAAAGGCTTACCATAAAGCTCTAAAATATAAATTAACTTTGTCTTTATTCTCTGACTTTGAACATGCAGGACCGCCTGGCTACTCGTCCGGGCCTACTGCCTCTTTTCTTCTATTAGCTCAATTTTTATTCACAGTACAAGATCAATCAACCATCTCTCTATGGTTTCCAGGAGGACTCACTAACCCCTACGGGTTCACTTTATTGAAATTCGGCTTTCAACTCTTTCCTGTCCTCACTACTATCTAACTGACTACATACTACTTCTATGTAAACATTATTATAATCCAACTTTTCTTAAGGCAACAGTATACTTAAGTGCAACACGTGAACATTCCCTTTAAGAGGGGACCAAGTCTCTTTGGAAGTAGTGCAGACTCTCTATCTGCAAGTCTGTTTAAGGCAAGAACTTCTGCGCTGTATTCAAGAACAGTCTCTTCAAAAAGTTCTCCTTCTTGTAAAACCAGTAGGGGGGGCACCTTTAAGAAGGTGCAAACTATTTACAACACAGTTTGTGAACCATTCACCGTCCATGATTCGGCAGTCTTTATAAACAGTGGTGAAGAAAAGCAAAAATAAAAAGCAAAAACAATAGGGATCCCGGGTAAACGAAGGGATCCCTTTAAGGACAACCCTGGTCGGGTATCAGCAGCAACACAGTAGAAAGACAAACAGTTAAATGAACTATATACATTGGTTCCCGTTCTGAGGTTCATCCTCACAGTAGGTTGCAAGACACCAGCCAGTAGCGAACACTTCCTGACCGGGGAAGCTCCGGTTCCCTGCTCTTGGCTGATGCGGCATCGGTATCAGTGGTTCATCTCTCAGGTGCGGCCAGGTCACCCGGTGTCTGGATTCGAATGTCGGCTTTGGTTGCTAGCTTAGTAGCAGCAATAATGCACACAGTAGTGATGGTAGCAGAATTTGCCAAGTCCGAATTAGTCGTAGTCAGGGCAGCAGGTGGCGCCACTGCAGGCTCGCATCTCTGGACGTTCCGAGCGCACCCCTGCGCACTCCGATGGTGGGTGTATGTCACCTGGTTCCCTTTACATATTAGTGGATCGTCACATCTGTTGCGGAACAGGGTTTTCATATTGTAGCTGGTAAAGAAGACTTCAGTCGGCAGTCCCGGTTCTTGTATAGAGCCCCTACCCCTTTTCGGGTGAAAGGCTAGTACAGTCCCCTGTTTTACCTAGTCCTTCTTTCTGCCTACAGTCGTTGGGCTTTGTACTTTCGGTGGGTCACTTTGTTCTGTCTCTTTTCGGTTTTTCCAGTGTAGAATTAGGCATTGTTTATACTGTTCCCAGGTGAGCACAGCAATGCTGAGGCCCTCCTGTCGGGCCCAATCCTTGGGGTATCCCACTGGAAGATCACCCCCTCTGAGCTCACATCTAGCGGTTCTCCCATAGTCATCGGTGGTGGAGGCACCAGCTTCTCCATAGTGTCAGGGGTTACCACTACCAGCCCAGCGGAGAGGAATCGGTCACTGTCGGGATGGGGAGCGGTCACAGGAACAGGATCGGTCAGGAGAGCAGGGGCGCTTTCCATACCTGCATCTGATGTGGTTCCATCGATGCCGATCTGTTCCACTGATGAGGACACTGGAGTTGGCGGCGGCACGGACCACGGTTCCTCCCAGGCGTCTCTCTGGCACGGCTCCGATTCCATTGCTTCACATCTGCTGGCTCTGTGTTCAGGATAGGTTGACTCAGCTCCTCTGCCTGCGGCTCCGAGAAGTTCGGGCCCTTCAGCTGCAGTGTGTCCGGAGCCGCTTCTGACCGGTGGAGATAGTCCGGGATCACTTCGTCGTTGTTCAGATACTCGCTGGTCACCTTCGCTGTCTTGAAGTCAGCAGCTGCACATGGCTCTGCCATTTCTCGGGGGTGGAGCTCCTTCTTGTCTTGGTTCCTGCCGTTGCACTCCAGGGGGCGGTTCTCCTCTGCTTCGGGGCAGGTCATCATCTTGCAGCAAGAGTCGGAGGGGTCGGTCGCCACTTTTGGCGCCGCTTTGATAGTCTGCCTATAGGGGTGCTGCTTTATGCTACAGGGTCTGCCTGTGGGGTGCTACCTTGTGCTATAGAGTCTGCCCATGGGGAGTGTGTTAGGGGTTGAGTTCCCGCCTCTGCACAGGGGGAATCTCGGGCCATATCCGCTGCAGTCTCCCATTCTTCTCCTGCCGCAGTGGAGCCTGCTCAGGGGAGACATCGGTCCCAGCGTCTCACTCAGTCTGACTCTGTACAAAGGGTTACTGCTGCTTTTCCAGCTTCTGCCATTGAAGTCAGTGCTGGGCAGCGGTGAGCATATGCTTCTGGGACTAAGTCCTGCTTTTCTCATTCTGAGCATGCCCAGAGTAAGATCTCTCAGTGGAGATCGAGGGTCACATGTTCAGATACTGCAGCTAAATCCATTGGTCCTCCAGGAAGGTCCTGAAGGTGCTCAGGCTCTGTAGCAGCCTCTCATTGGTCCTTCTAGGAAGGTCCTGTACTTGCTGCAGCTATTTAAGGCTCTCATAACCGCACGGCCATGCGCTAGTATTGAATCTGTTACGTGCATGTGCCAGTGTGGTCATTTATATGTGGTCAGGGACTCGGCTGAAATAAGCCCCTAGAATGCCGGCACCTCCGGCGAGGAGATTGTGTGCATGGATTTAGGGCCCCGGCTGAAATAAGCCCCTAGAATACCGGCTCCTCCGGTGAGGAGATTGTATGTTTGCATGACCACTGACTGCTCTCTGATGAGCAGTTTACTTGTGCTCCTGTGAAGTCTAACAGGGCGCAGAGCTTTCCTTTCTTGGCTACTCTGTGAGGTAACAGGGCTAGTCTATACCACCAAATAGTGCCACCATTTACTAGCAGCAGGTTCCCCTGCACGGTGGACCCCGGGCTGCAAACGCATCAATAATAATAAACATCTATATTTACTCGGTGCGTTCCGCTAGCCCTAACAGAATACTAGCGCCAGGGTCTGGCTAGTAAATGGCGGACATACAGCAGTCCTTGCGGTACATCCAGCAGCTGGAGGGTAGGTTGGCGGCTCTTGAGAGCACAACCTCAGCTGTGGATGTTACCGCAGTTGCTGTACAGGCTGCTAGCGTGACTGCAGCAACCTTGTCCATTGCCACCCCTGTTCCGACATTATCTCGCCTCCCGCTGCCAGAAAAAATTTCTGGAGATAGTAAATCTTGTAGGGGTTTCGTGAGTCAGTGCTCTATATACCTCGAGCTCCTGGCTGCACATTTTCCCACAGAGTGGGCAAAGGTGGGATTTATTGTGTCTCTCTTGTCGGACCGGGCGCTGGAATGGGCTACGCCGCTGTGGGAGCGTGGCGATCATGTAGTGCAGAGTGCTCCGCTGTTCCTGAGCACTCTGAAAAAGGTCTTTTTAGGACCTCAAGTCACCCATGACACGGCGCTCTAACTGCTGGCATTGACTCAGGGTTCGTCCTTCGTCAGCCATTTTGCCGTCCACTTCCGTACCCTAGCATCTGAGCTGGAGTGGTCGGATATAGCCTTTATCCCCATATTTTGGAGGGGGCTGGCTGACCATGTGAAGGATGCTCTGGCCACTAGGGAGATTCCCGCCACACTGGAGGAGTTAATAGCTGTCTCCACTCGTATTGACCTCTGTTTTAACGAGCGGAGGTTAGAGCGAGCCCAGTGTAGGCAGAGATTTCGGCTGGCTCCCACCTTCGCCAAACCTCTGGAATCTCTGGTCCTGGTCCCTGAGTCACATGAGGCCATGGAAGTGTCACGAGCGGGATCTAAGTCCCGGACCGCTTGTGCACGCACACAAGGTCTGTCATGTTTGCCAGCAGTCAGGACATTTGCCACCAGATGTTCCCAGCGGTCGAGGAAATGTCAGTGTCTAGTGGTAGTAGGTGGAGGTACACTAGACACGGCGACGTTTGCCTCCAAATTGTCCTTTAAGGGGACAATTACTACAGGCTCATCCACCCACTTGGTGGAGCTCTGCGTGGATTCTGGGGCGGAGGGCAATTTTATGTCTTCTGCCTTCGCCCAACGTCACGCAATACCCCTGGTGATGCTAGCTCAGCCAGTGACGGTACGAGTGGTGAATGGGTCGACACTGCCCTCACAGATAACACACCAGACCATCCCTTTTACTCTGTCCATGTCGCCATCCCATCAGGAGATTATATCTCTGCTCATCATTCCTGAGGGAATTGATGAGTTCTTGTTGGGGACACCTTGGCTACGGTACCACTCTCCTCATATCGAGTGGTCCTCAGGCAGAATTCTGGGATGGGGTCAATCTTGTGGGGGTAGGTGTCAGAGGAAATGCGTTCAGGTTGCTACTACTGAGGTACCCGCAGATCTATCATCTCTCCCCAAGCAATATTGGCCCTATGCGGACGTGTTCTCCAAAAAGGCAGCGGAGACCCTTCCGCCCCACCGCCCCTATGACTGTCCTATTGATCTCTTGCCTGGTGCTAAGCCTCCCCGGGGTCGAGTCTATCCGTTATCTCTCCCGGAGACGGAGGCAATGTCTCAGTACATTCAAGAGAATCTGGCAAGAGGGTTCATCAGGAAGTCAGTGTCACCTGCAGGGGCTGGGTTCTTCTTCGTACAGAAGAAGAATGAGGAACTACGTCCATGCATAGATTACAGGGGTCTTAACGCCATCACCGTTAAGAATAAGTATCCTCTGCCCCTGATATCGGAGCTCTTTGATAGGCTTCAGGGAGCAAGGGTATTCACAAAATTAGATCTGCGGGGTGCTTACAACCTGATTCGCATCCGTGAGGGGGACGAATGGAAGACGGCTTTTAACACCAGGGAATGGGCACTATGAATATCTGGTGATGCCCTTCGGGCTCTGTAATGCCCCAGCCGTTTTCCAAGACTTTGTTAACGATATCTTCCGGGATATGCTCTCCACTTCGGTCGTTGTCTATCTGGATGATATTGCAGCGCCCCAGAGTCCTGGTCGTTGCAGTATCATGGCTCAGCCACTAAGGGGGGCCATGGTGCGTTCGATGGCACTGAAGGAGTTCTCTGAGCAGGTATCACAGTCACCAATACATTTCACAGCTGGGCCTCCGGGGGGAGCTAAGGGTGCTATTCATTAGGCCACTCCCCACCATAGTGGGTAAACTGGGGGTCAGGCAGGAAGTTAGGGAGAACGCTGACGGGATTGAACGGAGCAACACCCTGTGGCAGGGGGTGTTGTGAAGGGAGAGACTGTAGGGTCTCTGCCAGGGGTGGGATCCTGGCAGAGGCTTGGCATTGAAAGAACGTAACGGGTCCGCGCAGGCTCCTGGAAGCGGCGGGACTCAAGAAAGGACTAGAAGCGAGATAGATTGTGCTGAGTGAGAAACGAAGTCAAGCGAAAGGAGATACCAGTGAGGGTTGTGCTGAAAGAGGCAGCACCTTACTGAGGCGCACTACCGGTGGCCGGAACGCCGAGGAGGTAAAGAGTTTCAAGCGATACCTCAGACCTACGGCAGGGCAGTTAGCTTTAGGCGGACTGTCTCACGCATCACCTAGGAAGGCAAAGGGGGGTACCAACAGGAGAGGGGCGCAGATAGAGTCCCGGAAGATCTCCGAGCCTCCCCGTCATACGGGTGCGTTCCTACCATAGTATCTGGAGGGACGAGGAAGATCATTGCGAATTAAGTTGTTGTGAGGGAACACGAGAAACAGACACAACAGTTGTGGGGTACTTTCCGTAAGCACAGCAGGGAAGGACTGCAACACATAGCGCTAGAAGGAAGGCACCGATTTCCACCTGCAAGGAGAGCTCTGGAAGTGCCATTGGACCGGCTGGACTTGCGCAGCCTGGTGAGCCGTATTCTGGACTGAGGACCCAGAGAGCTTCAGTAAAGAGGTAAAGAGACTGCAACCTGGTGTCCTCGTTATTTACCGCGACCTGCACCCCACAACTGCACCGCTACACCGTTACTACACCACTTGTTGCGCCGGACGTCCCCCACTGACGGACGGGGCCGCGGACCGGGTCTAGCCACCGTGACAACCCCAGGACTGAGACCTAGAGGCCCGGCTCCGGGTACCCCTCGGCCCTGCGGCGGTGTGGGGGCGCTCCAACTTGGCGTCACGAACAGGATCTAGTTAAGCCTGAAGAATCAGGTCATGTGTGCCTAGAGACTGTGATTTACTGTACTTTATTGCAAGATTGTGCTGCGCCATTGGCCGCCAGAAGTTCCCGCCAAAAGGCGCCGCCATTGCTACACCCCAGGAGAAGGAGGGTGTGTTATGGGCGGAGACTCTCAGTGTGGCGCGAGAAATGGCTACCGCCCCCTGCACTTCTGGCTGCAGAGAGATGACCTGCCCCAAAACAGAAGACAACCCCCTGAGATGCAACGGCGGGAAGCGGGTGATGGAGAAGCCCGACCTCAGAGAAATGGCGGAGTTAGGTGCATGCACTGCCAGCGACTATCAGGCGGCGATGATGAACGGCGAGTGCCTGAGCGAGGAAGAAGCAGTTCCGGCCTGCCCTTCTTCACCGGAGATGGACCGGAAGCCTGCGGACCCGACAGCGGAGTTACGTTCACCAATCCCGACCTCGGAGTTAGAGGAGGGGGAACCACAGCCAGCGGAGCCGAATCCGAGCATCCCATTGGAGGAGCCCCGGTCCGGGCTGCAGCAGATTCCAGCGTCTTTGTTAACGGACCGGAGCGGCACCGATGGAACCACATCAGGCGCAGGTATGGGCGGCGCCCCTACTCCCCTGGACGGTTCTGCTCTCCCGACCAATCCTCCCCACAGCAGTAACCCCGCGTTTACAATCGACCGAGCGGTTCTCACCCCCGGTGCGTTGGGGAAGTTGTTACCACCATTGCCAACCAGGTGGGGAGAGCCCATAGAAATGGACCCAGGAGGGGTGATGTTCCGATGGGATGTTCCCTGGGTCGAGCAGGATGGGATTCCAATGGAAGGTCTCACTATTGCGATACTTACCTGGGACCAATACAAACAATGCGTGCTCCAGCATTGGGGACAGCGCACCGAAGTTGAAAGACGGGAACTGCAGAGCAAAAAAATGATCTATGATGGGACGGATGCTGTCAGGCGAGGGACGGTGGCGGCATTCCACCCAAAGAAGGGGTGGGGTTCCATTTGGGAGTCGGGTCTACCTGCTGGCATCTTCGTTGCCGGCTACGATGTGGAGACCCCCTGCTGTGATCGAGAAGGTGAACCACTCCGGGAGGGGGATCAGGTGACATATACCCGCCACTGGAACACACAAGGATGGCGTGCCCGGAAAGTTCAGCGATGCGAGTCTGAGAGAATGGCACCTGCGGCCCCAACTGTGGTCAATCCAGGGCTGCCAGATCTTGTTACTGTTTCTACTGTACGCTTTGTAGCAGCTCCTGAACTTGCCGACAGAGTTAGGCTTCAAATTCAGACAGCAGGCGACCAGGTGGTCCCTGCGGAGCTTGCCGCTGGTGTCCGTGCTACAGTGGCTGGGGGGCAGGAGCCCAAGCCACCAGAAGAAGAATAAACCTCGATACCATGGAAAATGTAAATAGTTACTGTTTGTCTTTTATTCCTTTAAGTTGCTGCTAAACCCGCCCAGGGTTAATGGATCCCTCTGTTCACCCGGGATCCTCTTTGTTTGTTTTCCTTTCCTAAAATGTTTGCACAAGTTTAAAGGACTGCAGAAATCATGGACTGTGCATGATTCGAACTTCCCTTGTAAATAGTTTGCACCTTCTTAAAGGTGCTCCCTACTGGTTTTAGCCAAAGACACTTTGCGAAGATATTTGCCCTATTTGTTTGAGTTAAAGACACTTTGCGAAGATACCTTTCCTACCGGTTCTAGTTAAAGACACTTTGCGAAGATACCATGCCGGAACCTTTGCATGGGCCGGTAGGCTGAGAAGACGAGCTACCTTAGAAAGACTTGGTCTCCTCTTAAAGGGGATGTGAGAAACTGAACTTGAGAGAGATACTGTTGCAGAACAGTAATGCCATAATGATGCCTTGAAAAGAAATGTAACTGTTTTACATGCCGAGTTATATGTGTTGAAGTTGTTGAAATGTGAAATCTGAATAATGTTTTGTAGAAAGGAAAGATGCAGAGAGCCCGTAGGGGTAGATGTAGAAGCCTGCATAGTTGAAAGTAAAAGAAGTAATAATGAAGGTGAGGATAGAAGGTAAACCCCGCGTCCCCATTGAAAAGTTACTTTGTTACTAAGGACAGAGAGTGAACCCGTAGGGGTTAGAGAGTGAGTCCTTAAAGGAGCCGAGTAGAGCGGGCTCAGAGTTCTTTAAATGAAAGGAATGTTATGTCTATACTGTGTATAGTAGCGAAAGGCAGTAGGCCCTGGCTGAACAGGGCGGTCCTGTAAAAGAAAGGAGAGGCAGTAGGTCTGGTGCCGTAGGGACAGGCGGTCCTGCAGGTTCACAAGAAGGAGAATGTAAAGTTGAAATGCCTTATAATGTGATTATAGGAAGGCCTTTGATAGACTAAGAGTGTGAGTTTCTTAAAGGCAATGTTAAGTTATTGTTCCAAAAATTGCACTAAGTAGAATACCCGGTTGGGTAACAGAAGTTATTTATGCTCTGTAATTTATAATGTTGATTATGTTTGTAACGTTAAAAGTGTCCTCACCTCCCATAAAGGGAAGCCTACTTAAGTATACTTACTGTTATTTGCACTCAACAAAATTGTATGTCTTTTTGCTAACCTGTATTGTTGTTTTTCTTCCCAGTCCCGGAGTACTGTGTTTAACCAGGGGGGAGTGCAGCGCCCCAGAGTCCTGGTCGTTGCAGTATCATGGCTCAGCCACTAAGGGGGGCCATGGTGCGTTCGATGGCACTGAAGGAGTTCTCTGAGCAGGTATCACAGTCACCAATACATTTCACAGCTGGGCCTCCGGGGGGAGCTAAGGGTGCTATTCATTAGGCCACTCCCCACCATAGTGGGTAAACTGGGGGTCAGGCAGGAAGTTAGGGAGAACGCTGACGGGATTGAACGGAGCAACACCCTGTGGCAGGGGGTGTTGTGAAGGGAGAGACTGTAGGGTCTCTGCCAGGGGTGGGATCCTGGCAGAGGCTTGGCATTGAAAGAACGTAACGGGTCCGCGCAGGCTCCTGGAAGCGGCGGGACTCAAGAAAGGACTAGAAGCGAGATAGATTGTGCTGAGTGAGAAACGAAGTCAAGCGAAAGGAGATACCAGTGAGGGTTGTGCTGAAAGAGGCAGCACCTTACTGAGGCGCACTACCGGTGGCCGGAACGCCGAGGAGGTAAAGAGTTTCAAGCGATACCTCAGACCTACGGCAGGGCAGTTAGCTTTAGGCGGACTGTCTCACGCATCACCTAGGAAGGCAAAGGGGGGTACCAACAGGAGAGGGGCGCAGATAGAGTCCCGGAAGATCTCCGAGCCTCCCCGTCATACGGGTGCGTTCCTACCATAGTATCTGGAGGGACGAGGAAGATCATTGCGAATTAAGTTGTTGTGAGGGAACACGAGAAACAGACACGACAGTTGTGGGGTACTTTCCGTAAGCACAGCAGGGAAGGACTGCAACACATAGCGCTAGAAGGAAGGCACCGATTTCCACCTGCAAGGAGAGCTCTGGAAGTGCCATTGGACCGGCCGGACTTGCGCAGCCTGGTGAGCCGTATTCTGGACTGAGGACCCAGAGAGCTTCAGTAAAGAGGTAAAGAGACTGCAACCTGGTGTCCTCGTTATTTACCGCGACCTGCACCCCACAACTGCACCGCTACACCGTTACTACACCACTTATTGCACCGGACGTCCCCCACTGACAGACAGGGCCACGGACCGGGTCTAGCCACCGTGACAACCCCAGGACTGAGACCTAGAGGCCCGGCTCCGGGTACCCCTCGGCCCTGCGGCGGTGTGGGGGCGCTCCAATATTCTCATCTACTCTCCAGATATTGACTCCCACCGGAGAGATGTTGGCAGAGTCTTCGACCTCTTACGGGCAAATTCCCTCTATGCAAAGTTGGAGAAGTGTATGTTTGAGCAGGAGTCTTTACCTTTCCTGGGCTATATCATCTCCGCTCAGGGATTGGCTATGGATCCTGCCAAACTACAGGCTGTGATGGACTGGCAAGAACCCCATTCTCTTAAAGCGGTGCAGCGCTTTATGGAGTTCATTAATTACTATCGCCAGTTCATTCTCCACTTCTCCACTTTGGTAGCTCCCTTGGTAGCCCTCACCAAGAAGGGAGCAAATCCCAAATTGTGGTCTGAAGAGGTCTCTAAGGCCTTCTCTTCTACTAAGTCGCATTTTGCTAGCGCTCCCATCCTACATCGCCCCGATGTAGATAAGCCATTTATCATGGAGGTGGATGCCTCATCCGTTGGTGCTGGAGCAGTCCCTTTCCAAAAGGATGCTCAAGGTCGGAAGCATCCTTGCTTCTTCTTCTCCAAGACCTTCACACCAGCGGAGAGGAATTATTCCATCGGGGACAGGGAGTTGCTAGCCATGAAGTTGGCTTTCTCTGAGTGGAGACATCTCTTGGAGGGGGCTCACTTTCCCTTTCAAGTATTCACAGACCACAAGAATTTGGTTTATTTACAGACCGCCCAGCGACTAAATTCTCGCCAGGCCAGATGGTCCTTGTTCTTCTATCGGTTTCATTTCACCCTCCATTTTCTTTCCGGGGAGAAGAACATTCGTGCCGACGCTCTCTCTCGCTCCGTGGTATCATCTGAGGAGGAGGAAGAGGAGCCTCGGCTTATTCCGAGAGCCTGAGAACTGTGGCCCCGGTTTCGCTAGAGTCTGTGCCTCCGGGAAAGACTTTTGTACCATCCAATTTGCATCCGGAGGTTCTCTCTTGGGCTCACTTGTCTAGGGTGGGTGGACATTTCGGGACCAAAAGGACATCTGAGTTACTGGCAAGGACATATTGGTGACCTCATATGGTCCGTGACGTCGCAGATTATGTTCGGGCATTTGTCTCCTGCGCCAAGAACAAGTCTCCTCGTTAACGGCCAGCTGGGTTGCTTTACCCTCTGCCGGTGGCAGATAGGCCCTGGGAGATGGTCAGGATGGATTTTGTGGTGGGCTTACCCAAGTCTCGTAGCTGCACCATTATTTGGGTGATCACCGACCATTTTTCCAAAATGGTGCACTTGGTGCCTCTTCCACGGCTACCTTCTGCACGGGCTCTGGCGGCGTTGTTTATCAAACACATATTTCGTCTACACGGTATGCCGGACAAAATTGTCAGTGACCGGGGTCCCCAGTTTGCGTCTCGATTCTGGAGAGAGCTTTGTCATCTACTCATCATTGAGTTGAATCTCTCCTCAGCATATCATCCCGAGACGAATGGCTTGGTAGAGAGGGCCAACCAGACCCTGGTCACATATCTGCGACATTTTGTCTCTGCCAGGCAGGATGACTGGGCATCCTTGCTACCGTGGGCAGAGTTTGCGCTTAACAACGCTGTAGCCGACACCACTGGTCAAACTCCTTTCCTCCTTAATTATGGCCAGCATCCGCGGGTTCCTGTGCCTATGCCCGTGTCTTCTGCTGACTCCAGGGTGGCAGACTGGGCAGTGGAGGCACGAGACATTTGGGACCGCACCCAGGATGCCATCTGGGCCTCCAAGGAGAGAATGAGGTCCTCCGCCGATGCACATCGGCGCCCTGCTCCGACCTTTGCCCCTGGCGACTTAGTGTGGCTCTCCGCCCGTAACATCAGGCTGTGTGTTGAGTCCGCTAAGTTTGCACCTCGCTACTTGGGTCCCTTCAAGGTCCTTGAACAGGTTAACCCTGTGGTCTACCGTCTGGCCCTTCCTCCACGCCTAGGTATCACCGACACCTTTCATGTGTCCCTCCTTAAGCCCGTATACATGTCCCGGTTTTCTGACTCATCTACCGGGACATCGGGTTCGTCTACGGACGATTACGAGGTGAACGCTATTTTGGGGTGCAAGGTGGTACGTGGCAAAAAATTTTATTTGGTGGACTGGAAGAGTTATGGTCCTGGGAGCCTGCTGAGCACATTCAGGCTCCGCAGCTCATTTCTGCCTTCGAGTGTGGCGAGGCCATGTTGGGGGTCGAGTTCCCACCTCTGCACAGGGGGAATCTCGGGCCATCTCCGCTGTGGTCTCCCATTCTTCTCCTGCCACAGTGGAGCCTGCTCAGTGGAGATGTCAGTCCCAGCATCTCGCTCAGTCTGACTCTGTACAAAGGGTTACTGCTGCTTTTCCAGCTTCTGCCATTGAAGTCAGTGCTGGGCAGCGGCGAGCAGACGCTTCTGGGACTAAGTCCTGCTTTTCTCGTTCTGAGCATGCCCAGAGTAAGATCTCTCAGTGGAGATCGAGGGTCACATGTTCAGATACTGCAGCTAAATCCATTGGTCCTCCAGGAAGGTCCTGAAGGTGCTCAGGCTCTGTAGCAGCCTCTCATTGGTCCTTCTAGGAAGGTCCTGTACTTGCTGCAGCTATTTAAGGCTCTCATGACCGCACGGCCATGCGCTAGAATTGAATCTCTTACGTGCATGCGCCAGTGTGGTCATTTATGTGTGTTCAGGGACTCGGCTGAAATAAGCCCCTAGAATGTCGGCACCTCCGGCGAGGAGATTGTGTGCATGGATTTAGGGCCCCGGCTGAAATTAGCCCCTAGCATACCGGCTCCTCCGGTGAGGAGATTGTATGTTTGCATGACCACTGACTGCTCTCTGATGGGCAGTTTACCTGTGCTCCTGTGAAGTCTAACAGGGCGCAGAGCTTTCCTTTCTTGGCTACTCTGTGAGGTAACACAGCTAGTCTATACCGCCAAATAGTGCCACCATTTACTAGCAGCAGGTTTCCCTGCACGGTGGACCCCGGGCTGCAAACGCATCAATAATAATAAACATCTATATTTACTCAGTGCGTTCCACTAGCCCTAACAGAGTGCATTATACTATATTGAGGACTATCTGGTGCATTATACTATATTGAGGACTATTTGGTGCATTATACTATATTGAGGATGATCTGTTGCATTATACTATATGGCGGCCATCTAGAGGTCTAGAGGGGCATCATACAGTGTGGGGATTACAGTGCTGGAGCCATCAAACAGTTTGGAGGCTACTAAGGGGCCAGTATGTGTGGGTGGTACTATACAGTGAGGGGGCATTAAACTGTGTACAAGAGCATCATACTGTGTATAGGGGAGCTGTACAGGGGGAGACTCGGGACATTATTAAATGTAAAGTGGGCACTTATTGTTATAGGGGAACTCAGGTTACTGTGACTATCAAAGGGACACACAGGGCAATATTACTTTCTAAAGGGCAAAATGTGGGCCCTGTTTTCTAGGGCACTTGCACCCAGCATTACTATATTATAGGGGGGTGCCTTAGAATTTAGAGGGCACACAGAACCACACAGCAGGTGCAGTAATAGGGACACATACGGCGGCAGTGGCTCAGTATTGGGGTATCAGGGGCAGTAATAGGGACACATACGGCAGCAGCGGCTCAGTATTGGGGTATCAGGGGCAGTAAAAGGGACACATACGGCAGCAGCGGCTCAGTATTGGGGTATCAGGGGCAGTAATAGGGACACATACGGCAGCAGCGGCTCAGTATTGGGTATCAGGGGCAGTAATAGGGACACATACGGCAGCAGCGGCTCAGTATTGGGGTATCAGGTGCAGTAATAGTGACACATATAGAAGCAGCGGCTCAGTATTGGGGTATCAGGGGCAGTAATAGCGACACATACGGCAGCAGAGGCTCAGTATTGGGGTATCAGGGGCAGTAATAGCGACACATATGGCAGCAGTGGCTCAGTATTGGGGTATCAGCAGGATGAGGAGTTTGTGCAGGTTGGGAATAGATGGTGATGAGGCTGGAATATGAGACGTGAAATGTGTCTTTCTTGTATTCTCTGCAGCCGAGTCCTGGCTGGAGAGGTTGTCATGTCGGTCTGGGCCAGATGGAAAAGTGACGACTCCATCATAAAGAACGTCAGCAGTAAGTCATTATCTGTATCTGTGCTGTGATCTACTGCATGTTCTGTAGGACTGGTATCTACCACTGACCATATGGCGGTAATATCCATATTGGTTGTTATATAGAGATTATCTTTAGTAACAGCACGGTCATCTGCTGAGGTTCTCCTCCACTATTAGGGTGCGGCACCGAGTTGTAATCAAGGTTACCTGGTTAGGGGCCCACTCAGAAGCTTCGCCCCCCTGAACCAAAACCCTAGCTATGCCTCTGCTTGCCGTGCAACTGGATACCTGGATGCCGGTAGCAGAGACGGGTGCAGTCGGGGATATCAGGGAATCCATGCGAGTAGACAAGTTGCGCAGATAAGTCGCGATCCTGTCCTGTTGATCCCTCAGATGGGTAACCTCTTGACATAGCTCCACAGCCAGAGGTACCTGGGATCCGGTGGGTTCCATGGCCAGAGCAATCTGTATCGAATGGAAGCGGAGGCACAGATGGTGAAGTTCACATTCATTTTTTATTGATATTTTTGTGGAACCTCGGCTCCAAAGGAGCCCTTGAACAGGGTCAAAATGGAATGCCTGGGGGACACGGGTGCTACCTTCAGTTAGACCCCGGACACGTGACAGCTGTCCCAGCGGGACAGACAGACGAGCAGGGTTAACAGATGTCGTGGAGCTGACACAGGTGGTACTGGCTTTGTCCAGAGGTACAGATGGCTGAATGGCAGGATGTGACGGAACTGGCGTAGAGAGAACGGATGTCGTCCAGGATAGCCGGGTAACAGGTAGCTGACAGTCTGCAGAGATAAACAATGTAGGCAGAGAACTGGCAGAACACTTCAGAAGCTAAAGTACACACTAGACGAAACCGGAAACTAACAACAGAGGATACTTGTTGCTCCGGCACCCTACCTCTGGCAGAGGGGCTAGAAATAGTCATCACTAACACGCCATTGGTCAGAAGTACTTTTTGAAAAATGTGCGCTGTCTCTTTAAGAGACCGGGAGCGCATGTGTGCGCGACCTAAGCACTATACCTGAGAACCTGCTGGCCACGCGCCAGGAAGCAGGGGGAAGAGAGGAAGCAGAAGCTGCAGCAGGACGGCGTGGGGCCAGCACAGCCGAACTGGGACCCCGCAAAGGTACAGGACCGGGACCGAGTGTAACAACCGGAAGATAAATGGAACGACTGCTCTATAGGTAATAAAGACAATAGGGAAAAAGGCCAAAAGAGAGACAACCAAAGGTGGCCTGATGGAGGAGGTGGAAGTAGTGGCTCCTCTGTTAGCTCAATGCTGAGTGACCTAGGCAGGAGACCCCATAGCGGACATGGTGACAAAGGGTCAGTCCAGACAGAAGGAATGGGTGCCAGTGAATCACCACACCGTACTGACCATTGGGGATGGGGGTGGTCCAACAAAGGGGCAAATTTATCAGAGGAGGTGACGGAGTCGGATGACGGATGGTTCCAAAAGGGTTCAGCGACAGGGCCCGATTGTGACAGATGGTATGACTTTCAAAGGGGACTGAGAAGGGTCTCTGGTTGGTAAATAGGTGCCAAGGCAGAGGAGGGAGGTATGTGATATGGCAACTGGTCATGTGGTTAATGGGTGGCATGTATCGCAGAGGTGGATGGCCCTGTGATGGAAGTTTGAGCTTGTTTTCTCAGCAGATCTATTGCTGAGGGTTTACTATACAATTGGAAGGCTTCCAGGTGACTTGGAGAGATGTGTGGGTCAAGTCACCTACATACCCCACCCACGGGGGTGTGTCTGAACACCCAAGATGGTGCCTGTGTGTTTGTACTCGGGCGGCAGTGCTGGCTAATGTGAGCCAGAGTGAGGCGGCCTGTGATATATGCAGCGCCCCAGAGTCCTGGTTGCTGCAGTAATGTCATTATTCCACCAGGGGGAGTGGTATTACGTCTGATGGTACTAAAGGAGTTCACCTTGCCAGGTATCACAGTCACACACTACACTTCACACTCCAGTCCACCAGGGGGAGCAAAGGTACTATCTACTAGGCCACACCTCACACATGGGTAAAACTGGTGGGTTGGATAGGAAGTTAGGAATAAGCAGACTGGGCTTCGACCCGATAACATCGAGTCGGGAGCTACCTGGGTTAGACCCAGAGGGAACCTGTCAGGCAGACAGGGAAAGGAGGAGGAACATCTGAGCTGCAGACAGAGGTCAAGCACAAGATAGAACGTTACGGAGCTACGCCTGCACTCTATTGCGGCAGCATCCTAAGAAAGGACACGAAGCGAAGTATATTGTGGAGAGTGAGCAACGAAGTCACAGCACAAGGAGATAATACCGGGAGGAGTCCTGTCCCGAGATCGGCTGCCTCCTTCCGAGGCATGTAGCCGGTGGCCAGAACACCGAGGGAGTAATTGGCTCTACGCATTACTTCAGAGACCGGCAGGACAGTTAATTCCAAGTTGGCTTCCCGACCTTAATACCTATGAAGACACGGAGGCAAATTATGGGAGAGGGGCGTCTCTAGGATCCCTATAAATAAGCTCCATCAAAGGGTGACTCCTTTACACATCCACGTTCTGGTAGACGTTTTACTATTAAAGGACATTTTACTTGTAATTCCTCATTTGTAGTATATTTAATAAAGTGTCCTTGCGGTCTCGGATATGTTGGGGAAACCACCCAACATATCCGAGACCGCATTTCTAAGCATAAGTCTACCATTCGATGTGGGAGGACTCTCTTGCCGATTCCGGCCCACTTTCTACAGAATAATCATACTGTGGCACAGTTGAGGTACCAAATAATAGATCATGTTCCGTTGTCCAGGAGGGGGGGTGACAGGATTAAGAAGCTCAAGGAGCGTGAATCCTTTTGGATTCATACGCTACAAACTTTGTCTCCATCTGGTTTAAATAGGGAGTATGAGGTCTCATATTAACGTTTTTACATGAGGGTTTCTTGTGATGGTTTTCATCTCTCTATATGGATGCCCAACCTAGATACAACTATGTATTACTATTGAAGTCCTCCTGTGTAATTCTTTGATTCTATAACATTAGTCTATGAATGTTTATTAATAGACCAGATATTGAGTCAAAATTCCATATATGTGCATTGAATGTACAGATCGTTACGTTTATATAACGTTAATTTGATGCTTTCCCTCTTGTCTTGCAGTACACAAGCGGAACTTAGAGTTCGGGCATGGACTCCACTGCGCATGCGCATCATCTCGGCTTTTTCCGGTTTCTTTCGTTTCTCTTCGGCTTTTACCTGTATTCCCGGCGCACGTTTCTCACTTGAACTTTCACCCGGAACCACTTGCACCGTAATAAGGTAAATAGCCGCTCGCTCACATGTCAGCTTAGACACATGCCTTCTACACAGCGGTCACAGTTCCCCGGTCCTCCGTACTGGATACCCCGTTCATGTGTGACATTTTGACTAAGGTATTTATTCATGCGCATTCTCGAATACATGTTTGCCGATTAGTCACCTTTTCTGACACGTGATGTATTTTTTGCATATTTATTCCAACAGTGGGTTTCCATGCCCTGCTCTTCGTACCAGCAAGTATGGTTTTCTTTTCTTCTCGCTCACACATGGTGGTGTGGTTGTTGTTTTATTTTTTTATTAATATACTAACATTCTGGTCTATTTATACTACTATTTATACTTCTATACGTAAATACACATACCAATGTGCATGTATATACATATTGGAACTTCATTTTGACGTTTTTTTCGAATTTTCTCAGGCTGTTTTTTCTGGGATTGCCGTCATTTCTATAGGCTTATTGCGTCTATATAAATATTACAAGCCTCCTATAAACTTAACGTTTGTCAGAAGACTTTATTTCTATTATTTTCTATGTATTATTTTTTACGTTTTGTTTCAATGCATAGGGAGGACATGGTGGTAATGTTCTCTCTAGCTTCCCCTTTTTTTCCCTTGTCTTTTGTCTCTATATGGTGCTAAAACTATTCTTATGTATATTTCAGAGGGACATCTAATCTCTTGAAAAAGGCTTTTTACCCGAAACGTTGAGAAAGAAATTATATATGTCCAAGTAAAGTGTACAGAAGAACTTTATTTATTTTTGGAAACCTCATTTTTGGAAATCTTATTACTGTTGGAAATCTATAATAAACTCTGAGAATCTTTGAACTGCAGTGTGCCGGAGTTTTTCTCATATATATTATTGTTTTCTCCTGAGCACCTCGCATCTGTATAGTGAGCACCTTCTTCATCGTGGTATTTTCATATTTTTTGAGGGTAGCTCCTATTAGAATAAATGTCTTTTTCCACTCTATCGTATAACCAGGAAGAGGCTACTAATATTATTTCTCAAATTACCACATCCGGGACCTTTTTACATACCCCTTCTGAGGAATTACGGACCAGGGACTTTGAAAAAGATTTGAAACGTTATACAGCTCTGGACCTTCATAGTATAACCTTGTCAGAGTATCACCGGGTCCAACGTATACCTAGGGGTCTTAGGGTTCCTCTAAGACCCACCCTGTTCCAGGATAACACGGAATATTGTGGTAAATTTGAAGCGATTTTGAACAAATGCTCCATGGACCATTGACTTTTTACAAAAGGAAATTACAGAATTGAATTCCAGGATCTCGTCGACGGAACAACAACTCAGGAGTACATCTTCACCGGAGGATTTCAAGGTGTTGAAAGACAAAGTTGACAAATCTATATCTGATCTACGTGAAAATCTACAAATCAAGAAACAAAATAAATTTCTACGTGACACTGAGGACTACAGGAGTAACCAAGTGTATAAATGGCAATTTTCCACTTATTCCAGATATCGGAGACCAGTAAGACGAGACTACAGTCCATTTTCCACCAGCTCAGAGAGCGATTTCGGTACCTCACGCTCTACTTTTTTAGAACAGCGCCCAGGACACACTTACAGAGGAAAACGAGGAGGGGGCAACGGACACGGACAAGAACAACGCAGAATGGCGACCAGATCACAGGTAATGAAATTACCGATAACATTGTCTACAACATCTCCTCAACATGCCTATCCCCCTCAGAAATGACTGTATTACAGAAAGGACTGAGTATCTGTCCGGTCCCACGTTTTAATTCGTTTCAGTTAGATCAGGAATTATATTGTTTTTTCAGAAATGTTCGGCTTAAAGCCCATTTTTCAAAGGAATTGGCAGCTACTTCTACTTTACCTGATCATACTGGTTCTGAATTCACTTTGAGTGCCTTAAATTTGCGGTTACGTAGTTCCTTTCAACCTCCACATCTTTATCACCCAGTAGAGACATATATAGAACTTGTTAGAAATGACATTAGGAAGGTATTGGCATCCATAGAAAGGGGTGACTATCATGTAAAACACAATCTTACTATTGAAGAAAAAAAGGCTCTGTTATCTCTAAAGGAGAATAAACAAATTATAATAAAACCGGCCGACAAGGGGGGTTCAATAGTGGTGTTGGATCGAGATTATTACATGAGTGAAATTAGGACGCAACTTGGTGACTCAGACACATATCAGTCCATAAGTCACAACCCCACTTTTGAGATAAGTAAAGAAATTAAAGATTTAGTGACCTATTATACCACTACGGGGATCATAGACAAAAAGTTGGGAGAATTTCTTATTAAACAACATCCGGTAATACCGGTATTTTATACTCTCCCCAAGATCCATAAACATCCATTGAAGCCCCCAGGGCGTCCAATTGTTGCTTCTACGGAATCACTATTATCCCCACTAGCCATCACACTTGATAAAATTTTATCCCCCCTGGTACCTAAAATTAAATCCTACCTTAAAGATACAACAGACTTTTTGACATCCCTAAGGAGTATAGGAAAATTACCTATGAATTGTTTGCTAGTAACCATGGACGTTAATAGTTTATACACTAGCATCCGACATTCGGATGGAATTGAGTCAGTTATGTCCTTTTTGACCCGTCATACAGACTTTTCTGATCAGCAGTACAAATTTTGCAAAGATTCCCTTACCATGGTATTGACCCGTAATTTTTTCATGTTTGAAGATCAATTTTTTATTCAGAAGAGGGGGACTGCCATGGGAAGTAATATGGCACCCCCTTATGCTAATATTTTCATGGACCAATTTGAGTTATCGTACGTCTATACACACTCCAGTTTTGTCTCTTACGCCATTTTTTGGCGGCGTTACATAGATGACGGTTTTCTTATCTGGACTGGTGACGTAGATACTCTTTTGAATTTTCACAAAGACCTCAACTCCTGTTTACCAGGTTTAACTTTTTCATTATCCTATGATCCTAATTCTATGAATTTTTGGGATACGAGAGTTATCATTAAATACAAGTAGAATTATTGAGACGGACCTATTTGTCAAACCTACTGATAAAAATAGTCTCTTGAAATATGACAGCTGCCACCCTCATCACATCAAAAGAGCCCTTCCTAAATCCCAGCACGATAGGGTAGATAGGATTGTGTCTAATCCTGTGACTGGTAATCTCAGACATCAGGAAATGAATACCAAGTTTAGGAATAGGGGTTATCCCAATCATGTCCTGACACCCAAAAGGGATACAGTTAGACATGATTTACAACCAAAAGTACCCAGATTGGCTTTTGTCAGTACATTTCATCCTTTGAACCCTCTCATTAATAAGTGTATTTTCCAACATTGGGATATTCTCAAGAATGCGTACCCACAAGTGAGAGAATTTAATGTGAATCCAATCATTTGCAGCAAACGCTGCTCCAACATTAGAGATCACTTGGTCAGGGCAGATGTGGGCCCCAGTAATAGGGGATTGGTACAGAGAGTCCTATCTTCTCCACGGAATGGTACTTTTCCATGCCTAAGTTGTCTCCAATGCTCCAATATATCAAAGGGTGACTCCTTTACACATCCACGTTCTGGTAGACGTTTTCCTATTAAAGGACATTTTACTTGTAATTCCTCATTTGTAGTATATTTAATAAAGTGTCCTTGCGGTCTCGGATATGTTGGGGAAACCACCCAACATATCCGAGACCGCATTTCTAAGCATAAGTCTACCATTCGTATGTGGGAGGACTCTCTTGCCGATTCCGGCCCACTTTCTACAGAATAATCATACTGTGGCACAGTTGAGGTACCAAATAATAGATCATGTTCCGTTGTCCAGGAGGGGGGGTGACAGGATTAAGAAGCTCAAGGAGCGTGAATCCTTTTGGATTCATACGCTACAAACTTTGTCTCCATCTGGTTTAAATAGGGAGTATGAGGTCTCATATTAACGTTTTTACATGAGGGTTTCTTGTGATGGTTTTCATCTCTCTATATGGATGCCCAACCTAGATACAACTATGTATTACTATTGAAGTCCTCCTGTGTAATTCTGTGATTCTATATCATTAGTCTATGAATGTTTATTAACCCCTTCACCCCCAAGGGTGGTTTGCACGTTATGGACCGGGCCAATTTTTACAATTCTGACCACTGTCCCTTTATGAGGTTATAACTCTGGAACGCTTCAACGGATCCCGGTGATTCTGACACTGTTTTCTCGTGACATATTGTACTTCATGATAGTGGTAAAATTTATTTGATATTACCTGCGTTTATTTGTGAAAAAAATGGAAATTTGGCGAAAATTTTGAAAATTTAGCAATTTTCCAACTTTGAATTTTTATGCAATTAAATCACAGTGATATGTCACACAAAATACTTAATAAGTAACATTTCCCACATGTCTACTTTACATCAGCACAATTTTGGAACCAAAATTTTTTTTTGTTAGGGAGTTATAAGGGTTAAAATTTGACCAGCAATTTCTCATTTTCACAACACCATTTTTTTTTAGGGACCACATCTCATTTGAAGTCATTTTGAGGGGTCTATATGATAGAAAATACCCAAGTGTGACACCATTCTAAAAACTGCACCCCTCAAGGTGCTCAAAACCACATTCAAGAAGTTTATTAACCCTTAAGGTGTTTCACAGGAATTTTTGGAATGTTTAAATAAAAATGCAGGAAAGAAATATATCTTGGTACCGTGTTAGCCAGTAGATAGAAAAATAATATACCAGGTACATTCAGCTGCGTCACTTCTAATGTGGTGTACCTAATCATTTGTACTAAATGTCCAACTGGGGGTCTGTATGTAGGGGAGACAGGGCAGAAACTGAGAACAAGGATGAACTCTCATCGCCATACAATAAGAGAAAAAAGAATGGATATACCTGTGGCAATACATTTCTGTCTCCCAAATCATAACATTATGGACATGAAATTACTTGTATTAAAGGGTAACTTCAAATCGCAGAAAGACAGGAGAGTCTGGGAATATAAACTGATGACGACCTTTGACACTCTAAATGCAGGAATGAATGTGTCACACGGATTTATGTCTTTTTACATCAACTAATGAACTTGCCCATCAGACCATGTGGGGTCATCACAACAGAACCAGACCCTAATCACAGGACAATAAAACAATCCTTATCTAAGAATTGGCCCAATATTTATGGACGTAACTGTTTATCACCCATGGTAATTCTGCTTCATGCCACCTGGCTTATCCATGGTTTTTTTCCCCTCTCCCTTTTTTTTTTTTTTTTTTCTATACTATGTTGTGCATAAATATGTGATTCTTCAGAATTTGTTTTAGTCTTTGCCTGATGAAGAGACGTATGTAGTCTCGAAAGCTTGCAATTTGTTACCATCTTTTCAGTTAGCCATTAAAAGGTATCAACCACTGAGGACTCTCAATTCTAAATATTTTTAAATAAAAATGAGCATTTAACTTTTTTTTCACACAAAATTTACTTCAGCTCCAATTTGTTTTATTTTACCAAGGGTAACAGGAGAAAATGGACCCCAAAAGATGTTGTACAATTTGTCCTGAGTACGCCGATACCCCATATGTGGGGGTAAACCACTGTTTGGGCGCATGACAGAGCTTGGAAGCAAAGGAGCACCATTTGACTTTTCAATGCAAAATTGACTGGAATTGAGATGGGACGCCATGTTGCGTTTGGAGAGCCCCTGATATGCCTAAACATTGAAACCCCCCACAAGTGACACCATTTTGGAAAGTAGACCCCCTAAGGAGCTTATCTAGAGGTGTGGTGAGCACTTTGACTCACCAAGTGCTTCACAGAAGTTTATAATGCAGAACCGTAAAAATAAAAAATCATATTTTTTCACAAAAATTATCTTTTCACCCCCAATTTTTTATTTTCCCAAGGGTAAGAGAAGAAATTGGACCCCAAAAGTTGTTGTACAATTTGTCCTGAGTACGCTGATACCCCATATGTGGGGGTAAACCACTGTTTGGGCGCATGGGAGAGCTCGGAAGGGAAGGAGCGCCGTTTGACTTTTCACTGCAAAATTGACAGGAATTGAGATGGGACGCCATGTTGCGTTTGGAGAGCCACTGATGTGCCTAAACATTGAAACCCCCCCACAAGTGACACCATTTCGGAAAGTAGACCCCCTAAGGAACTTATCTAGAGGTGTAGTGAGCACTTTGACCCACCAACTGCTTCACAGAAGTTTATAATGCAGAGCCGTAAAAATAAAACAAACATTTTTTTCCCACAAAAATTATTTTTTAGCCCCCAGTTTTGTATTTTCCCAAGGGTAACAGGAGAAATTGGACCCCAAAAGTTGTTGTCCAATTTGTCCTGAGTACGCTGATACCCCATATGTGGGGGGGAACCAATGTTTGGGCGCATGGGAGGGCTCGGAAGGGATGGAGCGCCATTTTGAATGCAGACTTAGATGGAATGGTCTGCAGGCGTCACATTGCGTTTGCAGAGCCCTAATGTACCTAAACAGTAAAAAAAAACACAAGTGACACCATTTTGGAAAGTAGACCCCCTAAGCAACTCATCTAGATGTGTTGTGAGAGTTTTGAACCCTCAAGTGTTTCACTACAGTTTATAAAGCATAGCCGTGAAAATAAAAAAAAAACATTTCCCCCAAAAATTATTTTTTAGCCCCCAGTTTTGAATTTTCCCAAGGGTAACAGGAGAAATTGGACCGCAAAAGTTGTTGTCCAATTTGTCTTGAGTACGCTGATACCCCATATGTGGAGGGGAACCACCGTTTGGGCGCATGGGAGGGCTCGGAAGGGAAGGAGCGCCATTTGGAATGCAGACTTAGATGGAATGGTCTCCAGGCGTCACATTGCGTTTGCAGAGGCCCTAATGTACCTAAACAGTAGAAACCCCCCCAAGTGACACCATTTTGGAAAGTAGACCCCCTAAGGAACTCATCTAGATGTGTTGTGAGAGCTTTGAACCCCCAATTGTTTCACTACAGTTTATAACGTAGAGCCATGCAAATAAAAAAAAAAAAATTTTCCACAAAAATTATTTTTAACCCCCAGTTTTGTATTTTCCCAAGGGTAACAGGAGAAATTGGACCCCAAAAGTTGTTCTCCAATGTGTTCCGAGTACGCTGATACCCCATATGTTGGGGTAAACCCCTGTTTGGGCGCACGGGAGAGCTCGGAAGGGAAGGAGCACTGTTTTACTTTTTCAACGCAGAATTGGCTGAAATTGAGATCGGACGCCATGTCGCGTTTGGAGAGCCCCTGATGTGCCTAAACAGTGGAAACCCCCCAATTATAACTAAAACCCTAATCCAAACACACCTCTAACCCTAATCCCAACGGTAACCCTAACCATACCTCTAACCCAGACACACCCCTAACCCTAATCCCAACCCTATTCCCAACCGTAACTTTATCCCCAACCCTAACCCTAACTTTAGCCCCAACCCTAACTGTAGCCTTAACCCTAACCCTAGCCCTAACCCTAGCCCCAACCCTAACCCTAGCCCCAACCTAACCCTAGCCCCAACCCTAGCCCCAACCCTAACCCTAACCCTAGCCCTAACCCTAACCCTAGCCCTAACCCTAGCCCTAACCCTAATGGTAAAATGGAAATAAATACATTTTTTAAATTTTTTTATTTTTCCCTAACTAAGGGGGTGATGAAGGGGGGTTTGATTTACTTTTATAGCGGGTTTTTTAGCGGATTTTTATGATTGGCAGCTGTCACACACTGAAAGAAGCTTTTTATTGCAAAAAATATTTTTTGTGTTACCACATTTTGAGAGCTATAATTTTTCCATATTTGAGTCCACAGAGTCATGTGAGGTCTTGTTTTTTGCGGAATGAGTTGACATTTTTATTGGTCACATGCTCGGGCACGGGAGATTTTTTGATCGCTTTTTATTCCGATTTTTGTGAGGCAGAATGACCAAAAACCAGCTATTCATGAATTTCTTTTGGGGGAGGCGTTTATACCGTTCCGTGTTTGGTAAAATTGATAAAGCAGTTTTACTCTTCAGGTCAGTACGATTACAGCGATACCTCATTTCTATCATTTTTTTATGTTTTGGCGCTTTTATACGATAAAAACTATTTTAGAGAAAAAATAATTATTTTAGCATCGCTTTATTCTGAGGACTATAACTTTTTTATTTTTTCGCTGATGATGCTGTATGGCGGCTCATTTTTGTGGGACAAGATGACGTTTGCAGCGGTACCATGGTTATTTATATCTGTCTTTTTGATCGCGTGTTATTCCACTTTATGTTTGGCGGTATGATAATAAAGCGTTGTTTTTTGCCTCGTTTTTTTTTTTTTTTTTACGGTGTTCACTGAAGGGGTTAACTAGTGATATAGTTTTATAGGTGGGGTCGTTACGGACGCGGCTATACTAAATATGTGTACTTTTATTGTTTGATTGTTTTTATTTAGATAAAGGAATGTATTTATGGGAATAAAAAATTTTTTTTTTCTTTATTTAGGAATTTTTTTTTATTTTTTTTTTTACGCATGTGGGAATTTTTTTTTTTACTTTTTTACTTTGTCCCAGGGGGGGACATTACAGATTAGTGATCTGACAGTGTGCACAGCACTCTGTCAGATCACCGATCTCACTTACAACCGTGCAGGCTTACAAGCACCTGCACGGCACCCGGAAGTAATCCCTGCAGGACCCGGATGCAGCCCCGCGGCCATTTTGGATCCGGGGCCTGCAGGGATAGGAGGTAGGAGACCCTCGCAGCAACGCGATCACATCGCGTTGCTCCGGGGGTCTCAGGGAAGCCCGCAGGGAGCCCCCTCCCTGCGCGATGCTTCCCTGTACCGCCGGCACACCGCGATCATGTTTGATCGCGGTGTGCCGGGGGTTAATGTGCCGGGGGCGGTCCGTGACCGCTCCTGGCACATAGTGCCGGATGTCAGCTGCGATAGGCAGCTGACACCCGGCCGCGATCGGCCACGCTCCCCCCGTGAGCGCGGCCGATCGTGCTGGACGTACTATTCCGTCCTTGGGAATTAGGGCCCACCCCACATGGACGGAATAGTACGTCCAATGGCAGAAAGGGGTTAATAGACCAGATATTGAGTCAAAATTCCATATAAGTGCATTGAATGTACAGATCGTTACGTTTATATAACGTTAATTTGATGCTTTCCCTCTTGTCTTGCAGTACACAAGCGGAACTTAGAGTTCGGGCATGGACTCCACTGCGCATGCGCATCATCTCGGCTTTTTCCGGCTTCTTTCGTTTCTCTTCGGCTTTTACCTGTATTCCCGGCGCACGTTTCTCACTTGAACTTTCACCCGGAACCACTTGCACCGTAATAAGGTAAATAGCCGCTCACATGTCAGCTTAGACACATGCCTTCTACACAGCGGTCACAGTTCCCCGGTTCTCCGTACTGGATACCCCGTTCATGTGTGACATTTTGACTAAGGTATTTATTCATGCGCATTCTCGAATACATGTTTGCCGATTAGTCACCTTTTCTGACACGTGATGTATTTTTTGCATATTTATTCCAACAGTGGGTTTCCATGCCCTGCTCTTCGTACCAGCAAGTATGGTTTTCTTTTCTTCTCGCTCACACATGGTGGTGTGGTTGTTGTTTTATTTTTTTATTAATATACTAACATTCTGGTCTATTTATACTACTATTTATACTTCTATACGTAAATACACATACCAATGTGCATGTATATACATATTGGAACTTCATTTTGACGTTTTTTTTCGAATTTTCTCAGGCTGTTTTTTCTGGGATTGCCGTCATTTCTATAGGCTTATTGCGTCTATATAAATATTACAAGCCTCCTACAAACTTAACGTTTGTCAGAAGACATTATTTCTATTATTTTCTATGTATTATTTTTTACGTTTTGTTTCAATGCATAGGGAGGACATGGTGGTAATGTTCTCTCTAGCTTCCCCTTTTTTTCCCTTGTCTTTTGTCTCTATATGGTGCTAAAACTATTCTTATGTATATTTCAGAGGGACATCTAATCTCTTGAAAAAGGCTTTTTACCCGAAACGTTGAGAAAGAAATTATATATGTCCAAGTAAAGTGTACAGAAGAACTTTATTTATTTTTGGAAACCTCATTTTTGGAAATCTTATTACTGTTGGAAATCTATAATAAACTCTGAGAATCTTTGAACTGCAGTGTGCCGGAGTTTTTCTCATATATAAATAAGCTCCAGGCCTACCCCGTCATACGGGTTGTCCTATCCATACCATCTGGGGGACAGAGAGAGAGAGAACATCAGAAACATTCACGAAAGTTGTGAGGACTATCCCGTGGTGCTCAGCAGGGAGGTACGAGGTACTACAACACACAGGCGCTAGTAGGAAGGCTACTGATTTCCACCTGGATAAGGGAACTCTGGATGTGCCTTTGGACTGGCCGGACTTTGCCTGCCCTGTGAACGGTACTCTGGACTGTGGACGCTGAAGTCTTCAGTAAAAGGTAAAGAGACTGCAACCTTGTGTCTTCGTTATTCATTGCGCCTTACAACGTCCACCATCACCACCTACACATCTGGGAAGCCCTGGGGACATACTTCACCTGTGGGAAGGTATACCATCTAGCTGCCATTCCATCACCCCAGCGGACCTCTAGCAGTGTCAGTCACCCTGACCGAATACCACAGGTGGCGTCACGAACACCTTACAAAACAACTTCACGTTTAATTGGATGCCCCTCAGAAGGGTCACGGACCGGGTCGGGCCACCGTGACATCCCCAGAACCGAGACAGAGGGACCCGGTACCGAGTACCCCATTGCCCTTGACGTGGGGGCGCTCCAATATACATCTGGAGAGGACGCCTCTGAGGATATAAGAGGTATCGGGGAACCTGTGCGGTCTTCACGGACACTTAACGGACACTAAGCCATATTAGACACACCAGTTCTCAGAGAGGACCAGTGTCGGACTGGAGCACCTTGGGCCCACCAGAGAAATCATTCTTGGGGCCCATTATGTAGCTACATAGAAATAAAGACCACGAATTGTGTGGGGAAAACGCGCTAATATCAGAGTATAATATAAGGTAGTACACATCTTAATTATGTAGCAGGGGTTGGGGTAGCCCCTCATAGAATATAAAGTAGCCCCCCCTCATAGAGTAAAATGTAGCCTCCCTGATGGAATATAATGCAGCCCACCTCATAGATTATAATACAGTCCCCCTCATAGGGTATAATGCAGCCTTCCACAAAATATAATGCAACCCTCTCATAAGGTATAATGCAGTACCCCATAGAATATAATGCAGCCCCCCTCATAGAATATAATGCAGCCCCATTCATAGGGTATAATGCAGCCCCCCACAAAATATAATGCAGCCCTCTCATAAGGTATATTGCAACCCCCCCATAGAATATAATGTAGCCCCCTCATAAGTTTTAATGTAGCCCTCCTCATATAGTATAATGCAGCCCCTCCACAGAATATCATGTAACCCACTTAGAGTATAATGCATCCCCTTCATAAGGTATAATTCAGCCCCTCATAGAATATACTGTAGACCCTCCCCTCATATAGTATAATGTAGCCCCCAGAATATAATGTAGGCCCCTGAGAGAAAAATGCAGCCCCCACACAGAATATAATGCAGCTCCCTAATAAATTATAACGCAGCCCCCTCATATAGTATAATGCAGCACCCCTCATAGGGTATAATGCAGCCTCCCTCATAGGGTATAATGCAGCCCCCCTCATAAGGTATAATGCAGATCCTCCACCTCCATAATTGTTCTCCCCCTCCAACCCATCATTGTCCTCATCACCACCTTCATCATTTCCTTCTCACCCACTACTCCTATCATTGCACTTTCCACCACCTCTATCATTGCTTTCTCCCCCACTACCAGGGCTGCCACTAGGAATTTCGGGGCCCCATATTGGCAAAATTTTCGGGGTCCCCTTGAAACTCCGCCCAGGCTACACCCCAGCCCCGCCTCCACCCCTCGAACCTTACACAGTCCCACCGCCCACTCATAGAAAAACTCCACATCTGCACCACGTCCTCATCAATCACACATTAACAGTTCCCATCACCAAATCACACATATAGCCAGCAGCTTTTGTTTTGGCCAAAAGATTTTTTTAAGCCGCCACCACAACAAGGTAGACTCTTTTGGCCGGCCCTACTCTACTCTAACCTATTAAACATCGGTTAACATATGCAATACAATTTAGTTACATTTTTATTTATTTTTCAATTTTTAAAATTACCAATAATTTCACATACAAGGGACAAATACCATCGCACCATGACCATACCACGTATTACCATTTAGAACAGAGATCACAACAAATATAGCAAAATATCCGGACTGAGAGGGGCCGAAGCCCTGCTCTCTCCGTATACACATAAATGAAACCACACTGGTCATGCGTGTACTACTCCTAAGAACATATAAATAAACTAAAGAACATGGAGTACAAAAACACTAGCAAATTGAAAAAGTAAAACATAAATTTTATTGCTACATTTTAGCAGGAGGACCTAGGACACTTGTAATTATGGGTGAGTGATGGCAACCTATTGAGCTGTGTAGGGGGTTTGAGGGTCTTATTCTGGTGGTAATATCCATAAGAGGCTTGTGTACAGAGCCTGGATGTTGGATCCATTTTGAATCTACTTATGTTTACCTCCCCCCTCATTTGGTGCTGCCATACTAGCCCCTATTTTGTATTATTCTTGGTCCATTCAAGCCTGCTGTGCTAGCAGGTTCCCAGTATAGCTCCTCTTATTTGTTTATTACCCATTTATTTGGCTGTTTTTGCATTATGTATATTTTAAAATGTAGCAATAAAATTTATGTTTTACTTTTTCAATTTGCTAGTGTTTTTGTACTCCATGTTCTTTAGTTTATTCACATATTACCATTGTTGAGGGAGGATCTAAATTGATCCTTCACGGTTAACTCAGTGATTTCCAAATTAATCGACAGGGCGTTGCCGGCAACTGAAAATGACCAGACAGAGACGTGTGCCTCTGTATGGGGGATCGAGCAGATCTCTGGCCCCCATTTTATTCTATATCACTTTTCATAGTCATAGAAATTATACTTCAACCAATCAGCATAAGAACACACTCACAGTTCTTAACCTATAAGAATGCAGGAAAAACTTAACCCATGAGTATACAGAAAAACCGGAGAAAAACATATACTCACAGGTGCCTCAAAGTCTTATCTAGCGATACACCCCCGAGTCCCTTCCCTGGCTCGAGTCCGAAGACTCAAGGTCTTTATACCAATTATGAACAATAGCCTAGTTGAATAACAGGCTTGTGAACAACAAGATAAAGTTACTTCATGGCAGCTATAACCTTTTACCTAATTAAATAACAGAATTTATCTTTAAGCAACAAGAAAATGGAGTCGAAAAGCACAAAATGGAGAATCGTTCTTAATTTGTCCCTTCACATTCCCCCCTAGATAAATTTTGTTAATTAATGTCCAGCATCAGAGGTACTATCCCAAGCTCTAAGCTCGAGGAGTACTGGTCTTCACATGACTGGTGCCATGTTACCAGCCATGGCTGTTGCGGCGTACCCGTCCCCCCTGTATACTAGAATTTACGAATAACAATTGTTGATGACAATAGTGGGGATCTTTTGAAGATAGCCATGCGCTTGGCTCCAACATCTTCATCAGATAACTTTGTGAAATCGGTGTAGAGAAGAGCAGGGGTGGCAACGCTTTTGGTATCATCATTAGTTGTCTTAGTGCAGAGTTTCCTAATACATACAGAAATACACCAAAGAACAAGTTTTAGTATTACATACATGACAAGGATAAAGGCAGCGATGTGTAACAAACTTTACAAGATTCCAGCTATCCAGCCCCCAGGTCCCTCAAACCAATTGGCTGGATTAAGAAAGGAGAAGGTGTCTGCCCACCAACTGTCCTTATTACGGTCATTGTCTTTATCATATTAATCTCTGAGTCTTTGAATATCCTCGAACTTTAACTTCATTGTGCTATTGGGATCTAAATAATGACAGCATGCGGGTCCAATAACCTGACACATACCACCCTGTGCTGCTGTTAAATAATCCAGTAATACAGTATATTGATTAGTGACTATGAAAAGTTGGTTTTGGACAGCTACAGTAGTATTAAGTATATCCAATATATCCCAAATTTGATCATCTAGAAAATCTGTGGCCCTAACCAATTTATCCCACATTTGTGTAATCATAGGGTAAATGAAAATAGAACTGACAATTTTATTGGCTATACCCATCTGTACTACTAATCTTTCATGATATTGTACAAACTTATTACTCAAGGATATTGGGGAATTTAGGCTGTCCCATGCGGTTACCAATATTATTATATGGCAATACGAAAAACCAAAACATTATGTCCCCTTATTTGCTACTAGTCTGTTTGACCAGCTTGCAGTGCGATACGTGGATCCACGTCGACCTTCCTTCCAGCTTTACTGACATAGGAATAATGAGGAGGACTTGGTAGGGACCGTCATACAAGGGTTCTAGTCCGTACTTTCTGACATGGCTTTTCACGACCACGAAACCACCAGACTTTAAAGTTGTGACAAGTGTCGGTTTCTGCTGAATCTGGAAAGGAAGAAAAAACTAAAACATAAATATTAGCAAGATTTTTACTAAGCTGAATAACATTGAACAGCACGGTCAGTTTCCTCTGATAACTACTGAGGCTGGAAATTTGCAACTGGGGGCCTAGCACCAAACAATATCTCATATGGGGATAGGCCATATTTTGCCTTAGGGGTAGTACGAATGTGGTACAGTACAATGGGTAGGAGCTCTGGCCATGGAGCCGTAGTCTCCTGCATGATTTTGGTCAATTGTCCCTTCAGTGTGCCGTTCAGCCTCTCAACTTTCCCACTGGATTGTGGATGGTACAGGGTATGGAGGGCTACAGTAGATCCAAACCTTGTCAAAACCTCCTGATACACATGAGAAGAAAAGGCCGGGCCTTGGTCACTTTCGACGACTTCTGGAACACCATATCTGCATATAACTTTTATCACCAGTTTCTTCGCTGTGGTTTTTGCAGTCATGTTGGTAATGGGGAATGCTTCTGGCCAACTGGAGAACATGTCGACAACCACCAGACAATATTCATACCTTCCAGACTTAGGCAACGTGATGTGGTCCACTTGGAGCCTTTGGAAAGGATAGTCGGGCTTAGCAAGGTGCTTCGGGGGTACACATTGAAGTTGACCAGGATTGCAGGTCTGACAGATATTACATGCATGGTTGAGTGCTGTCAGGACTATAGAAATACCTGGAGCCCAGTAGAATTTTTGTACCAGGGTAAGGGCCTGTGTTTTTTTTTTGTTTTTTTTTCCTCGATGTGTGGGCCCATGTGCCCACATGGCAATAGCAGGGTACATCCGCTTAGGGAGACACACAAGTTGGTCCTTTTTCCAGAGACCATTGTCCATACATGCTCCAGCAGCCTTCCACTGCTTCACTTCTTCCTTTGGGGACATTCTCTGCATCGTCATTAAGCGGTCTCACGGGGTCGGACAGAAAACCTCAGTCTGTTGTCGATCATCAGGTTCCTGTAGAGCCAGTGTTTCTTGTAACTGTTTACGCTGAGAGCGTGTGGTCACCATAGTTGGTATGGTCGGTTCAACGGGTAGGAGAGCAGCAGCTTTTGCTTGCATATCCACAAAGGCGTTACCAACAGTGTGTGGACTTTTCCTAGGACCGTGCGCCTTGACCTTGATAATGGCCACCTGGGTAGGTAGTTTGATTGAGTCCATGAGCGTTTTAACAGCTTCAGCATTTTTCACTGGAGTTCCGGCGGTAGTAATAAACCCTCGATTGGCCCATAGGGCTCCGAAATCATGAGCAATACCAAATGCATACTGTGAGTCCGTGTATATATTAGCCCGCCTGTCTTTGGCCAGAACACATGCAGTAGACAGAGCCTGAAGTTCTACTTCTTGTGCTGACAGTGAGGGAGGGAGTGCAGCTCCGTGCACTACAGTATCTTCCGTAGTAACAGCATATCCGGTGTGGAATCTGCCAAATCATCAGCACATCTTAAACCGTCTTTCAGGGCATTGTAGAGAGGTTGCATTATGCGGGACGCGTCCGGTATCCACTGACGACAATAAGCACATAGTCCAAGAAAACGCTAGAGTTCAGTCTCATCTTTTGGAAAAGGAAGGGAGCTGATGGCTATTTTTCTTTCTTTTGTGAGGTGTCTGACACCCTGAAGGAGACAGTGACCCAAAAATATCACTTGACCAAGGCAGAACTGAAGTTTCGAGGCCGAAACCCGACAGTTCAGATCTGCCAGATACTTGAGGAGGCTAACAGTGGCAACAAAGGCTTCCTGCTCTGTTTGTGCACACAACAAAAGATCAGCCACATACTGAAGCAGCATGACATAGCGGTGATCTAACTGCCAGGGAAAAAGACACTCGCCCATATTTTTTGCAAACTGATTGGGACTATTTTGGGCCCCTTGTGGCATAACTGTCCACGTCAATTGTCGTCCCTGATAAGTGAATACAAACAGAACTGGCAATCTGGGTGTAATGGAATGCTGAAGAAGGCATTGGCAAGGTCGATAACTGTGAACCAAGCAGCATCCTGAGATATCTGGGAAAAAAAGAGTATGTGGATTAGGCACCTCTGGAGTTTCTAGAACAGTAGCTGCATTAACTGCCCGTAGATCTTGTACCAGCCGGTACACAGGGGGTTGGCCGGGTGAGGTCTTTTTCTTAACGGGAAACAAGGGTGTGTTACATGGGGAAACACAGGGTACCAGGGCACCATTATCGAGCAACGTTTGTATTTGCCCCCCTGAGGCACCGCTCCTGATCATATTTCAAAGGGTATTGATAGACTTTGGGAAAAGGGGCACCAGGTTTGAGAAACACTTTTACTGGTTCTACAGGCATTATTGGGGGTGGATCTGGGCCTATCAGGGCCATCATAACCGTGGGAAGGGCGTGTAGGATACAGATCTCATTGTGTTCATCTGCATAGGGGTTATATAACGTAAGTACCAGCTGACCATCATCTTGGAATTGTATTCTGGAGCGAAACTGTGATAATAAATCTGCCCCCAGTAAATTTACCGGACATATAGGAGAGATTACGAACTGAACCGTGACTTCAGGGAAAGGTCCCACAGGGATAGGTTTTATAAGAGAATATTTATTGGGTCTGCCATCTACACCAATTAAAACAAGCTCTTGATCTGAGAATTGACATGACGGGGCTTGGGAGGGAGATTCCCAGACATAGGGTTAAAAAAGATATTGGATTTGTGTAAGGTAGGGAGGGCAGGAGCTGAAGTCTGTTACGTGGGCCACTGATAAGGAATGGAGCTGCGTCCTTGCAGCTGTGGGGGGGGGGGGCTGAGATTGGAGTAGGAATCACTGCGGCCACTGATTTAACCTTTAATTTCCCTGCTGATGCAGAACGGGCTAAATTCTTTTGAAAACTCTTTACTATTTTCAATGCATCATCCGGAGTGGAAGTCTCGATATTGGGTCTGACTGACATTATTGCCTCTTTCAATTCAGATTTAAGGCTGGACATCAAAGCTGCCACAAAAATGTGTGAATGGGCTTTATTATACAGTGAGAATCCCTGATCTTTAAATACTACCATAAGACGCCCATAGAACTTCTCGGCAGTCCAGGATATATTGGTGCCTTGGGGTTAAGGGGCATAGGGCTTACAGTCGGGAGTAGAGGCTTAATTTCCTGGGGAGGGACCATATTATCTAGCAGGGAGACCCCCTGTCCCAAATTTTTGATTGTTTGCTTTACCGACACATTATTCTCAATCACTTTCTCAGTTCCTTCTTGCACCACAAAACATCCAGTTTTTTGTCATAGTAATAGACAACTTTCCTTTTTCAACGTAATTCACTTCCTCTGTTGATCCTCAATTTGCTATATATCAACCACTCAACTTGAAGCAGGTGAATCTTTTACCAATCTTTCAATTACACTGATAATCAAACAATCTCTTACAAGTTTCCTTCTAAAACCAGGTACCATATTTCAACTATTGTTTAAACACAAATCTCCCAGCGGGACAGAAAATATAGAGAAACTTAAAACGCAGCTACGTGCCCCCTCCATACCAGAAGCACAGCAAAGATAAGAAAATCACAGCATTCCTCAACACAGAGAAAGCAATAACGCAGCTGTTTGACTCCCCCCTCCCATCGGGTATCTTAGAGATAAACACAGAAACGGAATACAGCAGTTCTCAGACTTAATTTCTTTCTACAAAACCTTCATCACACAATTCACATGCCAGAACACCTTAGAAAAACCCATAATTGAGAATATTTTCCCCGTCTTTGGGCTAACAATATCAGATTCATCACACAAATTCAAAGTCTTCTTTTCCTTCCACGGAAACTGATTCTCCTTTAGAGCTAAATATCCTTACTTTGTCGTGCATAGTAATAGAGCGGCCGTATAGTCTATTCCACTGGGTCTACCTGTCCCCCGCTGGGACAACCCAAAAACGCGGTACTCAGTGAAAGGAGGAGGGCGTCTTAGACTTTCCCTCCGGACACCTCTGGACATATATAAATATATAATTCCTGAGTTACGCATCCTACCCAATCTTCGATCACTTCACCGCGCCTGATTCTAACAGTGATCAGGAATTCAGGATATTTTGACTATAAAGAGAATTACATCACTGGTCAATCCGGGGTGTCCGTCCCTTATGAGGTACAGTTCGAGCACTGGGCTCCCAACGGAACTACACCTCTATATGATTCCACCCAAAAATCACCCCACCATCGGGGACAAACCTCAGATCCTCTTTGCAGCAACAAACACAGGATAACCACACCAAACGGTCAGGCTGGACAGTATAACTGCCAACTTACCGTGGTTGTTGTGGGGGATGATCAGTCCCAATTTTCCAGTGCCTGTGTCCGGTCCGAGGGTCCTTTGTCTTGTTGTCCTCCGGGGGGGGGGGGGCAGAGGCGTTCCTGTTTGGGGCCCCACGTTTTCGGGCGCCAACTGTTGAGGGAGGATCTAAATTGATCCTTCACGGTTAACTCAGCGATTTCCAAATTAATCTACAGGGCGTTGCCGGCAACTGAAAATGACCAGACAGAGACGTGTGCCTCTGTATGGGGGATCGAGCAGATCTCTGGCCCCCGTTTTATTCTATATCACTTTTCATAGTCATAGAAATTATACTTCAACCAATCAGCATAAGAACACACTCACAGTTCTTAACCTATAAGAATGCAGGAAAAACTTAACCCATGAGTATACAGAAAAACCGGAGAAAAACATAAACTCACAGGTGCCTCAAAGTCTTATCTAGCGATACACCCCCGAGTCCCTTCCCTGGCTCGAGTCCGAAGACTCAAGGTCTTTATACCAATTATGAACAATAGCCTAGTTGAATAACAGGCTTGTGAACAACAAGATAAAGTTACTTCATGGCAGCTATAACCTTTTACCTAATTAAATAACAGAATTTATCTTTAAGCAACAAGAAAATGGAGTCGAAAAGCACAAAATGGAGAATCGTTCTTAATTTGTCCCTTCACACCATCACAGTGACTGGATAATATCACATACAAGGGACAAATACCACCGCACCATGTCCAGACCACATATTACCACCACATGGTGACCAATAATACCACATACAAGGAACAAATACCACCATACCATGACCGGACAACATATTACCACCACATAGTGATTAAATACTACAATACTGATCATTAATAAAAAAAACACAATACTAATATCACCATAAGTGCTATTATACACAAGAGATCTGTACTAACAGTGCCTTGCGAAAGTATTCGGCTCCCTGGAACTTTTCAACCCTTTCCCACATATCATGCTTCAAACATAAAGATACCAAATGTAAATGTTTGGTGAAGAATCAACAAGTGGAACACAATTGTGAAGTTGAACGAAATTTATTGGTTATTTTAATTTTTTGAGGAAATTCAAAAACAGAAAAGTAGGGTGCAATATTATTTGGCCCCTTTACTTTCAGTGCAGCAAACTCACTCCAGCAGTTCATTGTGGATCTCTGAATGACCCAATGTTGTCCTAAATGCCTAATGATGATAAATATATAATCTGTGTGTAATCAAGTCTCCGTATAAATGCACCTGCTCTGTGATAGTCTCAGGGTTCTGTTAGAAGCAGAGAGAGCATCATGAAGACCAAGGAACACAACAGACAGGTCCGTGATACTGTTGTGGAGAAGTTTAAAGCCGAATTTGGATACAAAATGATTTCCAAAACTTTAAACATCCCAAGGAGCACTGTGCAAGCGATCATATTGAAATGGAAGGAGTATCATACCACTGCAAATCTACCAAGACCCGGCCGTCCCTCTAAACTTTAATCTCAAACAAGGAGGAGACTGATCAGAGATGCAGCCAAGAGGCCCATGATCACCCTGGATGAACAGCAGAGATCTAAAGCTGAGGTGGGACAGTCTGTCTATAGGACAACAATCAGTCGTACACTGCACAAATCTGGCCTTTATGGAAGAGTGGCGAGAAGGAAGCCATTTCTCAAAGATATCCATGAAAAGTGTTGTTTCAAGTTTGCAACAAGCCACCTGGGAGACACAACAAACATGTGGAAGAAGGTTCTCTGGTCAGAAGAAACCTAAATCGAACTTTTTGGCAACAATGCCAAACGATATGTTTGGCGTAAAGGCAGCACAGCTCATCACCCTGAACACACCATCCCCCACTGTCAAACAGTGGTGGCAGCATCATGGTTTGGGCCTGCTTTTCTTCAGCAGGGACAGGAAAGATGGTTAAAATTGATGGGAAGATGGATGGAGCCAAATTCAGGAAAATTCTTGCAATGCAATGGTTCACAAATAAGCGTATCCAGGTGTTAGAATGGCCAAGTCAAAGTCCAGACCTTAATCCAATCAAGAATCTGTGGAAAGAGCTGAAAACTGCTGTTCACAAATGATCTCCATCAAACCTCACTGAGCTTGAGCTGTTTGCCAAGGAAGAATGGGCAAGAATTTCAGTCTCTCGATGTACAAAACTGATAGAGACATACCCCAAGCGACTTGCAGCTGTAATCGCAGCAAAAGGTGGCGCAACAAAGTATTAAGTTAAAGGGGCCGAATAATATTGCACGCCCCACTTTTCAGTTTTTGATTTTCCACAAAAATTTCAAATAAGCAATACATTTTGTTCAACTTCACCATTGTGTTCCTCTTGTTGTTGATTGTTCACCAAAAATATACATTTGGTATCTTTATATTTGAAGCATGATATGTGGGAAAAGGTTGAAAAGTTCCAGGAAGCCGAATACTTTCACAAGGTGCTGTAGTATGCAGTGTCCTGGTACAGGTAATACAGTTATTACCGGTGACATTACAGTATACACAGGAGCTCTGTATATAGTGTCAGTGTAAAGGTAATACAGTGATCACTAGTGACATTGTACACAGGACCTCAATATACAGGTGTATAGGGCAGCACGGTGGCTCAGTGCTTAGCATTGCAGTGCTGGAGTCCTGGGTTTAAAACCCATCAAGTACAACATCGGCAAGGAGTTTGTATGCTCTCCCCGAGTTTGCGTGGGTTTCCTCTGGGTATTATGGTTTCCTCCCACATTCCAAAGACATACTGATAGGGAATTAAGATTGTGAGCCCCATCGGGGACAGTGATGTTAATGTGTGCAAAACTGTAAAGTGCTGCGAAATATGTTAGTGCTATATAAAGGTTATTATTATTATAATGTCAGTGTACGTCTCTAGGTGAAGTCCTTCATCTTCACTTTTCATCTTCATCCAGCACAGACAGCGATCACTTCTTCCAACCAGGGCTTGTCTCTGCAGAAAACAACACAGTTATGTAGAGCACCGCTTGCAGAACACATTACTTAATTTTTTCCCAACTTCTACACAACACCAGATGAAGAAAAAAAGGCGACATAGTGTCGCTCTGCACAGTAACAGGACCGCTGCCCCATTTAAAACAGTATCCTCAAAAAATAAAATAAATACATAACTGAAGTAATAATATCCCTTAATTAGCCCGTATAATAATATCCCCCATCCTGGCCCCCATGTGTCTCATTCCTGGCTCCAGCCATATGTTCTCCCATCCTGCCCTCATGAGTATCCATTCTGCCCCATGTGATGTCCCATCCTGCCCAATCTGTCCCATGATCCTGACCCATCTGTCTCCATTGTATCCATCCTGCCCCATGATTCTGCACCATGTGTCTACATCCTGCCCCATGTCTCCATCCTGCCCCATGATCCTGCAACATGTACAGTACAGAGCAAAAATTTGGACACACCTTCTCATTTAAAGATTTTTCTGTATTTTCATGACTATGAAAATTGTACATTCACACTGAATGCATCAAAACTATGAATTAACACATGTGGAAATATATACTTAACAAAAAAGTGGGAAACAACTGAAATTATGTCTTATATTCTAGGTTCTTCAAAGTACCCACCTTTTCCTTTGATGACTGCTTTAATAATAATAATTTTTATTTATATAGCGCCAACATATTCCGCAGCAGTTTACAATTAAGCGGGGACATGTACAGACAATAAATTCAATACAAGTTAAGACAATTTAAACAGTGACATTAGGGGTGAGGTCCGTGCTCGCAAGTTTACAATCTACAAGGAAATGGGGGGACACAATAGGTGAAAAGTGCTTGTTATTTCAGGTCTGGCAGTTATAGTAAATAGGGATTTTCATATAAAGCTGCATGATCCGTGTGTTTAAGTGCAATAGTCAAGTATCAAGTGCAGTTATCGTGTGCATGGAGGGTGTGGAGACAGATGAATAGTAGGGTGCAGATTCAGAATAATATTTGGAAGGAGGGAACAGGGCAAAGTTAGTTTACTGAGTAGTTGATGTGGTAGGCTTGTTTGAAGGCATAGGTTTTTAAAGCACGCTTGAATAGGTCAGGGCTAGGTATCAGCCTGATCGTCTGGGGAAGTGCATTCCAGAGAGCTGGCGCAGCACGAGAGAAGTCTTGGAGACGGAGGTGCGAGGTTCGGATTACGGGGGATGTTAGTCTTAGGTCATTTGTAGAACGGAGGGCATGTGTAGGGCGATAGACAGAGATGAAAGAGGAGATATAAGGCAGTGCAGAACTGTGGAGAGCTTTGTGGGTGAGAGAGATGAGTTTCTACTGGACCCTGTAGCGAATGGGTAGCCAGTGTAATGACTGGCACAAGATGGAGGCATCGGTGAAGCGGCTGGACAGAAATATGACCCTGGCTGCCGCATTCAAGATGGATTGGAGAGGAGAAAGTTTGGTAAGAGGGAGACTGATCAGAAGAGAGTTGCAGTAGTCCAGACAAGAATGAATAGGAGTGGCAGTAAGAGTCTTAGCAGTTTCAAAGGTGAGAAAAGGCTGGATTCTGGAGATGTTTTTAAGATGCAGGTGACAAGAGCGAGTGAGTGATCAGATATAGGGAGTAAAGGAAAGTTCGGTGTAGAATATGACCCCGAGACAGCAGGCATGCTGCTTGGGAGTTATGGCTGAACCCTCCGGAGTTATATCGATGTTAGGTAGAGTGAGGTTAGTAGAGGGGAGAAACACAAGAAGTTCAGTTTTGGAGAGATTTAGTTTCAGATATAGGGAGGACATGATGTTAGAGACAGCAGACAGACAATCCTTGGTATTTTGAATTAGGGTAGGGGTGATGTCAGGGGAAGAAGTGTAGAATTGGGTGTCATCAGCATAGAGATGATACTGGAACCCAAATCTGCTGATTGTTTGTCCAATAGGGGCCATGTATAGAGAGAAAAGGAGGGGGCCTAGGACTGAGCCCTACGGGTCAACATTACTAGCAGTAGACAAATCAAGACACAGTGGGGGATCAGAACTTGGGGTCTCAGTAGCCGTATGCCGTGACAGTAGCCGCCCAAAATCTGTCCCAAATAAAACATTTGCGTTAATATTTGCTGACACTCCCATCTCCCTCATTCCCCTCCTGGCGCCCCAGTCCAAATAGACTTTGGCGACGGACAGCGCCGGTTCGACACCTCTAATGGCGAGGGTTTTTCTTTGTATCATTTCCTGGGGGGACACCATCTCAGACTGCACTAGGGTCATCTCGGCGCCAGTGTCCCACAGTCCCATAGCAGTGGCGTGGTTTATGGTCACGGGCTGGAAATTGTCACGGGACCTACCACTATCCCCACCCACACACGACAGGGGACAGTTTGGGCAATGAGGACGGGGCCTTGGGGACAGGTGTGTCTGGGTTGGTTGCAAAGGTGTGTTAGAAAAAATGTATCTTAGTGAGGATTGAGAAGAAAAGCAAAAATAGAATTGTTTGGATAAAACAGAACTCATTTAATGTCCATTCAAAAAGAGTGATTACAAAAATGAAGAAAAAGTAAATTATAAGTTCATTACACAAATTCAAGTATTAGGTTAAAAAGAAAATGAAAGCAAGCAGAGATCTTACATATGGTCTTGTGGCATGATGATGTGTTCGTCCGTGTAGAGAGGCTCAAGGTATGAGGACTCCACCACATGCTGAGAAGAGACGGTTTATATACAAATCCGTCCCATAGGCTTTCATGGGTTTCTATTTTCTCCTACATAATATCCATATAAGGTAACCCAGTTTCATGCCAATGGTCTATACCATAAAAGTAGATTCCAGAATATTCCTTATCTTAGTTACACTTGTTTATCGGCTAGAAATAACGCTAGACATCCAAATATAGGTTGGGCTTCACAAACACCTCTAGCTTTTGACATGCAGAGGACAGATGGTCAATGACAAGACCTTCAGAAACTGTATCATACACTTTCCCTATACCCTTGGTTCTTTCCATATGTACGTGATTATATATATTATTATTGGATTTTACATTCCCCCCTGATTATGATTTGAGAATATCATAATTAACCCTAAAATCTTTCTCTCACCATTCGTATCACATTCATTCTTTATTCTGAAAACCTTGTATTAACATCTGTCTCGAATGTCACCTGAGTTTTGAAAACTAAAATTAGATTAGAGAATTATATTTTTCTTTTCAGCATTTCTCTTAAAATGTCATCTTCCTTTTTCATTTCTGTCTTTATCTTTTTATAAATGTTCTTAATTTTACACATAATAACTATTTGATATATTATACACAGCAAAACTATAATAAATATAATAACAATCGGATTAGATAATACATTTCCTACTGCCATCTTCGTTGAAGACTGTGACCAACTAGTTACTGATTTTCCTAAATTTTTCCACCAAGATGAGCCTGACATACTTGTCCATTCATGTTCAATATCATTTAAATTACCTTGCTCATGTCTGAATACAATTTCAGCTTCTTTTAATTGTTTTGTTAACAAATTTAACAAACCCTTGTCTTTCTTTATCTCATTTGTCCACATATTCCAAGGAAAATTATTTATTTGGGACAAATTGAACTGTATTGGAAGGATTTTTAGGTTTCTTGAACCTATTAATGTAATATTAATACTTCCTTCCTTCTTTGAGAGAGTTTTCACATTTCCCTCGATACAATATAAACCTATTGTCAGATTTTCAGCATGTACACAAGATGGAAAGTATGCAGAAACAACTTCTTTCTCTGACATAACTTGGAAACAAATCTTATTAGCGCTTACTGGTGTCACCAAGTCATGGATCGTGTGTACATTCTCAACTCTGGCATGACATGAGGTATGATTATTGAAACAGGAATGATAAATGACTTTATCCTGTCCAGGTAAACACATTACCTTAGAAACAAAATTTAAACATGAAGAAATGTCTAATTGTTCAGTGTTTGTTCCGTCAAATGCAAAATCTGTGTACTGTAATTGATAATATAGCAATTGTGTGTGACTAACAGGGATTCCCAGAACAGTTATAGGAACCAGGGTTTCTTCTCTTCCCGACACTGGAATCAGTGATGTTCCTACACAAATATCCTGGTCACATCCTAACCACTTATTCACCCACAAATCTGTATGATTTAATGCAAAACTATATTCTGTAGGCCAATTTCTCATTAGTCCTAAAGGAGTAATTCCACTTTATAATGCTTGTGCAATCATTTTCAGATTGGTGGAATATTCAATCTGGATTAAGTCCTGTAGTAGCATGTAATATTATGTCAGTGTCGTGTATGAAGTGTAGCTCAATACAGCATTTCACCCCATAACCCATGCAGATGTTTCCAGTAATATCTACTGAATTGTCCGGTATATCTTCATCTTTAAGGTTTTGTAAACTTGATCCTCTTGGTTTCCTCGAATGTAGAGTTCTTCTGAAAAGTTCATTCACTTCACTAGTGTCTGTTTCACGATGTAAGATGTCTTCTGCGTAGATCACAGTTGAAATAGTACATAGCAGCAGAAATGCGATTCCCATCAGATAGTAACTTTTCCTGGGAACTGTCGTCTTTTCTCGAAGGATTGGTGTTGAATCCCTTCCATCAAGGTCATGGTGTTCCGTATTCCAGCTCTTATTGGAATTCATTTCTTCCTATAAGAAATGCAGTATCATTATTTTGCAATATACAATTTGCATTGATCAACATGTACCCACACTCTTTGTTGCCTGCGGGTATTTTTAACCACGTTTGATGCTCGTTGCACAAGAATCATAACTTGTCCCATGGTTTCAATGATATCAAAGGGACCTTCCCAGTTACTTTCCCAAGGTCCATTCTTCCTGAAAGTTTTGATCATCACCTGAGCCCCTTTTTTGAATTTGGACTCATATGGTGGCTCCATTCTCTGCATTCTTGATGCAGCATGAGGAAGAATTGTTTTCAAATTTTCCTGCAACAATTGCAACCATTTGGACCTTGCAACAGCATCTTTTTGAGATGTAGACAAAATTGGTTCATGTGGAAAAATCAATGGCATTTTTCTTCCTGTCATTAGTTCAAAAGGAGTGAACTGAGTTGTGGAAGAAGTTGTTCCTCTCACACTCAACAATACAAAAGGTACGGCATCAACCCAAGTATTGCCTTTGTCCAATAGCATCTTGGCAATTCTGGATTTTATTGTCCTATTCATCCTTTCCACAATACCAGCAGACTGTGGATGGTAAGGTACATGGAACTGTTGTTGTACCCCTAGAATAGTACAAACGGCTTGCATGATTTTTCCTGTAAAGTGACTTCCTCGATCAGAGGAGATCATTCTTGGGATCCCCCAAGTACAAAAGACATGATTAACTAATGCTCTAGCTGTAGACAAAGCATCATCTTTTCTGACAGGTAAAATTTCAACCCATTTGGAAAAAACATCTACCACAACCAATGCATACCTGAGACCATTTTTACCTGATGGTAACGGACCAATGTAGTCGATTTGTAGTGTAGACCATGGACCATCTGCAGGTGCGGTTCGGAGTAGTGGCGGTTTCTGTCCTTTTGGTCTTGGATTAATTTGGGCACAAATGAGACATGATTGGACAATACTTTGTACTGTCTCTTCCATCTTTTCCCAGTAAAATTTCTCTCTGAGAATGTCTAACAATTTCTGTTGGCCCAAATGACCCAAACTTTCATGATTATATTTTGTGAACTCAGCCTGTAGATGTTTTGGTACAACAGGACGCAACTCCCCGTTTAAGTCATGACACAAAACCCCGTTTTCACAAACAAAGGGAGGTTTTGGATCAACCCGGGAAGCAACAAGAGATGTGTCTTTCTCCTGTTCTTCCGCAAAAGAAGGGATATGCGTGTCCGTTCTTTGAACTGCTAAAAGCTCAATAGTCTCTGGTTGAAACACTTCTTCTCCTGTCAGGGCTGCCTCTTTGGCTAACCTATCTGCAGTAGCATTTCCTACAGATAATTCATCATCAGTTTTTTTATGGGCTGGTACTTTGACAATAGCAAAACCATTAGGGGTTTTTGATGCTATTTTGAAAATTGTTTTCAGTGTGTCACTATGTACAAGAGTCTTATTTGAAGAATCTACATAGCCTCTTTTTTCCCAAACTGGCAAATAATCTGTCAGTGATCTAACAACATAGGAGCTATCACTGTAGATTACAATGGGACACTGATCATCAGCTTCGTTCAGCTGTAGCACCATTTTCACTGCTTCTAGCTCTGCCCTTTGAGCTGAAAAATGACTTGGTAATTTGTGTTTTACTACCTGTTCTCTTTTAGGATAAAAAATGGAATATCCTGCATAGTAATGTCCATCTGCATAAAATCTGGAACCATCAACAAAAATTGGTTCATCTGTTGCCTCTGCCTTCCATCTGAAAAGCGATGGACATGGATCCTGAAAAGACTGCAAACAATCATGAGTTTGTCCTTCATATTGCATCAACTGAGGAAGAACATATTTGGCTTTGTAATCTACCTCAATTTGTTTGGGAGACAATGACAATAACCAATGAGCAAATCTCTGATGTGACACACCTGGGATATTATTCTCAAAGAGAAGTTTTAGTGTAGAATGAGGAGTTTGCAAAGTAATTTTGTTGAACCCAACAATGTGTTCAGTTGCTTTGACTGCAAAGTACACACCTACCAGGTGTCTTGCACATGTCTCAAACCCTCTTTCAACAGGTGAGAGAAGCTTAGAAAAATAGCCCAAAATTCTCCACTCTTCTCCTTGCAACTGTAGCAGCACAGCAGACACAGAAGTCTCTGATGTGTGCACTTGCAAAGCAAATGGAGCCGTAGGATCTACTGTGGACAAAGCAGGTGCAGTTTGTAAATTCATTTTCAATTGTTCAAATGAGGTTTGTTGTTCATCACCCCAAGGACCAAAATACTCACTGTTTTCATTTTTTAAAAGATCATACAAAGGCCTGGCTTTGTCTGCAAAATTCTCAATGAATTCCCTTGAAAAATTTATAAGACCCAAGAAATGTCGTACTGCCTTGTATGATGTTGGAACTGGCAAAGAAGCAATTGCATCGATCCGTTCCTGCAATGGTTGTCTTTTACCTGGGCTCAACAATACCCCTAAGAATCTGACCTCAGTCTGCAGCAATTTGACCTTTTTTGTGTTCAATTTCAACCCTGCATCATGCAGCAGCTCAAACAACTCTTTCAGAAGTGTAACATGTGACTCCTTATCATCAGTAGATAGCAAAATATCATCCACATACTGTAAAATACAGTCTGGCCTTGAAAATTTAGCTAATACCTTTGCCAATGCCTGATGAAATATACTCGGTGACAAATGAGCTCCCTGAGGTAACCTGCAAAAAAGGTATTGCTCATCCAAGAAAGTAAAAGCAAACTTGTATTGACAACTCTTTTCAAGAGGTATACTGAAAAAACCATTACTGATGTCTAGTACAGAAAAGTATTTTGCCTTTGCATTCAACCTTGCCATCATGTCATGAGTATCGGCAACAATGGGTGCTACATTGGGAGTATGTTTATTAAACATCCGCAGATCCAATATCATCCGATAAGAACCATCAGATTTCAAAACACACCACAAAGGATTGTTACTTACAGAATTAGCCTTTCGGATGACACCTTGTTTTAACAATTCCTGTATGATCTTTGACATAGACTCAATTGATTCTGGAGGCAATTTATACTGACGCTGAGGTGGGGGATCACGCCCCTCGACATTTACAATTACATCTTTCATGGTCCCTACTTCATTCCTGAACTGAGCCCAAAGAGAAGGAAAAAGCTGTACAATTTCTGTCAATACCTCATCACCACCAGTTTCAGGCCACAGATGATCCGTTGACACAACATCATTTAAGCAAATACTTCCAACATGGCTATAATCACTAGGATCAATGACTACAGGTTTACAACCATTAGAATCCTTCCAGATCACCTGATTTCCTAGATCAACAACCCATCCAAATTTCTGCATAAAATCCGTGCCAAGTATATTTTCAGAGTCACGACAATACCAAATGTCAATTCCTGTTTTGAAAGAACTAGGTATTTCCAATATCACATCAGTAACTAAGGTTGCTCTAGTTCCACCTTTTCCACTAAAACCAACAATTGTACAAACTGGTGAATCTGGTTGTAACTTCAGATCAAGATTTGTAACACTTAATTGAGCTCCTGTGTCAATGAGAAATACAACATTCTGTCCTGCTAGATTTACCTTGACAAATGGTCTTCCACATTCATCTAATGTAACTTGAGTCACAAATTCCAGTGGATGAGGTGTTGGAATTGTCTGTGATTGTCAGAAGGATGAAGGAGAAGGGAGAAGTCCAGTGTCCTTCTTGAAAACACTCGGCATTCTATTTCTGGACTCAGTCTCCTTAACTGTCATCTCTCGGATCTGTCTGATTAATGGTGCATATGGAGACTGCGTTTGTCTGTTGTCAGTGTGAGTGGGGGCATTAGACTGTAATGGAGGTGCAGAAGGTCTGGTGGATAATTTTGGCATGAGACCATTTTCCCTTCCAAGATTACCTGTCCCTTGTGTACCTGTCTCTGATTCTGCTCTCAAGAATTTTCTGCATTGCCACTTTAAGTGTCCAGGTATACCACAGAAATAACAATGGATATTGTTTCTTTGTGTAGTATTTTTACCTCTTTGTTCTACGTAATCTCTGCTCTTGAATGTTACTGTGGGTCTAAGTTTCAGCTGACTATCCTCTTTTCCATGAATTACAGCTATTTTAGCCTTTACCTGATTTTGCTTCATGGATCTCCTTACTCTGTCGATAAAAACCGTTGCTTCTTGCAATGATGGCTGAGTACTAGCCATTTGTTCTGAGGCAGGATCCAAATATTTGAACTTTTTCACAAAAAATCTGATCATGGATGTTGGTTCCTGATTAGGCCCAATTTCCATCACCATTCTATAGGCCTGCTCAAATTTTACCAAAAATACAAATGGATCCTCATTAATATTAGTTTTTAATTGTTCCAAAATTTCAGCATTCGGAGTGGCCTCTCCTGTGATGTAAGAATTTAATTGCCTAAGTCTGTCTTCTCTTGTACTATGTGTCAATTCATGGTTCTCATTTAATCTGGGTGTGGTCTGTAACCTTCTTCCCATATGTGAGGGTAACCATACTTTGAAAATCTTGTTTTTCTGTTCATCATTAAGATTGTATTTGTCTGTGTTTGATTCAAAAATGTCTGCATTGTAAAAGGCATCCATCTTGTCATTGAATTTTGGAATGTCTTTTGCAATTTTCATTAACTGATCGTGTATTTTTAGATTAATGCGTGCAGCTCTGTCATGGAATTTTTTCCGTTGCAATTCTTCTGCATGTAAATCTACCGATTCATCTAATTCTTGTGTGTCAGGTATAAATGATGCAGCATTGTCTTCTTGGTCTTTTGATCGTGTAACAACAGAAGCTTTTTTAATATCTTGTCTCAATTTGGACAATAATTCTGTTCTGGTATCAATTTGATCTTCCAATTGTTCAATATGTTCAGACAATATCAAACAATTTGGACAGTCAAAGTAATCTCCATCAGCTTCTTGTGTGACACCTTGTATGTCAGTATGATCAATGTCTTGTGTGATAGTACATATTTGTGTCTGTGTTTCAGTTTTATCAAAAACTAAATTATTGTACACTCGGACCATGTGCATTACATTCTGAAGCTTCCTTTGCAACTTTTTTTTATAGAAAAAAACTTCTTATCAATTTTAAGATTCTCTGCTTCACATTGATTATACAGACTAGACCATAATTGTGCGTTTGTATGGCTATGATCAAACTGAAACTGTATATTACTCTTTTTAGAAAATTCATGGATGAACTCCATTTCTCTCACCTATGGAAATTCTTTTCCTCCTGGATTGGTCCAATAGTCAATGGAAGATCCTCTGTCTTTATGGATTCCTCAGAGTTCCGTGTAGATGATACTTGTATCACGTATCCTCACTTCTGTGTGTAGGTTCAGTCTGACTTTTGTAACACGATATAGTAGAATTTCTGTGCCTTTTAACAACTCAAAACAGGTGTTTTAGCAAACTCCCCCCTGAAAAGGCTGAAATTCCTCACAGAAAAGACAAAAAATCAGATCTGGCTAAGGCTCGCCAAAATGTTAGAAAAAATGTATCTTAGTGAGGATTGAGAAGAAAAGCAAAAATAGAATTGTTTGGATAAAACAGAACTCATTTAATGTCCATTCAAAAAGAGTGATTACAAAAATGAAGAAAAAGTAAATTATAAGTTCATTACACAAATTCAAGTATTAGGTTAAAAAGAAAATGAAAGCAAGCATTGATCTTACATATGGTCTTGTGTGATGATGTGTTCGTCCGTGTAGAGAGGCTCAAGGTATGAGGACTCTCCCACATGCTGAGAAGAGACGGTTTATATACAAATCCGTCCCATAGGCTTTCATGGGTTTCTATTTTCTCCTACACAATATCCATATAAGGTAAACCAGTTTCATGCCAATGGTCTATACCATAAAAGTAGATTCCAGAATATTCCTTATCTTAGTTACACTTGTTTATCGGCTAGAAATAACGCTAGACATCCAAATATAGGTTGGGCTTCACAAACACCTCTAGCTTTTGACATGCAGAGGACAGATGGTCACTGACAAGACCTTCAGAAACTGTATCATACACTTTCCCTATACCCTTGGTTCTTTCCATATGTAAGTGATTATATATATTATTATTGGATTTTACAAGGTGACACCTTCTGGGTTCTACCCCTAGCCTGGAGAGGGGAGCCTCTTTCATTCTAGGGGCTGGGAAAAGAGGGTCAAGATGAGTCTTACCCCCTCTCCAGGTGCTGTGGGTAGGCCCGCTTGGCAGCTTCAGGGGCCCGGTTATTAGCAGTCATCTGCCAGCTGTCAGCATTCAAACCTAGCAGCTCCTGTGCACCAGTCGACAGCTCTTCCTTCTGAGCTATTCAGCTCGCTGGAGCCAGAGGGAAATGTCAATGAAACAAGGCTTACAAGAGGGAAACATCCAGGCTTACAAGAGGTTTTTCACCTGAGACATCCAGAGAAGCCAGCGCCTGAGATGTCCAGATGCTATCCTGGAAGGACGGGTGTACTGTCAGCATTCGAACATATCAGCTCCTGTGCATCAGTCAGGAGCTCTTCCTTCTGAGCTATTCAGCTCGCTGGAGCCAGAGGGAAATGTCAATGAAACAAGGCTTACAAGAGGGAAACATCCAGGCTTACAAGAGGTTTTTCACCTGAGACATCCAGAGAAGCCAGCGCCTGAGATGTCCAGATGCTATCCTGGAAGGACGGGTGTACTGTCAGCATTCGAACATATCAGCTCCTGTGCATCAGTCAGGAGCTCTTCCTTCTGAAATATTCAGCTCGCTGGACAGTTCCGTGCTTATCCAAATACTTGAACCTATGTTGTTGCTGATGTCTCCTCCCTGAGTTTCCTGTTGGTTACCACCCTGAGTTCCTGATTGTCTCATTCTGAATTCACACCCTATTTAAACCTGGCCTTGCTCTCAGTTCCTTGTGTGATTATTGAGCTACCTGCCTGTCAGGAAATAGGAAGAATTTCTTGTTGTCCCAATTACACTTCCGGAACTTTCCACTGCATTCACTGCCATACACACAAAGCCCTTTGCAGGCAGATGCCTGCGTGTAATTATGTCTCCCTCTACCCCCCCTCATTAGGTTTGTGTAAAGCTTTCTTTCTCACCCCTCCCTCAGGAATGTGTGAGTTACCAGAAGCGAGTCCTTTGCCTGAACCATGTGCTTTGTGTATGAGAGGGTTATTACAGATGAAATAACTTGACCCCAAGTAGTGATATAGGGGCAAAACTTATACTTTGATATCGGCCCCAGCAGAACCACACACCAGTGAGTTTTCTAGGTTCCAGAACCAGCAGAATCTGAGAAATGGATTTCTACTTAATCGGGTCATACAGCCACCCCATGTTTAGACTTAAATGTAAGCTAATCTTGTGAGAAGACATGTAATACTTTCATCATCCCTCTGTGAGCTTCCCCCCAAGAGTTATATTTAATAGAAGGTGTTGCATAACTTTCCAAGGGGGGCGTATACAGCCCCTCAGTGATGTCATGACCAGAGGGTATAAGATATTGAATCTCATTTTAGGAGAGAGTCTTTGCCCAGGAAGTCAGCTACCAGAGGCTGGGCAAATCTGCCCTGATGGATTGGGATATCTCTCCTCCTCCCCCCCACCACATGGCTTACCATTGTCTGAGATAACTGTGTTTTTCATCTTTAATCCCTTTGTATTTGTAATTGACTGTACATACTATAATTGTCTCATTTTGTAAGATCTTTTTTATACTTTTGTAAACACTGCCTTTTTCTTTTTGGAGTAAAAGCTATAATATTTACTAGTTTAGTTTTCCTTGTTCTTAAATGTACCCCTACGTCCTCTGAATTAAGTCAACGCTACTGATTCAGTTGGCTCCTGACCCGCTATTAATCATAAGTAATAGGAGCTGGTGGCAGAAAAGTGTCCTGAGCTTTTGGGGAGACCTTCAGCGACGGACAGCGTTTGATAATTGTATTTCCCGCCTGAGACTGGGAGTATTTATATCGCCCTCGCTGCAGCGTGCCCAATAGCCAATACACAGCAAGGCAGCCTTTCTGGTGACTATTTATCCTAGGTGCAGTTCCCCAGCTGACCTGCAAGTTCCAAACCGGAACTGGAAAGTGGGATATATTAAATTACTGATGAACTGGGGCAACCAAACAACCCCAGTTCATGACACTGCCTTTAGTCAAGCTTTCTTTCACCTGCTATTCCTTCAAACTGCACTACTGCTCCGGGTAAATGACCAGTGGCTTCCTTGACTATGATTCCTGCTTATTCTTTCAAAATGACACTACTGCTCCTGGTAAACGACCTCTGGCTTCCTTGACTACGATTCCTGCTTATTCCTTAAACCTACATTGCTGTTCCTGTGTATCAAATCCTTGGCTGTTCCAGACTATTCTACCTGCTCAGTGCTGCCCTTAGTGGTTGCAATATCACTACTCCAACCAGGTCAGTCCGTAACAGAATAATCACACACACAAAATGGAGTCTGATGCAGCACAACAAGTTGCCTACCAAGAAAAAATGTCTAAGGGTACCGTCACACATTGAAATTTCCATCGCTACGACGTTACGATTCGTGACGTTCTAGCGATATCGTTACGATATCGCTGTGTCTGACACGCTACTGCGATCAGACACCCTGCTGAGAATCGTACGTCGTAGCAGATCGTTTGGAACTTTCTTTCGTCGCTTGATCACCCGCTGACATCGCTGGATCGTTGTGTGTGACAGCGATCCAGCGATGTCTTCGCTTGTAACCAGGGTAAACATCGGGTAACTAAGCGCAGGGCCGCGCTTAGTAACCCGATGTTTACCCTGGTTACAAGCGTAAACGTAAAAAAACAAACCGTACATACTCACCCGTCGGTGTCCTTCAGGTCCCTTGCCGTCTGCTTCCTGCTCTGAGTGCCGGCCAGAAAGTGAGAGCAGAACACAGCGGTGCTGCGCTCTGCTCTCACTGTACGGCTGCACTCAGAGCAGGAAGCAGACGGCAAGGGACCTGAAGGACACCGACGGGTGAGTATGTAATGTTTGTTTTTTTACGTTTACGCTGGTAACCAGGGTAAACATCGGGTTACTAAGCGCGGCCCTGCGCTTAGTTACCCGATGTTTACCCTGGTTACCCGGGGACTTCGGCATCGCTCCAGCGCCGTGATTGCAACGTGTGACCGCAGTCTACGACGCTGGAGCGATGATTATACGACGCTGCGACGTCACGAATCGTGCCGTCGCAGCGATGAAAATTTCAATGTGTGACGGTACCCTAAGTTGCAGACACAAGTGTTGGGTCAACAAAAGGATATTATTGAGTTGCAGAGGCAACTTCTGGAATTGCGCAACTCTGGCCTAGAATCAAACGCACGAATGCCGCTGCCCGCAAAGTTCAGCGGGGATCGTTATCACTACCGTGGATTCCTAAATCAATGCCGTATCTATTTCCAGATAATAATATAAAAAAAATGATTGTCTCACTAATGTAAGTAATAGAATTCATATGCTGGGGTGTATTTTGACCTTTTCATTCATAAGTGTATACTTTCATTCATAAGTGTATACTTAAGTGTGCCCCCCCCCCCCCCATCCACCTTCCCTACAGCTCCTACCCAACATCCCCACAGTCCCTACTCCTATTGCCTTTATACACTTGCTTTGGCAAAACTGATGTGTATTTGGTCCTGCCAATAAAGCTTCTTTGATTGATTGATTGATTGATTGTGTATACTATATTCCATCCCCATGTGAGCTGCTGCTAGTTTACAAGTTGTATTTATATTTGCACAGCACTATGCACTTTATTTATATATCGTACTAGTATATATGCAGCAGTCTATACAATAGGATCATTATTGAGGTTCATATTCTAATTAGTTCAGGTTACCTCCCTTTTTTGGCCCTAAAATGATTTACTGCACGATACACTTTACTTAATGGGTTAACAGGGGTTTTGAGGCGTGGACATATTTATATTTATATATTTTTTGAACCTTTTTTGGTGTCATACCCATAGTGTCTCTTAATTCTTGCATTTCTGTTACCATCAGCTATATCTTTATGAAACTTCCTTGTCTTGTTTTATGTATTATTTTATGAAGTTGATAATAAAAATATATATTTTATTCATATCGGCCCAAGCCTCTGTGTTTCACCAGTAATATATCTGGTAGATATGTGTTTATTGTATTGATTGGAGGTGGCTGTTCCACTATTGGACCTTTTTTGGTAATGTATCTATTTCCAGATGCATCCTTCTCTGTTTACCAGTGACAGGAAAAGGGTTCTGCTTATCATTAATCTCCTGACAGATGAGGCTTTTACATGGGCCTCACCTTATGTGGAGAAGAACTCTGACCTCCTAAATGACTTAGTCTATTTCATCACTGCTATAGACCAAGTCTTTGATGATCCAAATCGTTGTGCTACAGCTGAAACCAAATTACATAACCTACGTCAAGGGCAGCGCTCTCTAGCTGAATTTACTCCGCTGGGTGGCAGACACCACATGGAATTTGGCTGCCCAGAGGAGTCAATTTCGCCGAGGATTATCAGAGCTAATCAAAGATGAACTTGCAAGGGTTGACACCCCTGATAATTTGGAGGACTTTATTCAGCTATGCAATAGAATTGATCAGAGACTCACTGAACGAAGAAGGGAAAGGCTACGACTGTTTGGAAAAACCCCTAACTACTCCTTTACTCAATCAGCATTAATTAAACAGGAAACAGAAAATGTTCCTGAACCTATGAAAAGCAATGTAATCCGTAAACCTCTCTCTGCAGTAGAGAAAGAGAGGCGACGTACAGAGAATCTATGTCTCAATCGTGGGGGCACTGGACATTTTGACATCAACTGTCTTAATAAAAGAACCATAGCCTTCAAAAATGCCAGGACTGAAAGTGATTTAGACCTCTTTTAATAGTCAGATTTAGTCCTGCAGACCATTTCGTCTGTAATGCAAGATAAAGGCAAACAGCAGTCACCATCATCTCATTTTGTCGTTCCCATACAGGTCATAATTGGGAGCCAAAAAATACAAAGCTCTGCCATGTTAGTGCAGTGCCCCAGGGTCCTGGTTGCTGCAGTAATACCATTCTCCTCTAGGGGGGAGTGATGTTATGTTTGAAGGCAATAAAGGAGATCTCTTCACCAGGTAAACACAATGCATGCAACACGTTCACACTCCAGACCAGAAGGGGGACCTCTAAGCCTGTTTTAGGTGAGCTCCCCTATAAAACATCCTGATCTGGAGGGAAAGGGAGTTCAGAGTTCAGTTCCTGTCAGGAAGACAGAGGGAGAGGAAGGAGTCCTGGAGTCTTAAGTGCTGCAGCTCCTGGAAGAAGACACTAAAGCGAACATATTGCAGAGAGTGTGCAGGAAAGCAGAGCACAGGAGAGGAATATCAGAGGGAGACCAGCCAGGAGCAGGCTGCCTCCTTCTGAGGCGCAGAAATCCGGTAGCCAGAATACCGAGGGAGTAAGGATCTGTACGCTTTACTTCAGAGACTGGCAGGACAGCTAATTGCAAGTTACCTGTCCGCACCTACACCCAGGCAGCACGGTGGCACCTCTCAGAGGCCGGGGCGTGCTAGAGTCCCTACAAACAGCCTCAAGCCACCAGTCATACGGGTTTGTCCTATCCATCAGGGGGACAGAGAAAGAGACATAACATCTAGAACATCTACAACAGTTGTGAGGACCTTATGAGAGGCTCAGCAGTAAGGTACTACAACATCCAGGTGCTAGAGGAAGGCTACTGATTTCCACCTGGATAAGGGGACTCTGGATTTGCCTTCAGACCGGCCAGACTCTGCTTGCCCTGTGATCTGGTGCTCAGGACTGTGGATGCTGAAGTCTACAGTAAAAAGGTAAAGAGACTGCAACCTTGTGTCCTCGTTCTTCACTGCGCCTCACACCATCCACCATCTACACTCTGGGAAGCCCTGGGGATACACTTCACCTGTGGGAAGGTATACCATCTTGCTGCCATAATATCACCCCAGCGGACCCCTAAGCAGCGTCGGTCACCCTGACTGAATACCACAGGTGGCGTCATGAACATTATCCCTTTAAAGACCTTTCCCCTTTTTACAATGGACGTCCCTAGGGCCACGGACCGGGTCTGCCACCATGACATCCCCCTTGAGAACCGAAGGACCCGGTACCGAGTACCCCGCTGCCCTTGGGGGCGCTCCATTAGATTCTGGAGCAAGAGAGAATTTCATGGACTTACAATTCACACTTGACAATAACATTGCAAGTAGGACTAAATCCATGCCCATCTATATGGAAATGGTGGATGGATCACCTTTATCGTCTGAAACCTGTTACTCACCAGACAAATGAACTGGAAATCTGTATGGAGCCGAATCATCTTGAAACGATTAGTTTTAATCTTATTTCATCTCTAAAATTTCCAGTTATTCTAGGAATTCCGTGGTTTTCACTTCATAACCCATCTATCAACTGGCCATCGAGGACTATTACCTTTCCTTCTGAATACTTCAAGAACAATTGCCATACTAATGTATCTGCTTCCAAACAAATTCAAATTTCCGAGATTTCTAAACAGAGTGATGATAGACTACCACCTCAGTACCAGCAGTTCAGTAAGGTCTGCAGTAAGAAGAAAGCCGATCAACTGCCTCCTCATCGTGCGTATGACTGTTCCATTGAATTACTTCCTGGAGCATCCATTCCATTTGGCCAATTTACAATCTTTCTGAGCTATAATTAAAAGTATTAAAAGAATACCTAGACGAAAACTAAGACAAATGCTTTATTCAACCTTCTTCTTCGCCAGTTGGAGCTCCCTTATATTTTGCAGAAAAGAAGGACTCAACCTTGCGGCCATATATTGATTATAGAGAAATCAATAAAATTACCATTAGAAATCGCTACCCACTCCCCTTAATCCCTGAGTTGCTGGAGAGACTGCGTTCTGCCAGACTTTTTACCAAACTCGATCTAAGAGGGGCTTATAATCTCATACGAATCCACCCAGGAGATGAGTGGACGACTGCCTTTAGAACCAGATATGGACATTTTGAATATCATGTTATGCCTTTCAGCCTTAGCAACACACCTGCCACCTTTCAGCACTTTATCAATTATGTTTTTCGAGAATTTTTGTATCAATTTGTTTATCTCGATGACATTCTGATATTTTTAGATTCCTTTGAGGAGCATCGCAGACATGTCCAGTTAGTCCTGGAACGTCCACTAGAAAACCATCTCTATATTAAACTCGAAAAATGTGAATTCGAACAAATGAGAACTCTGTTTCTGGGATCTATCATCTCCCTAGAAGGTCTGAGCATGGATCCCAGTAAGATCAGAGCGGTACTTGACTGGCCTACCCCAAGAAATTTAAAAAAACATTTATAGGATTTACAAATTTCTATAAAAGATTGATTAAAAACTTTTCAAAAATAATCTTACTAATTACTTCACTCACAAAGAAAACCAGAGTGTTTTTTTGGTCTCCAGAGGCACAAATGGTGTTTGACAAACTAAAGAAACGTATTATTTCCGCATCATTACTTGTCCATCCAAACCCTGAACTGCCGTTGTTGAAGTAGACACCTCAGACTCTTCGTTGGGAGCCATTTTATCACAGAGAGTTAGAAACAAAATGCAGCTTCATCCATGTGCATTTCTTTCTCATACCATGTCAGCTGCAGAAAAGAACTAAGACATTGGAAATAAGGAACTGTTGGCTATTAAAGTTGCCTTCTCCAAATGGAGACATCTTTTGGAAGGGGCCAATCATCCGGTGACTGTTCTTACTGACCATAAAAATTTTGAATTTATCTGTACAGCTAAAAGGTTGTCTGCAAGACAAGCACGTTGGGCCTCATTTTTCTCCAGGTGTAATTTTATAATTTCTTATCGGCCTGGTTCAAGAAACATTTTGTTGAACCTGGACCACAGGAGAGTTCTAGCACTAACTGTACCATTCTATGTCCAAAAATTTTTTGGGGAATACTGGGCTCCAAAGAATTTTTTATGAAAATTAAAGAGTGATACCAAACTGAATTCTTTCTTAACCATCCTTCTAAAGACATTGATTTTTCCTTTAAGGAGGGATTTTGGAGGCAGAACCACCAAATATATGTCCCCGAATCTGCTCGACTTGAAGTCCTCAAATGTGTCTATGATTCTAAACTTGTAGGACACCCAGGAGTAATGAAGATGCAAGAACTACTAGTTTGTTCTTTTTGGTGGCCTAATTGTAGGAAGGATGTGAGAAAATATGATTCTTCCTCTTTAACGTGCACAGAACAAGGCACCACAATCTTCTCCTCTAGGACTTCTTCAACCTCTTCCAGTTCCATCAAGGCTTTGGGGATCAATCTCAATGGATTTTATGATGGACGCTCCTCCCTCAAAAGAAATGACTGTTATCCTTGTTGTGGTGGATCAGCTCACAAACATGGCCCATTTTATTCAGACTAAAGGAATTCCTGCCGCTGAACAAAGCGCAGAATTAGTGGTCAAAGAGGTATTCAGACTGCATGGAATTCCTGACAATGTCGTTTCTGATAGAGCTGTTCAGTATAATGACTCCAAACACAGTTCTACATCCCAAAGCCCATTTTTTGCTACCTATGGCTTGCATCTGGTATTTATTCCTAATCTTCCATTCAATATCTCAGTTCCTACTGTGACAAACAGACTTACAGAAAGCTCAAAAAGAACTGAGATGTTGCAAAAGACCCAAGAAAATTATAAAATTGTAAAGAAGCAGCAGATAAATGTCGCAAAGCCTCTCCTACCCTACCCTTCAAGTCGGTGACAAGGTTTGGCTTTCTACCAATGATCTGAAGACAAAGGTATCATCTTCTAAATTGGGTCAAAAATTCATAGGACCTTTCCAAATTTCTGCACAAACTAACTCCAGGCTTACAAGAGGTTTTCATCTGAGACATCCAGAGAAGCCAGCGCCTGAGATGTCCAGATGCTATCCTGGAAGGAGGGGAGTACTGTCAGCATTCGAACATATCAGCTCCTGTGCACCAGTCGGGAGCTCTTCTGAGATATTCAGCTCGCTGGACAGTTCAGTGCTTATCCAAATACTTGAACCTATGTTGTTGCTGATGTCTCCTCCCTGAGTTTCCTGTTGGTTACCACCCTGAGTTCCTGATTGGCTCATTCTGACTTCACACCCTATTTAAACCTGGCCTTGCTCTCAGTTCCTTGCGTGATTATTGAGCTACCTGCCTTTAGTCAAGCTTCTCTCCACCTGCTATTCCTTCAAACTACACTACTCCTCCTGGTAAATGACCTCTGGCTTCCTTGACGATGATTCCTGCTTATTCCTTCAAACTGCATTGCTGTTCCTGTGCATCTACTCCTTGGCTGTTCCAGGCTACACTACCTGCCCGTGGCTGCCTCTAGTGGTTGCAATATCACTACTCCAACCAGGTCAGTCCATAACAGCAGCTGTAGCACCAGCAGCCCCCTTTGGTTTCCAGTCAAGGAGGTACTGCAGGAGGTCCTCTGGGCAGTTCCACAAGAATTGCTCCATGACAAATGCCTCCTGGATCTTCTGGGCAGTGGTGAGCTCCAGACCCTTGGTCGAGTGCTCTGCAGCTCGCAGGAGGGCCCAAATGTGGTTAATCCAGGCTCCGGAACTTCCTACGGTAAGACTCCGGAGTAAGGTTAAACTGCTGGATCAGGGCCTGTTTGATATTCTCATAGTTCTGCTCCGCCCCAGCAGGTAAGTCCCCCAGGATGTCCAGGGACTTACCCATTAAAAGAGGGGGTCAGGCACTTGGCCCACTGGTCCAAGGCCAGGTGGTGCTGTTGGCAGGTCCGCTCAAAGACCCGCAGAAAGGAGTCCAGGTCTCCATCCTTCTCCAGCAAGGGGAAGTCCTTGGCTCGGACCTTGGCAGTCTTGGGCTCCAGAGGTGCTGGGGTAGCCAGCAGGAAACCCTGCCGAGCTAACTCCAGCTGATGCTGTCGCTCTGCAGCTTCACAGCATTCCACGGCTTCGCACTCCGGTGCTGCTTGTGCCACCTCTCGATCTGCCTGGCGTTCTGCCACCTCACTATATGTTGCGTTAAGGAGGGCTGCGGAGGCTTCCTCGTGCCCCGCCTCGAGACTGGCGAGGTCAGTTTGATAGAGGGCATCCGACCTGAGCTGTCCAGGGAGAAGGGCAGTAGGAGGACGTTCTCCTGCAGCAGGGTAGGGCACTGGCGGCGAGTGTCTTGGGGATTACCATCATTCTCCACATTATGGGATAGCTCCCCAGCAATCATTCTTGTCCGGCTTCGAGTGCCTGCAGCCAGTCTTTTCAGCCCTCGGTCATGGACACAGCAGCAACCCGAGCACCCATACACCTACAGTACTTGCACTCGGACTGTCTGGTGCTGAGCTGATCTTAGGACCCCGAGCAAAAGCTACTGCTGTTAGTCCTAGTGTCTGGGAGTAGGGATCCCATATACACTATTGTCTCGATTCCACCGTTGTCACCAATCTGTGACGGATCGTACAGGGGAAGGGGTGTGTCAACTTCACTCACCTCTGGGGAGGGGAGAGAATTACCCAGCAGGGATCTGCTCTCTGGTGCCACCACTTACCCCAGGTCAGTCAGGGAACTAGTAGGCAAATAGTCACCGAAGAGGCTTCCTTTATAGGTATGAGTTATTGATGCGCTCTCAGTGAAGGGGGATATACAGTACAGACCAAAAGTTTGGACACACCTTCTCATTTAAAGATTTTTCTGTATTTTCATGATTATGGAAATTGTTCATTCACACTGAAGGCTTCAAAACTATGAATTAACACATGTGGAATTATATACTTAACAAAAAAGTGTGAAACAATTGAAATTATGTCTTATATTCTAGGTTCTTCAAAGTAGCCACCTTTTGCTTTGATTACTGCTTTGCACACTCTTGGCATTCTCTTGATGAGCTTCAAGAGGTAGTCACCGGGAATGGTCTTCCAACAATCTTGAAGGAGTTCCCAGAGATGCTTAGCACTTGTTGGCCCTTTTGCCTTCACTCTGCGGTCCAGCTCACCCCAAACCATCTAGATTGGGTTCAGGTCTGGTTACTGTGGAGGCCAGGTCATCTGGCATAGCACCCATCACTCTCCTTCTTGGTCAAATAGCCCTTACAGCCTGGAGGTGTGTTTGGGGTCATTGTCCTGTTGAAAAATAAATGATGGTCCAACTAAACGCAAACCGGATGGAATAGCATGCCACTGCAAGATGTTGTGGTAGCCATGCTGGTTCAGTATGCCTTCAATTTTGAATAAATCCCCAACAGTGTCACCAGCAAAGCACCCCCACACCATCACACCTCCTCCTCCTCCATGCTTCATGGTGGGAACCAGGCATGTAGAGTTCATCTGTTCACCTTTTCTGCGTCGCACAAAGACACGGTGGTTGGAACCAAGGATCTCAAATTTGGACTCATCAGACCAAACTACAGATTTCCACTGGTCTAATGTCCATTCCTTGTGTTCTTTAGCCCAAACAAGTCTCTTCTGCTTGTTGCCTGTCCTTTGCAGTGGTTTCCTAGCAGCTATTTTACCATGAAGGCCTGCTGCACAAAGTCTCCACTTAACAGTTGTTGTAGAGATGTGTCTGCTGCTAGAACTCTGTTTGGCATTGACCTGGTCTCTAATTTGAGCTGCTGTTAACCTGCGATTTCTGAGGCTGGAGACTCGGATAAACTTATCCTCAGAAGCAGAGGTGACTCTTGGTCTTCCTTTCCTGGGGCGGTCCTCATGTGAGCCAGTTTCTTTGTAGCGCTTGATGGTTTTTGCCACTGCACTTGCGGACCCTTTGAAAGTTTTCCCAATTTTTCAGACTGACTGACCTTCATTTCTTAACTCCTTAACCCCAAGGGTGGTTTGCACGTTAATTACCGGGCCAATTTTTACAATTCTGACCACTGTCCCTTTATGAGGTTATAACTCTGGAACGCTTTAATGGATCCCAGTGATTCTGACAATGCTTTCTCGTGACATATTGTACTTCATGACAGTGTTAACATTTCTTCGATATAACTTGCGTTTATTTGTGAAAAAAACTGAAATTTGGCGAAAATTTTGTAAATTTTGCAATTTTCCAACTTTGAATTTTTATGCCCTTAAATCACAGAGATATGTCACACAAAATAATTAAAAAGTAACATTTCCCACATGTCTACTTTACATCAGCACAATTTTGGAACCAAATTTTTTTTTGTTAGGGAGTTATAAGGGTTAAAAGTTGACCAGCAATTTCTCATTTTTACAACACCAATATTTTTTAGGGACCACATCACATTTGAAGTCACTTTGAGGGGTCTTTATGATAGAAAATAACCAAGTGTGGCACCATTCTAAAAACTGCACCCCTCAAGGTGCTCAAAACCACATTCAAGAAGTTTATTAACCCTTCAGGTGTTTTACAGGAATTTTTGGAATGTTTGAAAAAAATGAACGTTTAACTTTTTTTCACAAAAAGTTTATTTCAGCTCCAATTTGTTTTATTTTACCAAGGGTAACAGGAGAAAATGGACCCCAAAAGTACAATTTGTTCTGAGTACGCTGATACCCCATATGTGGGGTAAACCACTGTTTGGGAGCATGGCAGAGCTCAGAAGGGAAGGAGCGCCATTTGACTTTTCAATGCAAAATTGACTGGAATTAAGATGGGATGCCATGTTGCGTTTGGAGAGCCCCTGATGTGCCTAAACATTGAAACCCCCCACAAGTGACACCATTTTGGAAAGTAGACCCCCTAAGGAACTTATCTAGATGTGTGGTGAGCACTTTGACTCACCAAGTGCTTCACAGAAGTTTATAATGCCGATCCGTCAAAATAAAAAATCATATTTTTTCACAAATATGATCTTTTCGCCCCAATTTTTTTTCCCAAGGGTACGAGAAGAAATTGTACCCTAAAAGTTGTTGTACAATTTGTCCTGAGTACGCCGATACCCCATATGTGGAGGTAAACCACTGTTTGGGCGCATAGCAGAGCTCGGAAGGGAAGGAGCGCCATTTGACTTTTCAATGCAAAATTGACTGCAATTGAGATAGGACACCATGTCACGTTTGGAGAGCCCCTGATGTGCATAAACATTGAAACCCCCCACAAGTGACACCATTTTGGAAAGTGTTGTGAGAACTTTGAACCCCCAAGTGTTTCACTACAGTTTATAACGCAGAGTCGTGAAAATAAAAATTAATTTTTTTCCCACAAAAATGTTTTTTTAGCCCCCCCAAATTTTTATTTTCCCAAGGGTAACAAGAGAAATTGGGCCCCAATTGTTGTTGTGCAATTTGTCCTGAGTATGCTGATACCCCATATGTTGGGGTAAACCCCTGTTTTGGCGCACGGGAGAGCTCGGAAGGGAAGGAGCACTATTTTACTTTTTCAGCACAGAATTGGCTGGAATTGAGATCGGACGCCATGTCGCGTTTCGAGAGCCCTGATGTGCCTAAACAGTGGAAACCCCCAATTCTAACTGAAACCCTATCCTAAACACACCCCTAATCCCAACCATAACCCTAACCACACCCCTAACCCTGAGACACCCCTAACCCTAATCCCAACCGTAAATGTAATCCAAACCCTAACCCTAACTTTAGCCCCAACCCTAACTTTAGCCCCAACCCTAACCCTAACTTTAGCCCCAACCCTAACTCTTACTTTAGCCCCAACCCTAAACCTAACTTTAGCCCCAACCCTAACCCTAACCCTAGCCCTAACCCTAGCCCTAACCTTAATGGGAAAATGGAAATAAATAAATTTTTTTATGTTTCCCTAACTAAGGGGGTGATGAAGGGGGGTTTGATTTACTTTTATAGCGGGTTTTTTAGCGGATTTTTATGATTGGCAGCTGTCACACACTAAAAGACACTTTTTATTGCAAAAAATATTTTTTGCATTACCACATTTTGACAGCTATAATTTTTCCATATTTTGGACCACAGAGTCATGTGAGGTCTTGTTTTTTGCATGACGAGTTGACGTTTTTAATGGTACCATTTTTGGGCATGTGACATTTTTTGATCGCTTTTTATTCCGATTTTTGTGAGGCAGAATGACCAAAAACCAGCTATTCATGAATTTCTTTTTGGGGGGGGGGGGGGGGCGTTTATACGGTTCCACGTTTGGTAAAATGGATGAAGCAGTTTTATTCTTCGGGTCAGTATGATTACAGTGAAAACTCATTAACATAATTTTTTTATGTTTTGGCGCTTTTATACAATAAAAACTATTTTATAGAAAAAATAATTATTTTTGCATCGCTTTATTCTGAGGACTATAACTTTTTATTTCTTTCCTGATGATGCTTTATAGTGGCTCGTTTTTTGCGAGACAAGATGATGTTTTCAGCGGTACCATGGATATTTATATCCGTCTTTTTGATCGCGTGTTATTCCACTTTTTGTTCGGCGGTATGATAATAAAGCGTTTTTTGCCTCGTTTTTTTTTTTTTACGGTGTTCACTGAAGCGGTTAACTAGTGGGACAGTTTTATAGGTTGGGCGGGTCGTTACGGACGCGGCGATACTAAATATGTGTACTTTTATTGTTTTGTTTTTTTTTATTTAGACAAAGAAATGTATTTATGGGAACAATATTTATTTATTTATTTTTTTTACACATTTAAAAAATTTTTTTTTTTACTTTGTCCCGGGGGAACATCACTGTATAGTGACAGATCGCTGATCTGACACTTTGAAGAGCACTGTGTCAGATCAGCGATCTGACTTGCAGGGCTCCTGGCTTACCAGCGCCTGCTCTGAGCAGGCACTTGGTAAGCCACCTCCCTGCAGGACCCGGAAGTAGCCCCGCGGCCATTTTGGATTTGGGACCTGCAGGGAGGAGACGCTCGGTACAAGGTGAGCACATCGCCTTATACCGATCGTCTCAGGGAAGCGCGCAGGGAGCCCCGTCCCTGCGCAATGCTTCCATGTACCGCCGGAACACTGCGATCATGTTTGATTGCAGTGTGCCTGGGGTTAATGTCCCGGGGGTGGTCCGTGACCGCTCCTGGCACATAGTGCCGGATGTCAGCAGCGATAGTCAGCTGACACCCGGCCGCGCTCCCCCCCGTGAACGCGGCCGATTGCATATGACGTCCTATCCAGTCACTGGGAATTAAGTCCCAGGTCACCTTGACGGGATAGTACGTCATATGGGATTAAGGGGTTAAAGTAATGATGTCCACTCATTTTTCTTTACTTTTTTCTTGCCATAATACAAATTCTAACAGTCTATTCAGTAGGACTATCAGCTGTGTATCCACCAGACTTCTGCACAACACAACTGATGGTCCCAACCCCATTTATAAGGCAAGAAATCCCACTTATTAAACCTGACAGGGCACATCTGTGAATTGAAAACCATTCCCGGTGACTACCTCTTGAAGCTCATTAAGAGAATACCAAGAGTGTGCAAAGCAATCATCAAAGCAAAAGGTGGCTACTTTGAAGAACCTAGAATATAAGACATAATTTCAGTTGTTTCACACTTTTTTGTTAAGTATATAATTCCACATGTGTTAATTCATAGTTTTGATGCCTTCAGTGTGAATGTACTATTTTCATAGTCATGAAAATACAGAAAAATCTTTAAATGAGAAGGTGTGTCCAAACTTTTGGTCTGTATTGTATATCACCAGTACAGGCTGGAGATATAAACCTCCCAGCTGTCACTATCAGAGTTCCTCACTAACACAGTATGGTATGCTGCCACCAGTTCCTCGTTAGATATGTCCCGTCTGACAACAGGCTTATATCGGGTCAGAAACCAACCCCGGGTAGTGAATAATAACCAACCGAGCATGCAGATATGGGATCTGTGAATCAAGATAAAAGAACAGCCCAAGATTAATTTTATATTTAATAGCCGAAAGGATCACTAGAAAGATACAGGTATATATCTACATTCAAGAACAAATATACAAGTATACAGTCGGGAGTGTAGTACAGGGTAGGGTACAGATAGATTACAATTACTGTGTTATGAAGCATGTGACCACAAGGAGGCTCTGATGAATCACAGGTCCAAATCTTTGTTATGTAATCCTCTGGCCACGTCAGCTAACGGATCTCTTGCCAGTAGAAGAACCGAGTCCAAAATGAGGAGCTGCCTATTATCCCTAGGCTGCTCTCTCCCACATGCTGTGCCAACCCCTGGGATGTGCAGCCTCTCTCCTCCCATATCTGAGAGCATAATTTTCCGGCCAGAACCGTGGATGCCCGAAGCTCGAAATGGGATGGCAGCGGCGCCACTGGGTTCTGCTGGATATTATCTATGCAGGGAGATCAAATACGGCTACTGCATCTAATTTCTGGTAGCTATGCTTTATAACTCAATAATGCAGCGTTCTAGAGGAGGCTGCATGGTATGGACTTGTGGGGAAAGGAATGCACATTCCGATTACTTGCTCAGCTAGGTTCAGAGATAATGTATTTTTTTTATTATAGGTCATTTTCTATATTCAATATCTCAGAGCCTTGGGCTGTTGAGCTTGGGATCTGCGGTCAGCCTCAGTCCAACAAAGGAAGCCAGTTGGCTGGTAACTGCACAAGAGTTCACACCCCTGTGATAATTGCTGGACTTGGTGCTGGGGGACACAGGGTCTATGCCTTTTGGCCCTCTTGGAGAGAGTTTCAAAGGGCTATTTGCTTGAGCTAATTAAAAAAGCCATTGGTCCACCCTGTTCAAGGAAGTGCCTTTGCTGGATAATGAGGTCCCATTGCTTGATGTGTATTTGACTTCCCTTTTGGCCTGGGGGGGGGGGGGGGGATGCCAAAGGTGGGAGCTGAGATTGGAGGAAGTATTTTTGGGCCAAACTGTATCTGATGGGGAATTCCATCAGGTATCAAAATGATATCAATTAGATATAATATTCCCATATTTTACAGGTAGCACTAGTGTAGTAGCGACTTTTGGGCTCAGTATATGTGATCTTTGGCACTAGTGATGACTTCTAGGCTCAGTATATGTGATCGTTGGGACTAGTGACGATGTCTGGGCTCACTATATGTGATCGGTGGCACTGGGAACAACTTGTGGACTCAGAATATGTGATCATGGCACTAGTGATGAATTCTGGGCTCAGTATATGTAATCGGTGGCAATAGTGACTACTAGGGTTGAGCGACTTTTGCTTTTTTAGGATCGAGTTGGGTTTTGTGAAACCCGACCTTCTCGAAAGTCGTATCGCGTGAAATCAGCCGATTCTACTGTAAAGTCAGGTTCCGGACCGGAACACGAAACCCAATGCAAGTCAATCGAAACCCATTGCAAGTCAATGTGGATTATTTTTTACATTTACTTAATCTCTCTCTCTCTCTCCCCTCCGTGCAAAGCATATGTTGTGTTTGACTGCAGAAATCACTGCAGCCCAAATGGTAATATGGCTCTATGACGCCGCAGAAACCAGGCCGGAACCTATGTCATCTCGCTGCCCACACTCCTTGATTGGCTGAAAAAATGGCGGGGAAGGCGTCATACAAAACGCGACTTTGGCGCCAAGATCGCCGACCACGTGGCCGATCCCACGCTGGAGTCGGGTCGGGTTTCACGAAACCCGACTTTGCCAAAAGTCGGCGACTTTTGAAAATGAACGATCCGTTTCGCTCAACCCTAGTGACTACTTCTGGACTCAGTATGTGTGATCGGTGGCACTATTAACGACTTCTAGGTTCAGTATATGTGATTGGTGGCAATAGTGACTACTTCTGGGCTCAGTATGTGTGATTGGTTGCACTAGTGATGACTTCTTAGCTCCAGGGCCAGTTTTAGGCAAAGTGGTCCCCTAGGCAAAGTTTAAAATGGGGCCCCAAATACTAACATATTGCACATCACACAGAAGCATTCCTGTTGTATTTATATACGCTGATCTCAGGCCGCTAAATGAGTGTAATCAACAATATTGAAATCGTTCAACACTTGTTTCCCGGCCTCTTTCCACAGTCTGAGAAAGAATGATGGGAACAGAATGATCACTAATAGATCACTAACAGATCACCATACAGGATCATGTTATCAGCAGCACATCTACAGTTTACACCGGCGATGTGCTACTGAGAACAATGATTTTTGTTCCAGCATAAACAATCCAATCACTAGATGAATATGTAACACAAGACCTCTCTAAGAAACTCATATAGATAGGCCACAAGAATGTATAGTTAAAAAATACAAACTTTATTTCAAACAAAAGAAAAAAGGTATCTCAATCATAAATATAAACACATAAATGTAATGTTAATGATGCCTCCAATCTAACATAGGTCCTGGTGAAAAAAATCCATACAGTATCTAAATCTCATACAGTATAAACATATCATTCGATATGCCACCTAGTGGCTATTAATATAGATGCATCAATATGATAACGGCAGCTATACAGACAGGTTAAAGTGCATGGTGCCTATGTTTTTTATATATATATATATATATATATATATATATATATATATATATATATATATAACCGTGGCTTATTTTTTGTTTTATTTTATAACGATACCACACATGATCAAAAAAAATAAATCTATGGTGTACCCATACATATAATTAGCCACTGATATGCCTCAGATACTCCAAAGCCAAATACCGATATCAAACTTATTGGACTGATCTGCTCAGCCTCCCTGTAATAAAGTGCAAATATGCTGACAGGAGGTACTATAGAGGAACCTGTATCAGAAATCTAACAATAGTGTTGTAGCATAGCAGACCAAAGTCCTCTGCATGCGGTATAAAGGCTCCCTGTAATAAAGTGCAAATATGCTGACAGGAGGTACTATAGAGGAACCTATATCAGAAATCTAACAATAGTGTTGTAGCATAGCAGACCAAAGTCCTCTGCATGCGGTATAAAGGCTCCCTGTAATAAAGTGCAAATATGCTGACAGGAGGTACTATAGAGGAACCTGTATCAGAAATCTAACAATAGTGTTGTAGCATAGCAGACCAAAGTCCTCTGCATGCGGTATAAAGGCTGCGCACTAAAGAACTGAAACCTGTGGCATAGTTACCAGGATAGAAGACACCGGACCTGAGAACCCCTACGCGCGTTTCGATGTATATTCTTCTTCCGGGGGCATACCGCATGCAGAGGACTTTGGTCTGCTATGCTACAACACTATTGTTAGATTTCTGATACAGGTTCCTCTATAGTACCTCCTGTCAGCATATTTGCACTTTATTACAGGGAGCCTTTATACCGCATGCAGAGGACTTTGGTCTGCTATGTTATAACACTATTGTTAGATCTCTGACACAGGTTCCTCTATAGTACCTCCTGTCAGCATGTTTGCACTTTATTACAGGGAGGCTCAGCAGATCAGTCCAATAAGTTTGATATCGGTATTTGGCTTTGGAGTATCTGAGGCATATCAGTGGCTAATTATATGTATGGGTACACCATAGATTTATTTTTTTTAATCATGTGTGGTATCGTTATAAAATAAAACAAAAAATAAGCCACGGTTATATATATATAAAAAACATAGGCACCATGCACTTTAACCTGTCTGTATAGCTGCCGTTATCATATTGATGCATCTATATTAATAGCCACTGGGTGGCATATCGAATGATATGTTTATACTGTATGAGATTTAGATACTGTATGGATTTTTTTCACCAGGACCTATGTTAGATTGGAGGCATCATTAACATTACATTCATGTGTTTATATTTATGATTGAGATACCTTTTTTCTTTTGTTTGAAATAAAGTTTGTATTTTTTAACTATACATTCTTGTGGCCTATCTATATGAGTTTCTTAGAGAGGTCTTGTGTTACTTAGTAATTTTGAATGTGTTATGCTATATATTTATGGACTAATTATGTATACCCACTAGATGAATATGCAGCATTTTCCATAGTCCTCCACATAGTATAATGTGCACCACAGGCCTCCATATTGTAAATTGCACACCCCATAGTCCTCCATATAACATATGCCCCATATTCCTCCATATAGTATAATACACTCCTCAGTCCTCCATATAGTATTATACACTTCCCATAGTCCTCCATATAGTATAATACACTCCTCATAATCCTCCATATATTAAAATACACTGCTCAGTCCTCCACATAGTACAATACACTCCTCATAGTGCTCCATATAGTATAATGCACCGCCATAGTCATCCATGTAGTATAATTCACTTCCCATAGTATGATGCACCCCATAGTTCTTCATATAGTATAATGCATTCCCCATAGTCCTTGATACAGTATAATGCAGCCACCCCATAGAGCATAATGCAGCCACCAGACAGAATATAATGTAACCCCCATAGAATATAATGCAGCCCCCTCATATAGTAAAATATAGCCTGCACGATGTTGGACTGTGAGCACAACCCCCATCTGTGGACGTTGGTTTCTAATCGTTTGTGCAGACACATGCACATTTGTGGCCTGCTGGAGGTCAATTTGCTGGGCTCTGGTAGTGCTCCTCCTGTTCCCCTTGCACAAATGCTGAGGTAGCGGTCCTGCTGCTGGGTTGTTGCCCTCCTATGGCCCCCTCCACATCTGGTGTACTGGCCTGTCTCCTGGTAGCACCTCCAGCCTCTGGACACTACGCTGACACAGCAAACCTTCTTGCCTCAGCTCGCATTGATGTGCTATCCTGGATGAGCTGCACTACCTGAGCCACTTGTGTGGGTTGTAGAGTGCGTCTCATGCTACCACGAGTGTGAAAGCACAACCAACATTCAAAAGTGACCAAAACATCAGCCAGAAAGCATTGGTACTGAGATGTGGTCTGTGGTCCCCACCTGCAGAACCACTCCTTTATTGAGTGTGTCTTGATAATTGCCAATAATTTCCATCTGTTGTCTATTCCATTTGCACAACAGCATGTGGAATTGATTTTCAAACAGTGTTGTATCCTAAGTGAGCAGTTTGATTTCACAGAAGTTTGATTTACTTGGAGTTGTATTCTGTTGTTTAAGTGTTCCCTTTATTTTTTTGAGCAGTGTATATAACACAGCCACATAGTATATAACACAGCCTCCCCCACAGAATATAATATACCCCCCATAGTATATAACACAGAATCCCCCATAGAATATAATATACCCCCATAGTATATAACACAGCCTCCCCCATAAAATATAATATACCCCCCATAGTATATAACACAGCCTCCCCATAGAATAGAATAGATTAAGCCAGACTAGCGGATTATGGTCCGTTAGGAGGGAAAACTGTCATCCATACAAATATGGTTGCAACTTTTTGAGTGCCCATACTACCGCCAGGCACTCCTTCTCGATGGCCGCATAGCTTACTTCACGGGGCAGTAGTTTCCGACTCAGGTAAGCTACCGGGTGTTCTTGGCCGTCTGGTCCGACTTGGCTCAGTACTGCCCCCAATCCAAACATAGAAGCGTCTGTGTGAACAAGGAAACGTTTAGTTGGATCGGGTGCGGCCAATACAGGGGTATTGGTGAGGGCGTCCTTTAGCTGGCGGAAGGCTTCCTCACACTCTGGGGTCCAGGTTACCTGGCGGGGTTGGTTCTTACGGGTCAGATCAGTGAGGGGCTTGGCTACGCTGCTGTAATTGGGAACGAATTTCCTGTAATACCCCGCTGTCCCTAGAAACGCCATGACCTGGGTTTTAGTGCGTGGGGTGGGCCATTTGGCTATGGCCTCAATCTTGGCTGGTTCTGGACGCTGTTTCCCACTTCCCACCCAATGCCCTAAGTACTGAACCTCTGCTTTGCCCACGTGACACTTGTTTGGGTTAAGGGTGATTCCGGCCTTGTGGATCCTGTCCAATACTGTCTCTAGGTGATTTAGATGCTCTTCCCATGTCACGCTGTAGATGGCGATGTCATCCAGGTAGGCACAAGCATAGTCCTGGAGACCATCCAGAAGCCGGTCAGCCAACCTCTGGAAGGTCGCCGGGGCATTCTTCTTCCCGAATGGCATAACTCGAAACTGGAATAAGCCGAACGGGGTGACAAATGCCGACTTGGGAATAGCGTCAGGACTAAGGGGAATCTGCCAGTAGCCTATGCATAGATCGATGGTGGTCAAATACTTTGCCCCCGCCAGCCGGTCTAACAACTCATCCACACGTGGCATGGGATACGCATCCGTCACCGTTTTCTCATTGAGCTTACGATAGTCTGCACAAAACCGTGTAGTCCCATCCTTCTTGGGCACTAACACTATGGGGGATGCCCAGGGACTATCTGACTCTTCAATGACCCCTAAACCCAACATCTCTTGTCGCATCCCTTCTTGTACAGACTCAGGGACGCGGAAAGGGGGTTGTCGCAGGGGGGGGGTCTGATCCTGGGTCTCAACGTTGTGTTGTGCCAGGCAAGTGTACCCTGGTCTCCCCGAAAACATCCTGTCGCTGCCTCAACAACGCCTCCACCTGCTGTCTCTCCCAGGGACCTAGGTCTTCACCCAAGTGTACCTGGTCCCATGTTTTGGACTGAGTCCTTTCCCCTAAGACATCAGGCAAGGGAAGTCCGGCTAAATCCTCTGGTTCAGGTGCACAGATGGCCACTACCTCTTCAGGGCGCTCCCAGTAGGGCTTCAGCATATTCACGTGGAACATGCGGATAACCCTGGGGTCGTCACAATCGGCGACATTATAGGTGGTGTCGGCTATTTTCCCCACTACCTGGTAGGGCCCCTGCCATGCAGCTTGGAACTTGTTCTGCCTAGTGGGCTCTAATACCAGGACCTTCTGTCCTATTTCCAAGGTGCGTTCTCTGGCCCTCCGATCGTACCATACGCGCTGGCGCCGCTGGGCCACCTGCATGTTCCCACGTACAGCCAGGGTCAGCTCCTGTAGGCGGTCCCGGAATTCCAGCACATAGGGTACAATAGGTACCCCTTCTATGATGCCCTCCCCTTCCCAGTGTTCTAGCACTAAGTCTAGGGGTCCCATTACCCGCCTCCCGTATACCAGTTCGAACGGGGAGAACCCCGTGGATTCTTGGGGCACCTCCCGATAGGCAAACAGTAGGTGTGGCAAGAATTTCTCCCAGTCCCTGTAGGTCCTGGTAAAAGTCCCAATGAGTTGTTTTAACGTCCCGTTAAAGCGTTCACACAACCCATTGGTTTGCGGGTGGTACGGGGCGCTTCTAATGGACTTTACGCCGCACAGCTTCCACAGTTGGTTGGTCACCTCTGCTGTAAACTGGGTACGCTGGTCCGAGATAATCTCCCGGGGAAATCCAACCCGTGAGAAAACCTGGAGCAGAGCAGCCGCCACTGTCCCTGCCAGTATGTTACGTAAAGCAACCGCCTCTGGATACCGTGTGACATAATCTACCACTGTCAATATATACCTTTTCCCTGACGGACTGGGTTTGGCTAACGGCCCTATCAGATCGACCGCTACTCGGCTAAATGGTTCCTCCACAATGGGGAGGGGGCATAATTTGGCCTTGCATCAATCTCCCCTCTTGCCAATGCGCTGGCAACGGTCACAGATCTGGCAGTAGTGACGAACATCATAGGTTACCCCCCGGCCAAAAGAAGTTTTGTGTCAGACGATGCCTGATGCGACTGACGCCGAAGTGCCCGGCCAAGGGTATGTCATGAGAGATTCGCAGTAACTCCTGCCTATACTTCTTGGGAACTACCAGCTGTCGTTTTATAGTGGGGCTCGTCCCTGTGCGGTGCTGCTCTGTGATCCGGTAGAGGAGTCCCTGCTTCAATACAAACTGTTCCCCTTCCAGTACCCCTTTCCCCTCCTGCGCCTTCCCACTATATCCCTCCAATGAAGGATCCTCAAGTAACTCCCTCTTAATTCAGCTGGGGTGGCCCAAGAAACGTGTCTGGCTATGGGAATACGTGTAGGGCTGGGATGTCTTACCTGGGCCTCCTCTGAGTGTGATTCCGCCTCCGCAGGTCTACTTCATGCAGCACTTCCTCCATCTCTTCCACCCCCTGGTTAGTCGTAGCCCCCAATGCCGGGTCAGCTTCGTCTTGGTAGCAGTGTACAGCAGCCCAGCTTAAGGTAGCTGCTCCCGCCTTTGGCCACTGGGTATGCGGAGTCCGGTTGGGACATTGTCTTTGCAGGTGGCCCAGCTGATGACAGGTGTGGCATCGCGCCCCAGGGGGACTGTGGTAGGCCAGGTTTTTAGCTGGTCCCCCTACAATCTTCTGTGGTTTGGGGGCCTCCAGGTCCATGGGCGGACCCCTAGTGACCATCTTTGATCCGGACAACTGAGGCCTCCTGGCATCATGATGTTCATCGGCCAGACGAGCGGCCTCCTCAAGAGTCATTGGCCGCCTGTCCCGAAGCCATTCCTGTGTCTCGGGGGATAATCCATTAAAAAATCGTTCTAACAAGAAGAGCTGGAGGACGTCCTCCTTAGTGGTTGCTTGGCTCCCTTGTACCCACTGTAGCAGTGACCGCCGTAATTTACAGGCCCATTCAGTGTGGGTATCGGTTACGCGTTTTATAAGCCCGCAGAACTTTTGGGGGTATGCCTCTGGTGTCAGCGCATACCGGGCCAAGATCACTTCTTTGATCCGCTCATAGTCCATACAGTCCTCATCAGGTACCGTGCGATAGGCGTCCGCTGCCCGGCCTGTCAGCTTGCTGGCCAGAATCTGAACCCGTTCCTCCGGCTTCACTGGATGAAGGGCACACTGCCGCTCAAAGTCCTGCAGAAAGCCATCAATGTCTTCCTCTGCCTCCCCCAACTGTAGGAAGGCATTATACTGGATCTTTTTGTGGCTTACTGTTGAAGGTACCTGGGCAGAGGCCAGAGCTCCCCCTGCTCACTGACTCTCCGCTCTGCCATCTCCATCTTGGCCAGCTCCACTTTGGTCCGCTCTGCCATCTCCATCTTGGCTAGCTCTATCCTGGTCCGCTCGGCCATTTTTTCCTTCAGATCCGTACGCACATTAGCCATCACCTCTCGTATGATCTCTACTGCAGGGTTTGGGCCATAGAACGCCAGTCTGTTCTTTACCTCCCTCTGGAATTCAGTCTCCTCCACGTTCACATTGGGGGGCGCTGCACTGTCGTGTTCCATGATGGCTGCTATCAAATCTGATTTTGTTTTGTTGCTGGCGATTAACCCTCGGGCTTCCACCAGATCTTTTAATGTAGTCCTCTTTAACTTCTGTTAATTGTTTTCCATTCATTCCTTTCCTCCTGTAGATGGGATATCACATCCCACTGCTGCCACCAGTGTAACGGGGTCTACCGTGCTTGAGTACCTCTTTCAGTACCACCCCGTGTTTCAGGAGGTCCACTCTGCTTTGGCTGGAGTCTGAATGAAGGACGCTGGCTGGAATTGCTTGGTTACATGGGCGCATATAAAAGATCACTGCTTGTCCACGTATTTCCAGTGTGACAACGCTTTACTCACAGGACACAGAATATATCACACAGATAGATGGCAGGCCAATTGAAAAGCGGCAGGCCAGACATACATTACAATAGCCGCAGGTGGCCGGAGCCTGCCGATATTTACTGTGGGAATTACAAAGGTGGGGGGAGGTCAGAAGGGGGATATCTTGTCCCCTCTGCCCAGGGGCGCAGCCTGTGGGCTGGTGCATTAGGGACATGCATCTCACATGGAACCTATTATACATACATATAACTGCACAACATTGCACAACAGCAAGGTGGATTGCTGTTGAGGGGAGAGAGAAAAAAAAAAAAAAAAAATCTATAAATCTTCAGCACAGCGAGTGTGAGCGAGCTGAGTGTGACCTGAGCGTAAGTGTGAACGGCGGTAAGTGTGTGACTTGTGATTCAGTGACTTTGGAATCAGGGAGTTTCCAAGGGAGGAATTGCTTGTTTTTTTTTTTTTGTTTTTTTTTAAATTAATACTTTGTATTTATTTTTAATTAACGTTTCTGTGTGGTGCAATCCCCATTAGGAAATGTGCTCCACAATTGTTAATGCCATCCAGTGCACATCTTGCCACATGTATGCAGTCCTTGACCAGCTGGTCGAGGGTGCATACTGCTGTACGAAATGTGAGCACATTGTGCATTTGGAAGCCCAGATTTTGGATCTAAATGTGCAGCTGGCAACACTGAGATCCATAGACAATATGGAGAGGAGTCTTCTGCTCACAGAGCAGACGCTCAATGGGATAGATGAGGAGGGGGATGGTAGGATGGAGCTGCAGGACAGTGTGGCAGTTAGCTGGGTGACAGACAGAAGGCGGGGTAGAGGGAAGAGTGCCAGGGAGGCTAGTCCTGATCTGGCACACCCCAATAAGTTTGCTAAGTTGGCAGATGAGGGGGGTGTCAGTACAGGGGTAGCACTGCTGCAGCCAGGCATGTCCTCTGAAAGCCGGAGGAGTGACTGCTCCAGTAAGGAGGGAAATAGGAGAGCAGGGCAGGCCAGACAGGTGCTGGTAGTGGGGGACTCAATTATTAGGGGAACAGATAGGGCAATCTGTCACAAATACAGGGATCGTCGGACGGTGTGCTGCCTACCTGGCGCTCGAGTCCGACACATCGCTGATCGGGTGGACAGATTACTGGGAGGGGCTGGTGAGGACCCAGCGGTCATGGTGCATATTGGCACAAATGACAAAGTTAGAGGTAGGTGGAAGGTCCTTAAAGATGATTTCAGGGAATTAGGCTGCAAGCTGAAAGCAAGGACCTCCAACGTGGTATTTTCCGAAATACTGCCTGTACCACGTGCCACGCCAGAGAGGCAACGGGAGATTAGGGAGGTTAATAAGTGGCTCAAGAATTGGTGTAGGAAGGAGGGGTTTGGGTTCCTGCAGAACTGGGCCGACTTCTCAGTGGGCTACAGGCTCTACGCTAGGGACGGGCTGCACCTCAATGGGGAAGGGGCAGCTGTGCTGGGGGAGAAAATGGTTAGAAGGTTGGAGGAGTGTTTAAACTAGGGATTGGGGGGAGGGTATTCATTTTATAGGAGGGGAAGATAGTGCAGATAGAGAGCTGGGCACAAATAAGGAAGTTGGGGGTGGCGGTGGCATGGGGGGTGGGGTTAGAACAGTTAATAATTTAAGAAAGAATAGAGGTACAGAGAGTAACATCAAGTGCATGTATACTAATGCCAGAAGCCTCGCCAACAAAATGGATGAATTAGAACTAATGTTGTTGGAGCATAATTATGATATGGTGGGGATATCTGAGACGTGGCTGGATGAGAGCCATGACTGGGCTGTTAACTTGCAGGGCTATAGCCTGTTCAGAAATGACCGTACAGATAAGCGAGGGGGAGGGGTGTGTCTGTATGTAAAATCTTCCTTAAAACCCATCCTGCGTGATAATATAGGTGAATTTAATGAAAATGTGGAGTCCCTGTGGGTGGAGATAAGGGGAGGGGGAAAAAATAATAAATTACTGATAGGGGTTTGTTATAAATCTCCAAAAATAATGGAAGCAATGGAGAATATCCTCGTAAAGCAAATAGATGAAGCTGCGACTCAAGGAGAAGTCATTATTATGGGGGACTTCAACTACCCTGAAATAGATTGGGGAACAGAAACCTGCAGTTCCAGCAAAGGTAATCGGTTTTTGACAACTGTGAGAGACAATTACCTTTCACAGCTGGTTCAGGACCCAACAAGGAGGGGGGCACTGCTAGACCTAATATTAACCAACAGGCCAGACCGCATATCAAATATAAGGGTTGGGGGTCACTTGGGGAATAGTGATCATAAAATAATAAGTTTTCATGTAACCTTTAATAAGATGGGTAGTAGGGGGGTGACAAGGACACTAAACTTCAGGAGGGCAAATTTCCAACGGATGAGAGAGGATCTTGGTGCAATTAACTGGGACGATATCCTGAGACACAAAAATACACAGAGAAAATGGGAGACGTTTATTAGCATCCTGGATAGGACCTGTGCACAGTATATACCGTATGGGAATAAACATACTAGAAATAGGAGGAAACCAATATGGCTAAATAGAGCTGTAAGGGGCGCAATAAGGGACAAAAAGAAAGCATTTAGAGAATTAAAGGAAGTAGGTAGTGATGAGGCATTAAATAAATACAGAAAATTAAATAAATTCTGTAAAAAGCAAATCAAGGCAGCAAAGATTGAGACAGAGAGACTCATTGCCAGAGAGAGCAAAAATAACCCCAAAATATTCTTTAACTACATAAATAGTAAAAAACTAAAAAATGACAGTGTTGGCCCCCTTAAAAATAGTCTGGGTGAAATGGTGGATGAGGATGAGGAAAAAGCCAATATGCTAAATGACTTTTTTTCATCAGTATTTACAAAAGAAAATCCCATGGCAGCCAATATGACTAGTGATAAAAATTCCCCATTAAATGTCACCTGCTTAACCCAGCAGGAAGTACAGCGGCGTCTAAAAATCACTAAAATTGACAAATCTCCGGGCCCGGATGGGATACACCCCCGAGTACTGCAGGAACTAAGTACAGTCATCGATAGACCATTATTTTTAATCTTTAAAGACTCCATAATAACAGGGTCTGTACCACAGGACTGGCATATAGCAAATGTGGTGCCAATATTCAAAAAAGGGGCAAAAACTGAACTCGGTAATTATAGGCCAGTAAGCTTAACCTCTACTGTGGGTAAAATCCTGGAGGGCATTCTAAGGGATGCTATACTGGAGTATCTGAAGAGGAATAACCTCATGACCCAGTATCAGCACGGGTTTACTAGGGACCGCTCATGTCAGACTAATTTGATCAGCTTCTATGAAGAGGTAAGTTCCGGACTGGACCAAGGGAACCCAGTGGACGTAGTGTATATGGACTTTTCCAAAGCTTTTGATACGGTGCCACACAAAAGGTTGATACATAAAATGAGAGTAATGGGGATAGGGGAAAATATGTGTAAGTGGGTTGAGAGCTGGCTCAGGGATAGGAAACAAAGGGTGGTTATTAATGGAGCACACTCGGACTGGGTCGCGGTTAGCAGTGGGGTACCACAGGGGTCAGTATTGGGCCCTCTTCTTTTTAACATATTTATTAATGACCTTGTAGGGGGCATTCAGAGTAGAATTTCAATAATTGCAGATGACACTAAACTCTGTAGGGTAATCAATACAGGGGAGGACAATTTTATATTACAGGATGATTTATGTAAACTAGAAGCTTGGGCTGATAAATGGCAAATGAGCTTTAATGGGGATAAATGTAAGGTCATGCACTTGGGTAGAAGTAATAAGATGTATAACTATGTGCTTAATTCTAAAACTCTGGGCAAAACCATCAATGAAAAAGACCTGGGTGTATGGGTGGATGACAGACTCATATTCAGTGGCCAGTGTCAGGCAGCTGCTACAAAGGCAAATAAAATAATGGGATGTATTAAAAGAGGCATAGATGCTCATGAGGAGAACATAATTTTACCTCTATACAAATCACTAGTTCGACCACACTTAGAATACTGTGCACAGTTCTGGTCTCCGGTGTATAAGAAAGACATAGCTGAACTAGAGCGGGTGCAGAGAAGAGCGACCAAGGTTATTAGAGGACTGGGGGGTCTGCAATACCAAGATAGGTTATTACACTTGGGGCTATTTAGTTTGGAAAAACGAAGACTAAGGGGTGATCTTATTTTAATGTATAAATATATGAGGGGACAGTACAAAGACCTTTCTGATGATCTTTTTAATCATAGACCTGAGACAGGGACAAGGGGGCATCCTCCACGTCTGGAGGAAAGAAGGTTTAAGCATAATAACAGACGCGGATTCTTTACTGTAAGAGCAGTGAGACTATGGAACTCTCTGCCGTATGATGTTGTAATGAGTGATTCATTACTTACATTTAAGAGGGGACTGGATACCTTTCTGGAAAAGTATAATATTACAGGGTATATACACTAGATTCCTTGATAAGGCGTTGGTCAAGGGAACTTGTCTGATTGCCGTATGTGGAGTCGGGAAGGAATTTTTTTCCCCATGGTGGAGTTACTCTTTGCCACATGGTTTTTTTTTGCCTTCCTCTGGATCAACATGTTAGGGCATGTTAGGTTAGGCTATGGGTTGAACTAGATGGACTTAAAGTCTTCCTTCAACCTCAATAACTATTAACTATTAACCTATATTCTGAGTACTGTGGGGTTCCGTAACAGTGTGAAAATGACCTCTGCAAAGTAAATAAGAGTTTCTGACTGACAACTTTCTTCCATGGTCTAAAAAGCAGAAACGTGCCTTCAGGAGCAAAATCATCTTCATGCATGACAATGCACCATCTCATGCTGCAAAGAATACCTCTGAGTCATTGGCTGCTATGGGCATAAAAGGAGATAAACTCATGGTGTGGCCACCATCTTCCCCTGACCTCAACCCTATAGAGAACCTTTGGAGTATCATCAAGCAAAAGATCTATGAGGGTGGGAGGCAGTTCACATCAAAACAGCAGCTCTGGGAGGCTATTCTGACTTTATGCAAAAACTCACAAGTTCAATGGATGCAAGAATTGTGAAGGTGATATCAAAGAAGGGGTTCTAGGTTAACATGTAACTTGGCCAGTTAGGATGTTTTGGAGTTAAATAGCTTTTTTGTTCAGTGAATGTGACCTCCTAATGCAGCAAATTCAGCAAATGAGCATTTTCAGTGCTTTAAAACATATCAAATGTTTAGAAATTCTACTGTGCCTAATAAATTGGAACAGTGCAGTTTGAGTTTTTAATCATTTTGGAGATTATACTGTTATCATTGGGAGGTTTCTTCAATAAAATTCGATGTATACTCTAACGGGTGATGACTTTTATTAGACTGACTCATTTGCACCGACCATTTAGGAAAATCTGAGAAAAATGTAATTTGCATAATAATTTGGAACATGGTGTATATGTGATTGTGGCACGAGTGACTACTTCTGGTCTCAGTATATGTGATTGTTGGCACTAGGGACAACTTCTGGCCTCAGAATGTGTGATCAGTGGCACTGGTGAGGACTTATGGGCACAGTTTGTGATTGGTGTCTCTTATGACAAGTTTCTGGGCTTGGTATATGTGATCGGCTTTAGTGAGGACTTCTAGGCTCAGTACATGTGATCGGTGGCATTAGTGACGACTTCTGTGCTCAATATATGTGATCGGTGGCTCTAGTGACAACTTCTAGTCTCAGTATATGTAATCGATGGCACTAGTGACTACTTCTGGACTTATTATGTGATCGGTGGCACTAGTGACGAATTCTACCTCTGTATGTGTGATCAGTGGCACTAGTGATGACTTCTGGTCTCCGTATATGTGATCGGTGGCTCTAGTGACAACTTCTAGGCTTAGTATATGTGATCGGTGGCACTAGTGACGACTTCTAGGCTTAGTATATGTGATCAGTGGCACTAGTCACGACTTTTGCATTCAGTAAAATTGATCGGTAGCAGTAATGACGACTTTTAGGCTCAGTATATGTGATTGGTCGCACTAGTGATGCCTTCTGGAATCAATATAAGTGATCGGTGGCTCTAGTGACAACTTCTGGTCTCAGTATATTTAATTGCTGGCACTAGCGATGACTTCTAGGCTCAGTATATGTGATCGTTGGCATTGGCTCTTAGCCCCAGTGCGGGTTGATGAACGTTGCAGAAGACGTGGACTCATACTTCTTGTAGACAACCTATGTCTTTTATTTCCTCATTCACATCTAACCAAGCAGGAGTCGCGACTACAACCATTTACAGACGTGGTCTTCACTGCTGTGGGTTCTCCAAACACCCATTCCAAGCCTCCCAGAATATCAAGGTATAACACTGATACAGAGATATGATGTGGGCACAGCCTCCCTCCCCTGAACTCAGCAATTTTAGAGGGTATCACAAAGAACCTGCCAGAGAAGCCCCTCTGGGTGGGGGGTTATATACAGTTTATGACGTCACTTCTGCCTTTTGTAGATTTTACGTGCCAGCCCCAGGAAAATCTCTTTGGACAGACCATTGGCATGCTGAGAGATGAGGGTCTGCAGTCTCTGGTAACTGTCCTCCTCGTATTTCATGTAGGCCTCCGAGAGGTCTAGCTCCTCATACAATTGCTTCACTCGCTCCACCTTCTCTGTGTCATCCTGCCCATAGTTCTCCTGTTAACAAAAGCAAGGGTTAAATGCATGGCATGGGAGATGGCGTGAAGCCCACCAGACCTGATAACTAGTGGGGTGTGATGTAGTGTACGGTGGAGGAGACGGCTGCCCTTTGGTGGGTTGTGATATGGTGTACGGCCGAGGTGACGGTTGCTTTCTGGTGGGGTGTGATGTAGAGTACGGCCACTTTCTGGTGGGGTTTGATGTAGTGTATGGCAGGATTGACTGCGCCATTCTTTACCTGGAGAACGTCCCGCTGTTCGGGGGTCACTCTCTTCAGGGCCTCCACCACCAGCCAGCTGCACTTGTTGTCCTGGATGTCGGTCCCGATCTTCCCTGTGATACTCGGGTCCCCGTAACAGTCCAGATAATCGTCCTGGCCACACACAAGGACATTAATAGCCGTAGATATTGGAGTCACCGTACCCCCAACATCACCCAGCTCACCTGTATCTGGAAGAACTCGCCCATTTCCAGCAGGATAGTTTTGGCGTTCTGGTGATCGTCCTCGCTGTCTATCCCGGCCTGCGAGGAGAGAATACGAGTAACATATGACTGCCCCATCCTCCGCCGGAGCCACATATACTCACCATATACATAGCGGCAGCCACCGGGAGGTAGAAGGAGTAGAAGGCCGTCTTGTACTTCACGATGGACTTATACCTAAAAGGCAAGTCGGGTCTGAGACGCTGAAGGGCAAAAACAGGGCAGGAAAATGAGGAGTCACCCACCTACACTCTGTGTACCGATCCAAATCAACCTTCCCCGGCTGAGCTGTGATCAGGTCCAGCGCCTGCCCTAGCTCCGTCTGATAGGAGGTCTGCAAGTAAAAGAAACTGCATGACTGTCTGGTACAGCGGCCCCTCCCCAAACAGTGGTGTGTACGACCTGACCCAACTCAGTCTGATAAGAGATCTGCGAGCGTGACACCAGAGCCCCCCCTCCCCGCACAGCAGTATGTACTGCCTATCCCAGCTCCATCTGATAGGAGGTCTACGAGCAGAAGAGCAAGCATGACTGTCAGGCACAGCGCCCCTGTTATGGACTGACCTGAGTTGCAGTAGAGGTAATGCAACCCCTAGGGGCAGCACAGAAAGGTAGTGTAGTCAGGGATAGCCAAGGAGTCGGTACACAGGAGCAGCAATGTAATCTTAGAAGGAAGGAGCTGGTGAAAAGAAGCTTGACTAGAGGCTAGTAGCTCAATCTCAAAAGGAAGGGAGTGCTATGCCAAGCTTAAATAGGGTGTTCAATCAGGGAGAAGCAAATCAGAAACAAGACAGGTACAAGTATTTGTGTTAGCTATTCAGCTCATTGGACAGTTCTGGGCTAAGAGGGAAGCGCTGGTGCGCAAGAGCTGGAGGGTTCGAGTCCTGACAGCACTCCCCTCCTTCTAGGATGGCCTTTGGACATGTAAGGTGATGGCTTATCTGGATGTCTCTGATGAAAAGCTCTTGCAAGCCTGGGTGCATAGAAATTTTGGTCCCTGCCATTGCACCAAATACTGTAGTCTTCCTCTAAATCTTCTAGCGTCTAAAATTTCATTCACAATCTACTCTTCTTCACCATGGACTTTTTTCTGGTGGAGGAGGTGGCTGAGTTTTTCCTGGAAACAGGTTTTCATTGAATAGTTTGAGCAAGGACACAAAGCACACAGGGTGAATTTGAAGGCTGTTTGGAAGTTTTAAAACGGAAAGCAACTTATTTTGTGCAGAAATTTCAAAGAGGTCTTATGACTTTTACCCAATATAGAAGACAGTCCGTTCGTTTTCAGATTTTTTTCAGAAAGCCAAACCTTATCACCGACCTGAAGGGTAGGAGGGGCTTTGCAACGTTTATCTGCTGTTTCTTTAGAATCTGCTTGAGCCTTTTGTAACATCTCAGTTAGTTCAGAAAAAAAAAAGAAGGTTCATCCAGTCTGTTCAGCGCTCCCAGGTAACAGGCACCAGGCAGAGGTATTACAAATCTTCAGTAATATATTTAAAATAAAAACCATATATAAAACAACACGTTTCGGCTATATGCTTATTAATAATAGCCTTCCTCAGGTATGATCATACAACAATGAAGTAGTAGTTCTTCGTTTTCATGACTCCAGTGTGTCCTACAAGTTTAGAATCATGGACACAATTGAGGACTTCAAGTCGAGCAGATTCGGGGACATATATTTGGTGGATCTGCATCCAAAAGCCCTCCTTATTTTCTTTCCGACTTCAGGTGTAATAGTACACCGATGTTGGACTCCCTTCCCTTGATGTGGGCTCTGGTGGTGAGCCAACATCTTTCCTGGCACATGTCAGCTGTTTTTAACAGCTGAAATGTGCCCGGAACAGCCGCGGGTGGAATCGTGATCCACTCGTGACTATTAACCAGATAAATGCAGATGTCAAACGCTGGCAGTGGCATTTAACATGCACTTCCGGCAATTGTGCCGGAAATCCGCCCACCAGTTACCCGTCACGTGATCGCGGGTAGGCATTACAACTAGTGGTCTCCTGGAGACCTCTATGGTTGTCACTGCTGGCTTGCAAGTAAAATTCACTGACCATCGCCTGCATGTAGCAAAGCGATCAGGTTATGGCAGCTTCTAGTCTCCCAAGGGGATTATTAAAGCATGCCAAAAGTAAAAATAATATAATATATATATTTTTTTAAATCACCCCCCCTTTCTCCCCATTCAAAATAAATAAAAGAAAAAAACAAAACCATACACATATTCAGTATCGCCACATTCAGAAAATTCCGATCAATTAAAAAAAAAAAATTAACCTAATTGTTAAATGGCGTAGCGAAAAAAAAAAAAAGTAAAAACGCTAGAATTACGTTTTTTATTTTGGTCGCCGAGACATTGCATTAACGGGCGATCAAAAGATTGTACTTGCACCAAAATGTCATCAAAAACGTCAGCTTGGTGCACAGAATATAAGCCCTCACCCTACCCGAGATCACGAAAATGGAGACACTACTGGTATCAGAAAATTGTGCAAATTGTTTGTTTTGTTTTTTAACAAAGTTTGGATTTTTTTTTCACCACTTAGATTGAAAAAAAACAAAACAAAAAAACCTAGACATGTTTTGTGTATGAACTCGGAATTACCTGGAGAATCATAATGGCTGGTCAGTTTTAGCATTTAGTGAACCTAGTAAAAAAGTAAAATAAAAACAAGTATGGGATTGCACTTTTTTTGCAATTTCACCGCACTTGGATTTTTTTTTCACGTTTTCTAGTATACGACATGGTAAAACCAATGGTGTTATTCAAAAGTACAACTCGTCTTACAAAAAAAAAAAAGCTATGGCTCTGGGAAAAAGGGGAGCAAAAAATTAAAATGCAAAACCCAAAATACCTCTGGTCGTTAAGGGGTTAAAAGAAATATCAATGTTTTTAGAAGGATGATTAAGGAAAAAGTCAGTTTGGCATCCATCTTTAATTTTTGCTAAAAATTCTTTGGAGTCCAGTATTCCCAAAAAAGTCTTTGGACGTAGAATGGTAGAGTCAGTGCTAGACCACTCCTGAGGTCCAGGTTCAGTAAATATCCTGGACAGAGCATCAGCTTTGCCATTTCTTGAACCGGGCCAATAAGAAATTATAAAATTAAACCTGGAGAAAAATAAGGTCCAACGTGCTTGTCTTGCAGGCAACCTCTTAGCTGTACGGATAAATTCAAAATTTTTGTGGTCAGTAAGGACAGTCACTGGATGATTGGCCCCTTCCAAAAGATGACTCCACTCCACTCAGAAAAGGCAACTTTAATGGCTAAGGCTAAGTACACACGTTGCAGAATTTCCACGGGTATATCGCATGTGGAATTGGCATGCGCTTTTCCGCTAAACACTAGTGTTTTACAAGAGTAATTAGCTTGCAGAATGCTAGCGTTTTCCAAACTCGCTGTGATAAAGTGGCTCCCATCGCAGAGTCTGAGGCGTCTACTTCAACAACAAACGGCAGTTCAGGGTTCGGCTGGACAAGTAAAGGTGCGGAAGTAAATAGTGTCTTCAGTTTCTCAAAAGCCACTTGTGCCTCTGGAGACAAGAAAAACAAACATTTGGGGTTTGTCTTCAGTTTCTCAAAAGCCACTTGTGCCTCTGGAGACAAGAAAAACAAACATTTGGGGTTTTTTGTGAGTACAGTAATTGGTAAAATGATTTTAGAAAAGTTTTTAATGAATCTTCTGTAGAAAATTTACAAATCCTATAAAGCGCTGAATGTTTTTTAAAATTTCTTGGGGTAGGCCAGTCAAGTACCACTCTGATCTTACTGGGATCCATGCTCAGACCTTCAAGGGAGATGATGTATCCCAGAAATGGAGTTCTGATTTGTTCGAATTCACATTTTTCGAGTTTGATATAGAGATGGTTCTCCTGTAGACATTTCAGGACTAACTCGACATGTCTGCGATGCTCCTCCAAGGAATCTGAAAATATCAGAATGTCATTGAGATAAACAAATCGATAAAAAAAAAAAAAAAAAAAAATTCGCGAAAAACATAATTGATACAAGTGCTGAAAGGTGGCAGGGGCGTTCCTGCGGCCAAAAGGCATAACCAGATTTTCAAAATGTCCATATCTGGTTCTAAAGGCAGTCTTCCACTCATCTCCTGGGCGGATTCGTATGAGATAATAAGCCCCTCTTAGATCGAGTTGGTGAAAAGTCTGGCAGAACGCAGTCTCTCCAGCAACTCAGGGATTAAGGGGAGTGAGTAGCGATTCTTAATGGTAATTTTATTGATTTCTCTATAATCAATACATGGCTACAAGGTTGAGTCCTTCTATTCTAGAAAATATAAGGGCGCTCCAGCTGGCGAAGAAGAAGGTTGAATAAAGCCTCTCTCTTAGTTTTCGTCTATGTATTCCTTTAACCCCTTTACCCCCAAGGGTGGTTTGCACGTTAATGACCGGGCCAATTTTTTACAATTCTGACCACTGTCCCTTTATGAGGTTATAACTCTGGAACGCTTCAACGGATCCCAATGTTTCTGACATTGTTTTCTCATGACATATTGTACTTCATGATAGTGGTAAAATTTCTTTGATATTACCTGCGTTTATTTGTGAAAAAAAAACGAAAATTTGGAGAAAATTTTGCAATTTTCCAACTTTGAATTTTTATACAATTAAATCACAGAGATATGTCACACAAAATACTTAACCCCTTCCCGACCTTTGACGCAGCGTATGCGTCATGAAAACCTGTGCCAATCTGACCTGTGACGCAGCATATGCGTCATGGATGGATCGCGTCCCTGCAGGCCAGGTGAAAGGGTTAACTCCAATTTCACCCGACATGCAGGGACAGGGGGAGTGGTACTACAGCCCAGGGGGGGGGGTGGCTTCGCCCCTCCGTGGCAACGATCGCTCTGATTGGCTGTTGAAAGTGAAACAGCCAATAAGAGCAATCTGTAGTATTTCACCTATGAAAATTGGTGAAATATTACAATCCAGCCATGGCCGATGCTGCAATAGCATCGGCCATGGCTGGAGACCCCGATCTGCCCCCCCACCGACTGACGGCGGCGATCTGCAGCCGCCGTCAGTGTTCCGTACCCCTCCGTCCTTTCCTAAGCGCCTTCCTCTCCCCTCCGACCCTCTCCCGTCCTCCCCTCCGCTGTCCGATCGCACCCCCCTATACTTACCTAGTCCTGGTGTCCCTCCCGGTGCCCTCGGTCTTCTCGCATGGGCGCCGCCATCTTGGAAAATGGCGGGCGCATGCGCAGTGCGCCCGCCGAATATGCCAGCCGGCAGATTCGTTCCCTGTACATTTTGATCGCTGTGATAGAACCTATCACAGCGATCAAAATAAAAAAAATAGTAAATAAACCCCCCCTTTATCACTCCCATAGGTAGGGGTCAATAATAAAATACAGAAAATATATTTATTTTAGGGCTAGGGCTGCACTTAGGGCTAGGGCTGCACTTAGGGCTAGAACTAGGGTTGCAGTTAGGGCTAGGGTTGCACTTAGGGCAAGAATTAAGGTTGCAATTAGGGTTAGGGTTACAATTAGGGCTATGGTTGGAATTAGGGTTAGAATTAGGCTATGAGCACACGGTGCGGATTTGGCTGCGGATCCGCAGCGGATTGGTCGCTGCGGATTCGTAGCAGATTTCCATCACGTTTACAGTACCACGTAAACCTATGGAAAACCAAATCCGCCGTGCCCATGGTGCGGAAAATACAGCGCAGAAATGCTGCGTTGTATTATCCGCAGCATATCAATTCTTTGTGCGGATTCCGCAGCGTTTTACACCTGTTCCATAATAGGAATCCGCAGGTGAAATCCACACAAAAAAAACTGGAAATCCGCAGGTAAATCGCAGTGCGTTTTACCTGCAGATTTTTCAAAAACAGCGTGGAAAATCCGCACACAAATCCGCAACGTGGGCACATAGCCTTAGGGTTGGAATTAGAGTTAGGGTTGGAATTAGGGTTAAGACTAGGGTTAGGGGTGGGATTAGGGTTAGGGGTGTGTTGGGGTTAGCGTTGGAGTTAGAATTGAGGGGTTTCCACTGTTTAGGCACATCAGGGGGTCTCCAAACGCGACATGGTGCCACCATTGATTCCAGCCAATCTTGCGTTGAAAAAGTCAAATGTGCTCTCTCCCTTCCGACATCCGACGTGTGCCGAAACAGTGGTTTACCCCCACATATGGGGTACCAGCGTGCTCAGGAGAAACTGGACAACAACTTTTGGGGTCCAATTTCTCCTATAACCCTTCGGAAAATAAAAAATTGTGGGCTAAAAAATTATTTTTGAGGAAAGAAAAATGATTTTTTTATTTTCACGGCTCTGCGTTATAAACTTCTGTGAAGCACTTGGGGGTTCAAAGTGCTCACCACACATCTAGATAAGTTCCTTTCGGGGTCTAGTTTCCAAAATGGGGTCACTTGTGGGGGGTTTCTACTGTTTAGGCACATCAGGGGCTCTGCAAACGCAACGTGACGCCCGCAGAGCATTCCATCACTACTTCATTTCCGAGCCCCGGATGTGCCCAAACAGTGGTTTACCCCCACATATGGGGTATCAGCGTTTAAAGTGCTCACTACACATCTAGATTAGTTCCTTGGGAGGTCTAGTTTCCAAAATGGGGTCACTTGTGGGGGAGCTCCAATGTTTAGGCACACAGGGGCTCTCCAAACGCGACATGGTGTCCGCTAATGATTGGAGCTAATTTTCCATTCAAAAAGTCAAATGGCGCGCCTTCCCTTCCAAGCCTTGCCGTGCGCCCAAACAGTGGTTTACCCCCACATATGAGGTATCGGCTTACTCAGGAGAAATTGCCCAACAAATTTTGCCAATCCATTTTATCCTGTTGCCCATGTGAAAATGAAAAAATTGAGGCTAAAAGAATTTTTTTGTGAAAAAACAGTACTTTTTCATTTTTACGGATCAATTTGTGAAGCACCTGAGGGTTTAAAGTGCTCACTATGCATCTAGATAAGTTCCTTGGGGGGGTCTAGTTTCCAAAATGGGGTCACTTGTGGGGGAACTCCAATGTTTAGGCACACAGGGGCTCTCCAAACGCGACATGGTGTCAGCTAACGATGGAGATAATTTTCCATTCAAAAAGTCAAATGGCGCTCCTTCCCTTCCGAGCCCTGCCGTGCGCCCAAACAGTAGTTTACCCCCACATATGAGGTATCAGCGTACTCGGGACAAATTGGACAACAACTTTCATGGTCCAGTTTCTCCTTTTACCCTTGGGAAAATAAAATATTGTTGCTAAAAGATCATTTTTGTGACTAAAAAGTTAAATGTTCATGTTTTCCTTCCATGTTGCTTCTGCTACTGTGAAACACCTGAAGGGTTAATAAACTTCTTGAATGTGGTTTTGAGCACCTTGAGAGGGTGCAGTTTTTAGAATGGTGTCACTTTTGGGTATTTTCAGCCGTATAGAACCCTCAAACTGACTTCAAATGTGAGGTGGTCCCTAAAAAAAATGGTTTTGTAAATTTTGTTGTAAAAATGAGAAATCACTGGTCAAATTTTAACCCTTATAACTTCCTAGCAAAAAAAAATTTTGTTTCCAAAATTGTGCTGATGTAAAGTAGACATGTGGGAAAAGTTATTTATTAACTATTTTGTGTCACATAACTCTCTGGTTTAACACAATAAAAATTCAAAATGTGAAAATTGCAACATTTTCAAAATTTTCGCCAAATTTCTTTTTCTTTTTTTTTTTTTTACAAATAAACGCAGAAATTATCGACCTAAATTTACCACTAACATGAAGCCCAATATGTCATGAAAAAACAATCTCAGAAGCGCTAGAATCCGTTGAAGCGTTCCTGAGTTATTACCTCATAAAGGGACACTGGTCAGAATTGCAAAAAATGGCCAGGTCATTAAGGTCAAAATAGGCTGGGTCATGAAGGTGTTAATAAGTAACATTTCCCACATGTCTACTTTACATCAGTACAATTTTGGAACCAAATTTTTTTTTCCGTTAGGGAGTTATAAGGGATAAAAGTTGACCAGCAATTTCTCATTTTTACAACACCATTTTTTTTTTTAGGGACCACATCTCATTTGAAGTCATTTTGAGGGGTCTATATGATAGAAAATACCCAAGTGTGACACCATTCTAAAAACTGCACCCCTCAAGGTGCTCAAAACCACATTCATGAAGTTTATTAACCCTTCAGGTGTTTCACAGGAATTTTTGGAATGTTTAAATAAAAATGAACATTTAACTTTTTTTTGACAAAAAATTTACTTCAGCTCCAATTTGTTTTATTTTACCAAGGGTAACAGGAGAAAATGGACCCCAAAAGTTGTTGTACAATTTGTCCTGAGTACACCAATACCCCATATGTGGGGGTAAACCACTGTTTGGGCGCATGGCAGAGCTCAGAAGGAAAGGAGCGCCATTTGACTTTTCAATGCAAAATTGACTGGAATTGAGATGGGACGCCATGTTGCGTTTGGAGAGCCACTGATGTGCCTAAACATTGAAACCCCCCCACAAGTGACACCATTTTGGAAAGTAGACCCCCTAAGGAACTTATCTAGATGTGTTGTAAGAGCTTTGTACCCCCAAGTGCTTCACTACAGTTTACAACACAGAGCCGTGAAAATAAAATTTATTTTTTTTTTTCCACAAAAATTATTTTTTAGCCCCCAGTTTTGTATTTTTCCAAGGGTAACAGTGTAAATTGAACCCCAAAAGTTGTTGTCCAATTTGTCCTGAGTACGCCGATACCCCATATGTGGGGGGGGGGGGGGAACCACCGTTTGGGCGCATGGCAGAGCTCGGAAGGGAAGGAGCGCCATTTGGAATGCACACTAAGGCTAGGGTCACATTGCGTGAGGGCAATCCGTTAAGCGCATAGCGCTAGAGGATTGCGCTAACGCAATGCTTCTCAAGGGTCCGCGTTCGGCGTCCCCGCTAGCGCAGATCCCTGATCTGCACTAGCGAGGAACGGACCTCGGGCGCGCCGCGGACGCTGCAAGCAGCGTCCGAGGTCCGTCACTCAAATGACGCGACATCGCTAGCGCACGCCCAATGTGGGCGGGCGCTAGCGACGCGTTCACCATTAGGGGCAATGGCTGCGTTAACGGACTACGTTAACCCGCGTTATGCCGCGGTGTAACGTAGTCCGTTTAACGCGGTCACATTAACGCAATGTGACCCTAGCCTTAGATGGATTGGTCTGCAGGCGTCACGTTGCATATGCAGAGCCCCTAATGTACCTAAACCGTAGAAACCCCCCACAAGTGACCCCATATTGGAAATTAGACCCCCCAAGGAACTTATCTAGATGTGTTGTGAGAACTTTGAACCCCCAAGTGTTTCACTACAGTTTATAACGCAGAGCCGTGAAAATACATTTTTTTTTTTTAAAAACACAAAAAATAATTTTTAGTCCCCTGTTTTGTATTTTCTTAAGGGTAACCGGAGAAATTGGACCCCAAAAGTTGTTGTCCAATTTGTCCCGAGTACGCTGATACCCCATATGTTGGGGTAAACCCCTGTTTGTGCGCACGGGAGAGCTCGTAAGGGAAGGAGCACTGTTTTACTTTTTCAATGCAGAATTGGCTGGAATTGAGATCGGACGCAATGTCAAGTTTGGAGAGCCCCTGATGTGCCTAAACAGTGGAAATCCCCCAATTATAACTGAAACCCTAATCCAAACACACCCCTTACCCTAATCTCAACTGTAACCCTAACCACACCCCTACCCTGACACACCCCTAATCCCAACCCTATTCCCAACCGTAAATGTAATCCAAACCCTAACCCTAACTTTAGCCCCAACCCTAACCCTAACTGTAGCCCTAACCCTAGCCCCAGCCTTAACCCTAATGGGAAAATGGAAATAAATTTTTGTAATTTTTTAATTCTTCGTAACTAAGAGGGTGATGAAGGGGAGTTTGATTTACTATTTACAGCGCGTTTTCTAGCGGATTTTTTTTTTCTAGCGGGGGGAAGGCATCACAGTAAAGTGACAGATCGCCAATCTGACACTTTGCTGTTCACGGTGTCAGATCGGCGATCTGACGTGCACAGATCCAGGCTTCCCGGTGCCTGCCCTGAGCAGGCGCTGTGAAGCCACCTCCCTGCAGGACCCGGATGCAGCCCCGCGGCCATTTTGGATCCAGGGCTTGCAGGGAGGAGACACTCAGTACAAGGTGAGCACATCGCCTTGTGCCGATAGTCTCAGGGAAGCACGCAGGGAGCCCCCTCCCTGCGCGATGCTTCCCTGTACCGCCGGAACACTGCGATCAGGTTTGATCGCAGTGTTCCGGGGGTTAATGTGCCGGGGGCGGTCCGTGACCGCTCCTGGCACATAGCTGACACCCGGCCACGATCGGCCACGCCCCCCCCCGTGAGCGTGGCTGATCGCGCTGGATGTACTATTCCATCCTTGGGAAGTAGGGCCCACCCCACATGGACGGAATAGTACGTCCAATGGCAGAAAGAGGTTAATACTTTGAATTCTGGCTCAAAAAGATTGTAAATTTGCCGAAACGGAATGGACAGTCGTAAAGGATGATGAGAAGGAAGTTGATCGGCTTTCTTCTTACTGCAGACCTCCCTGAACTGCTGGTACTGAGGTGGTAGTTTATCATAATTCTGAAGAGAAATCTTGGACACTTGAATTTGTTTGGAAGCAGACACATTAGTATGGCAATTGCTCTTACAGTACTCAGAGGGAAAGGTAATGGTCCTTGATGCCCAGTTGATAGATGGGTTATGGATTGAAAACCAGGGAATTCCTAGAATAACTGAAAATTTTGGAGATAAAATAAGATGAAAACTAACTCCTTCATGATGATTCGGTTCAATACAGATTTCCAGTTCAATTGTCTCGTGAGTAACAGGTCTAGATGATAAAGGTGATCCATCCACCGTTACAATATCAATGGGCATGGATTTAGTCCTACTTGCAGTGTTGTTATCAAGTGTAAATTCATGAAATTCCCTCCTGCTCCAGAATCTAACATGGCAGAGCATTGTATTTTTGGCTCCCAATTATGACAAAATGAGGTGATGGTGACTGCTCTTTGCCTTTATCCTGCATTACGGACGAGATGGTCTGTAGAACTGGATCTGGCTGTTCAAAGAGGTCAGTCTTGGCATTTGCGAAGGCTATTATCCTTCTATTAGGACAGTTAATTGCAAAATGTCCAGAGCCCCCACAATAGAGGCATACATTTTCTGTACCTCATTCTCTACTACAGAGAGAGGTTTTCGGATTGCGTCAATTTGCATGGGTTCAGTACACTTTCCATTTCCGGTTTTAAGGCTGATTGAGTAAAGGAGAAAGGAGTAGTTAGGGGTGTTTCCAAATTCTCACAGCCTTTCCTTTCTTCGTTTAGTGAGTCTCTGATCAATTCGGATGCACAATTGAATAAAGTTCTCTAAATTAGGGTTCTTGACCCTTGCAAGTTTATCTTTGATTAGCTCTGATAATCCTTGGCAAAATTGACTCCTCTGGGCAGCTAAATTCCATGTGGTGTCTGCCACCAAGGGGTGGAATTCAGGGGTATATTCAGCTACAGAGTGCTGACCCTGATGTAGGTTATGCAATTTGGTTTCAGCTGTAGCACAGTGATTTGGGTCATCAAACACTTGATCCATAGATATGAAGTAAACCAAGTCGATAAGGAGGTCAGAACTCTTTTCCACATAAGGTGAGGCCCATGCAGGAGCCTCATCAGTCAGGAGATTAATGATGAACAGTACTTTTTTCCTGTCATTGGTAAATGGAGAAAGCTGCATCTGAAAATAGATACGGCATTGATTTAGGAATCCACCGTAATGATAACGATCCCCACTGAACTTTGTGGGCAGCAGCATACCTGCATTTGATTCCTGGCTAGAGCTGCGCAAATCCAGAAGTTGCCTCAGCAACTCAATTTCTTTTTGCTGACCCAACACCTGAGTTTGCAATTCAGAAAATTTTTCTTGGTATGTGGCCCCAAAATTCTGAAGTTCAGCAACTTGTTGGCTCAGTTGGGCTGCAACAGACTCCATTTTGTGTGCAAAATTATTCTGTTATGGACTGACTTGAGTTGGAGTAGTGATACTGCAACCACTAGAGGCAGCACGTAGCGTAGTCTGGGTTAGACAGGGTCGGTACACAGGAGCAGCAATGTAATCTTAGCATGAAGGAGCAGGTAAAAGGAAGCTTGACTAGAGGTTGGTAGTTCAATAATTTTGTAAGGAAAGGAATGCAATGCCAAGTTTAAATAGGGTGTTAAATCAGGGAGGAGACAATCAGAAACAACACAGGTACTAGTATCTGGGTTAGCATGAAACTGTCCAGAAAAATCAATAGCTCAGAGGGAAGAGCTGCCGCCTGGTGCACAAGAGCTGCTGCCTTCGAGTCCTGACAGCCACCTTCTCTGCACATTGGTATGTACCGCCTGCCCCAGCTCAGTCTGATGGGAGGTCTGTGAGCATAACTACCAGGCACAGTGCCCCCCTGCACAGTATATGTACCGTCCACCCCAGCTCCATCTGATAGGAGGTCTGCGAGAAGAGCGAGTGTGACTGCAAGGTATAGCACCCCCTCACAGGGAAACATGCCACCAGGTACAGCACCTCCCAAGATCTGGGGGTGACGAGTAGAGGTCCCTTCTCACCTCCAGAAAAAGCTCCAGCAGGCTGAGATAATATGGCTGCCGTCGGCAGTGCTTCTTCAGGACACGGTATATGGAGGCCTCCAGTAGGAAGGAATCATTGATGGCGTCCAGTCCGATGCCGGCCTACAGGAGAAGTATGATCAGCATATTCATTGTGTAACATTATATTCCCTTCATCTCTATAACCACCTACCCTCCTGAACCAGCATGGCTGCCCACGACGGGTCACAGAGTTATCCATAATGTCATCAGCAACCAGGAAGAAAGCCTGGAGCTAAGAGAAGAGACGATGAGGATAAAGAGGTCCACGAATAGCAGGGCAGAAGCCACAGGGCAGGCACACCTACCAGCTCCACACACCAGCCCACCGCCAGTGCCCTCTGGATATTCTCGTCCATCTGCAGCTTGGGACCCACCAACTCCCGATACGAGGCCAGGACGGTCATCCCACGATTACACTTACCCCCAGCAGCGTTATACTCCAGTACCTGCACAATAAACCGCCATGTTAGACACAGAAGGACCGTGGCAAACAATCTCCGCGCAACAACGAATTATCAATCTCACCTGCCGCAAGCGCAACACCGCATCGCCAATCTCAGGGTGACCCCAATCCTCTGCAGTCAGATCCTGCACAATCTGATCAAAGAAGCTGCAGAACTCCTGCCGCTCATCAGACGCTAAAGTCCCAGCCATTGAGCTCAAAGTCCAGCCCTGTGGGGAAAGAGAAAGCTAGAGCAGGAGTGGACCACCCCGAGGCCAGATCAACTCAACCAGAAGAAACCGTCCGCCTAATAACTACATATATATGCAGTGGCACAGCCCCCATGAGGAAGCCCAAAACGTGAAATGTGCGTCAGGGTGACAAACGCTCACCATCTTATCTCCCCACATGGGTAAGCAGTATTTCTTGCACTTTATCTACCCTTAGGAACTTTGGATACTGCTCTATACACTGACATAATCCATTTACTCCTTCTGACTTAATCCTGGACAAATACTGTGAGAACACTGTTCTTATACTAGTATGCCACCTTGTGGCCTTTTTCACAGTACTCTCCATGATGTACATATTCTCTCACCAATAGGATTTGAGAGTTCTACATATACATAGATATATCTTTGCGTTATGTGTCAGATCCAAGCCCAGTGTTTTAGTGACATGGTGACCCTTATTTTAACTTATGGTGTCGCTGGTTTAGGTCTTCACCAACAACTTATCATATATTGTCTCTGGTTTATGTCTTTAACAGGAGTGAGAAATAAAGCCTTCAGATTTTATTACTGACATGACTTTCTCTTATTACATTCGAGGTTGGGGCACAGTGGTCACATTTTTTGTAGGATTTATGTATATGCAGTAGCAATGCAAAGTCTACACACCCCTGGTAAAAGCCAATGTCTTTGTCATGTAAAATAAGGCTACCAACAAGACTGATTTCAGAACCTCCCCTCCCCCCTTTAATGTTGCCCATAATCTGTACAAGTCCAGTGAAACCACAACAAATCTTTTTGGAGGGGTGAAATAAAAAACAACAAAACTACAAAAAAGTGGCTGCATAAGTCTAAGCACTCCTATAATTTTGGTTGGGTTCAGAATCAGCTGATCACATTGCCCCTCATGTTGCATAGTGGTCATTGCTTGGCCGCAGTCATTTACAGCCATTCTGATTAACCTCAGAGAAAGTGTTGCTGCTCTAGGAGGATTTTCCTGACATTTTAGGGTCTGTAAACAGCTGAGGATCTCACTGTGGAAAGTTGTTAAAAGAGTGAAAAAACATATCCCTGACATTAGATCGACAATGGACACTGAAGACGTCATCAAAAGGCCTAAATTTGGCACAACAGTGACATTAACAAGATCTGGATGTCCCTCAAAAATTGATGAAAAAACAAGAAAATTGTCCCTGAAGTCTGCAAGCGGCTGACAGCAACACTAAAGGAGCTGCAGGGAATTCTGGCCAGTCCTGGTTGCGTCCTGCATGTGACTGTCAGAGGAAAACTGCAATGCATAAGACATGTCCAGATATAGAAGAGCTCTCTTTTTTTTGCCTGAAATACAAAGGAAAGGTGTCACTTAACTTTAGGCCTTTTAGAGATCATTTCATCTTCAACTTGCTAAACTGTTCACAGTGACAGTAATTTTGAGTAGGGGTGCCCAAACTTATACATGCCACTGTAGACACAGTTCACAGTAAGTTCTACCTGTTTTCCAGTGTCACCCTCCACAAAGCTCTAAGCCATATCCATGACATCAGAGTTAATAAGTTTATTTTGTTATTCCTTTGCATTACATGTAATTGTATATATCGTATTGTGTTCCCATTTTGTATTTTAAAAAAAAAGCCACTGCCTATCTCTGATGCTGAGTCATCATTACTCATAGACAAGCAGTGACACAGGGTAGTCAGGAGGTCCGAGTTCAGATGCCAGGCAAAAGCATGGTCAGGTTGTGATAGAAATATATATATCATGTAGATCTCACTTGCATGTATACTCCTCTATAATCAAATATATACTTATATGCTCACAGCTAATATATACATTATAATCAATGGTTTAAAATGGCTGACACGAACTGATATAAGCCAGACAGATCATATGGGGTTTTCCATCCCAAAAAGCGGAAGTTGGGTCAGATGTCTGAAATAATGCCTAGAATATAGCTGAATCTTGCTGAAACGGCAGACCAACAGTGTCAGATGTCTCAACTCTGTCCTACATGCAGAGAGCTCAATTCTAGTTGCTTAATCAGCTTAATCAGCAGTCATATGAGCATTAATCACAATATTCCATATATGTTTAGATAACCAATGACAGAGGAGCTAGACAATATGGTAATTAACTAACCACCCCTGACAACCCCTAACCACTCCTTTCTATGTGAAAATATAAAACTATGTATGTACAATAAAGTACCAGTATTGATAGAATGTTGTTCTGTCACAGTTGTGTACAGTCCATTCTTGATGAGCGCTCAAAATACTCAGTCTAATTGGGAGCGGCCGCAGCACACACAGGGATAACATTTATCCAACCCAAATATTTCCATAACATTAATGGCCCCCAACAGCGAGGCACGGATGAAACGCACGGGATCCTTCTGACCGGAGATACGGAGGTTGTAGCCGTGGCCTTGGCACAGGGGCAGGAGACTGCGCAGCTCCATAAGTAAGGTAAGAAAATGTTATCTTACCTGAAAGTCCCCTGTGCCCGGTCCTTGTCTATGCCTCTTGCCGGTCAGGTGTGGTCACCAATTCCCAGGTAGTGTAAAAAATCTGTAGCCACGAATCCAAACCCTGGGAGGTGTCTGCTGTGTGCCGTGTATATGTTCTGTGTTTGAGTAAAATCCGGGAGAGGAAGGAAAAAGTGACTTTTGTTTCTGGTGGCTGGGTAACAGACCGCAGGAGGTCAAATCGCTCGATAAGTTATTGCAGGATTCCCGTGCATAGGAGAGACAGGAGGTCTCGGGACAGGCAGTTCCATGTTCCAGGCACGGGTAGTGATAACTTAGAGGGCTACTGCAGATTCCCGTAGTGCCGGCGATCCAGTTAGGACGTCCGGACCGGGGTGGTAGATTTCCCGCTTGTTGTGCTTCTCACTCACTCAGGCGGCCCGGGCGCAGGTGCGTCCAGTGCGATTGGCAGTAGTCTGTTCCCAGCGCAACCTGCATGTGTCACAGAATTTAAAAGGGCATCTCTCGGATTGTCTATCTGTTTCTGTCTGTCAAGTGTTGCTTCTTTAAGAAGCATGAAATAGTAAAAGAGTTTTTTTTTTTTTTTCCCTCTCTCTCTTGAACTTCCTCTTTTTCGGCTGCTGAAGGAGAGATATGCATTGTAAATCACACTGTCACATCTGTTTTTTTTCTGGCTGTTTTCTTTTGCAATCTGGCTATGGTGTAGCATATATTTGTGAAGAAGTGAAATTTAAATTGTATCCATCATTTTTGATGTGACATACACTCACCGGCCACTTTATTAGGTACACCATGCTAGTAACGGGTTGGACCCCCTTTTGCCTTCAGAACTGCCTCAATTCTTCGTGGCATAGATTCAACAAGGTGCTGGAAGCATTCCTCAGAGATTTTGGTCCATATTGACATGATGGCATCACACAGTTGCCGCAGATTTGTCGGCTGCACATCCCAAAGATGCTCCATACAAGGCAGGATGGATCCATGCTTTCATGTTGTTTACGCCAAATTCTGACCCTGCCATCCGAATGTCACAGCAGAAATCGAGACTCATCAGACCAAGCAACGTTTTTCCAATCTTCTACTGTCCAATTTCGATGAGCTTGTACAAATTGTAGCCTCAGTTTCCTGTTCTTAGCTGAAAGGAGTGGTACCCGGTGTGGTCTTCTGCTGCTGTAGCCCATCTGCCTCAAAGTTCGACGCACTGTGCGTTCAGAGATGCTCTTAGGCCTACCTTGGTTGTAACGGGTGGCGATTTGAGTCACTGTTGCCTTTCTATCAGCTCGAACCAGTCTGCCCATTCTCCTCTGACCTCTGGCATCAACAAGGCATTTCCGCCCACAGAACTGCCGCTCACTGGATTTTTTTTCTTTTTCGGACCATTCTCTGTAAACCCTAGAGATGGTTGTGCGTGAAAATCCCAGTAGATCAGCAGTTTCTGAAATACTCAGACCAGCCCTTCTGGCACCAACAACCATGCCACGTTCAAAGGCACTCAAATCACCTTTCTTCCCCATACTGATGCTCGGTTTGAACTGCAGGAGATTGTCTTGACCATGTCTACATGCCTAAATGCACTGAGTTGCCGCCATGTGATTGGCTGATTAGAAATTAAGTGTTAACAAGAAGTTGGACAGGTGTACCTAATAAAGTGGCCGGTGAGTGTACGTGTTTTCAGATACGTGATTTTAGTGACATTTGGTATTATTGCAATAGCATACGGAATAAAAAGAGGAAGTGTGTCTCTGACTGTATTTGAGCGCAGAGATTCTAAAAAAAAAAAAAAAAAAAGGAGAGGAGAAAAGCCGTTTTAATTTTTAATTATTTTTTTTTTTACTCTCTTAAAGGGTCTTTTTCTTTTTGCGGCATTTTAAAGTTTTTTTTCTTTCCTCTTGTATCAAAGTTTTGAGTTTTTGGTTGTGAACTAAGTTTTTGACGGTTTTTCTTATCGTTTTGGGTTTTTCTTAGAGTTTTATATACTCATTTTTAGAAGTTTTTTTTCTTTTAGCACTGTTTTTTTTCATTTTTGTGTGTTTTTCATTTTTTTGCTTTTGCCATGGGGAATAAAGTGGCCGAGCAACAGGAAAGTCTTTTTACTTCCTAATGAGAAAACAGCCCCTAGATAGTGGCAGAACACGAAGGTGTTGAGTATGTGAAGATTTTTGGAAGGTATAAAGTACGTGAAATTCATTAGAATGGCAGATTTCAAGCTGCGGAGTGGCATGACGTAGAAGGAAAAATAAGGGAAGTTAGCTGATGTTAGATTGCTGAATGCCAATACATGGTATGAAGTGGCAGCAGAGCTTACATCGTTTAGGTGGTACGGAAAGTTATGTGAGCAAACCAGGAAGTGATTTTTGTGGGTATGAGACGGGAGAATCTGCGCAGTAGGTAGTTATTTTTGCACAGTATGTGGCGCGCCCCGTCTCTCCCTACAGGGAGAAGGCATAATTGCTCCTCTCTATTATTCTTGTTGTTCTCCTCTATCCTACTTTTTTTTCTCTGTCACTCTTTTTCTCCTTATTCTTCTCTCCCGCTCTCCTTTTTCTCCACACTTTTCTCTCTCCACTCCTCTATTCTCCTCTCTATCTCTCTTTTCCTCCCTCTTCTCCTCACCCTCTCTCTCTCCTCCTCTCCACCTCCTTCTGCACACCCTGATTCTCCTCCTTCTTTTCCTTCTCCACACCCATCCCTCCTCCTCTCTCCACCTCCTTCTGCACACCCTGATTCTCCCCGTTTCTCTTTACCACACCTTTCTATCTCTCTCTCTTCCTTTGTCTCACTCATCAACCCCTCCCTCTTCTTCTTCCTCTTTTTTCCTCTTTGTTGCCGGCTGGGCCAACGCCCAATTCAAACAGTATGGTGCTTACAGCACAAGGTTTCCCTTCTATGCCCCTGGCACAGTCCAGCCATTGCCAGTTGTGGTATCAGGGAAAGAAAGTGAAAATCCCCCTACACACAATGCAGTGGGCAGCCCCCAGACGTATCAGGCAGCAGACAGCTCAGCCCTGGGTGCAGAGGGGGGAGGAATGATATCAGAACGAGCTCACTGACAGATCCTCCGTTACCTCATTTCACAGTCAACAATATTGTAACCCTTAAGGTTTTACATGAACTTTGATATCACCATGTATTGATAATGTACAACTTCAGCACCGGTCAGAGCTGCCTACATTCACACCAACATAGAACTATAAGCCTAATCCATCACAGCTTCAGCAAGGGGGGAGACATCCTCACATAAAAAGCAACTTCTAAGTCCAAAATCAGTCAGTGTATGACCCCAGTACAAGCTATCACAACTATTCCTCTGATGAAGATGAAGAGGGAACATCATACATGCTGTCCAGTACTAGAAAGGAAACCCACAGGCACCAAGAATGCAGGGGCAGATAGAGGCACCACCATTACACTATGTGCACTGTACTTCAAATCAGGTGACAATCTTCCAGACCCAGGGATGCATCCCATGCCATTTTACCGAAGAAAGTAGCAGAACCAGCGAACATATGCAGCCACCTGGAATGATCTCTGGGCCATAAATGGAAATAGAAGCAGGTGCTGCACTCTGGCCAATCATGAAGGAACAATTCAAATTTCCAGCAGAATTAGACGTACACGCTTGGGAGTCAGGGCCACAGCTAATATAACAGCTCAGAGAGTGGGCCAAAGGCAGGCTGGCCGGACAGGCCCTCAGCTTACATGACATGAGTCAGGAAAGGACAGAGTCTGTGAAGAGGTTTCATGGCAGAGTGATGGAGTAATGCAAGTATTCCAAGACTTGGGCCTCACCATTCATGACCAGATACACAGGCAAATGTTGGCACAGGCCTTTGTGCATGGACTGAGACAGCCAATCAGGAAACCACTGATAGTGGCTAGGCCTGAGAACAGGTCAATAGCAGTGGATTGACCCAGAAAAAATGTTTTATGTGCGCCTAGGAGACTGTTTATTGCCGATTGTCACCAAAATTGCCGCCATTATAGCACCACAAAGCGCAAAGAAGGAAAAGGGTGCCATGCTGCTGAGAACACCAGAAGGGAAGCCAGAGGTGAAGATGCTGCAAAGTGCCGATCAACACACCGGAAGAACCGCTGCAGACTCCATAGAGGAGACACCGACCTCAATAAGGTTGGCAAAGGGGAGAAGCTATGTTGGAGCAGGGGGAAGAAGTGATGGCATATGCAGCCACAGCCCCTGTAATGCCCCAAGACCTTGGGTTGGATGCAGCCGCCGGTCTCATGGCACCCCCGGGCCTCGCCACGAATGCACCTGCAGGCCCCATCTTACCACCGCAGCTTCAATTAGCAGGCCGGACCCCGCTGCCGCTACAGTATCCATCATGTTGTCCACAGTAGCCAAAGGGACCGAGTCCCAACCAGGAGTGCAGAGGACGGCCCCTCTCATGGTGACTACTAAACCTGGAAGCGCAATCACCCTACAAAGACAGAAGAAGTGTCAAGTGTTACATCTGTGGCAAGTTTGGCCATTACCAGAACCAGTGCAGGGCCCCCGAAGAGACTGGACCCATGCAATCCAAGAGTTGGTCCAGAGAAACAGGTCAAGGAGGAAGTGCAGAAAGCAGTGAAGTACCCCGTCCATAGGACAGAGGCAAGCAAGCCAGGTCCGCAAGACACTACGCTCCTGACATGTAAAACTTCATCTGCAAGACCACTACCTCAAATTACCCTTAAAATGGATGGCGTTGTCAGATCCAACGCGGTGCAGCCAGAAGTGTGATGACACCTGTGGAACTCGCTGATCCAACCTGCCTATCAGAATCCTCTGTGTCTCGCATGGGCATTGATGGTCAAGTCAGACATTCTCAGCTTACAAAGCCACTGGGCATGTGCACTCAGCCAGGACACTCTATCCTGTCCCAGTTTGTGGTGTAAAGGACCTTCCACTCAACCTGCTGGGAGCGAACCTACTGCAGAAGCTGAAGGCAACCACAGTGTTTCAGGAAGATGGGACAGTGACACTTTCTTCATCCCTGACCCAAGAAGAGTCATGCTGGGGGCCCTACAAGAACCTTAAACAACTAATGAGGCCTACCCAAGGAGGTACTGGACGTAGTACCAGAAAGTCTATGGTCTAAGGGACCCCAGGTCATGGGAAAACCTCAAGTTGCCCCAGTACAGGTGTCAATCAAGCCAGGTACCCCGTACCCTCATAAGGCCCTGAGTCAAGCTGCCTCTGACCAACTGAAGGTCTACCTGGAAATAGGAATCATTGTTCCTTGCACATCGTCTTGCAATACCCCGCTTTTCCCCGTCAAGAAAAAGACTGTAAAAGGAGAGCCAGCCAAGTTCAGAATGGTATATGACCTAAGAGCTGTGAATGACGCCACGGTGTTTGAAACTGCATTTATGCCGAATACGCACACTCTGCTCTCAAATGTGCCTGCCACAGCAAAAGTGTTCACAGTGAACAACCTGGCTAATGTTTTCTCCAGTGTTCCCCTTCATCTGGAAGACCAGTTCCTGTTTGCCTTAATGCACCAGGGGGGACACCACACATGGACAGTGATGCCACAGTGGGCCCAGAACAGCCCTCCACAGTTCACCAGAGCAATGTTCACAGTCCTCACCAACTGGGTCACAGAACATGCAGAAGTAACCCTGCTACAATACATGGACAATCTACTCCTTTGTGCAGTTGACTTTGACACGTGTAAAGCCCTTTCCTTGTATCTCCTACTCTACCTGGCGGAGCAGCACTGCAAGATCTCAAAGAACAAAGTCCAGTGGTGTCTGAAGCAAGTTACGTTCCAGAGACACTGTATTGCTCACCAGGCGAAACACCTGACAGATGACCGGAAGACCACAGTGGAGAAGATGGTCCCTCCAACAACTCCAAAGGTGCTACAGGCCTTCCTTGGTCTAGTTTCGTATTGCAGAGCCTGGATCCCTGATGCTTCCGTCCTAATGCAGCCTCTGTGTGAATACGTCAGCGTGACCCCGTTCCTCCAGACAGATGTGGCCTTCAGTTCGTTCAAGAAGTTAAAAAGCTCTGTAGTCTCAGCGCTAGCACTAGGCCTATCTGACTACGAGAAGCCATTCCGTCTCTACTTGATGAGAAGAGAAGGCCTTGCTACTGGAGTCCTGACACAGCTTCAGGGGGGAAAGCAGAGACTTTCGGACTACTTTTCAGCTTGCCTGGATCCAGTTGCAAGGGGAGCCTCTTCCTCCCGCATGAGAGCAGCAGTTGCAGCACACGCCCTCCTGGACAGGACTACTGACATCAGTGGAAAAACCATTGGAAATCCTGGCTCTGCATGACATCTCAGCAATCCTCAACCAAACCCAGCCAAAACATCTCTCCACCGCCAGGCATCTTCGCCTCCAGTGCTCTCTACTCCCGCCCGACAATGTCACCATCTCCAGATGCACAATCCTCAACCCGTCCACTCTACTCCCACTCCCAAGGGGGGATACAGATATGGACCTTCAGATAAAAAGTCTGATCAAAATCTGCATGATACCTTCTGCAGGGATCTGAATTTGCTCCGGACGGATGACCATGATTGCTTCAGCATCATGCAACAGGAAACAGCAGGACTACCCAAGGTGGCAGAAGAGCCACTGACCAACCCAGAGTTGATCCTCTATGTGGATGGCTCCAGATTTGCAGATGATGAAGGAAGATTCCACATGGGAGGTGCAGCGACCAGCAATCAAGAGATCCTGTGGTCCAGAAGTCTGCCGCCCAGTCTGTCAGCCCAGGAAGCAGAACTGATAGCGCTGATGAAGGCCTACCAGATGGCAGAAGACAAGACTGAGAAAATGTATACCGATTCAAGGTACTTGCATGGCATAGCACACGACTTCGGACCCATCTGGGCTGCAAGGGACTTCCTCACAGCAAGCGGAACAACCGTGAAGCATCATGGAGCTATTAAGGACCTGCTGAACACACTTCAACTTCCAAAAGTGCTGACAATACTAAAAGTCAAAGCGCATGGGAAACTGAACACAGTAGGGGCACGAGGCAACAACATGGCGGATATGGCAGCGAAAGAAACAGTCAAGGGAAGACAATATGGACAAGTGGAAGAGGTCGTAGAGCCGGACGGCTACTACAGGATGGCTGAAGACAGGAAACCTGACAAGATGACATCCTGGGATCTGCTCAAAAAGGCTGCAAGAGCAAGCCCCAAAGGACAAGAAGGAATGCTGGATGCAGAAGTGAGCAACACATGAAGAAGGAAGGGTATACTCAATGGACTACAAACCCTGTTTACCCCGAAGCATGTACCCTATGGTGGTCCAGTGGGCACATGGGCCCACACACAGATTAAAGACACAGATGAATGATCCGATTGGTGCTTACTGGTTCGCTCCAGAAATCTCCACCCTAACAGCCAAGTTCATAAACAGCTGTCTGACCTGTGGCAAATGCAACCCTGGAAGAATGAAGAAAGTTCCCACACATCAACTTGCTAGACCACTGTACCCCTTCCAGAGGATCCAGATAGACCACATCCAGATGCCGCCAAATGGAGGATTCGAATATGCCCTTGTGGCCGTGGACATGTTCTCAGGATGACAGCCAGAAGCTTTCCCAGTGAAGAACCAGTCAGCAAAGACTACTGCAAAGAAGCTACTCTCAGACGAGATATGCAGCTTTGGGGTCCCAGAAGTGATAGAGAGTGACCAGGGACCCGCATTCACAACAAATCTCACACTAGAGATCTAGTCAGCAGTAGGGTCAGACTTAGGCCTACACACTCCCAATCACACTACTTAATGTAAGGCATACTTCCAGAGGCCCGGCAAAGCTGTCACCGTGTGAAATTTTGTTTGGGTCTAGTCCCAGGTTAGGGGTATCCTTTCCCTCAGCAGCTGATTATGTAATATGATACTTTGTCTGCTTATGTAATTGAAATCACCGAGAAACTTGCTAACATCCATTCTCGAGTTTTTTCTTCATTGCCAGATCCAGATTCAGTGTCCGGTATGCACTCCTAGAAGCCAGGAGACTGGGTGTTGGTGAAAAAGTTTGTAAGGAGAACACCACTCGATCCCAGATTTGATGGTCCTGCTCAAGTGCTGCTGATGACACCAAACTCTGTGAAACTGGAGGGAAGACCCGCTTGGATCCACTCATCGCATGGCAGGAAAGCTCCCCTACCAGAAGATGACACCCAAACCAGAATGATGTTGTGGATGCCCTGCCTGACCGAACAGATGACCTACCTGATAAAGACTGCACATCGCTCACTACACCTGCTATTGACTAAGAGACTGATTGCAACGAACCCCCGTTAGGGACAGATCTCCTGACCGCCCATTTGCGAAAAGTCTGTACGGAGTGGGGCACAGGCGTTAGGCTTGTGTCAGTTCGCCGACAGCACAAAAGAGTTGCAGCGCTTTGGGACAGGAGGCTAGGATTAGGGCAAGTGATATCTAAGGGGGGCTTGTGATAGAACTATATATATCATGTAGATCTCACTTGCATGTATACTCCTCTATAATCAAATATATACTTATATGCTCACAGCTAATATATACATTATAATCAATGGTTTAAAATGGCTGACACGAACTGATATAAGCCAGACAGATCATATGGGGTTTTCCATCCCAAAAAGCGGAAGTTGGGTCAGATGTCTGAAATAATGCCTAGAATATAGCTGAATCTTGCTGAAACGGCAGACCAACAGTGTCAGATGTCTCAACTCTGTCCTACATGCAGAGAGCTCAATTCTAGTTGCTTAATCAGCTTAATCAGAAGTCATATGAGCATTAATCACAATATTCCATATATGTTTAGATAACCAATGACAGAGGAGCTAGACAATATGGTAATTAACTAACCACCCCTGACAACCCCTAACCACTCCTTTCTATGTGAAAATATAAAACTATGTATGTACAATAAAGTACCAGTATTGATGGAATGTTGTTCTGTCACAGTTGTGTACAGTCCATTCTTGATGAGCGCTCAAAATACTCAGTCTAATTGGGAGCGGCCGCAGCACACACAGGGATAAGATTTATCCAACCCAAATATTTCCATAACAAGGTAACGATCCAGCATAATAGTCCAGGGTCAAATGCCAGGAGGGTAAGTCAAGGGAGCAAGACAAACGAATAGTCAGAGACCAAGTCCGGGGTCAAGTACCTGAAGTCAGAGCATGTAAAGAGTAGAAGGGATCATCCAGAAAAATAAATAGTCATGACAAATCCAACGTTCAGAAACAAGATCAAAAAGTCAGACAAAGGGAAGTACACACCAAACTAAGCCAAGCTACAGCTGACTCTAGACTGCACACAGCTAGCCAGCTAAATAGCTATCAAATCACCAAGGACAGGAGGTACATGGGGAAATGCCAGCATGCTAGGCAAGACTGAGCAGCAGGGCTGTCAATCAAAATGCTGACAGCCCAGAGCGCCTTAGAATCAGATTGGATAACTGGAATGACAACACTGACAGTCCAGATCCCATAGGGCAGCTGAGCTGTCACTCAAAGCGTCCCTAGACCACAGAAAAAAGATAGGGTCATGGTTTATCTGTGAGTAGCTGGCCACAGATTTTCCGGCATGGAGCACCAGAACGTTGATGTTATGGATGTGTTTTATTAGAGATTGGTTTTGCTCATCAGTTTAAGTGCACTAATTTCACCTGGAAAGTGTTCAGCTTCATAAATCAAGGTCTCCATTAAGCGACAGTAAGTAGAGGAAGGCAGACTGGAACTTATGTCTACACCAGACTGGTAATCAGGTAAAGCAATCATTCCATTACTCTTATTAGTGTCTCAGAGGCCTCAATTGAGCCATTGTTTCATGAGACTGAACGCTGAATCTTGCTGTATGTTAATTTGCGAATGCCTGCTGATTACGTACACACACTATATATACACACCACACTGTACACACACCTATATACAATATATAATGGTAGAGGACAGCCGGGCTCTGCTGTACACTCACTATATTCACACACCTCCTGTATACACCATATATATATAGCTGATGGTAGAGGACAGCCGGGCTCTGCTGTACACTCACTATATACACACACACCTCCTGTATACACCATATATATAGCAGATGGTAGAGGACAGCTGGGCTCTGCTGTACACTCACTATATACACACACACACACACACACACACACACACACACAACTCCTGTATACACCATATATATAGCAGATGGTAGAGGACAGCTGGGCTCTGCTGTACACTCGCTATATACACACACACCTCCTGTATACACTATATATATAGGTGATGGTAGAGGACAGCCGGGCTCTGCTGTACACTCACTATATACACACACCCACACCTCCAGTATACACCATATATATAGCTGATGGTAGAGGACAGCCGGGCTCTGCTGTACACTCACTATATACACACACACCTCCTGTATACACCATATATATAGCAGATGGTAGAGGACAGCTGGGCTCTGCTGTACACTCACTATATACACACACACAACTCCTGTATACACCATATATATAGCAGATGGTAGAGGACAGCTGGGCTCTGCTGTACACTCGCTATATACACACACACTTCCTGTATACACCATATATATAGGTGATGGTAGAGGACAGCCGGGCTCTGCTGTACACTCACTATATACACACACCCACACCTCCAGTATACACCATATACACTCACCGGCCACTTTATTAGGTACACCATGCTAGTAACGGGTTGGACCCCCTTTTGCCTTCAGAACTGCCTCAATTCTTCGTGGCATAGATTCAACAAGGTGCTGGAAGCATTCCTCAGAGATTTTGGTCCATATTGACATGATGGCATCACACAGTTGCCGCAGATTTGTCGGCTGCACATCCCAAAGATGCTCCATACAAGGCAGGATGGATCCATGCTTTCATGTTGTTTACGCCAAATTCTGACCCTACCATCCGAATGTCGCAGCAGAAATCGAGACTCATCAGACCAAGCAACGTTTTTCCAATCTTCTACTGTCCAATTTCGATGAGCTTGTACAAATTGTAGCCTCAGTTTCCTGTTCTTAGCTGAAAGGAGTGGTACCCGGTGTGGTCTTCTGCTGCTGTAGCCCATCTGCCTCAAAGTTCGACGCACTGTGCGTTCAGAGATGCTCTTAGGCCTACCTTGGTTGTAACGGGTGGCGATTTGAGTCACTGTTGCCTTTCTATCAGCTCGAACCAGTCTGCCCATTCTCCTCTGACCTCTGGCATCAACAAGGCATTTCCGCCCACAGAACTGCCGCTCACTGGATTTTTTTTCTTTTTCGGACCATTCTCTGTAAACCCTAGAGATGGTTGTGCGTGAAAATCCCAGTAGATCAGCAGTTTCTGAAATACTCAGACCAGCCCTTCTGGCACCAACAACCATGCCACGTTCAAAGGCACTCAAATCACCTTTCTTCCCCATACTGATGCTCGGTTTGAACTGCAGGAGATTGTCTTGACCATGTCTACATGCCTAAATGCACTGAGTTGCCGCCATGTGATTGGCTGATTAGAAATTAAGTGTTAACAAGAAGTTGGACAGGTGTACCTAATAAAGTGGCCAGTGAGTGTATATAGCTGATGGTAGAGGACAGCCGGGCTTTGCTGTACACTCACTATATACACACACACTTCCTGTATACACCATATATATAGCTGATGGTAGAGGACAGCCGGGCTCTGCTGTACACACACACACCTCCTGTATACACCATATATATAGCAGATGGTAGAGGACAGCCGGGCTCTGCTGCACACTCACTATATATACACACACCTCCTGTATACACCATATATATAGCTGATGGTAGAGGACAGCCGGGCTCTGCTGCACACTCACTATATATACACACCTCCTGTATACACCATATATATAGCAGATGGTAGAGGACAGCCGGGCTCTGCTGTACACTCACTATATACACACACCTCCTGTATACACCATATATATAGCTGATGGTAGAGGACAGCCGGGCTCTGCTGTACACTCACTATATACACACACACCTCCTGTATACACCACATATATATAGCAGATGGTAGCGGACAGCCGGGCTCTGCTGTACAATCACTATATATATATATATATATACACACCTCCTGAATACACCATATATATAGCAGATGGTAGAGGACAGCCGGGCTCTGCTGTACACTCACTATATATACACACACACCTACTGTATACACTATATGTCACGATATGGTATGAAATATCATATAAGTTTAGTTTCTCTTGTCAGCCCAGGATGTGGGCTAAGAAACCCCCCCTTCTCTTTTACTTCAGAGTTGAGCTTGCCTTGCCAATGTACATAGGGGAAGAGCGTTTTATTGCCTAAAGGAATGTTTACGACCAGGTAGAAGCTTCCTCCAGCAAGAACTGGATTCTAAGTCTCTAGAACCATGCGGTCCTTTGTTCCATTTTTGTAAGATATTAGGCAAACGATTTAAAATACGAATACAAAAATATATCGTCATAATCACACTCGGAGGATCTACCCATCACTCTAAGCATCAGCGTCTAACTCCATCGGGTGAAGAAGTAGGGATTGCTCTGTAAATAATAGGACATATTTGATCTCCTTAGAAAGCCCACGGTAATCTGAGATGAATGCTGGGTTTGTCAGGACTATGATATGTTCAGCAGCGGAATTACAAGTCTTAGAAAGATTTAGCTTATACTTAGTCAGAATGCAGAGAGAGGAGGGACTGGGATAGCCAGCCTTTTTGGTGATGTCACCAGGCTAAGCTATAACTGTTTTGGCCGGACTCCAGCAGTGAGTCTGTTGCTGGAAGAACATGTGGGTCTGACCTGAAGAGCTGTACCACATGCATTGGGATTTTTGGGAGCCCCTCCCACTAGCATGGTGTTTGCCTGAACGGATATGAACTAAGAACATGTGAGTTATCTTTTCTTCCTTTAATCCTTTTATTTTCATAATTACCTTGTACATATTTGCAATTGTCTCATTTGTAACATCTTTGTATAATTTTGATAAAGCACTGCCTAACCTTTCTGGAGTATAATATTTAATGCTAGTTCTTCCTCCCTGCTCTAAAAACGTACCCTGTCTCTTGAAGGGAAATTACGCTACTGTTTTGGGTTAGCTCCGGACCCGTTTGATCAGAGCTGGTGGCAGCTTACCGTGTGCAGACTTTTGGGGTGTTGTTTCAGCGACTGCAGCTTGATAAGTATTGTTCCTACCTGCGTGGGAGTAGTTATCGCGTCGCTGCAGCGCGCCCAATAGCCAGTACATAGCAGGCAGCCTTTCTGGCGACTAATTACCCTAGGTGCAGTACCTAATCTGACCTGAGAGTAAGGGGGGCGCCAGAGAGCTGCAAGTGTTAAGTGGAACTGTAAGCGGGATACACAAATCCCTGTTCATGGTATATTGAAGAGCAGTGGGATACCTGAAATAAGCCCCTGCTGTAAACTAAGAGGTCAATAGCATTGTGTGTGTTTTTTTTCATCACATTGTGGCAGTAGAGGGATAACGAGGATAAGCCCCCCTGCACATGTGATAGCCGTCTGCTGGTCTAAAGTCACCCCAATCCGTGACCTAATGGTGGCAGTGGTCAGGAATCCCTGTGGATTTTCGTGACAAACTGCGGGCCACGGCTAAGGGATCGTGATAATTGGTGACAGTCACGGTGTGAATCGTGACAATTGGTGGCAAGGCGGTGGGATATTAGAGCATTAGTGATTTGGTTTGAGCAATCATTCCTCTCACTAAAGACTTGCAGAAAGTTCTTGCGAGAACTCTGCGCAAATAAGTTTGGGAGAACGAACTCAGTGCTTATTAGTTGTGAGACAATTGTGTACTGGTAATTATCCCCTCCCTTTTTCTTCGTTTTTCTATCCTATCTTTTATTTGGCAACCATGGTTGGGCTGGGAGAAGCCTTTTATAAACAGAAGACCAGAGACACCCTTGTTGCCTTATGCAAGTCACAGCACATTGACTATGAAAGCAAAAACAAAAGCGAACTGGTCGCAGCCCTGATGCAATGGGAAGCCGCTCTAGACCACTCACAGAGCCCAGAAGCCACAGATGCCAGCACCAGCGAACATGGTGCTGCAGCAGAGGTCCAACCACTGAATGCTCGCCCCGTTAGCAATCCGGGCGAATTGGATCCCCACCTGCAGGCGGCCTTGAAAGAATTCCCCGCTGACGACCATGAGGGACGTCGACAGCTGATCCAGCAATACCAGGAGCGAGCCGAGGCCCGAGCCGAGCGGGAGGCCCAAGCGGAGCGGGAGTACCGGCTGCAGATGGCCCAACTGCAAATGCAGAGGTCGTCCCAGTCCAGCCGTGAGCCCAGCAGCGCTCAGATACCGAAGCCCCGGCCCGACCACTTTCCTGTTATGGAAAAGGATGGGGACTTGGACACTTTTCTGCGGGCCTTTGAGAAAGCCTGCAGACAGTACCAGCTGCCTACACAAGAATGGGCACGATACCTGACACCAGGGCTGAGAGGAAAAGCTCTGGAGGCGTTTGCTGCCCTCCCTCAAGAACAAGATGGTGACTATGAGGCCATCAAGCAGGCTCTGATAGCCAAGTACCAGCTTACACCCGAGGTGTACCAAAAAAAGTTCCGGACCCTCCAACGTGGCCCACACGACAGTTACAGTGATGTGGTGCATGGACTGGGGACCCACTTTGACCAGTGGACCCAAGGACTGTCAGTGACCACCTTTGCACAGCTGCGAGACCTGATCATCAAAGACCAGTTCTTCCATCTTTGCCCAACTGAGGTGCGACAGTTCGTGATGGACAGAGAACCCAAAGACGTGACGAAAGCAGCGCAGATTGCCGATGCCTATGAGGCCAACCGTAGATCGGAAGTGCGGAAGCCAGTCACCACCAGCTGGAGAGGGGGTAAGCCTGCATCCAACGCCAGTACCCCTGCCAGCCAACCTACCAGAGGTCCTGTCCCCGTGGCCAACAGCACCAGACCTACCACCGAACTTCGCCAGTGTTACCACTGCAGGCAGACTGGACACCTCAGTCACCAATGTCCAGCCAAGCAGAAGAACCCCTCATCCAAGGCCCCAGGGCCTAATGCAGCAGTTCTTTTGGTGGGTGGTGTGGCTGGGAGGGGGTGTGATAACGTACAGCATGTCATTGTGGGAGGTCATGTTGCTACAGGCCTCAAGGATACCGGGGCTGAACGAACCCTCATCCGACCCGAACTGGCGGCTCCTGAAGAAATCATTCCGGGGAAAACCCTAACTGTCACTGGGATTGGGGGCATTGGCTGTCCCTTACCGATGGCCCGGGTTTATATTGATTGGGGTGCCGGGAGCGGGGTGAAGGAAGTGGGGCTGTCTGATAATTTGCCCACTGATGTTTTGTTGGGGACTGATTTGGGGAGGTTGTTTGCATACTACGTCCCTGACACCCCTCCCCAATCTGCTAATAAGGGTAACGTTAACCCTGATGATGATGATGATGATGGGAAATCGCATGTGTTACCTGACCATGCTTTATCTTGTAATGATGCATCTGTTAACCCTTTTTTCCCTAGGATTGATGGTGAAAATGTTGTACCTGTGCCAACTGTACCTGATAATGATGTTTCTATGAAAGTTGATGTGTCCGTAGGTACAGGAGTGCTCAGCCACGTCGCTCTGCGGAGTGAGAAGGCTGAGGAACCCCTAGCAGGGGCAAGTGTTGGTGCTACCGGAAATGGGGAGATACATGGGAACCGTGAGGAAGGTGATGCCATGCAATTGACCAGTGCCACCGAGGGAGGTAACTGGCCAATAAGTAGCAATGCTCCTGATGTAATGGGGGTGGATGGGGAGGTAGAGCCCATAGCAGCGTCGGCTGATGGGTCTGTAGAAACCCCCGGGGAGACAGCCTACGTAGCTGCTGTCACCCGCAGTAAGAGTGCCCGGAACGCAGATAACTGTCTGCCTCCCGGACCCTCCTCAGTCATCAGTATGACTGAACCAGAGGTGGACCCAGAGCAGGTCCCAGAGGGCTCCCGTGGGGAAGGGACCCTGACGTCACTTCTGGCTTCCCCTAGCCAGGAGTTTCAGGCCGCTCTGCACACAGATGCGAGCCTAGAGAGTTTGAGACAACTCGCCGGGACGTCATTCTCCGAGACTGATAAGGAGAAGGTGTTCTGGGAAGGAGGAAGGTTGTACCGGGAGACAGTACCCGGAGAATCACAAAAGGAGTGGTTGAGGGAAAGACAGCTGGTCGTCCCACAGCAATTCCGGGGTGAGTTGTTGCGGATTGCCCATGAGATCCCGCTAGCTGGACACTTGGGGATCAGCAAAACTAAGGCCCGGCTGTCTCAACACTTCTATTGGCCTAAGATGGGGACAGATGTGTCAAACTACTGCCGCTCCTGTGTCACCTGTCAAAGAGTGGGGAAGGCGGGGCCTGCTCTTAAGGCTCCCCTGATCCCTTTGCCAGTGATAGAGGATCCTTTCCAGAGGATTGCGGTGGACATTGTGGGCCCGCTGGCCATCCCCAGCAGCTCTGGAAAGCGATATATTCTTACTGTGGTAGACTACGCTACCCGGTACCCAGAGGCAGTAGCTCTGTCGTCAACTAGGGCAGATAAGGTGGCGGATGCCCTGTTGGCCATCTTTTCACGTGTAGGATTTCCCAGGGAAATGCTTACTGATCAAGGGACCCAATTTATGTCTCACCTAATGGAGGCTCTCTGTAAGAAAATGCAGGTGAAGCACCTGGTATCGAGTGCGTATCACCCACAGACCAATGGCTTGTGTGAACGCTTCAATGGTACCCTCAAACAGATGCTACGCATGCTGGTTGAGACACAAGGGCGTGACTGGGAGCGGTACCTACCACACCTGCTATTCGCTTACCGAGAGGTTCCGCAGGCCTCGACGGGGTTCTCCCTCTTCGAGCTCCTGTACGGCAGGCGAGTCCGGGGACCCCTTGGGTTGGTAAGAGAATCCTGGGAAGAGGAGCCGAACCCTTCTGAAGTGTCCATAGTGGAGTATGTCATGCGCTTCCGTGACAAGATGCAGACCTTGACGCAGTTGGTGCATGACAACATGACGCAGGCTCAGGCTGATCAGAAGCACTGGTACGACCAGAACGCCCGGGAGCGGACCTACCACGTGGGTCAAAAGGTGTGGGTGCTGGTTCCCGTACCAACGGATAAGCTTCAGGCAGCCTGGGAGGGCCCGTACGTCGTCCACCAACAGCTCAACCCGGTCACCTATGTGGTCACGCTTGACCACACTCGGGGTAGGCGAAAGGCCTTTCACGTCAACATGATGAAGGCTCATCACGAACGTGAACCTTTCGTCCTACCGGTCTGCCGCGCACCCGAAGAAGGGGAGGAAGACGCCCTCCTGGACATGCTGGCCCAAGCCAAGGCCTGTGGGTCCATTGAGGACGTGGAGGTAAGCGCCTCGCTAGATGAACCACAGCGGTTGCAGTTGCAAACCACACTGGAACCCTTCCGGGTCGTGTTCTCCAACCGGCCTGGAAGGACTGAGTTAGCGGTCCACGAGGTGGACACCAGGAATCACGCCCCACTACGGCGAACAGCCTATCGAATCTCTGACCAGGTGCAGCAGATTATGCGCCAGGAGATCGATGAGATGTTACAGCTGGGGGTGATTCGACGGTCAAAGAGCGCGTGGGCCTCACCTGTAGTTCTCGTGCCAAAGAAGGACCGGACCACCCGGTTCTGCGTGGACTACAGGGGGCTCAACGCCATTACAGCCTCTGACGCGCACCCAATGCCGCGCATCGAGGAGCTGCTTGAGAAGTTAGCTGGCGCAAAATACCTGACAATAATGGATCTGAGTCGCGGATACTGGCAGATTCCCCTGAGCCCCGAGGCACAGGAGAAGTCCGCCTTTATCACACCCTTTGGACTGTACGAGTCCACGGTCATGCCCTTCGGCATGAAGAATGCCCCTGCCACTTTCCAGCGGATGGTCAATCTCCTGCTTCAGGGACTGGAGAAGTACGCTGTGGCGTACTTAGATGACATTGCCATCTTCAGTCCCTCCTGGGATGAACACCTGCAGCATCTCGAGGAGGTGCTCAGGCAAATTCACCGAGCAGGACTGACTATCAAGCCGGGAAAGTGCCAGATGGGCATGAGGGAGGTCCACTACCTGGGGCACCGGGTAGGTGGAGGCACCCTGAAACCGGAGCCTGAGAAAGTGGGCGCGATCGTGAACTGGCCCACTCCTGGGACCAAGAAACAGGTGATGTCCTTCCTGGGCACTGCAGGGTACTATAGGCGCTTTGTGCAGCACTATAGTAGCCTGGCAAAACCTTTGACGGACCTCACCAGGAAGAAGCTACCCCACATCGTCAACTGGACAGATGGCTGTGAGGGGGCCTTCCAGGCGTTGAAAACAGCACTGTGCAACGCCCCTGTGTTGAAAGCAGTCGACAGCAGTCGACCGTTCTTGGTACAGACCGACGCCAGCGAGTTTGGCCTTGGTGCTGTGCTCAGCCAGGTTGACTCGGAGGACCAAGAGCACCCCGTGTTGTACCTGAGCCGGAAACTTTTGCCGAGGGAAGTGGCCTAATCCACCATTGAGAAGGAGTGCCTGGCCATAGTCTGGGCCCTGCAGCGCTTGCAGCCCTACTTGTACGGTCGCACCTTCACTGTGGTGACTCACCACGACCCTCTGCGCTGGCTAAGCACCATGTCTGGAACCAATGGCAGGTTGCTACGCTGGAGCCTTGCCCTTCAGCAATTTGACTTCACCATTAAACACAAAGCGGGCAAAGAGCATGGGAATGCAGATGGACTCTCCCGCCAGGGTGAACCCACGGAGGTGCGCATGGAGGCATACCGAGAGGTTCTGCCGCCGTAGCGCACGCTAAAAGGGGGAGGTGTCACGATATGGTATGAAATATCATATAAGTTTAGTTTCTCTTGTCAGCCCAGGATGTGGGCTAAGAAACCCCCCTTCTCTTTTACTTCAGAGTTGAGCTTGCCTTGCCAATGTACATGGGGGAAGAGCGTTTTATTGCCTAAAGGAATGTTTACGACCAGGTAGAAGCTTCCTCCAGCAAGAACTGGATTCTAAGTCTCTAGAACCATGCGGTCCTTTGTTCCATTTTTGTAAGATATTAGGCAAACGATTTAAAATACGAACACAAAAATATATCGTCATAATCACACTCGGAGGATCTACCCATCACTCTAAGCATCAGCGTCTAACTCCATCGGGTGAAGAAGTAGGGATTGCTCTGTAAATAATAGGACATATTTGATCTCCTTAGAAAGCCCACGGTAATCTGAGATGAATGCTGGGTTTGTCAGGACTATGATATGTTCAGCAGCGGAATTACAAGTCTTAGAAAGATTTAGCTTATACTTAGTCAGAATACAGAGAGAGGAGGGACTGGGATAGCCAGCCTTTTTGGTGATGTCACCAGGCTAAGCTATAACTGTTTTGGCCGGACTCCAGCAGTGAGTCAGTTGCTGGAAGAACATGTGGGTCTGACCTGAAGAGCTGTACCTCATGCATTGGGATTTTTGGGAGCCCCTCCCACTAGCATGGTGTTTGCCTGAACTGATATGAACTAAGAACATGTGAGTTATCTTTTCTTCCTTTAATCCTTTTATTTTCATAATTACCTTGTACATATTTGCAATTGTCTCATTTGTAACATCTTTGTATAATTTTGATAAAGCACTGCCTAACCTTTCTGGAGTATAATATTTAATGCTAGTTCTTCCTCCCTGCTCTAAAAACGTACCCTGTCTCTTGAAGGGAAACACCAAGGTTACTTACGGGTAGCCGGTTTTTCCGGAGCCCATGACGGCACACCTGAGAGAGGGGATCCGCCCAGTCAGGACAGGAACCCTACTGAAAATAAAAGGGCGGTACCTCTCCCTCGCTTCAGTTGGTTTTCAGAGCATGAGAGGCCCCCCTGGTTAGTATACATGGCAATCCAACACCACATTATATTAACTAAACACACCCAAAACAATAGTGCACACCGAAAGGGTGAAAAAAAGGGGGGGAATATACGGGTGCCGTCATGGGCTCCGGAAAAACCGGCTACCCGTAAGTAACCTTGGTGTTTTCCCTTCCCCCATGACGGCACACCTGAGAGAATTTTGTAGAATGAAGCCTTAGGGAGGGACCACCGCTTGGAGCACCCTTCTACCAAAGGTTAGGTCAGCAGAGGAGGAAAGGTCTAGCCGGTAGTGTTTGAAAAAAGTTGAGGGTGAGGACCAGGTAGCGGCCTTGCAAATTTGGTCAATTGATACCTCAGCTTTCTCTGCCCAGGAGGTAGCCACGGCTCTGGTGGAGTGAGCCTTGATGCCGTCAGGAACCGGAGTGCCACTTGCAGAATAGGATAAACTAATGGCCTCCCTGATCCATCTAGCAATGGTACTTTTAGCTACCCCGCACCCTCTTTTGCTACCCTGAAAGGCTACGAATAGGGTTTGGTCTTTCCTCCACTGATTAGTCACAGACATGTATTGTAACATAGATCTTCTCACATCTAACATGTGGAACCTTTGTTCCCCTGGATTTTTAGGATTACTACAGAAAGATGGTAAAGTAATCTCCTGACTCCTATGGAACTTTTGAACCACCTTGGGGAGATAAGCCGGGTCTGGTCTTAGAACAATCCTGTCATCAAAAACCTGAGTATAAGGAGGGCATATTGACAGGGCCTGTAAATCACTTACCCTACGTGCCGATGTTAAGGCTACTAGTAAAACTGTTTTAAGGGTAAGTAACTTAGGTGATAACTCCTGCAAAGGCTCAAAGGGCTGTTTAGTCAGGGCTTCTAAGACCAAATTTAGATCCCAAGGAGGGATTTTTGGGATAATAACTGGCCGAGATCTACTACAAGATTTTATGAATCGTGAGACCCATTTATTTGAGGCAAGATTACAATTATATAGGGCCCCCAAGGCAGAAACCTGAACTTTAAGGGTGCTGGTTGCTAACCCAAGATGTAATCCTGCTTGCAGAAACTCTAGGATAGGACCTATTGGAGCCACCTCCCCCAATGGTTCCCCCAGGAAGTCGAGAAATTTTTTCCATGTCCTACCATAGATTCTAGAGGTTATGGGTTTTCTGCTTTTCAACAGGGTGGAGACTAACCCTGGAGAGAATCCTTGGCGACTTAGTAACGCCCTCTCAAATTCCAGGCTGCGAGATGGAAGCCCTTCACCTGAGAGTGGGTCACTGGGCCCTGGGTTAGCAGGTCCGGAACCTCTGGCAGGATCCATGGGTCTGTTACCGACATCTGCCTTAGAAGGGAGAACCAAGGTCTCCTTGGCCAAAAAGGAGCTATGAAGATGATATTCGCCTGATCCTCTCTGATCTTCCGGATCACAGCTGGAATCATCACTATCGGGGGGAATGCGTAGGCCAGAGAAAACTTCCAAGGTATCAGTAGGGCATCTACTGCGAAGGGATGTTCTCTCGGATTCAAGGAGCAGAACCTCCTGACTTTTCTGTTGTGGGAGTTGGCGAACAAGTCTATCTCTGGTGTGCCCCAGGCTTGGACTATTTGTTGAAATATCTGGGGGTTTAATGACCATTCCCCCTGCCTTAAGCCTCTGCGACTCAGGAAGTCCGCTTGAGTGTTTTCTGTGCCTTTGATGTGCAATGCCGACAGAGATGACAGGTGTTGTTCTGCTAGTTGAAAGAGTATGTTTGATGCCTGCATGAGGCCTTTGGACCTCGTTCCCCCCTGATGATTGACATACGCCACCACTGCTCGATTGTCCGTCAGGATTCGAGTATGGCGACCCCGGAGTAAAGGAAGAAAATGTCTTAGGGATTTCTCCACTGCCCACAGCTCTTTTTCGTTTGATCCATAGTTCTTTTCTCGTATGGACCAGGTCCCTTGTACAGAGTGAGACCTCAGGTGAGCCCCCCAACCTGTACCGCTTGCGTCGGTCGTGATAATGTCTATGACCGGATTTTGCCACCGGACCCCCATTGTCAGGTGGTTTCTCACAGTCCACCAAACTAGGGAATCCCTTACGCCCAGGGAGAGACATAGATTTCCTTCTAAATGCCCTTTTAGCAGTCTTTGGGCTGAGAGAACTTCCCACTGTAGTTGTCTTAGGTGGAATTGTGCCCATTCTACTGCCGGAATACACGATGTTAACGAGCCTAGAAGGGACATTGCCTTTCTCAGAGTCATTGTCGGCTGGCGTATTGCTGTACCGGTCAGATTTATTATTTTGTCTACCTTGTTTTCTGGAAGAAGGCAGAGCTGACGTTCGGAGTCCAGTATTAACCCCAGGAAGGACTGTAATTTTACTGGCAGCAGTCTGGACTTGGGGATATTTATTATCCAACCCAGCTCCCTTAGAGTTGATGTTACCACTGATACTTGATGAGTGCAGTGGGACTCTGATCTTCCTATTACCAGGAAATCGTCCAGATATGGGACAATGACTACATCCCGGGACCGGAGGTATGACATTACTTCCACCATCACCTTGGTGAACACCCTGGGAGCTGTAGACAGACCGAACGGAAGGGCTGTGTATTGATAATGTTTCATCTGGTTCTGGACATAGAGAGCTACTCTCAAGTATTTCTGATATTCCGGATGCATTGGTATATGATAATACGCATCTTTCAAGTCTATTACTGCCATGAAGCAGTGTTGGAAAAGGAGTTTTATGGTCGTATTTATAGACTCCATCTTGAAAGAGTAGTTCTCTATGGATTGGTTGAGTTTTTTTTAAGTTTATAATAGTTCTCCAAGAACCATCCGGTTTTTGGATTAAGAAGAGGGGGGAGTAAAACCCGTCTCCCTCCTCCTGAACCGGAACCTCCAGAAGAACCTTTTTGTGGATAAGTCCCAGGACTTCGGCTTCTAGGGCAGATTGTTCCTGCTGGGACTTTCTTCGGGGAGTTATAATAAAGTTTCGTCTGGGTGGACAGGTGAATTTTATTTTGAGGCCGTCTCTGATTATATTTATGACCCAGGTACTGGGGGAGATGTTTACCCAGGCCGGAAAGAAGAGGGAGAGTCTTCCTCCCACTTCTGGCGTAATGTCATTGGGGGGATTTCTTTGCCGATGTAGAGGGCCCTTTGAACATGTAGCCTGAGCCTCTCTTATCCCTAAAGTCCCAGTTTTTTCTTTCTCCTGGGGGGCGACCTCTATTAAATCTTCTCCGACGAAAAAAGGGTTTTTTGGACTCTTTAGGGATATTGGGAAAGCCTTTCTTTTTATCTCCTGCATGTTCCAGGATTTCTTCAAGTTTTTTCCCAAAGAGGAGTTGGCCATCACATGGGATGGAGCACAGCTTGTGTTTAGATGGTAAATCCCCCGGACAACCTTTGAGCCAGAGGGCTCTTCTTGCCGCATTAGACAAGCTCGCTGCTCTGGCCGTTAGTCTTGCGGAATCCGCAGAAGAGTCTGCTAAAAAGGCTGCTGCCCCTTGCACCAAGGATATATTGGCAAGGATGTCGGATCTGGGTACCTTGTCCCTTAGCTGATCCTCTATCTGCTGTAGCCAGACCATCAGAGCGCGGGCCGTACAAGTTCCAGCGATTGCTGGCTTCAGGCCCCCCGCTGAGGCTTCCCAGATATGTCTGAGAAAACCATCTGCTTTTTTGTCAAGCGGGTCTTTAAGAACACCCGAGTCTTCTAATGGAAGGGACGATTTTTTTAAGCATTTGGCTACCGCTCCGTCAATTTTGGGGATCTTTTCCCAAGGTTCAGAGTCTTTATTTTCAAAGGGATATCTCCTTTTGGATGAAGAGGGCAAAGAACCCATTTTTTCAGGTCTTTTCCACTCTTTCTCAATTAATGCTTTTATTTTTGCATTAACTGGAAACGTGCGTTTCCTCCTCTCTTCTAAGCCACCAAACATGACATCCTCTAGTGACCTAGGTGTCTTCTCCTCTTTAAGGCCCATTGCAGACCTAACTGCTTTGACTAATTTGTCCACGTCCTCCGTGGGAAGGCACGGACGACCTCCTGAATCACTGTCCGAGGAGGAATCTGAAGAGTGGACCGAGGCTGGGGAAGTAGAGGGAGATCGGGATGTTTTATGACTCCCTTGTCTCTGAGAGGTATCCGACTCTGTAGACGCCCTACGGCTTCCCCCTCTTGGTTCGCTAAGGGCCAATTTTAAGGAGTCTTTTATTTCAGCCTGTATTATGGCTTTAAGGCTAGTGGTGAAATTAGGGGTTTCTTCTTGAATAGTCTTATTTATGCAGTCAGCACAGAGATCCTTCCGATACTGCACTGCGAGCGGGTTTTTACAAAGGGCACACTCTCGGTTCTTTGTTTTACCGGTAGCTTTCCTGGACCCCTAGTGATCAAAACAGAAAAATGGACCCTGTTACCATAAGGGATACATTCACGTAGATCACTCACCACCGCCGACAATCAAGGGTACCGATTTTTGAGGCTGGACAGATGCACGTGAAGCGTCCCTCCTGGACGTTGACGAATCTTGCCGGACGGAACGACCACTGTTTTTACCACTTGAGCGGCTGCTCCTGGTATGTTGGTGGCTCGGCAAGGCATCTGGTGAGAGCTCCGGCTGCTGCTGCTGTGAAGAAGACTGCTGCAGCTGCTCTTGTTGTCCTACCTCCATGGCGAAGTTTTTGGACATGAGCGCGTCTTCTGTGGTCCAGCACCCTTTTATGGGGCGACCACTGCACTCCCCGCCTCTCCGGTGCCCAATAGTGATCCCTCCCCCTCTCTGCCATGCCGCCGGAGTCTTCATTCACCGGCCGGCGTTTTCTTCATGGGCGCCGCCATCTTGGATCCGGCGCCTGCCTCCGACGTCACACGGGCACGCCCATTCACAGCGGGCCTGACGTGCGACGTCAGAAGAGCGACCCGGAAGCGGCCGCCGCGCCGGCAGAGAGGGGTGGGCGGCGTGGCAGCCATGGAAGGAACCCGGTCCTCCAACCATGCTGCACAACGCCCGCACGGACGCAGTGACCCGGGGGGACCTGCGGACGGCGCCTCCAGGACCCGAACCTCCGACGCACAGGCGCTGCCTGTTCTTCCACGCCGGGACGGGACCTGGGTAAGTCGAACCGCCGTGTTCAGCACAAGGGTCCCTGTCAGGACAGGAAACCCAACTGAAGCGAGGGAGAGGTACCGCCCTTTTATTTTCAGTAGGGTTCCTGTCCTGACTGGGCGGATCCCCTCTCTCAGGTGTGCCGTCATGGGGGAAGGGAAAATTACGCTACTGTTTTGGGTTAGCTCCGGACCCGTTTGATCGGAGCTGGTGGCAGCTTACCGTGTGCAGACTTTTGGGGTGTTGTTTCAGCGACTGCAGCTTGATAATTATTGTTCCTGCCTGCGTGGGAGTAGTTATCGCGTCGCTGCAGCGCGCCCAATAGCCAGTACATAGCAGGCAGCCTTTCTGGCGACTAATTACCCTAGGTGCAGTACCTAATCTGACCTGAGAGTAAGGGGGCGCCAGAGAGCTGCAAGTGTTAAGTGGAACTGTAAGCGGGATACACAAATCCCTGCAGTTCATGGTATATTGAAGAGCAGTGGGATACCTAAAATAAGCCCCTGCTGTAAACTAAGAGGTCAATAGCATTGTGTGTTTTTTTTATCACATTGTGGCAGTAGAGGGATAACAAGGATAAGCCCCCCTGCACATGTGATAGCCGTCTGCTGGTCTAAAGTCACCCCAATCCGTGACCTAATGGTGGCAGTGGTCAGGAATCCCTGTGGATTTTCGTGACAAACTGCGGGCCACGGCTAAGGGATCGTGACAATTGGTGACAGTCACGGTGTGAATCGTGACACTATATAAATATATAGCTGATGGTAGAGGACAGCCGGGCTCTGCTGTACACTCACTATATATACACACACCTCCTGTATACACCATATATATAGCAGATGGTAGAGGACAGCCGGGCTCTGCTGTACACTCACTATATATACACACACACCTCCTGTATACACCATATATATAGGTGATGGGAGAGGACAGCTGGGCTCTGCTGTACACTCACTACATATACACACACCTCCTGTATACACCATATATATAGCTGATGGTAGAGGACAGCCGGGCTCTGCTGTACACTCACTATATACACACACACACACCTCCTGTATACACCATATATATAGCTGATGGTAGAGGACAGCCGGGCTCTGCTGTACACTCACTATATACACACACACACCTCCTGTATACACCATATATATAGCTGATGGTAGAGGACAGCCGGGCTCTGCTGTACACTCACTATATACACACACACACACACACACACACCTCCTGTATACACCATATATATAGCTGATGGTAGAGGACAGCCGGGCTCTGCTGTACACTCACTATATACACACACACCTCCTGTATACACCAAATATATAGCTGATGGTAGAGGACAGCCGGGCTCTGCTGTACACTCACTATATATACACACACACCTCCTGTACACAACATATATATAGGTGATGGGAGAGGACAGCCAGGCTCTGCTGCACACTCACTATATACACACACCTCCTGTATACACCATATATATAGCAGATGGTAGAGGACAGCCGGGCTCCGCTGCACACTCACTATATACACACACCTCCTGTATACACCATATATATAGCAGATGGTAGAGGACAGCCGGGCTCTGCTGTACACTCACTATATACACACACACCTCCTGTATACACCATATATATAGCAGATGGTAGAGGACAGCCAGGCTCTGCTGTACACTCACTATATATACACACACACACCTACTGTATACACCATATATATATATATATAGCTGATGGTAGAGGACAGCCGGGCTCTGCTGTACACTCACTATATATACACACACACCTCCTGTATACACCATATATATAGCTGATGGTAGAGGACAGCCGGGCTCTGCTGTACACTCACTATATATATATACACACACCTCCTGTATACACCATACATATAGGTGATGGTAGAGGACAGCCGGGCTCTGCTGTACACTCACTACATATACACACACCTCCTGTATACACCATATATATAGCAGATGGTAGAGGACAGCCGGGCTCTGCTGTACACTCACTATATATACACACACCTCCTGTATACACCATATATATAGCTGATGGTAGAGGACAGCCGGGCTCTGCTGTACACTCACTATATATACACACCTCCTGTATACACCATATATATAGGTGATGGGAGAGGACAGCCGGGCTCTGCTGTACACTCACTATATACACACACCTCCTGTATACACCATATATATAGGTGATGGGAGAGGACAGCCAAGCTCTGCTGTACACTCACTATATACACACACCTCCTGTATACACCATATATATATAGCAGATGGTAGAGGACAGCCAGGCTCCGCTGCACACTCACTATATATACACACCTCCTGTATACACCATATATATAGGTGATGGGAGAGGACAGCCGGGCTCTGCTGTACACTCACTATATACACACACACACACCTCCTGTATACACCATATATATAGCTGATGGTAGAGGACAGCCGGGCTCTGCTGTACACTCACTATATATATACACACACACACACACACACACCTCCTGTATACACCATATATATAGCTGATGGTAGAGGACAGCCGGGCTCTGCTGTACTCTCACTATATATACACACACCTCCTGTATACACCATATATATAGCTGATGGTAGAGGACAGCCGGGCTCTGCTGTACACTCACTATATACACACACACCTCCTGTATACACCAAATATATAGCTGATGGTAGAGGACAGCCGGGCTCTGCTGTACACTCACTATATATACACACACACCTCCTGTACACAACATACATATAGGTGATGGGAGAGGACAGCCGGGCTCTGCTGTACACTCACTATATATACACACACCTCCTGTATAAACCATATATATAGCAGATGGTAGAGGACAGCCGGGCTCCGCTGCACACTCACTATATACACACACCTCCTGTATACACCATATATATAGCAGATGGTAGAGGACAGCCGGGCTCTGCTGTACACTCAGTATATACACACACACCTCCTGTATACACCATATATATAGCAGATGGTAGAGGACAGCCGGGCTCTGCTGTACACTCACTATATACACACACACACCTACTGTATACACCATATATATATAGCTGATGGTAGAGGACAGCCGGGCTCTGCTGTACACTCACTATATATACACACACACCTCCTGTATACACCATATATATAGCTGATGGTAGAGGACAGCCGGGCTCTGCTGTACACTCACTATATATACACACACCTCCTGTATGCACCATATATATAGCAGATGGTAGAGGACAGCCGGGCTCTGCTGCACACTCACTATATATACACACACCTCCTGTATACACCATATATATAGGTGATGGCAGAGGACAGCCAGGCTCTGCTGTACACTCACTATATACACACACCTCCTGTATACACCATATATATAGCTGATGGTAGAGGACAGCCGGGCTCTGCTGTACACTCACTATATACACACACACACACACACACCTCCTGTATACACCATATATATAGCAGATGGTAGAGGACAGCCGGGCTCTGCTGTACACTCACTACATATACACACACACAACTCCTGTATACACCATATATATAGCTGATGGTAGAGGACAGCCGGGCTCTGCTGTACACTCACTATATACATACACCTCCTGTATACACCATATATACAGCAGATGGTAGAGGACAGCCGGGCTCTGCTGTACACTCACTATATACACACACACACACACCTCCTGTATACACCATATATATAGCAGATGGTAGAGGACAGCCGGGCTCTGCTGTACACTCACTATATACATACACCTCCTGTATACACCATATATATAGCTGATGGTAGAGGACAGCCGGGCTCTGCTGTACACTCACTATATACACACACCTCCTGTATACACCATATATATAGCTGATGGTAGAGGACAGCCGGGCTCTGCTGCACACTCACTATATACACACACACCTCCTGTATACACCATACATATAGGTGATGGTAGAGGACAGCCGGGCTCTGCTGTACACTCACTATATATACACACACCTCCTGTATACACCATATATATAGCAGATGGTAGAGGACAGCCGGGCTCCGCTGCACACTCACTATATATACACACACCTCCTGTATACACCATATATATAGGTGATGGGAGAGGACAGCCGGGCTCTGCTGTACACTCACTATATACACACACCTCCTGTATACACCATATATATAGCAGATGGTAGAGGACAGCCGGGCTCTGCTGTACACTCACTATATACACACACACCTCCTGTATACACCATATATGTAGCAGATGGTAGAGGACAGCCGGGCTCCGCTGTACACTCACTATATATACACACACACCTCCTGTATACACCATATATATAGCTGATGGTAGAGGACAGCCGGGCTCTGCTGTACACTCACTATATACACACACACCTCCTGTATACACCATATATATAGGTGATGGGAGAGGACAGCCGGGCTCTGCTGTACACTCACTATATACACACACACACCTCCTGTATACACCATATATATAGCTGATGGTAGAGGACAGCCGGGCTCCGCTGTACACTCACTATATATACACACACCTCCTGTATGCACCATATATATAGCTGATGGTAGAGGACAGCTGGGCTCTGCTGTACACTCACTATATATACACACACCTCCTGTATACACCATATATATAGGTGATGGTAGAGGACAGCCGGGCTCTGCTGTACACTCACTATATACACACACACCTCCTGTGTACACCATATATATAGCTGATGGTAGAGGACAGCCGGGCTCTGCTGTACACTCACTATATATACACACACCTCCTGTATACACCATATATATAGCTGATGGTAGAGGACAGCCGGGCTCTGCTGTACACTCACTATATATACACACACACACCTCCTGTATACACCATATATATAGCTGATGGTAGAGGACAGCCGGGCTCCGCTGTACACTCACTATATACACACACACACCTCCTGTATACACCATATATATAGGTGATGGTAGAGGACAGCCGGGCTCTGCTGTACACTCACTATATATACACACACACCTCCTGTATACACCATATATATAGCAGATGGTAGAGGACAGCTGGGCTCTGCTGTACACTCACTATATACACACACACCTCCTGTATACACCATATATATAGCAGATGGTAGAGGACAGCTGGGCTCTGCTGTACACTCACTATATACACACACACCTCCTGTATACACCATATATATAGCAGATGGTAGAGGACAGCCGGGCTCTGCTGTACACTCACTATATACACACACCTCCTGTATACACCATATATATAGCAGATGGTAGAGGACAGCTGGGCTCTGCTGTACACTCACTATATACACACACACCTCCTGTATACACCATATATATAGCAGATGGTAGAGGACAGCCGGGCTCTGCTGTACACTCACTATATACACACACCTCCTGTATACACCATATATATAGCTGATGGTAGAGGACAGCCGGGCTCTGCTGTACACTCACTATATACACACACCTCCTGTATACACCATATATATAGGTGATGGGAGAGGACAGCCGGGCTCTGCTGTACACTCACTATATATACACACACCTCCTGTATACACCATATATATAGCAGATGGTAGAGGACAGCCGGGCTCTGCTGTACACTCACTATATATACACACACCTCCTGTATACACCATATATATAGCTGATGGTAGAGGACAGCCGGGCTCTGCTGTACACTCACTATATATACACACACCTCCTGTATACACCATATATATAGCAGATGGTAGAGGACAGCTGGGCTCTGCTGTACACTCACTATATACACACACCTCCTGTATACACCACATATATATAGCTGATGGTAGAGGACAGCCGGGCTCTGCTGTACACTCACTATATATATACACACACACCTCCTGTATACACCATATATATAGCAGATGGTAGAGGACAGCCGGGCTCTGCTGTACACTCACTATATATACACACACCTGCTGTATACACCATATATATAGCTGATGGTAGAGGACAGCCGGGCTCTGCTGTACACTCACTATATATACACACACCTCCTGTATACACCATATATATAGGTGATGGTAGAGGACAGCTGGGCTCTGCTGTACACTCACTATATACACACACCTCCTGTATACACCATATATATAGCTGATGGTAGAGGACAGCCGGGCTCTGCTGTACACTCACTATATACACACACCTCCTGTATACACCACATATATATAGCTGATGGTAGAGGACAGCCGGGCTCTGCTGTACACTCACTATATATACACACACACCTCCTGTATACACCATATATATAGCAGATGGTAGAGGACAGCTGGGCTCTGCTGTACACTCACTATATACACACACACACCTCCTGTATACACCACATATATATAGCTGATGGTAGAGGACAGCCGGGCTCTGCTGTACACTCACTATATATACACACACACCTCCTGTATACACCATATATATAGCAGATGGTAGAGGACAGCCGGGCTCCGCTGTACACTCACTATATACACACACACACCTCCTGTATACACCATATATATAGGTGATGGTAGAGGACAGCCGGGCTCTGCTGTACACTCACTATATATACACACACACCTCCTGTATACACCATATATATAGCAGATGGTAGAGGACAGCTGGGCTCTGCTGTACACTCACTATATACACACACACACCTCCTGTATACACCATATATATATAGCTGATGGTAGAGGACAGCCGGGCTCTGCTGTACACTCACTATATACACACACCTCCTGTATACACCACATATATATAGCTGATGGTAGAGGACAGCCGGGCTCTGCTGTACACTCACTATATATACACACACACCTCCTGTATACACCATATATATAGCAGATGGTAGAGGACAGCCGGGCTCTGCTGTACACTCACTATATATACACACACCTGCTGTATACACCATATATATAGCTGATGGTAGAGGACAGCCGGGCTCTGCTGTACACTCACTATATATACACACACCTCCTGTATACACCATACATATAGGTGATGGTAGAGGACAGCCGGGCTCTGCTGTACACTCACTATATATACACACCTCCTGTATACACCATACATATAGGTGATGGTAGAGGACAGCCGGGCTCTGCTGTACACTCACTATATACACACACCTCCTGTATACACCATATATATAGCTGATGGTAGAGGACAGCCGGGCTCCGCTGCACACACTATAAATACACTGTACACACACCGCCTATATAGATAGATAATAGAGAGGTGACTTCACACACTGCTGTATACAGGAATACCGCTCCGCACAGGAAGTACCGCACACACCCGTTTCCCGGTAGGTCCGGGTCGCCCCAATATCACATCTATAGTTGGCCGGTACCGGGCGCACGTTGGGCCGCTGACGCCCCGGAGAGGGCGGAGCCACAGCCGTCCGGCGCGCACAGCCCGGAGCCACATGCAGCACGCGTCTCCTCCACAAAACACCGAGCCACGCCCACTGGTGTCACCACTGCTACCTGGCAACAGCGTGAAGAGATTCCGCCCGGCCATGTATGGGCATAGCCCCGCCCACTGTAGCCATGATGTCACACGTGCTCCCAGGAGCTCTTCATTCCCCACATCCAGTGATCATCACCCTGCTGAGTCTCCACAGTATCATCCCCGTCACCCTGCTGACAGTATTCATAGTATCATCCCCCATCACCCTGCTGACAGTCTCCATATCATCACCCATCACCCTGCTGACAGTCTCCATATGATCCCCCATCACCCTGCTGAGTCTCCATATCATCGCCCATCACCCTGCTGACAGTCTTCATAGTATCCCCCATCACCCTGCTGTCAGTCTCCATATCATCCCCTATCACCCTGCTGACAGTCTCCATATCATCCCCCATCACCCTGCTGACAGTCTTCATAGTATCCCCCATCACCCTGCTGTCAGTCTCCATATCATCCCCTATCACCCTGCTGACAGTCTCCATATCATCCCCCATCACCCTGCTGACAGTCTTCATAGTATCCCCCATCACCCTGCTGTCAGTCTCCATATCATCCCCCATCACCCTGCTGACAGTCTCCATATCATCCCCCATCACCCTGCTGAGTCTCCATACCATCCCCCATCACCCTGCTGGCAGTCTCCATATGATCCCCCATCACCCTGCTGACAGTCTCCATATCATCCCCCATCACCCTGCTGACAGTCTTCATAGTATCATCCCCCATCACCCTGCTGACAGTTTCCATATGATCCCCCATCACCCTGCTGACAGTCTCCATATTATCCCCCATCACCCTGCTGACAGTTTCCATATCATCCCCCATCACCCTGCTGACAGTCTCCATATCATCCCCATCACCCTGCTGACAGTCTCCATATCATCCCCATCACCCTGCTGACAGTCTCCATATCATCCATCACTCTGCTGACAGTCTCCATATCATCCCCCATCACCCTGCTGACAGTCTCCATATCATCCCCCATCACCCTGCTGACAGTCTCCATATCACCCCCCATCACCCTGTTGACAGTCTCCATATCATCCCCCATCACCCTGCTGATAGTCTCCATATCATCCCCATCACCCTGCTGAGTCTCCATATCATCCCCCATCACCCTGCTGAGTCTCCATATCATCCATCACTCTGCTGACTGTCTCCATATCATCCCCCATCACCCTGCTGACAGTCTCCATATCATCCATCACTCTGCTGACAGTGTCCATATCATCCCCCATCACCCTGCTGAGTCTCCATATCATCCATCACTCTGCTGACTGTCTCCATATCATCCCCCATCACCCTGCTGAGTCTCCATATCATCCATCACTCTGCTGACTGTCTCCATATCATCCCCCATCACCCTGCTGACAGTCTCCATATCATCCATCACTCTGCTGACAGTCTCCATATCATCCCCCATCACCCTGCTGACAGTCTCCATATCATCCATCACTCTGCTGACAGTCTCCATATCATCCCCCATCACCCTGCTGAGTCTCCATATCATCCATCACTCTGCTGACTGTCTCCATATCATCCCCCATCACCCTGCTGACAGTCTCCATATCATCCATCACTCTGCTGACAGTGTCCATATCATCCCCCATCACCCTGCTGAGTCTCCATATCATCCATCACTCTGCTGACTGTCTCCATATCATCCCCCATCACCCTGCTGACAGTCTCCATATCATCCCCCATCACCCTGCTGACAGTCTCCATATCACCCATCACCCTGCTGACACTCTCCATATCATCCCCCATCACCCTGCTGACAGTCTCCATATCATCCCCATCACCCTGCTGACAGTCTCCATATCATCCCCCATCACCCTGCTGACACTCTCCATATCATCCCCCATCACCCTGCTGACAGTCTCCATATCATCCCCATCACCCTGCTGAGTCTCCATATCATCCCCCATCACTCTGCTGAGTCTCCATATCATCCCCCATCACCCTGCTGACAGTCTCCATATCATCCATCACTCTGCTGACAGTCTCCATATCATCCCCCATCACCCTGCTGACAGTCTCCATATCATCCATCACTCTGCTGACAGTCTCCATATCATCCCCCATCACCCTGCTGACAGTCTCCATATCATCCATCACTCTGCTGACAGTCTCCATATCATCCCCCATCACCCTGCTGAGTCTCCATATCATCCATCACTCTGCTGAGTCTCCATATCATCCATCACTCTGCTGACAGTCTCCATATCATCCCCCATCACCCTGCTGACAGTCTCCATATCATCCCCCATCACCCTGCTGACAGTCTCCATATCATCCCCCATCACCCTGCTGACAGTCTCCATATCACCCATCACCCTGCTGACAGTCTCCATATCATCCCCCATCACCCTGCTGACAGTCTCCATATCACCCATCACCCTGCTGACACTCTCCATATCATCCCCCATCACCCTGCTGACAGTCTCCATATCATCCCCATCACCCTGCTGACAGTCTCCATATCATCCCCCATCACCCTGCTGACACTCTCCATATCATCCCCCATCACCCTGCTGACAGTCTCCATATCATCCCCATCACCCTGCTGAGTCTCCATATCATCCCCCATCACTCTGCTGAGTCTCCATATCATCCCCCATCACCCTGCTGACAGTCTCCATATCATCCATCACTCTGCTGACAGTCTCCATATCATCCATCACCCTGCTGACAGTCTCCATATCATCCATCACTCTGCTGACAGTCTCCATATCATCCCGCATCACCCTGCTGAGTCTCCATATCATCCCCATCACCCTGCTGACAGTCTCCATATCATCCCCCATCACTCTGCTGAGTCTCCATATCATCCCCCATCACCCTGCTGAGTCTCCATATCATCCATCACTCTGCTGAGTCTCCATATCATCCCCCATCACCCTGCTGAGTCTTCATAGTATCCCCCATCACCCTGCTGAGTCTTCATAGTATCCCCCATCACCCTGCTGAGTCTCCATATCATCCCCATCACCCTGCTGACAGTCTCCATATCATCCATCACTCGGCTGACAGTCTCCATATCATCCCTATCCCCCTGCTGACTGTCTCCATATCATCCCCCATCACCCTGCTATCATCCATCACCCTGCTGACAGTCTCCATATCATCCATCACTCGGCTGACAGTCTCCATATCATCCCTATCCCCCTGCTGACTGTCTCCATATCATCCCCCATCACCCTGCTATCATCCATCACCCTGCTGAGTCTCCATATCATCCCCATCACCCTGCTGAGTCTTCATAGTATCCCCCATCACCCTGCTGACTGTCTCCATATCATCCCCCATCACCCTGCTCACTGTCTCCATATCATCCCCCATCACCCTGCTGAGCCTTCATAGTATCCCCTATCACCCTGCTGAGTCTCCATAATATCATCCCCCCACATCATCATGCTGAAAGATTCCCAGTGCTCCTCCGTTGTAGCAACCTTTACCTGATCTCCAGTGCACCGGCTTCAGAACTTAGCACTACAACCCTATAGCTAGAGACCGGCTTTAAACGCTGCTTCAGTCCCGCTGCATGCCGGAACTTGTAGTTCTGCCTTCTTTATCTACAGTATTCACCGCCACAGCAAGAACTAGAATTCCCAGGAGAAGGCAGAGACTCGGCTGAAGGGACGAGACGAACAAAGGCTCCAGTCTGACTTCAATCACGTTGATTGGTTGTTGGTATCGTATGAGGATGGGCTCTGTACACAGAAGCCAATCACCGCTCGGGAAACAGCAAAGCTCCGCCCACTGGTAAGTTGTCATGACAAATACATAGTAAGATGAATCCTGAGGTGACATCACCTAAGTTGTAGGTGAGTGTACAGTGTGAGGGACGTAACCACAGTCATAGAAACTGTATACAGTGTGAGGTGATGTCACCACAGTCATAGATACCTGTATACAGTGTGAGGTGATGTCACCACAGTCATAAGTACTTGTATACAGTGTGAGGTGATGTCACCACAGTCATAGACACCTGTCTACAGTGTGAGGTGATGTCACCAGTCATAGATACCTGTATACAGTGTGAGGTGATGTCACCACAGTCATAGACACCTGTCTACAGTGTGAGGTGAGGTCACCACAGTCATAGACACCTGTATACAGTGTGAGGTGAGGTCACCACGGTCCTAGGTACCTGTATACAGTGTGAGGTGAGGTCACCACAGTCATAGGTACCTGTATACAGTGTCAGGTGATATCACCACAGTCATAGGTACCTGTATACAGTGTCAGGTGATGTCACCACAGTCATAGGTACCTGTCTACAGTGTGAGGTGAGGTCACCACAGTCATAGACACCTGTCTACAGTGTGAGGTGAGGTCACCACGGTCCTAGGTACCTGTATACAGTGTGAGGTGAGGTCACCACAGTCATAGGTACCTGTATACAGTGTCAGGTGATATCACCACAGTCATAGGTACCTGTATACAGTGTCAGGTGATGTCACCACAGTCATAGGTACCTGTCTACAGTGTGAGGTGAGGTCACCACAGTCATAGACACCTGTCTACAGTGTGAGGTGATGTCACCACAGTCATAGACACCTGTCTACAGTGTGAGGTGATGTCACCACAGTCATAGACACCTGTCTACAGTGTGAGGTGATGTCACCACAGTCATAGACAGCTGTCTACAGTGTGAGGTGATGTCACCACAGTCATAGACAGCTGTCTACAGTGTGAGGTGATGTCACCACAGTCATAGACAGCTGTCTACAGTGTGAGGTGAGGTCACCACAGTCATAGGTACCTGTATACAGTGTGAGGTGATGTCACCACAGTCATAGAAACTGTATACAGTGTGAGGTGATGTCACCACAGTCATAGATACCTGTATACAGTGTGAGGTGGGGTCACCACAGTCCTAGGTACCTGTATACAGTGTGAGGTGATGTCACCACAGTCATAGAAACTGTATACAGTGTGAGGTGATGTCACCACAGTCATAGACACCTGTATACAGTGTGAGGTGAGGTCACCACGGTCCTAGGTACCTGTATACAGTGTGAGGTGAGGTCACCACAGTCATAGGTACCTGTCTACAGTGTGAGGTGATGTCACCACAGTCATAGGTACCTGTATACAGTGTGAGGTGAGGTCCCCACAGTCATAGGTACCTGTATACAGTGTGAGGTGATGTCACCACAGTCATAGGTACCTGTATACAGTGTGAGGTGAGGTCACCACAGTCATAGGTACCTGTATACAGTGTGAGGTGAGGTCACCACAGTCATAGGTACCTGTATACAGTGTGAGGTGAGGTCACCACAGTCATAGGTACCTGTATACAGTGTGAGGTGAGGTCACCACAGTCATAGGTACCTGTATACAGTGTCAGGTGATGTCACCACAGTCATAGGTATCTGTATACAGTGTCAGGTGATGTCACCACAGTCATAGGTACCTGTCTACAGTGTCAGGTGAGGTCACCACAGTCATAGGTACCTGTCTACAGTGTGAGGTGAGGTCACCACAGTCATAGACACCTGTCTACAGTGTGAGGTGATGTCACCACAGTCATAGACACCTGTCTACAGTGTGAGGTGATGTCACCACAGTCATAGACACCTGTCTACAGTGTGAGGTGATGTCACCACAGTCATAGACAGCTGTCTACAGTGTGAGGTGATGTCACCACAGTCATAGACACCTGTATACAGTGTGAGGTGATGTCACCACAGTCATAGACACCTGTATACAGTGTGAGGTGATGTCACCACAGTCATAGACACCTGTATACAGTGTGAGGTGATGTCACCACAGTCATAGACACCTGTCTACAGTGTGAGGTGATGTCACCACAGTCATAGACACCTGTCTACAGTGTGAGGTGATGTCACCACAGTCATAGACAGCTGTCTACAGTGTGAGGTGATGTCACCACAGTCATAGACACCTGTATACAGTGTGAGGTGATGTCACCACAGTCATAGACACCTGTATACAGTGTGAGGTGATGTCACCACAGTCATAGACACCTGTCTACAGTGTGAGGTGATGTCACCACAGTCATAGACACCTGTCTACAGTGTGAGGTGATGTCACCACAGTCATAGACACCTGTCTACAGTGTGAGGTGATGTCACCACAGTCATAGACAGCTGTCTACAGTGTGAGGTGATGTCACCACAGTCATAGACACCTGTATACAGTGTGAGGTGATGTCACCACAGTCATAGACACCTGTATACAGTGTGAGGTGATGTCACCACAGTCATAGACACCTGTATACAGTGTGAGGTGATGTCACCACAGTCATAGACACCTGTCTACAGTGTGAGGTGATGTCACCACAGTCATAGACACCTGTCTACAGTGTGAGGTGATGTCACCACAGTCATAGACAGCTGTCTACAGTGTGAGGTGATGTCACCACAGTCATAGACACCTGTATACAGTGTGAGGTGATGTCACCACAGTCATAGACACCTGTATACAGTGTGAGGTGATGTCACCACAGTCATAGACACCTGTCTACAGTGTGAGGTGATGTCACCACAGTCATAGACACCTGTCTACAGTGTGAGGTGATGTCACCACAGTCATAGACACCTGTCTACAGTGTGAGGTGATGTCACCACAGTCATAGACACCTGTATACAGTGTGAGGTGATGTCACCACAGTCATAGACACCTGTATACAGTGTGAGGTGATGTCACCACAGTCATAGATACCTGTCTACAGTGTGAGGTGATGTCACCACAGTCATAGACACCTGTATACAGTGTGAGGTGATGTCACCACAGTCATAGATACCTGTCTACAGTGTGAGGTGAGGTCACCACAGTCATAGGTACCTGTATACAGTGTGAGGTGATGTCACCAGAGTCATAGACACCTGTATACAGTGTGAGGTGAGGTCACCACAGTCATAGGTACCTGTCTACAGTGTGAGGTGAGGTCACCACAGTCATAGGTACCTGTATACAGTGTGAGGTGATGTCACCACAGTCATAGACACCTGTATACAGTGTGAGGTGATGTCACCACAGTCATAGACACCTGTCTACAGTGTGAGGTGATGTCACCACAGTCATGGACACCTGTATACAGTGTGAGGTGAGGTCACCACAGTCATAGGTACCTGTCTATAGTGTGAGGTGATGTCACCACAGTCATAGGTACCTGTATACAGTGTGAGGTGATGTCACCAGTCATAGACACCTGTATACAGTGTGAGGTGAGGTCACCACAGTCATAGGTACCTGTATACAGTGTGAGGTGATGTCACCACAGTCATAGGTACCTGTATACAGTGTGAGGTGAGGTCACCACAGTCATAGGTACCTGTATACAGTGTGAGGTGATGTCACCACAGTCATAGGTACCTGTATACAGTGTGAGGTGAGGTCACCACAGTCATAGGTACCTGTATACAGTGTGAGGTGAGGTCACCACAGTCATAGGTACCTGTATACAGTGTGAGGTGAGGTCACCACAGTCATAGGTACCTGTATACAGTGTGAGGTGATGTCACCACAGTCATAGGTACCTGTATACAGTGTGAGGTGAGGTCACCACAGTCATAGGTACCTGTATACAGTGTGAGGTGAGGTCACCACAGTCATAGACACCTGTCTACAGTGTGAGGTGAGGTCACCACAGTCATAGACACCTGTATACAGTGTGAGGTGATGTCACCACAGTCATAGATACCTGTCTACAGTGTCAGGTGATATCACCACAGTCATAGATACCTGTATACAGTGTCAGGTGATATCACCACAGTCATAGGTACCTGTATACAGTGTCAGGTGACATCACCACAGTCATAGGTACCTGTCTACAGTGTGAGGTGAGGTCACCACAGTCATAGACACCTGTCTACAGTGTGAGGTGATGTCACCACAGTCATAGACACCTGTCTACAGTGTGAGGTGATGTCACCACAGTCATAGACAGCTGTCTACAGTGTGAGGTGATGTCACCACAGTCATAGACACCTGTATACAGTGTGAGGTGATGTCACCAGTCATAGACACCTGTATGCAGTGTGAGGTGATGTCACCACAGTCATAGACACCTGTCTACAGTGTGAGGTGATGTCACCAGTCATAGATACCTGTATACAGTGTGAGGTGATGTCACCAGTCATAGATACCTGTATACAGTGTGAGGTGATGTCAACACAGTCATAGACACCTGTATACAGTGTCAGGTGATGTCACCAGTCATAGAAACTGTATACAGTGTGAGGTGACGTCACCAGTCCTAAGACACCTATATACAGTGAGGTGACGTCACCACAGTCATACACACCTGTCTACAGTGTGAGGTGATATCACCACAGTCATAGACACCTGTCTACAGTGTGAGGTGGTATCACCACAGTCATAGATACTTGTATACAGTGTAAGGTGATGTCACCACAGTCATTTGTACCTGTATAGTGTGAAGTGACATCACCACAGTCATAGGCACCTGTATACAGTGTGAGGTGATGTCACCACAGTCAGATACGTGTATACAGTGTGAGGTGACGTCACCACAGTCATAGACACAGGTATACAATGTGAGGTGATATCACCACAGTCATATATATCTGTATACAGTGTGAGGTGACATCACCACAGTCATATATATCTGTATACAGTGTGAGGTGACGTCACCACAGTCATAGACACCTGTATACAGTGTCAGGTGATGTCACCACAGTCATAGACACCTGTATACAGTGTGAGGTGATGTCACCACAGTCATAGACACCTGTATACAGTGTGAGGTGATGTCACCACAGTCATAGACACCTGTATACAGTGTGAGGTGATGTCACCACAGTCATAGATACCTGTCTACAGTGTGAGGTGATGTCACCACAGTCATAGACACCTGTATACAGTGTGAGGTGATGTCACCACAGTCATAGATACCTGTCTACAGTGTGAGGTGATGTCACCACAGTCATAGACACCTGTATACAGTGTGAGGTGATGTCACCACAGTCATAGACACCTGTCTACAGTGTGAGGTGATATCACCACAGTCATAGACACCTGTCTACAGTGTCAGGTGATATCACCACAGTCATAGATACCTGTATACAGTGTGAGGTGATGTCACCAGAGTCATAGACACCTGTATACAGTGTCAGGTGATGTCACCACAGTCATAGATACCTGTATACAGTGTGAGGTGATGTCACCACAGTCATAGATATCTGTATACAGTGTGAGGTGACGTCACCACAGTCATAGACACCTGTATACAGTGTCAGGTGATGTCACCACAGTCATAGATACCTGTATACAGTGTGACGTGACATCACCAGTCCTAAGACACCTGCATACAGTGTCAGGTGATGTCACCACAGTCATAGACACCTGTCTACAGTGTGAGGTGACATCACCAGTCATAGACACCTGTATATAGGGTAAGGTGATGTCACCACAGTCATAGAAACCTGTATACAGTGTGAGAAAGTCACCACAATCATAGACACCTGTATACAGTGTGAGATAACATCACCACAGTCATAGATACCTGTATACAGTTTAAGGTGACATCACCACAGTCATAAATACCTGTATACAGTGTAAGGTGATGTCACCACAGTCATAGACACCTGTATACAGTGTGAGGTGATATCACCACAGTCATAGACACCTGTATACAGTGTGAGGTGATATCACCACAGTCATAAATACCTGTATACAGTGTGAGGTGATATCACCACAGTCATAAATACCTGTATACAGTGTCAGGTGATATCACCATAGTCATAGACACCTGTATACAGTGTAAGGTGATGTCACCACAGTCATGGGTACCTGTATACAGTGTGAGGTGATATCACCACAGTCATAGACACCTGTATACAGTGTAAGGTGATGTCACCACAGTCATGGGTACCTGTATACAGTGTGAGGTGACGTCACCAGTCATAGACACAGGTATACAATGTGAGGTGATATCACAGTCATAGATATCTGTATACAGTGTGAGGTGATGTCACCACAGTCATAGACACCTGTATACAGTGTGAGGTGATGTCACCAGAGTCATAGACACCTGTATACAGTGTCAGGTGATGTCACCACAGTCATAGATACCTGTATACAGTGTGAGGTGATGTCACCACAGTCATAGATATCTGTATACAGTGTGAGGTGACGTCACCACAGTCATAGACACCTGTATACAGTGTCAGGTGATGTCACCACAGTCATAGATACCTGTATACAGTGTCAGGTAATGTCACCACAGTCACAGACACCTGTATACAGTGTGAGGTGATGTCACCACAGTGATAGACACCTGTATACAGTGTGAGGTGATATCACCACAGTCATAGATACCTGTATACAGTGTGAGGTGATGTCACCACAGTCACAGACACCTGTATACAGTGTAAGGTGACGTCACCAGTCATGGGTACCTGTATACAGTGTGAGGTGATGTCACCACAGTCATAGATACCTGTATACAGTGTGAGGTGACGTCACCAGTCATAGACACAGGTATACAATGTGAGGTGATATCACAGTCATAGACACCTGTATACAGTGTGAGGTAACATCACCAGTCAGAGATACCTGTATACAGTGTAAGGTGACATCACCACAGTCATGGGTACCTGTATACAGTGTGAGGTGATGTCACCACAGTGATAGGTACCTGTATACAGTGTGAGGTGACGTCACCAGTCATAGACACAGGTATACAATGTGGGGTGATATCACAGTCATAGATATCTGTATACAGTGTGAGGTGATATCACCACAGTCATAGATATCTGTATACAGTGTCAGGTGATGTCACCACAGTCATAGATATCTGTATACAGTGTGAGGTGATATCACCACAGTCATAGGTACCTGTATACAGTGTCAGGTGATGTCACCAGAGTCATAGATATCTGTATACAGTGTGAGGTGATGTCACCACAGTCATGGGTACCTGTATACAGTGTGAGGTGATGTCACCACAGTCATAGATACCTGTATACAGTTTAAGGTGACATCACCGCAGTCATAGGTACTTGTATACAGTGTGAGATGATGTCACCAGTCATAGACACCTGTATACAGTGTGAGGTAACATCACCAGTCAGAGATACCTGTATACAGTGTAAGGTGACATCACCACAGTCATGGGTACCTGTATACAGTGTGAGGTGATGTCACCACAGTCATAGACACCTGTATACAGTGTCAGGTGATGTCACCACAGTCATAGATACCTGTATACAGTGTCAGGTAATGTCACCACAGTCACAGACACCTGTATACAGTGTGAGGTGATGTCACCACAGTGATAGACACCTGTATACAGTGTGAGGTGATATCACCACAGTCATAGATACCTGTATACAGTGTGAGGTGATGTCACCACAGTCACAGACACCTGTATACAGTGTAAGGTGACGTCACCAGTCATGGGTACCTGTATACAGTGTGAGGTGATGTCACCACAGTCATAGATACCTGTATACAGTGTGAGGTGACGTCACCAGTCATAGACACAGGTATACAATGTGAGGTGATATCACAGTCATAGATATCTGTATACAGTGTCAGGTGATGTCACCACAGTCACAGACACCTGTATACAGTGTGAGGTGATGTCACCACAGTCATAGACACCTGTATACAGTGTAAGGTGACGTCACCAGTCATGGGTACCTGTATACAGTGTGAGGTGATGTCACCACAGTCATAGATACCTGTATACAGTGTGAGGTGATGTCACCACAGTCATAGACACCTGTATACAGTGTAAGGTGACGTCACCAGTCATGGGTACCTGTATACAGTGTGAGGTGATGTCACCACAGTCATAGATACCTGTATACAGTGTGAGGTGACGTCACCAGTCATAGACACAGGTATACAATGTGAGGTGATATCACAGTCATAGATATCTGTATACAGTGTCAGGTGATGTCACCACAGTCACAGACACCTGTATACAGTGTGAGGTGATGTCACCACAGTCATAGACACCTGTATACAGTGTAAGGTGACGTCACCAGTCATGGGTACCTGTATACAGTGTGAGGTGATGTCACCACAGTCATAGATACCTGTATACAGTTTAAGGTGACATCACCACAGTCATAGGTACTTGTATACAGTGTGAGATGATGTCACCAGTCATAGACACCTGTATACAGTGTGAGGTAACATCACCAGTCAGAGATACCTGTATACAGTGTAAGGTGACATCACCACAGTCATGGGTACCTGTATACAGTGTGAGGTGATGTCACCACAGTGATAGGTACCTGTATACAGTGTGAGGTGACGTCACCAGTCATAGACACAGGTATACAATGTGGGGTGATATCACAGTCATAGATATCTGTATACAGTGTGAGGTGATATCACCACAGTCATAGATATCTGTATACAGTGTCAGGTGATGTCACCACAGTCATAGATATCTGTATACAGTGTGAGGTGATATCACCACAGTCATAGGTACCTGTATACAGTGTCAGGTGATGTCACCAGAGTCATAGATATCTGTATACAGTGTGAGGTGATGTCACCACAGTCATGGGTACCTGTATACAGTGTGAGGTGATGTCACCACAGTCATAGATACCTGTATACAGTTTAAGGTGACATCACCGCAGTCATAGGTACTTGTATACAGTGTGAGATGATGTCACCAGTCATAGACACCTGTATACAGTGTGAGGTAACATCACAAAGTCAGAGATACCTGTATACAGTGTAAGGTGACATCACCACAGTCATGGGTACCTGTATACAGTGTGAGGTGATGTCACCACAGTGATAGGTACCTGTATACAGTGTGAGGTGACGTCACCAGTCATAGACACAGGTATACAATGTGGGGTGATATCACAGTCATAGATATCTGTATACAGTGTGAGGTGATATCACCACAGTCATAGATATCTGTATACAGTGTCAGGTGATGTCACCACAGTCATAGATATCTGTATACAGTGTGAGGTGATATCACCACAGTCATAGGTACCTGTATACAGTGTCAGGTGATGTCACCAGAGTCATAGATATCTGTATACAGTGTGAGGTGATGTCACCACAGTCATAGATACCTGTATACATTGTGAGGTGATGTCACCACAGTCATAGATACCTGTATACAGTGTGAGGTGACGTCACCAGTCATAGACACAGGTATACAATGTGGGGTGATATCACAGTCATAGATATCTGTATACAGTGTGAGGTGATATCACCACAGTCATAGATATCTGTATACAGTGTCAGGTGATGTCACCACAGTCATAGATATCTGTATACAGTGTGAGGTGATATCACCACAGTCATAGGTACCTGTATACAGTGTCAGGTGATGTCACCAGAGTCATAGATATCTGTATACAGTGTGAGGTGATGTCACCACAGTCATAGATACCTGTATACATTGTGAGGTGATGTCACCACAGTCATAGATACCTGTATACAGTGTGAGGTGACGTCACCAGTCATAGACACAGGTATACAATGTGGGGTGATATCACAGTCATAGATATCTGTATACAGTGTGAGGTGATATCACCACAGTCATAAATACCTGTATGCAGTGTAAGGTGACGTCACCACAGTCATGGGTACCTATATACAGTGTGAGGTGATGTCACCAGTCATAGACACAGGTATACAATGTGAGGTGATATCACCACAGTCATAGATATCTGTATACAGTGTCAGGTGATGTCACCACAGTCATAGATATCTGTATACAGTGTGAGGTGATATCACCACAGTCATAGACACCTGTATACAGTGTAAGGTGATATCACCACAGACACCTGTATACACTGTGTGCAGAATTATTAGGCAAGTTGTATTTTAGAGGATTATTTTTATTATTGATCAACAACTATGTTCTCAATCAACCCAAAAGACTCATAAATATCAAAGCTTAATATTTTTGTAAGTTGGAGTGTTTTTTTTTTTTATTTGGCTATCTTAGGAAGATATCTGTTTGTGCAGGTAACTATTACTGTGCAGAATTATTAGGCAACTTAATAAAAACCAAATATATTCCCATCTTACTTGTTTATTTTCACCAGGTAAACCAATATAACTGCACAAAATTTAGAAATAAACATTTCTGACATGCAAAAAAAAAAAAAAAATTAGTGACCAATATAGCCACCTCTCTTTATGATGATACTCAACAGCCTTCTGTCAGTTGCTTGATCTGTTTAACACCAACATTGCGTGCAGCAGCCACCACAGCCTCCCAGACACTGTTCCGAGAGGGGTACTGTTTTCCCTCCCTGTAGATCTCACATTTTACTGTATGAGGGACCACAGATTCTCTATGGGGTTCAGATCAGGTGAACAAGGGGGCCATGTCATTATTTTTTCTTCTTTGAGACCTGTACTGGCCAGCCACGCTGTGGAGTAGTTGGAGGCATGTGATGGAGCATTGTCCTGCATGAAAATAATGTTTTTCTTGAACGATACCGACTTCTTGCTGTACCACTGCTTGAAGAAGTTGTCTTCCAGAAACTGGCAGTAGGTCTGGAAGTTGAGCTTCACTCCATCCTCAACCCGAAAAGGTCCCATAAGTTCATCTTTGATGATACCAGCCCATACCAGTACCCCACCTCCACCTTGCTGGCGTCTGAGTCGGAGTGCAGCTCTCTGCCCTTTACTGATCCAGCCTCTGGCCCATCAAGAGTCACTCTCATTTCATCAGTCCATAAAACCTTTGAAAAGTCAGTCTTAAGATATTTCTTGGCCCAGTCTTGACGTTTTATCTTATGTTTCTTATTCAAAGGTGGTTGTTTTTCAGCCTTCCTTACCTCGGCCATGTCCCTGAGTATCGCACACCTTATGCTTTTTGTTACTCCAGTAACATTGCAGCTCTGAAATATGGCACAACTGGTGGCAAATGGCATCTTGGCAGCTTCACGCTTGATTTTATTCAATTCATGGGCAGTTATTTTGGCCTTTTTTGCCCAACACGCTTCTTGCAACCCTGTTGGCTATTTGCCATGAAACGCTTGATTGTTCGGTGATCACGCTTCAAAAGTTTGGCAATTTCAACACTGCTGCATCCCTCTGCAAGATATCTCACAATTTTGTACTTTGCAGAGACCGTCAAATCTCTCTTCTGACCCATTTTGCCAAAGGAAAGAAAGTTGCCTAATAATTAAGCACACCTTATATAGGGTTTTGATGTCATTAGACAATACCCCTCCTCGTTACAGAGAAGCACATCACCTGATTTACTTAGTTGGTGGTTGGCTCTCAAGCCTGAACAGCTTGGAGTAGGACAACATGTATAAAAAGTATCATGTGATCAAAAAAACTGCTTGCCTAATAATTCTGCATGCAGTGTACAGTGTGAGGTGATGCAACCAAAGTCATAGACAGAAACACCTAAATATATCCACCAAATAAAGCCATGAAGTCAAACAATGAATAACCCAAGAAAAACAACTTCACACCTGGCCAATCAAACTAACAATAATCTTTATTGAAAACAAATAAAAACAAATATAAAAATAGGCAAAATACCACAAGCACAGGTAGACACGGCGGGCAGCCCAGGAAGTAACCCCAAATAAGCAATGTGTACGTATATATAGACAAACAAATTCAAAATGTATATGCACAAAATAGTGCTCTGTGACCATGTACCAACAAGCACATATTGAATAATATATAACAAAAGTAATAACAATACAAGTGTATAGCAAGGTACGGTAATTGTTAATATAGTTACCTATGGAGTACTCCTGAGGACCCAAGGAGTACACTGTAGGTAACTATATTAACAATTAGCTTGCTATACAATATCTAAAATATTTTGATAAACACTGCATAAACTTTATGGGTATATTATTTCATGCCAGTTATTTCTCCATGCTCTAAAAACGTACCCTGTCTTTGAAGGGAATTTACGCTACTGTTTGGGTTAGCTCCGGACCCCGTTTAATCGGAGCTGGTGGCGGCACTACCGTGTGCAGGCCTTTGGGTGACATTGCAGCGACTGCGGCTTGATAATTATTGTTCCTGCCTGAGCGGGAGTAGTTATCGCGTCGCTGCAGCGCGCCCAATAGCCAGTACATAGCAGGCAGCCTTTCTGGCGACTAATTACCCAGGGTGCAGTACCTAATCTGACCTGAGAGTAAGGGGGGCGCCAGAGAGCTGCAAGAGTTAAGTGGAACTGTATGCGGGATACACAAATCCCTGCAGTTCATGGTATATTGAAGAGCAGTGGGATACCTAAAATAAGCCCCTGCTGTAAACTAAGAGGTCAATAGCCTCGTGTGTGTTTTTTTAATCACATTGTAGCAGTGGAGGGATAACCAAGATAAGCCCCTCTGCACATGTGATAGCCGTCTGTTGGTTTAAAGTCACCCCAAACCGTGACATTGTGGGCAGCGGCTAAGGGATCTTGACAGTCACGGTGTGAATCGTGACATATTGGTGGCAAGGCGGTGGGATATTAGAGCATTAGTGATTTGGTTTGAGCAATCATTCCTCTCACTAAAAACTTGCAGAAAGTTCTTGCGAGAACTCTGCGCAAATAAGTTTGGAGAAAGAACTCAGTGTTTATTAGTTGTGAGACAATTGTGTTGTCAGGATCACACTCAGTCGGAGCAGCCTTTGGAAGTGGGGAATCACCAGAAATAATACACAAGACACGTCTTGTATAGTGTATCACTGGGAAGTCTCTGAAGCACGCCTGCCTTCAAGGTGCTATCCCTTCTTTATATAGTTGTATCGGTAGGTTCAGTGGTTATACAAGTTTTGCATGTTTAAACAAAGAGACAAAACAGGAAAGAAAGAAAAAACAGTTTCGTGGGCGGCAGTTTCACAACAAACAGTACAAAGGCAATTCCACAGACAAGAAAAACAGGATTTCATACTATAGCTAAAATGTCCTTGAATGGACAGGTCAATATTTATCACAAATTCTTTTTTGTGGTTCATTGAGGTAACCATTTTTGTTCTGCTCTTCACAATCCCCCCTTTGACATATTCCATTCAAAACCTTGTCATATAGACGATAATTTTAGTCATTCTTTTTGTGATATTACAACAAAAAAAAAACTTTATATTCTCGCATCCATTACACAAAATTTATTTGTGCATACCGAGATACCCTTGAGTACAACCTTGAATAATACATATATAATTACAATAACCATAACTGTATGTATTAGGCTTTGCATAATCCCGGTAACCCACCCACCGATCCCTCTGAACCAATTGGCCGGGTTAAGAAAAGAAAAGGTATCTGACCACCAGCTATCCTTATTTTGGTCATTGTCTTTGTCATACTGATCCCTGAGTCGTTGTACGTCTTCTAATTTAAATCTCATACTCATAGTACTATTTGGGTCTATATAATGACAGCAGGTGGGTCCGATGATTTGACACATACCCCCTTGTGAGGCAGTTAGGTAATCCAATACCAGGGTATGTTGGTTAGTGATTATTATAAGCTGATTCTGTACAGCTATACTAGTATTTAATATGTCCAATATATCCCAAATCTGATCATCTAGATAATCCGTGGCTCTAACTAATTTATCCCACATCTGTGTTAACATAGGATAAATAAAAATGGTACTAGCAATTTTGTTGGGAATTCCCATTTGTACTATATGCGGCCTCCCCGAGGGACGTGGTGAGTTATCTGCAGCTCTTTTATACAATGTGTGCTTGGGCACGGCTTGCATATTCACTTGTTTATTTGAAATTATGAAAGTAGCCGGGGTTAGGCGTCCTAATGTACAAGTACCCTTTATACCTACGGGAAGCCATTTATATGCTCCTTCTCCGCATATCCAAAATGTACCCTCAGGCAGATCCCACAAAGCTGAGTGCTGCAATACCAATCTGTGAGCCAAATCCACAAAACTAGATACATTCTGAAGCATACACCAAGAGGGTTTTTGTCCCAAGGGGCTACAGTACCCGGCTGCGGGATTCCCACATACATGCATTCCGTTGACATACTCATTGGATTCATTACAAACCAGGTTCCCCGGCTTACTTGTACAACTGTTTGCATCACCTTGGGGGAACAACTCGGAATGTTCCCATTTTCTATTATGTATGTATCTTTCCAATACTGTAGGTTTGAAAGCATCAGAGGAAGGGGTGGTTGTACTGAAACTGAGCTGTAGATTTTCAGTGGGGACCTGTCCTAAATCAGTTAATCCAGTCTTATTCCTAGGTACCCATTTTCCTCCCTTGAATGCTAAATATTGTAAGTTGCCTATTTTTCCTGTAAGATTGCCCTGCCACCAAGGAAATTCTACCCATCCCACAACTGGTATGGCGATTGTAGTATTCCATAGTCTAGTATTGCCAGGTTGGTTGTTGGCCAGGTTGTCTGAACAATTAGGCCAAGCGAATATTTCTTCAGCTGACACGGGAACTGCTAGAAAAGGTATACTTGTGGCTGATACTGGTGAATGGGTACAGATCCAACAATCTGCCAGGGGTTGCGTATTATTTAACAAGTCATGCACTCATTTTCTATGATGTTGTACGAATCTATTGTTCACAGGGGCTAGAGAATTCAGTCTTTCCCATGCCTCCGTTGAGGTTAACATTATTAACATCAATATCATGAGTCTTATACTGCTTTTTTGCAATGGCTTGCATGTATCCATGATGCCTTTCCTTCAAGCTTGACTGCTGTCGGAGTTGTTAACAGGACTTGGAAAGGTTCGTCAAACCTCGGTTCCAGAGTCTTTCTGGTGTGTCTTTTCACGTAGACTTGATCACCAGGTTCCAACTTGTGGCCTCCTTCGAGATTTTCTGGATCTGGAAGGGAAGCAAAAACTTGCGAATGCACTTTAGTTAAACGTTTTTGTAATTCTTGTACATAAGCAGTTAAAGTCTCAGTATTCAACATCAGTTGTTGTGGAAAATAACAACCCAAATTTGCTGCTCTACCAAAAAGAATCTCATGTGGTGACAGCTTAGCCTTCCCCCTTGGGGCGTTTCGGATGGAATACAGGGCAAGTGGTAGACACTCGGTCCAAGGCTTTCCTGTTTCTGCCATGGCCTTCTGGATTTTTAATTTTATTGTTCCATTTAATCTTTCCACTTTACCTGAACTCTGTGGGTGATACGGAGTGTGAAACTGGTTTTCTACTCCCAACATTTTCATAACATTCTGGAATATTTCCCCAGTAAAATGGGTACCCCTATCTGACTCGATCACCTCAGGCATGCCGTAACGGGGTATCAGTTCATGTGCTATTTTAATGGCAGTAGTTTTTGCTGAGGCTTTACGAACTGGATAAGCCTCTGGCCACCCTGAGAACATGTCCACACACACAAGCACATATTCGTATCCATTGTACCTAGGAAGCTGGATGTAGTCGATCTGGAGTCTTTGAAAGGGATACAGTGGTCTTACATGATGCTTGGTTGGGGTTTTAATGGTCTGACCTGGATTGTGTGCCAGGCATATAGCGCATGCAGCACACATGTTCCGAGCGAAATTACCAAAGCCTGGAGCCAACCACCTTTCTTTTACCTTGAGCGTCATACCATTTGCCGACACATGCGTGGGTAGGTGGAGGTCACTTGCCACTGCGGGGTACCAGGCTCTGGGTAAACACAACAAAGTTCCTTTTTTCCATAATCCTTGCTGATCTTCTGCCCCTTTTTTCTGCCACTGCCCTCGTTCTTCGTCGTCTACCTGTTTCTGAGCTTCCTTCAATCTCTCCTCATCATCTTCAGAGCTATCTAGTGTGTGGGCATGATGTAAGGGTTTACGTGCTGCCTGTTTTGCTGCCTTATCGGCTTTATCGTTACCCCTGGCTTCCTCGGTGTCGAGTCTCACATGTGCAGCTACCTTTATCACCGCTATTTCTTTAGTTTCTTGTGCTGCCTCCAGAATCTGTCTAATGAGGGAGGCATGTTTAACAGGTTGGCCTGAAGCAGTCATATAACCTCTGGCTCTCCATATTACGCCAAAATCGAAAATAATGCCATGTGCATATCTAGAATCAGTGTATATGTTTGCTGTCTGATCTTTGGCTATTTTTAGAGCTTCAACCAATGCCGTAAGTTCTGCTTCTTGTGCAGACTGATTAGCAGGGAGAGGTTCTGCTTTCAGCACTTCATGCTGAGTTACTACCGCATAACCTGTATGAAATTGTCCATTCATATCTGCATATCTACTGCCATCTATGAAAAGTTCAAATGTAGCATTACAGAGTGGCTTGTCACGTACATTACATAAGCCCTGAGTCTCTTGTTCCATTAATTGTACACAATCATGCATTGACTTTGATGGGTCAAAGGAGTTGGAGAGTGCAGTTTCCTCAGGTATGGTACCCCCCTCAGACTCTAAAGGGAGCAAAGACGCGAGATTAAGAGTCTGAATCCTGGCAAAGGAAATGTTGGGCGGCAGTAGTAGGGAACATTGGAGACGGAGGTGTCTGGCCATTGAAATATGTTTAGGTTGGACCTGGTTAAGAATGCCATGTATATCATGAGTGGTCTGAACTAGAAGTGGGTGATCAAGAATAATCTCAGAAGCTTTATCTAATAACAGTGAAATTGCGGCTACTACTCTTACACAAGAAGGTGCAGCTCTAGCTACAGGGTCCAGATGAGCTGATATGTATGCCACCGGTCTCTGTTTGTTTCCATGTTTTTGTGTGAGCACCCCTGTAGCATGTGAGGATATCTCAGCTGCCATCAATTGAAAAGGTTTAGTGTAGTCTGGGAGTCCCAAAGCCGGAGCTGATACCACTGCTGTTTTCAAAGAGGAAAATGACTGTTTAGCCTCTTCACTGAGTGAATATGGTGTGTTGGCAATACAGTCATATGAAGGCTGCATGAGTTGACTTGCATGTATGATCCACTGTCTACAGTGTGAAACAATACCTAGGAAAGCACGCAGCTGTTTGTGATTCCTGGGTTCAAGCATGTTACGTATGGCTTCCGTACGTTGAGGTGTGAGGTGTCTGATGCCCTGTGATATGCAGTGACCTAAAAACACGACTGTTTGTTGACAAGCCTGGAGTTTCTGTCTATTTACTTTACAGCCTTCTTGCGCTAGGAAAATTAAGAAATTAACAGTTGAGGTAACTGCCGTCTGCTCATCAGGGCAACAAATAAGTAAATCATCTACATACTGTAGAATGACTACTCCTGGTTCTGGGATGAAATTTTTTAGCACGGTCTGCATTGCTTCAGAGTACAAAGTTGGTGAGTGTACCATACCTTGTGGCAATCTTGTCCATGCTAATTGTTTACCCTTGAATGTAAAGGCAAACAAATGCCAACAGTTCTTATGTAGTGGCACAGAAAAAAATGCGTTTGATAAGTCAATTACCGTAAAATATGCAGCAGTGCTGGGAATTTGAGACAGTAAGGTATGAGGATTCGGTACCACAGGGGTGACCGGTGCCAAAACCTTATTGATTTCCCGTAAGTCGTGCACCATGCGATATTTCACCATAGTTTCTTTGGAGGACACTTTCTTTTTAACAGGATATAAGGGTGTATTGGCGGGTGACCTGATTTCTACCAAAACACCTTGTAACACATAATCCTGAATTTGTTGAGAAATCGCCTGTTCTTGCTGGGCGCTGATGGGGTATTGCCTGAGCTGAGGTAAAATGGTTCCCGGGGCAGTTTCTAACAGTATAGGAGCTACTGATAAAAATCCTACATCAGTGTCTCCTTTTGCCCATAGGCTGTCAGGAACCCGAGACAAGTCAATTTTTGCTTGTTGAGTGTAAATTTCGGGAAAATCCTCCATTGCCTGTATTCTAACATATGGTTCCAGAGTTTCTGCATCTTCAGGGATGGTCAGCATAACTGTGCCATCTTCTCTAAAATGGATGTTTGCATGCATTTTACTTAAGACATCAGTACCCAACAAGCAGGTAGGTGCACCTTTAGCAAATAAAAATTTGGATACAAAAGTTTTAGGGCCAAAGCTCACATTTAAAGGTTTTGTAAAGGGCAACGCCTGAATTTTACCATCATACCCTTCTGCATATGTAACCTTTGAGGATATATTGTCAGGATATGGTAAAAAGTCCTGATTTAAAATGGAGGATGTTGCTCCCGTATCTATCAGAAAAGGTACATTTTTACCCTCAACCTCAACTTGTATTATTGGTCTTCTAGAAGGAAGAGAGACCTGCATAACTTTCAGTCATTCTGAGCTGTCTGTTTGATCAGGCACTGGGTTATTTATCCTATTTTTGGGTACAAAGGTTCCTGAATCTATATCTGCTTTTCTCTTCCTACATTCCCTTTGGAAATGTCCTGGCTTCTTACAGTAATGACAAGTAAACTTTTGATTAGCAGAGCCAGTATTAGCCTGTGCAATTCTTACTGGCTTAGAATTTTCTCTTAAGTCCATTTCTATCCCTACAGCTTTCTGTCTAGCCAGGTGTGGGTCTTCCAAGGTTCTCCAATCAGGGGTTGCGGCCTTAAGCTTTTCCTTCACTTTTGGAGACAATCCATCTATAAAGGTTTTTGTAACTAACCTCATCATTCCTGGAGCGGTTAGATCCATGCCTTCATCTCTGAAATTATTTTCTACACTTAGATAATATTCGTCTACTGATTGTCCAGATTTCTGAGCCACCACTCCCGTTGTTCCTCTCTGCCTCTGTCTCTCCCTCATGAAAACCATTAAGTGATCTACAAATTGCGTACCTGATTCTATCGTTTGTAAGGCACCATCTCCTGCTTGGGGCCTATGTACCTGTAGATTTGCTAATAGCTCCTGGAAGAGTCCAGGAGTCATTTTCATTCTACATAATTCTTCTCCATCTGCCCAAACTCCTGCGTGAGTCTGCATAATTTGCTGTATATATTGTGCAAATCTAACTGGACACTGGGTGGGATCTGGTGCGTTATGCAAGAGAGACATGCCTTCAGCGGGGGACCAAGGGAAATATTGTCGAGTTTGGTGGTATCTAGTTCCCATTACTCCGTCAGCACCAGGTTCCCTAAAGGGTCTTGGTACTACCCTAACAGGGGCAAGTACAGCGCCATGTCTAGGTGTACCACAGGCTAGGCAATCATTTCTCCAGTCTGGATTTTGTTGTCCACAGTGCGGACATACCCATCCTCCTGGTCCGGCTAAACTTTGAGGTGGTGTTTGGAGAAAAGATGGGGCATGTGGGTTAAGGTATGGGGGTGGGGTATTTTTAGATTCCACATTTTGTTTTTCTCCACAGCCTGTGGGTCTAGTACACCACTTTTTACTCTGTTGATTATATGTCCATCCCTCATTTTCTGCTACCCTAGAGACATCAATCAATGCTTGGATCTGATCTATCCATTTCTTGTCTCTGATTATGCCTTTTTTTCTTTCCTGAATTCCTTCCCATAGTTTTCTACTAAAAGCTTCTGTCCTAGTAACTCCAAACTTACTAAAAATCTTTCTCAGCCCCTTAGTGGCATCTTCACCACTTCTCTCCTTTATGATAGTATAGATATCTAATTCTTCTGGTTCCGACTTTGTTTGCTTATTCCCCATTTTCTTATCCTGAGCTTTCTTGCCCTAGGTGGCGTTTGGGTATGAGAATACCTCGTTACCTTCTTCCTAAGGAGCTAGGATGTCTTTTCTTGCCCTAGGTGGCGTTTGGGTATGAGAATACCTCGTTACCTTCTTCCTAAGGAGCTAGGATGTTTAAACTGTGTTGATGTAAGAACATCCTGATTCCTACACCTATAGCAAACAACACAAATGCAACCAGACAGAAAAAGAAAAAGAACATACAACGTATCTTGTCCCAGGCTAATTTATCTGTCCTGGGCTCATACTATCATACACAACGTATTCTTGTCCCAGGCTAATTTATCTGTCCTGGGCTCATACTATCATACACTTATCCGTCACCAGGTTTTCGTCAAAGACAGGATCAGAGATTGAACATAGGCGCGGAGGTCTCCCCGAAAGGACGCAACCACGTTGCCCAGTGGGACAGTCACTTCTTCTGTTTCAACACCCTGGGCGGCTTATAGGGCTATTCCCAACTTCCACACACCTTCTATTCACATTCACTCTCATTCAATGCCGTACTCCGTGAGGTGATCAATTCCTAAATAGTTCAAGAACCCGAGCTATAGGTATCCTCCTCTACTAGAACTACCCGCTAAAGAACACGACACAGAAAATCTTACGGACAGTGCAGGGCAGATATAAGAGATCTAACAGTGTCTCTTACCTGGCCAGGTTTTTGTTCATCTGCCGTCCATTATCCCAGATTCTCTTTTCGTTCGTATTCTGCCGGTGTTCTTGAAGGAATACACAGACCTCGGGTCCCTGTTCAGGCGCCAGGAAATGTCAGGATCACACTCAGTCGGAGCAGCCTTTGGAAGTGGGGAATCACCAGAAATAATACACAAGACACGTCTTGTATAGTGTATCACTGGGAAGTCTCTGAAGCACGCCTGCCTTCAAGGTGCTATCCCTTCTTTATATAGTTGTATCGGTAGGTTCAGTGGTTATACAAGTTTTGCATGTTTAAACAAAGAGACAAAACAGGAAAGAAAGAAAAAACAGTTTCGTGGGCGGCAGTTTCACAACAAACAGTACAAAGGCAATTCCACAGACAAGAAAAACAGGATTTCATACTATAGCTAAAATGTCCTTGAATGGACAGGTCAATATTTATCACAAATTCTTTTTTGTGGTTCATTGAGGTAACCATTTTTGTTCTGCTCTTCACAGTGTACTGGTAATTATCCCCTCCCTTTCTCTTCATTTTTCTATCCTATCTTTTATTTGGCAACCATGGTTGGGCTGGGAGAAGCCATTTATGAACAGCAGACCAGAGACACCCTTGTTGCCTTATGCAAGTCACAGCACATTGACTATGCAAGCAAAAACAAAAGCCAACTGGTCGCAGCCCTGATGCAATGGGAAGCCGCTCTAGACCACTCACAGAGCCCAGAAGCCGCAGATGCCAGCATCAGCGAACATGGTGCTGCAGCAGAGGTCCAACCACTGAATGCTGGCCCTGTTAGCAATCCGGGCGAATTGGACCCCCACCTGCAGGCGGCCTTGAAAGAATTCCCCACTGACGACCATGAGGGACGTCGGCAGCTGATTCAGCAATACCGGCAGAAGGCCGAGGCCCGAGCCGAGCAAGAGGCCCAGAGAGCCGAGCGAGAGGCCCAGGCCCAGCGAGCCGAGCGAGAGGCCCAAGCGCAGCGGGAGTACCAGCTGCAGATGGCCCAACTGCAAATGCAGGGGTCGTCCCAGTCCAGTCGTGAGCCCAGCAGCGCTCAGACACCAAAGCCCCGGCCCGACCACTTTCCTGTTATGGAAAAGGATGGGGACTTGGACACTTTTCTGCGGGCCTTTGAGAAAGCCTGCAGGCAGTACCAGCTGCCTACACCAGAATGGGCACGATACCTGACACCAGGGCTGAGAGGCAAAGCTCTGGAGGCGTTTGCTGCCCTCCCTCAAGAACAAGATGGTGACTATGAGGCCATCAAGCAGGCTCTCATAGCTAAGTACCAGCTTACACCCGAGGTGTACCGTAAAAAGTTTCGGACCCTCCAACGTGGCCCACACGACAGTTACAGTGATGTGCATGGACTGGGGACCCACTTTGACCAGTGGACCCAAGGACTGTCATTGACCACCTTTGCACAGCTGCGAGACCTGATGATCAAAGACCAGTTCTTCCATCTTTGCCCAACTGAGGTGCGACAGTTCGTGATGGACAGAGAACCCAAAGACGTGACGAAAGCAGCGCAGATTGCCGATGCCTATGAGGCCAACCGTAGATCGGAAGTGCGGAAGCCAGTCACCTCCAACTGGAGAGGGGGTAAGCCTGCATCCAACGCCAGTACCCCTGCCAGCCAACACACCAGAGGTCCTGTCCCCGTGGCCAACAGCACCAGACCTACCACCGAACTTCGCCAGTGTTACCACTGCAGGCAGCCTGGTCATATCAGTACCTTCTGTCCAACCAAGCAGAAGAACCCCCCAGCCAAGGCCCCAGGGCCGAATGCAGCAGTTCTTTTGGTGGGTGGTGTGGTTGGGAGGGTGTGTGACAACGTACAGCCCGTCACTGTGGGAGGTCGTGTTGCTACAGGCCTCAAGGACACCGGGGCTGAACGAACCCTCATCCGACCCGAACTGGCGGCCCCTGAAGAAATCATTCCGGGGAAAACCCTAACTGTCACTGGGATTGGGGGCATCAGCTGTCCCTTACCGATGGCCCGGGTTTTTATTGATTGGGGTGCTGTCATGAATCCCCAATGGCGAGGGATAGCACAGGACAAGCAAAGTATAATAAATATCGGACGAGCTCTAGGGTGATGGAACCTGGGCTGACCGCTGCCCTACGCCTGACAAACGCAACTAGAGATAGCCAGGGAGCGTGCCTACGTTGGTTCTAGACGCCACGCACCAGCCTAAGAGCTAACTAGTACTACAGAGAAAACAAAGACCTCACTTGCCTCCAGAGGAATTAACCCCAAAGGTATAGTTGCCCCCCACATGTATTGACGGTGAAATGAGAGGAAGGCACACACATAGAGATGATGTATATAGCTTTAGCAAATAGAGGCCCGCTGAAAACTAGAAAGCAGAATGACACAAAAGGGGACTAAGTGGTCAGCAAAAAACCCTAATCAAAAAAACCATCCTGAGATTACAAGAACCCATGTGCCAACTCATGGCACATGGGGAGAACCTCAGTCCACTAGAGCAACCAGCTAACATAGAGACATTCTAAGCAAGCTGGACAAAAAACCAAACAACTGAAAATCAGCACTTAGCTTATCCTGAAAGATCTGGGAGCAGGTAGGCAGGAACCAAACAGAGCACATCTGAACACATTGATAGCCGGCAAGGGAAATGACAGAAAGGCCAGGTAAAATAGGAAACACCCAGCCTCTGATGGACAGGTGGAAACCAAAGGCCACAACCCACCAAAGTCACCCAGTAACCAGCAGTAACCACCAGAGGGAGCCCACAAACAGAATCTACAACAGTACCCCCCCCTTGAGGAGGGGTCACCAAACCCTCACGAGAACCCCCAGGGCGATCAGGGTGAGCTCTATGGAAGGCGCGGACCAAATCAGTCGCATGAACATCGGAGGCGACCACCCAGGAATTATCCTCCTGACCTTTATAACCCTTCCACTTAACCAAATACTGTAGTTTGCGTCTGGAAACACGAGAATCCAAGATCTTTTCAACAACATACTCCAATTCTCCCTCCACCAGCACCGGAGCAGGAGGCTCGACCGAAGGAACAACGGGCACCTCATACCTCCGCAACAACGACCGATGGAACACATTATGAATAGCAAACGATGCTGGGAGATCCAAACGGAAAGATACAGGGTTAAGAATCTCCGAGATCCTATAAGGACCGATGAACCGAGGCTTGAACTTAGGAGAAGAGACCTTCATAGGGACAAAACGAGAAGACAACCACACCAAGTCCCCAACAAGAAGTCGGGGACCCACGCGGCGACGGAGATTAGCAAACTGCTGAGTCTTCTCCTGAGATAACTTCAAATTGTCCACCACCTGATTCCAAATCTGATGTAACCTGTCCACCACCACGTCCACTCCAGGACAATCCGAAGATTCCCCCTGACCAGAGGAAAAACGAGGATGAAACCCCGAATTACAAAAAAAAGGAGAGACCAACGTGGCCGAACTAGCCCGATTATTAAGAGCAAATTCGGCCAGTGGCAAAAAAGCAACCCAGTCATCCTGATCAGCAGAAACAAAACACCTCAAATAAGTTTCCAAGGTCTGATTAGTTCGCTCCGTCTGGCCATTCGTCTGAGGATGGAATGCAGACGAGAAAGACAAATCAATGCCCATCTTGGCACAAAACGTCCGCCAAAATCTAGACACAAACTGGGATCCCCTGTCAGAAACGATATTCTCCGGAATCCCATGCAAACGAACCACGTTCTGAAAAAACAAAGGAACCAACTCAGAGGAGGAGGGCAACTTAGGCAAGGGCACCAAATGAACCATCTTAGAAAAGCGGTCACACACAACCCAGATAACGGACATTTTCTGTGAAACCGGGAGATCAGAAATAAAATCCATGGAAATGTGCGTCCAAGGCCTCTTCGGGATGGGCAAGGATAACAACAACCCACTAGCCCGTGAACAGCAAGGCTTAGCTCGAGCACACACTTCACAAGACTGCACAAAGGTACGCACATCCCTAGACAAGGAAGGCCACCAAAAAGACCTGGCCACCAAGTCTCTTGTACCAAATATTCCAGGATGACCAGCCAACACAGAAGAATGGACCTCGGAGATGACTCTACTGGTCCAATCATCCGGAACAAACAGTCTTTCTGGTGGACATCGATCCGGTTTATCCACCTGAAACTCCTGCAATGCGCGTCGCAAGTCTGGGGATACGGCGGACAATATTACCCCATCCCTAAGGATACCAGCAGGCCCAGTGTCTCCAGGAGAGTCAGGCACAAAACTCCTGGAAAGAGCATCTGCCTTCACATTCTTTGAACCTGGCAGGTATGAAACCACGAAATTGAAACGAGAAAAAAATAACGACCAACGAGCCTGTCTAGGATTCAAACGCCTGGCAGACTCAAGGTAAATGAGATTCTTGTGATCAGTCAAGACCACCACACGATGTTTAGCACCCTCAAGCCAATGACGCCACTCCTCAAATGCCCACTTCATGGCCAAAAGCTCCCGATTACCCACATCATAATTGCGCTCGGCGGGCGAGAATTTTCTAGAGAAGAAAGCACATGGCTTCATCACCGAGCCATTAGAACTTCTCTGTGACAAAACCGCCCCCGCTCCAATCTCGGAAGCATCAACCTCCACCTGAAAAGGAAGTGAAACATCTGGTTGACACAACACAGGAGCAGAAGAAAACCGGCGCTTAAGTTCCCGAAAGGCCTCCACGGCCGCAGGAGACCAATCAGCAACATCAGCACCCTTTTTAGTCAAATCAGTCAAAGGTTTAACAATACTGGAAAAATTAGCAATGAACCGACGATAAAAATTAGCGAACCCCAAGAACTTTTGAAGGCTCTTAACAGATGTAGGTTGTGTCCAGTCACAAATAGCCTGAACCTTAACGGGATCCATCTCAATAGTAGAAGGAGAAAAAATGTACCCCAAAAAAGAAATCTTCTGGACTCCGAAGAGACACTTTGAGCCCTTCACAAACAGAGAATTGGCCCGCAAAACCTGAAACACCTTCCTGACCTGTAGAACATGAGACTCCCAGTCATCAGAAAACACCAAAATATCATCCAAATACACAATCATAAACTTATCCAGATATTCACGGAAAATATTGTGCATAAAGGACTGAAAGACTGACGGAGCATTGGAGAGTCCAAAAGGCATTACCAAATACTCAAAATGGCCCTCAGGCGTATTAAATGCGGTTTTCCACTCATCACCCTGTTTTATCCGCACCATATTATACGCACCACGAAGATCTATTTTAGTGAACCACCTAGCCCCCTTAATGCGAGCAAACAAATCAGTAAATAATGGCAATGGATACTGGTATTTGACTGTAATCTTATTCAGAAGGCGATAATCTATACAAGGCCTCAGGGAACCATCTTTTTTTGCCACGAAAAAAAAACCTGCTCCCAGAGGGGACGAAGATGGACGAATATGTCCCTTTTCCAAGGACTCCTTAATATAATTCCGCATAGCAGTATGCTCTGGCAGTGACAGATTAAATAAACGACCCTTAGGGAACTTACTGCCAGGAATCAATTCTATAGCACAGTCACACTCTCTATGAGGAGGGAGCGAATTGAGCTTAGGCTCCTCAAAAACATCCCTATAATCCGACAAAAACGCAGGGATCGCCGAAGGAGTAGATGAAGCGATAGAAATCGGAGGTGCATCATCATGAACCCCCTGACATCCCCAGCTTAGCTGTTATGACCCCAATGGCGAGGGTCTCAGAGGAACGTGGTAGTCTGCAGAGTACAAAAATCCAGCTCATAGGGCAGTGGTAACTGGGTTGACCATATATCTACTCCTAACGCCAACACTAGAAGTAGCCGGGGATCATTCCTACGTTGATTCTAGATGACACGCGCCAGCCGGAGAATCTAGCTACCCCTAGTAGAGGAAAACAAAGACCTTTCTTGCCTCCAGAGAAGGGGACCCCAAAGCTGGATAGAAGCCCCCCACAAATAATGACGGTTAGGTAAGAGGAAATGACAAACACAGAAATGAACCAGGTTTAGCACAGAGAGGCCCGCTTACTGATAGCAGAATAAAGAAAGGTAACTTATATGGTCAACAAAAACCCTATCAAAATCCACACTGGAAATTCAAGAACCCCCGAACCGTCTAACGGTCCGGGGGGAGAACACCAGCCCCCCTAGAGCTTCCAGCAAAGGTCAGGATATAGATTTGGAACAAGCTGGACAAAAATACAAAACCAAAACAAATAGCAAAAAGCAAAAGGCAGACTTAGCTGATATAACTGGAACCAGGATCAGTAGACAAGAGCACAGCAGACTAGCTCTGACAACTACGTTGCCAGGCATTGAACTGAAGGTCCAGGGAGCTTATATAGCAACACCCCTAACTAACGACCCAGGTGCAGATAAAAGGAATGACAGAAAAACCAGAGTCAAAAAACTAGCAACCACTAGAGGGAGCAAAAAGCAAATTCACAACAGTACCCCCCCCTTAGTGAGGGGTCACCGAACCCTCACCACGACCACCAGGGCGATCAGGATGAGCGGCATGAAAGGCACGAACTAAATCGGCCGCATGAACATCAGAGGCGACCACCCAGGAATTATCCTCCTGACCATAGCCCTTCCACTTGACCAGGTACTGAAGCCTCCGCCTGGAGAGGCGAGAATCCAAGATCTTCTCCACCACGTACTCCAACTCGCCCTCAACCAACACCGGAGCAGGAGGCTCAACAGAAGGAACTACAGGCACAATGTACCGCCGCAACAAGGACCTATGAATACATTGTGAATAGCAAACGACACAGGAAGATCCAGACGAAAAGATACAGGATTAAGGATTTCCAATATCTTGTAAGGCCCAATAAAACGAGGTTTAAATTTGGGAGAGGAGACCTTCATAGGAACAAAGCGGGAAGAAAGCCATACCAAATCCCCAACGCGTAGTCGGGGACCCACACCGCGGCGGCGGTTGGCAAAGCGCTGAGCCTTCTCCTGTGACAACTTCAAGTTGTCCACCACATGATTCCAGATCTGCTGCAACCTATCCACCACAGAATCCACCCCAGGACAGTCAGAAGGCTCCACATGACCCGAAGAAAAGCGAGGATGGAAACCAGAGTTGCAGAAAAAAGGCGAAACCAAGGTGGCGGAACTAGCCCGATTATTAAGGGCAAACTCAGCCAACGGCAAGAATGTCACCCAATCGTCCTGATCAGCAGAGACAAAACACCTCAAATAAGCCTCCAAAGTCTGATTGGTTCGCTCCGTCTGTCCATTAGTCTGAGGATGGAAAGCAGACGAAAACGACAAATCAATGCCCATCCTACTACAAAAGGATCGCCAGAACCTGGAAACGAACTGGGATCCTCTGTCTGACACAATATTCTCAGGGATGCCGTGCAAACGAACCACGTTCTGGAAAAACACAGGAACCAGATCGGAAGAGGAAGGCAGCTTAGGCAAAGGAACCAAATGGACCATCTTGGAGAAGCGATCACATATCACCCAGATAACGGACATGCCCTGAGATAGCGGAAGATCAGAAATGAAATCCATGGAGATATGTGTCCAAGGTCTCTTCGGGACAGGCAAGGGCAAGAGCAAACCGCTGGCACGAGAACAGCAAGGCTTAGCTCGAGCACAAGTCCCACAGGACTGCACAAATGACCGCACATCCCTTGACAAGGAAGGCCACCAAAAGGACCTGGCCACCAGATCTCTGGTGCCAAAAATTCCCGGGTGACCTGCCAACACCGAGGAATGAACCTCGGAAATGACTCTGCTGGTCCACTTATCCGGGACAAACAGTCTGTCAGGTGGACAAGACTCAGGCCTATCAGCCTGAAATCTCTGCAACACACGTCGCAGATCCGGAGAAATAGCTGACAAGATAACTCCATCTTTAAGAATACCAACAGGATCAGCGACTCCAGGAGCATCAGGCACAAAGCTCCTAGAAAGAGCATCGGCCTTCACATTCTTTGAACCTGGTAAATACGAGACAACAAAATCAAAGCGGGAGAAAAACAATGACCAGCGGGCCTGTCTCGGATTAAGGCGTTTAGCAGACTCGAGATACATCAGATTTTTGTGATCAGTCAAGACCACCACACGATGCTTAGCACCCTCGAGCCAATGACGCCACTCCTCAAATGCCCATTTCATGGCCAACAACTCCCGATTGCCCACATCATAATTTCGCTCGGCAGGCGAAAACTTCCTAGAGAAAAAGGCACAAGGCTTCATAACAGAGCAACCAGGGCCTCTCTGCGACAAAACGGCCCCTGCCCCAATCTCCGAAGCATCCACCTCAACCTGAAAGGGAAGTGAGACGTCAGGCTGGCACAAAACAGGCGCCGAAGTAAACCGGCGTTTCAACTCCTGGAAAGCCTCCACGGCAGCAGGAGCCCAGTTAGCTACATCGGAGCCCTTCTTGGTCATATCCGTCAAAGGTTTCACAATGCTAGAAAAATTGGCGATAAAACGACGGTAGAAGTTAGCGAAGCCCAAGAACTTCTGAAGACTCTTAACTGACGAGGGCTGAGTCCAATCAAGAATAGCTCGGACCTTGACTGGGTCCATCTCCACAGCAGAAGGGGAAAAAATAAACCCCAAAAAGGGAACCTTCTGTACACCAAAGAGACACTTTGAGCCCTTGACAAACAAAGAATTTTCACGCAAAATTTTAAAGACCAACCTGACCTGCTCCACATGCGAATCCCAATTATCAGAAAAAACCAAAATATCATCCAGATAAACAATCAAAAATTTATCCAGATACTTCCGGAAAATGTCATGCATAAAGGACTGAAAAACTGAAGGCGCATTGGAGAGCCCAAAAGGCATCACCAAGTACTCAAAATGACCTTCGGGCGTATTGAATGCGGTTTTCCATTCATCACCTTGCTTAATGCGCACAAGGTTGTACGCACCGCGAAGGTCTATCTTGGTGAACCACTTGGCACCCTTAATCCGGGCAAACAAGTCAGACAACAGCGGTAAAGGGTACTGAAATTTGACAGTGATCTTATTTAAAAGCCGATAATCAATACAAGGTCTCAAAGATCCGTCCTTTTTTGCCACAAAAAAGAATCCCGCACCAAGAGGGGAAGAAGACGGACGAATATGTCCTTTCTCCAGAGACTCCTTGATATATGAACGCATAGCGGTATGTTCAGGTACCGACAGATTAAACAGTCTTCCCTTAGGAAATTTACTGCCTGGGATCAAATCTATAGCACAGTCACAGTCCCTATGAGGAGGCAGTGCACTGGACTCAGACTCACTGAAGACATCCTGATAATCAGACAAATACTCCGGAACTTCCGAAGGCGTAGAAGAAGCAATAGACACAGGCAGGGAATCCCCATGAATACCACGACAGCCCCAACTTGAGACTGACATAGCCTTCCAGTCCAGGACTGGATTATGGGTCTGTAACCATGGCAGCCCTAAAACAACCAAATCATGCATTTTATGTAAAACCAGGAAACGTATCACCTCGCGGTGTTCAGGAGTCATGCACATGGTAACCTGTGTCCAATACTGCGGTTTATTTGCTGCCAATGGTGTAGCATCAATACCCCTAAGAGGAATAGGATTTTCTAATGGTTCAAGAGTAAAACCACAGCGCTTAGCAAATGAGAGATCCATGAGACTCAGGGCAGCACCTGAATCTACAAACGCCATGACAGGATAAGATGACAGTGAGCAAATCAAAGTTACAGACAGAATAAATTTAGGTTGCAAATTACCAACGGTGACAGGACTAACAACCTTAGCTATACGTTTAGAGCATGCTGAGATAACATGTGTAGAATCACCACAGTAGTAGCACAAGCCATTCCGGCGTCTATGAATTTTCCGCTCATTTCTAGTCAGGATTCTATCACATTGCATTAAATCAGGTGTCTGTTCAGACAACACCATGAGGGAATTTGCGGTTTTTCTATCGCATTGCACCGAATTAGGTGTCTGTTCAGACAACACCATGAGGGAATTTGCGGTTTTGCGCTCCCGCAACCGCCGGTCAATTTGAATAGCCAGTGCCATAGTATCATTCAGACCTGTGGGAATGGGAAAACCCACCATAACATTCTTAATGGCTTCAGAAAGGCCATTTCTAAAATTAGCGGCCAGTGCACACTCGTTCCAATGTGTCAGCACGGACCATTTCCGAAATTTTTGGCAATACACTTCAGCCTCGTCCTGCCCCTGAGACATAGCCAGCAAGGCTTTTTCTGCCTGAATCTCAAGATTGGGTTCCTCATAAAGTAAACCGAGCGCCAGAAAAAACGCATCAAGATCAGCCAATGCCGGATCTCCTGGCGCCAGCGAAAAAGCCCAATCCTGAGGGTCGCCCCGTAAGAACGAAATAACAATTTTTACTTGCTGAGCAGAATCTCCAGATGAACAGGGTCTCAGGGACAAAAACAATTTACAATTATTCACGAAATTCCTAAACTTAAACCTGTCTCCGGAAAACAGTTCAGGAATCGGTATTTTAGGTTCTGACCTAGGATTTCTGATAACATAGTCTTGTATGCCCTGCACACGAGTAGCCAGCTGGTCCACACTTGTAATCAAGGTCTGGACATTCATGTCTGCAGCAAGCATAGCCACTCTGAGGTAAAGGGGAAGAAGAAAAAAAAAAAAACTCAGAATCTTCTTTCTTATAATCCCTCTTCTGCAATGCATTAAACATTTAATACTGGCCTGGCAAACTGTTATGACCCCAATGGCGAGGGTCTCAGAGGAACGTGGTAGTCTGCAGAGTACAAAAATCCAGCTCATAGGGCAGTGGTAACTGGGTTGACCATATATCTACTCCTAACGCCAACACTAGAAGTAGCCGGGGATCATTCCTACGTTGATTCTAGATGACACGCGCCAGCCGGAGAATCTAGCTACCCCTAGTAGAGGAAAACAAAGACCTTTCTTGCCTCCAGAGAAGGGGACCCCAAAGCTGGATAGAAGCCCCCCACAAATAATGACGGTTAGGTAAGAGGAAATGACAAACACAGAAATGAACCAGGTTTAGCACAGAGAGGCCCGCTTACTGATAGCAGAATAAAGAAAGGTAACTTATATGGTCAACAAAAACCCTATCAAAATCCACACTGGAAATTCAAGAACCCCCGAACCGTCTAACGGTCCGGGGGGAGAACACCAGCCCCCCTAGAGCTTCCAGCAAAGGTCAGGATATAGATTTGGAACAAGCTGGACAAAAATACAAAACCAAAACAAATAGCAAAAAGCAAAAGGCAGACTTAGCTGATATAACTGGAACCAGGATCAGTAGACAAGAGCACAGCAGACTAGCTCTGATAACTACGTTGCCAGGCATTGAACTGAAGGTCCAGGGAGCTTATATAGCAACACCCCTAACTAACGACCCAGGTGCGGATAAAAGGAATGACAGAAAAACCAGAGTCAAAAAACTAGCAACCACTAGAGGGAGCAAAAAGCAAATTCACAACACTTAGCACAGACATTGTTTTCCAGTCCAGGACAGGATTATGAGTTTGTAACCATGGCAGACCAAGCACTAGTACATCATGTAAATTATACAGTACAAGGAAGCGAATCACCTCCTGATGAACGGGAGTCATGCGCATGGTCACTTGTGTCCAATACTGCGGTTTATTCATAACCAATGGTGTAGAATCAATTCCCTTCAGAGGAATAGGAACTTCCAGAGGCTCTATACTAAAACCGCAGCGTTTAGCAAATGACCAATCCATAAGACTCAGGGCAGCGCCTGAATCCACATAGGCATCGACGGAAATGGAAGACAGTGAAAAAATCAAAGTCACAGACAAAATGAACTTAGACTGCAGAGTATCAATGGCAAAAGATTTATCAACCCTTTTTGTGCGTTTAGAGCATGCTGATATAACATGAGCTGAATCACCACAATAAAAACACAATCCATTTTTCCGCCTATAATTTTGCCGTTCACTTCTGGACTGAATTCTATCACATTGCATAGTCTCAGGTGCCTGTTCGGAAGACACCGCCAACTGGTGCACGGGTTTGCGCTCCCGTAAACGCCGATCAATCTGAATGGCCATAGCCATAGACTCATTCAGACCTGTAGGCGCAGGGAACCCCACCATAATATCCTTAATGGCCTCAGAAAGACCATTTCTGAAGTTTGCAGCCAGGGCGCACTCATTCCACTGAGTAAGCACCGACCATTTCCGAAATTTCTGACAATATATTTCCGCTTCATCATGCCCCTGAGAGAGGGCTAATAAAGCCTTTTCAGCCTGAATCTCTAGGTTAGGTTCCTCATAGAGCAATCCCAATGCCAGAAAAAACGCATCCACACTGAGCAATGCAGGATCCCCTGGTGCCAATGCAAATGCCCAATTCTGAGGGTCGCCCCGTAGGAACGATATAACAATCTTGACCTGTTGAGCAGGGTCTCCAGAGGAGCGAGATTTCAAAGAGAGAAACAATTTACAATTGTTCCTGAAATTCAAGAAGGTAGATCTATCTCCAGAAAAAAACTCTGGAATAGGAATTCTAGGTTCAGACATGGGAGTGTGAACCACGAAATCCTGTATGTTTTGAACCTTTGCTGCGAGATTACTCAGGCTGGAAGCCAAACTCTGGACATCCATGATAAACAGCTAAGATCAGAGCCATTCAAGGGTTAAGAGGAGGTAAGAAGCAGCTTGACAGCAATTAAGGGCTAGGCAGCAAAACTCTGAGGGAAAAAAAAATAAATTTCCCTTGAACACTTCTTTTTCTCCTGCTTCAGCCCAAACAATTAACACTTTGTGGGCCGGCTATACTGTCATGAATCCCCAATGGCGAGGGATAGCACAGGACAAGCAAAGTATAATAAATATCGGACGAGCTCTAGGGTGATGGAACCTGGGCTGACCGCTGCCCTACGCCTGACAAACGCAACTAGAGATAGCCAGGGAGCGTGCCTACGTTGGTTCTAGACGCCACGCACCAGCCTAAGAGCTAACTAGTACTGCAGAGAAAACAAAGACCTCACTTGCCTCCAGAGGAATTAACCCCAAAGGTATAGTTGCCCCCCACATGTATTGACGGTGAAATGAGAGGAAGGCACACACATAGAGATGATGTATATAGCTTTAGCAAATAGAGGCCCGCTGAAAACTAGAAAGCAGAATGACACAAAAGGGGACTAAGCGGTCAGCAAAAAACCCTAATCAAAAAAACCATCCTGAGATTACAAGAACCCATGTGCCAACTCATGGCACATGGGGAGAACCTCAGTCCACTAGAGCAACCAGCTAACATAGAGACATTCTAAGCAAGCTGGACAAAAAACCAAACAACTGAAAATCAGCACTTAGCTTATCCTGAAAGATCTGGGAGCAGGTAGGCAGGAACCAAACAGAGCACATCTGAACACATTGATAGCCGGCAAGGGAAATGACAGAAAGGCCAGGTAAAATAGGAAACACCCAGCCTCTGATGGACAGGTGGAAACCAAAGGCCACAACCCACCAAAGTCACCCAGTACCAGCAGTAACCACCAGAGGGAGCCCACAAACAGAATCCACAACAGGGTGCCGGGAGCGGGGTGAAGGAAGTGGGGCTGTCTGATAATTTGCCCACTGATGTTTTGTTGGGGACTGATTTGGGGAGGTTGTTTGCATACTACGTCATTGACACCCCTCCCCAATCTACTAATGAGGGTAAAGTTAACCCTGGTGATGATGATGATGATGATGATGGGAAATCGCATGTGTTACCTGACCATGCTTTATCTTGTAATGTTGCATCTGATAACCATTTTTTCCCTAGGATTGATAGTGGAAATGTTGTACCTGTGACAACTGTATCTGATAATGATGTTTCTGTGAAAGTTGATGTGTCCATAGGTACAGGAGTGCTCAGCCACGTCGCTCTGCGGAGTGAGACGGCTGAGGAACCCCTAGCAGGGGCAAGTGTCGGTGCTACCGGAAATGGGGAGATACATGGGAACCGTGAGGAAGGTGATGCCATGCAATTGACCAGTGCCACCGAGGAAGGTAACTGGCCCATAAGTAGCAATGCTCCTGAGGTAACGGGGGTGGATGGGGAGGTAGAGCCCATAGCAGCATCAGCTGATGGGTCTGTAGAAATCCCCGGGGAGACAGCCTACGTAGCTGCTGTCACCCGCAGTCAGAGTGCCCGGAACGCAGATAACTGTCTGCCTCCCGGACCCTCCTCAGTCATCAGTATGACTGAACCAGAGGTGGACCCAGAGCAGGTCCCAGAGGGCTCCCGTGGGGAAGGGACCCTGACGTCACTTCTGGCTTCCCCTAGCCAGGAGTTTCAGGCCGCTCTGCACACAGATGCGAGCCTAGAGAGTTTGAGACAACTCGCCGGGACGCGCTTCTCCGAGACTGATAAGGAGAAGGTGTTCTGGGAAGGAGGAAGGTTGTACCGGGAGACAGTACCCGGAGAATCACAAAAGGAGTGGTTGAGGGAAAGACAGCTGGTCGTCCCGCAGCAATTCCGGGGTGAGTTGTTGCGTATTGCCCATGAGATCCCGCTAGCTGGACACTTGGGGATCAGCAAAACTAAGGCCCGGCTGTCTCAACACTTCTATTGGCCTAAGATGGGGACAGATGTGTCAAACTACTGCCGCTCCTGTGTCACCTGTCAAAGAGTGGGGAAGGCGGGGCCTGCTCTTAAGGCTCCCCTGATCCCTTTGCCAGGGATAGAGGAGCCTTTCCAGAGGATTGCGGTGGACATTGTGGGCCCGCTGGCCGTCTCCAGCAGCTCTGGAAAGCGATATATTCTTACTGTGGTAGACTACGCTACCCGGTACCCAGAGGCAGTAGCTCTGTCGTCAACTAGGGCAGATAAGGTGGCGGATGCCCTGTTGGCCATCTTTTCACGTGTAGGATTTCCCAGGGAAATGCTGACTGACCAAGGGACCCAATTTGTGTCTCACCTAATGGAGGCTCTCTGTAAGAAAATGCAGGTGAAGCACCTGGTATCGAGTGCGTATCACCCACAGACCAATGGCTTGTGTGAACGCTTCAATGGTACCCTCAAACAGATGCTACGCATGCTGGTTGAGACACAAGGGCGTGACTGGGAGCGGTACCTCCCACACCTGCTATTCGCTTACCGAGAGGTTCCGCAGGCCTCGACGGGGTTCTCCCCCTTCGAGCTCCTGTACGGCAGGCGAGTCCGGGGACCCCTTGGGTTGGTAAGAGAATCCTGGGAAGAGGAGCCGAACCCTTCTGAAGTGTCCATAGTGGAGTATGTCATGCGCTTCCGTGACAAGATGCAGACCTTGACGCAGTTGGTGCATGACAACATGACGCAGGCTCAGGCTGATCAGAAGCACTGGTACGACCAGAACGCCCGGGAGCGGACCTACCACGTGGGTCAAAAGGTGTGGGTGCTGGTTCCTGTACCAACGGATAAGCTTCAGGCAGCCTGGGAGGGCCCGTACGTCGTCCACCAACAGCTCAACCCGGTCACCTACGTGGTCACGCTTGACCACACTCGGGGTAGGCGAAAGGCCTTTCACGTCAACATGATGAAGGCTCATCACGAACGTGAACCTTTCGTCCTACCGGTCTGCAGCGCACCTGAAGACGGGGAGGAAGACGCCCTCCTGGACATGCTGGCCCAAGCCAAGGCCTGTGGGTCCATTGAGGACGTGGAGGTAAGCGCCTCGCTAGATGAACCACAGCGGTTGCAGTTGCAAACCACACTTGAACCCTTCCGAGTCGTGTTCTCCAACCGGCCTGGAAGGACTGAGTTAGCGGTCCACGAGGTGGACACCGGGAATCACGCCCCACTACGGCGAACACCCTATCGAATCTCTGACCAGGTGCAGCAGATTATGCGCCAAGAGATCGATGAGATGTTACAGCTGAGGGTGATTCGACGGTCAAAGAGCGCGTGGGCCTCACCTGTAGTTCTCGTGCCAAAGAAGGACCGGACCACCCGGTTCTGCGTGGACTACAGGGGGCTCAACGCCATTACAGCCTCTGATGCGCACCCAATGCCGCGCATCGAGGAGCTGCTTGAGAAGATAGCTGGCGCAAAATACCTGACAATAATGGATCTGAGTCGCGGATACTGGCAGATTCCCCTGAGCCCCGAGGAGCAGGAGAAGTCCGCCTTTATCACACCCTTTGGACTGTACGAGTCCACGGTCATGCCCTTCGGCATGAAGAATGCCCCTGCCACTTTCCAGCGGATGGTCAATCTCCTGCTTCAGGGACTGGAGAAGTACGCTGTGGCATACTTAGATGACATTGCCATCTTCAGTCCCTCCTGGGATGAACACCTGCAGCATCTCGAGGAGGTGCTCGGGCGAATTCACCGAGCAGGACTGACTATCAAGCCGGGAAAGTGCCAGACGGGCATGAGGGAAGTTCACTACCTGGGGCACCGGGTAGGTGGAAACACCCTAAAGCCAGAGCCTGACAAAGTGGGCGTGATCGTGAACTGGCCCACTCCCAGGAACAAGAAACAGGTGATGTCCTTCCTGGGCACTGCAGGGTACTATAGGCGCTTTGTGCAGCACTATAGTAGCCTGGCAAAACCTTTGACGGACCTCACCAGGAAGAAGCTACCCCACATCGTCAACTGGACAGATGGCTGTGAGGGGGCCTTCCAGGCGTTTAAGACAGCACTGTGCAACGCCCCTGTGTTGAAAGCAGTCGACAGCAGTCGACCGTTCTTGGTACAGACCGACGCCAGCGAGTTTGGCCTTGGTGCTGTGCTCAGCCAGGTTGACTCGGAGGACCAAGAGCACCCCGTGTTGTACCTGAGCCGGAAACTTTTGCCGAGGGAAGTGGCCTACTCCACCATTGAGAAGGAGTGCCTGGCCATAGTCTGGGCCCTGCAGCGCTTGCAGCCCTACTTGTACGGTCACACCTTCACGGTGGTGACCGACCACAACCCTCTGCGCTGGCTAAGCACCATGTGTAGAACCAATGGCAGGTTGCTACGCTGGAGCCTTGCCCTTCAGCAATTTGACTTCACCATTAAACACAAAGCGGGCAAGGAGCATGGGAATGCAGATGCACTCTCCCGCCAGGGTGAACCCACGGAGGTGCGCATGGAGGCATACCGAGAGGTTCTGCCGCCGTAGCGCACGCTAAAAGGGGGAGGTGTCACGATATGGTATGAAATATCATATAGGTTTAGTTTCTCTTGTCAGCCCAGGATGTGGGCTAAGAAACCCCCCCTTCTCTTTTACTTCAGAGTTGAGCTGCCTTTCCACTGTGCATGGGGGAAGAGAGTTTTATTGACAAAAGGCATTTACGACCGGCATTTCCTGTAGTAGAAAGTGCTCAGCTTTAACTGTTAGAGAAGATTCTAGAATCATGAAAGTCCTTTGTTCTGTTTTTGAAAGATATTAGGCAAACGATTTAAAATACGAACACAACAATATATCGTCATAATCACACTCGGAGGATCTACCCATCCCTCGAAACACAGGTTTCTAGCTCCATCTGGTACAGAGGTAGGGATTTCTCTGTCAGTGTGCGTGACAGGTGGGACATGTTTGGTCTCACTGGAATGCCGGCGATGATACGAGATGAATGAGGGGTATGGTGCGATTATGATATGTTCAGCAGCGGAATTACAAGTCTTAGAAAGATTTAGCTTATACTTAGTCAGAATGCAGAGAGAGGAGGGACTGGGATAGCCAGCCTTTTTGGTGATGTCACCAGGTTAAGCTATAACTGTTTTGGCCGGACTCCAGCAGTCAGTCTGTTGCTGGAAGAACATGTGGGTCTGACCTGAAGAGCTGTACCTCATGCATTGGGATTTTTGGGAGCCCCTCCCCCTAGCATGGTGTTTGCCTGAACTGATATGAACTAAGAACATGTGAGTTATCTTTTCTTCCTTTAATCCTTTTATTTTCATAATTACCTTGTACATATTTACAATTGTCTCATTTATAACATCTTTGTAAAATATTTTGATAAACACTGCATAAACTTTATGGGTATATTATTTCATGCCAGTTATTTCTCCATGCTCTAAAAACGTACCCTGTCTTTGAAGGGAATTTACGCTACTGTTTGGGTTAGCTCCGGACCCCATTTAATCGGAGCTGGTGGCGGCACTACCGTGTGCAGGCCTTTGGGTGACATTGCAGCGACTGCGGCTTGATAATTATTGTTCCTGCCTGAGCGGGAGTAGTTATCGCGTCGCTGCAGCGCGCCCAATAGCCAGTACATAGCAGGCAGCCTTTCTGGCGACTAATTACGCAGGGTGCAGTACCTAATCTGACCTGAGAGTAAGGGGGGCGCCAGAGAGCTGCAAGAGTTAAGTGGAACTGTATGCGGGATACACAAATCCCTGCAGTTCATGGTATATTGAAGAGCAGTGGGATACCTAAAATAAGCCCCTGCTGTAAACTAAGAGGTCAATAGCCTCGTGTGTTTTTTTTATCACATTGTAGCAGTGGAGGGATAACCAAGATAAGCCCCCCTGCACATGTGATAGCCGTCTGTTGGTTTAAAGTCACCCCAAACCGTGACATTGTGGGCAGCGGCTAAGGGATCTTGACAGTCACGGTGTGAATCGTGACAACCACAATCACAGATACCTGTATACAGTGTGAGGTGACATAACCACAGTCATAGGTACCTGTATACACTGTAAGGTGATGTCAACACAGTCATATACAGTTTGAGTTGATGTCACCAGTTACTGACACCTGTATACAGTGTGGGGTGACATCAGCACAGTCATAGGTATCAGTATACAGTGTAAGGTGATGTCACCACAATCACAGATACCTGTATACAGTGTGAGGTGACATAACCACAGTCGTAGGTACCCGTATAGAGTGTAAGGTAATATCACCACAGTCATAGGACACCTGCATACAGTGTAAGGTGACGTCACCACAGTCATAGGTACCTGTATATAGTGTGGGGTAATGTCATCACAGTCATAGATACCGGTATACTGTGTGAGGTGATGTCACCACACTCATAGATAACTGTATACAGTGTAAGGTGATATCACCACAGTCACAGACACCTGTATACAGTGTGAGGTGATATCACCAGTCATAGATACCTGTATACAGTGTGAGGTGACATCACCACAGTCACAGACATCTGTATACAGTGTGAAGTGACTTCACCACAGTCACAGACACCTGTATACAGTGTAAGGTGATATGACCACAGTCACAGACAACTGTATACAGTATAAGGTGACGTCACCACAGTCATAAGTACCTGTATACAGTATGAGCTGACATCACCACAGTCATAGACACCTGTATACAATGTGAGGTGATGTCACCACAGTCACAGATACCTGTAGTGGGAGGTGATGTCACCTGTTATGATCCTTAGTGGTTGAGGATCACAAATAACTCCAGCTAAGTAACAAACATAGGACAAGCTCTAGGGAGGTGGCAAACTGGACTGACCGCAAATCTGAACCTATCCAAACACACTAGAAGTAGCCGGTGAACGTGCCTAAAAATCCTAGACGTCTCAAGCCAGCCTGAGGAACTAACTACCCCTAGAGAGAAAGAAAAGACCTCTCTTGCCTCCAGAGAAATAATCCCCAAAGATATAGAAGCCCCCAACAGATAATAACGGTGAGGTAAGAGGAAGGCACATACACAGGGGTGAAAGCAGATTCAGCAAATGAGGCCCACTAATACTAGATAGCAGAAAATAGAAAAGGGAATCTATGCGGTCAGTAAAAAAACCCTTACAAAATATCCACTCTGAGATTTCAAGAACCCCCACACCAACTAACGGTGTGGGGGGAGAATCTCAGTCCCCTAGAGCAACCAGCAAGCGAGGAAATCACATTTTAGCGAGCTGGACAAAAAACATAATGAACACTGATAATCAAAAAATGATCAAACAAAAACTTAGCTTGTCTTGGAGAGACTGGGAGCAAGGTAGACACAAGGAATCTGAAGAGCACTGAATACATTGATAGCAGGCAAGGAACTGAGTATCCAGGAGAGCTAAATAGGAAACCACCCAAGGATAACGAACCAGCTGATACTGAAACCTGCAGAAAAACAACACTACACAGTACCGCTTGTGACCACTAGAGGGAGCCCAAAAATAGAGTTCACAACAGTACCCCCCCCTTGAGGAGGGGTCACCGAACCTTCATCAAGACCCCCAGGGCGATCAGGATGAGCCGCGTGGAAGGCACGAACCAAATCGGCCGCATGAACATCAGAGGCGACAACCCAGGAATTATCCTCCTGACCATAGCCCTTCCACTTAACCAAATACTGAAGCCTCCGTCTAGAGATACGAGAATCCAAAATCTTCTCCACCACGTACTCCAATTCGCCCTCGACCAGCACCGGAGCAGGAGGCTCAACAGAAGGAACCACAGGTACCACATACCTCCGCAACAAAGACCTATGGAACACATTATGAATGGCAAACGATGCTGGGAGATCCAAACGAAAAGACACCGGGTTAAGGATTTCCAAGATCTTATAAGGACCGATGAAGCGAGGCTTGAATTTAGGAGAGGAGACCTTCATAGGAACATACCCCGAAGACAGCCACACCAAATCCCCAACACGAAGTCGGGGACCCACACCGCGGCGGCGGTTGGCAAAGCGCTGAGCCTTCTCCTGTGACAACCTCAAATTGTCCACCACATGGTTCCAAATCTGCTGCAACCTATCCACCACAGAATCCACCCCAGGACAGTCAGAAGACTCAACCTGACCTGAGGAAAAACGAGGATGGAAACCAGAATTGCAGAAAAAAGGTGAAACCAAAGTAGCAGAACTAGCCCGATTATTACGGGCAAACTCGGCCAAAGGCCAAAAAGTCACCCAATCATCCTGATCAGCAGAAACAAAACATCTCAAATAAGTTTCCAACGTCTGATTAGTTCGCTCGGTTTGGCCATTAGTCTGAGGATGGAAGGCCGACGAAAAAGACAAATCAATGCCCATCTTGGCACAAAAAGTCCGCCAAAACCTGGACACAAACTGGGATCCTCTATCAGACACAATATTTTCAGGAATGCCGTGCAAGCGAACCACATTCTGAAAAAATAGAGGAACCAAATCGGAGGAAGAAGGCAATTTAGGCAAGGGCACCAAATGGACCATCTTGGAAAAACGATCACACACCACCCAGATGACAGACATTTTCTGAGATACTGGAAGATCCGAAATAAAATCCATGGAAATGTGCGTCCAAGGCCTTTTCGGAACAGGCAAAGGCAAAAGCAAACCGCTGGCACGAGAACAGCAAGGCTTAGCCCGAGCACAAATCCCACAAGACTGCACAAAGGAACGCACATCCCGCGACAAGGAAGGCCACCAGAAGGACCTAGCCACCAAATCTCTGGTACCAAAAATCCCAGGATGACCCGCCAACACCGAAGAATGAACCTCGGAAATAACTCTGCTGGACCATCTATCCGGGACAAACAGTCTCTCTGGTGGACAACGGTCAGGTCTATCCACCTGAAACTTCTGCAGCACTCGTCGCAAATCTGGGGAAATGGCAGACAAAATCACTCCCTCTCTGAGAATACCAGCCGGCTCAGAAACTCCCGGAGAGTCAGGCACAAAACTCCTAGAAAGTGCATCAGCTTTCACGTTTTTCGAACCAGGCAGGTATGAGACCACGAAGTTGAAATGGGAGAAAAACAACGACCAACGAGCCTGTCTAGGATTCAGGCGCTTGGCAGATTCAAGGTAAATCAGATTTTTGTGATCAGTCAAGACCACCACACGATGTTTAGCTCCTTCGAGCCAATGTCGCCACTCCTCAAATGCCCACTTCATAGCCAACAACTCCCGATTACCAACATCATAATTCCGCTCGGCAGGCGAAAACTTTCTTGAAAAGAAAGCACATGGCTTCATCACAGAGCTTCTCTGCGACAAGACAGCCCCTGCTCCAATCTCAGAAGCATCAACCTCGACCTGGAAGGGAAGAGAGACATCTGGCTGACATAAGACTGGAGCTGAAGAAAACCGGTGCTTCAGCTCCCGAAAGGCCTCCACGGCCGCAGGAGACCAATTAGTCACATCAGAACCCTTCTTGGTGAAATCCGTCAAAGGTTTAACCACGCTAGAAAAATTAGCGATGAAACGACAGTAAAAATTAGCAAAACCCAAGAACTTCTGAAGACTCTTAACAGACGTGGGCTGAGTCCAGTCATGAATAGCCTGGACCTTGACTGGGTCCATCTCCACAGTAGAAGGAGAAAAAATAAAACCCCAAAAGGAGACCTTCTGTACTCCGAAGAGGCATTTTGAGCCCTTCACAAATAAAGCATTAGCACGCAGGACCTGAAACACCATCCTGACCTGCTTCACATGGGACTCCCAATCATCCGAAAAGACCAAAATGTCATCCAAATAAACAATCATAAATTTATCCAGATATTCTCGGAAGATGTCATGCATGAAGGACTGAAGGACAGAAGGAGCATTAGAGAGTCCAAAAGGCATCACTAAGTACTCAAAATGGCCTTCGGGCGTATTAAATGCTGTTTTCCATTCATCTCCCTGCCTAATGCGCACAAGGTTATACGCACCACGGAGATCTATCTTGGTGAACCAACTGGCACCCTTAATCCGAGCAAACAAATCAGACAATAGTGGCAAAGGGTACTGAAATTTGACTGTAATTTTATTCAGAAGACGATAATCTATACAAGGTCTCAAAGACCCGTCCTTCTTGGCCACAAAAAAAAATCCTGCACCAAGAGGGGAAGAGGATGGGCGAATATGTCCCTTCTCCAAAGACTCCTTTATATAACTCCGCATCGCGGCATGCTCTGGTATAGACAAATTAAAAAGTCATCCCTTAGGGAATTTACTACCAGGAATTAAATTTATAGCACAGTCACAATCCCTATGAGGGGGCAGGGCACTGGACCTGGGCTCATCAAATACATCCTGGTAGTCAGACAAAAACTCAGGGACCTCAGAAGGAGTGGAAGAAGCAATAGACACCAACGGAGTATCGCCATGAATTCCCTGACAACCCCAACTTGACACAGACATAGCTTTCCAATCTAAAACTGGATTATGAGCTTGCAGCCATGGCAGACCCAAAACGACAACATCATGCAAATTATGCAGAACGAGAAAGCGAATCACCTCCTGATGTACGGGAGTCATGCACATGGTCATTTGCGTCCAATACTGAGGCTTATTCTCAGCCAATGGCGTAGCATCAATTCCCCTCAGAGGAATAGGAAATTCCAAAGGCTCCAGGACAAAACCACAGCGCCTGGCAAACGACAAATCCATCAGATTCAGGGCAGCACCCGAATCCACAAAAGCCATAACCGGGTAGGACGACAAAGAACAAATCAAAGTAACAGACAAAATAAATTTAGGCTGTATAGTACCAAAGGTGACAGGTTTAGCGATTTTTTTTAAGCGTTTAGAGCATGCTGAGATAACATGAGTAGAATCACCACAGTAAAAGCACAACCCATTTTGACGTCTATGACTTTGTCGCTCAATTCTGGTCAGAGTTCGGTCACATTGCATAGACTCAGGTCTCTGTCCAGAAAATACCACCAAAGGATGAGCAGATTTGCGCTCCCGCAAACGCCGATCAACCTGAATGGCTAAAGCCATAGAATCACTCAGACTTGTAGGGGTGGGAAACCCCACCATAACATTCTTAACGGCCTCAGAAAGACCTTCTCTGAAATTTGCAGCCAGGGCACACTCATTCCATTGAGTAAGCACCGACCATTTCCGAAATTTTTGACAATACACCTCTGCTTCATCCTGACCTTGAGAGATAGCCAGCAACGCTTTTTCTGCCTGATTCTCAAGATTAGGCTCCTCATAAAGCATTCCAAGAGCCAGAAAAAAATGCATCTACATTAAGCAATGCAGGATCTCCTGGCGCCAGAGAGAAAGCCCAATCTTGAGGGTCGCAACGCAACAAGGAGATAACAATTTTAACTTACTGAGCGGAATCACCAGAGGAACGAGGTCTCAGAGATAGAAATAACTTACAATTATTCTTAAAATTTTGAAACTTAGATCTATCTCCAGAAAACAACTCAGGAATGGGTATCTTTGGTTCTGACATAGGGCTACGAATAACAAAATCCTGAATACTTTGCACCCGTGCAGTAAGATGATCCACACTAGAAGTCAGAGTCTGAACATTCATGTCTGCAGCTGAGCTCAAAACCACCCAGAGTTCAAGGGGATGAAAGAAGCTAAACAGACTGCAGCAAAGGAAAAGCGGGCGGAAAAAAAAAAAAAAAGTACTCAGGTCTTCTTTTTATCCCACTTCTGCGATGCATTAAACACTTTTTGGCCTGCTATACTGTTATGATCCTTAGTGGTTGAGGATCACAAATAACTCCAGCTAAGTAACAAACATAGGACAAGCTCTAGGGAGGTGGCAAACTGGACTGACCGCAAATCTGAACCTATCCAAACACACTAGAAGTAGCCGGTGAACGTGCCTAAAAATCCTAGACGTCTCAAGCCAGCCTGAGGAACTAACTACCCCTAGAGAGAAAGAAAAGACCTCTCTTGCCTCCAGAGAAATAATCCCCAAAGATATAGAAGCCCCCAACAGATAATAACGGTGAGGTAAGAGGAAGGCACATACACAGGGGTGAAAGCAGATTCAGCAAATGAGGCCCACTAATACTAGATAGCAGAAAATAGAAAAGGGAATCTATGCAGTCAGTAAAAAACCCTTACAAAATATCCACTCTGAGATTTCAAGAACCCCCACACCAACTAACGGTGTGAGGGGAGAATCTCAGTCCCCTAGAGCAACCAGCAAGCGAGGAAATCACATTTTAGCGAGCTGGACAAAAAACATAATGAACACTGATAATCAAAAAATGATCAAACAAAAACTTAGCTTGTCTTGGAGAGACTGGGAGCAAGGTAGACACAAGGAATCTGAAGAGCACTGAATACATTGATAGCAGGCAAGGAACTGAGTATCCAGGAGAACTAAATAGGAAACCACCCAAGGATAACGAACAAGCTGATACTGAAACCTGCAGAAAAACAACACTACACAGTACCGCTTGTGACCACTAGAGGGAGCCCAAAATAGAGTTCACAACAGTCACCACAGTCATAGGTACCTGAATACAGTGTAAGGTGATATCACCACATTAATAGACACCTGTATACAGTCTAAGGTGATATAACCACAGTCACAGATACCTGTATACAGTGTGAGGTGACGTCACCACAGTCATAGGTACCTGAATACAGTGTAAGGTGATATCACCACAGTAATAGACACCTGTATACAGTCTAAGGTGATATAACCACAGTCACAGACACCTGTATACAGTGTAAGGTGACGTCACCACAGTCATAAGTACCTGTATACAGTATGAGGTGACGTCACTACAGTCATAGGTACCTGTATACCGTGTCAGGTGATGTCACCACAATCCTAGATACCTGTATACAGTGTAAGGTGATATCACCACAGTAATAGACACCTGTATACAGTCTAAGGTGATATCACCACAGTCACAGATACCTGTATACAGTGTGAGGTGACGTCACCACAGTCATAGGTACCTGTATAGAGTGTAAGGTAATATCACCACAGTCATAGACACCTGTATACAGTGTAAGGTGATGTCACCACAGTCATAGACACCTGTATACAGTGTAAAGCGATGTCACCACAGCATAGATAAGTGTATATAGTATGAGCTGACATCACCACAGTCATAGACACCTGTATACAATGTGAGGTTGTCACGATTCACACTGTGACTGTCACCAATTGTCACGATCCCTTAGCCGTGGCCCGCAGTTTGTCACGAAAATCCACAGGGATTCCCGACCACTGCCACCATTAGGTCACGGATTGGGGTGACTTTAGACCAGCAGACGGCTATCACATGTGCAGGGGGGCTTATCCTCGTTATCCATCTACTGCCACAATGTGATAAAAAAACACACACAATGCTATTGACCTCTTAGTTTACAGCAGGGACTTATTTTAGGTATCCCACTGCTCTTCAATATACCATGAACTGCAGGGATTTGTGTATCCCGCTTACAGTTCCACTTAACACTTGCAGCTCTCTGGCGCCCCCCTTACTCTCAGGTCAGATTAGGTACTGCACCTAGGGTAATTAGTCGCCAGAAAGGCTGCCTGCTATGTACTGGCTATTGGGCGCGCTGCAGCGATGCGATAACTACTCCCATGCAGGCAGGAACAATAATAATCAAGCTGCAGTCGCTGAAACAACACCCCAAAAGTCTGCACACGGTAAGCTGCCACCAGCTCCGATCAAACGGGTCCGGAGCTAACCCAAAACAGTAGCGTAATTTCCCTTCAAGAGACAGGGTACGTTTTTAGAGCAGGGAGGAAGAACTAGCATTAAATATTATACTCCAGAAAGGTTAGGCAGTGCTTTATCAAAATTATACAAAGATGTTACAAATGAGACAATTGTAAATATGTACAAGGTAATTATGAAAATAAAAGGATTAAAGGAAGAAAAGATAACTCACATGTTCTTAGTTCATATCAGTTCAGGCAAACACCATGCTAGTGGGAGGGGCTCCCAAAAATCCCAATGCATGAGGTACAGCTCTTCAGGTCAGACCCACATGTTCTTCCAGCAACAGACTCACTGCTGGAGTCCGGCCAAAACAGTTATAGCTTAGCCTGGTGACATCACCAAAAAGGCTGGCTATCCCAGTCCCTCCTCTCTCTGCATTCTGACTAAGTATAAGCTAAATCTTTCTAAGACTTGTAATTCCGCTGCTGAACATATCATAGTCCTGACAAACCCAGCATTCATCTCAGATTACCGTGGGCTTTCTAAGGAGATCAAATATGTCCTATTATTTACAGAGCAATCCCTACTTCTTCACCCGATGGAGTTAGACGCTGATGCTTAGAGTGATGGGTAGATCCTCCGAGTGTGATTATGACGATATATTTTTGTGTTCGTATTTTAAATCGTTTGCCTAATATCTTACAAAAATGGAACAAAGGACCGCATGGTTCTAGAGACTTAGAATCCAGTTCTTGCTGGAGGAAGCTTCTACCTGGTCGTAAACATTCCTTTAGGCAATAAAACGCTCTTCCCCCATGTACATTGGCAAGGCAAGCTCAACTCTGAAGTAAAAGAGAAGGGGGGGTTTCTTAGCCCACATCCTGGGCTGACAAAAGAAACTAAACTTATATGATATTTCATACCATATCGTGACAAGCATATTTACCTGTATACAGTGTGAGGTGACATCACCACAGTCACCTGTATATAATGTAAGGTGATATCACCACAGTCATAGACACCTGTAAACAGTGTGAGGTGATGTCACCACAGTCACAGATACCTGTATACAGTGTGAGGTGATGTCACCACAATGATAGATACCTGTATACAGTGTGAGGTGACATCACCACAGTCATAGGTACCTGGATACAGTGTGAGGTGATGTCACCACAGTCATCGATACCTGTAAACAGTGTGAGGTTATGTCACCACAGTCATAGACACCTGTATACAGTGTGAGGTGATGTCACCACAGTGACAGATACTGCGTGTTCTCCAAGAAGGCCGTAGAGACTCTTCCTCTTCATTGCCCTTATGATTGCCCCACAGACCTCATTCCGGGGGGAGAGCCGTACCATGTTATAAGCCATAGGTAAGTGTTCACACTAGGTAGACAGGTCAGGGACCCATCCGATCCATGAGATTACCTTGACGTTTGGTGGATGGGCTCACAATTTTTGGTCAAATCTTGTGCTAAGCATCTTATGTGTTTTTTCATAGATTTCACAAGCCATTATGCTATTCACATTTCATATATCACACATGCCTTTGCTTTAGTACAATTGAGTGCAGCCATTGATCTATTTGCTATGTATGTCTTTTTTTGTTATGCACCAGTTCAGACTAGTTTGCTGTTCAGTCAGTTGACCATTATTTGCTATGTACTATTTTTTCTGACTTGAACACCCCGTCCTTCACCATGCTGTGATTTTAATTACATCCAAACACAGTTGGTTCTGACCTTCCTATAAATGCAGGCTTTACCATGTTATTAGCCATAGGTAAGTGTTCACACTAGGCAGTCAGGTCAGGTACCCATACGATCTGAGATTACCTTGACGTTTGGTGGATGGGCTCACAATTTTTGGCCAAATCTTGTGCTAAGCATCTCATGTGTTTTTTCATAGATTTCACAAGCCATTATACTATTCACATTTCATATATCTCACATTCCCTTGCTTTAGTACAATTGAGTGCAGCCATTGGTCTATTTGCACTGTTGGCAATAAAGTCACCATTGGTCTCAGGGACACTGGGGCAGAGGTGACCCTGATGCGTCCAGCCATGATAACCCCTGCCGATATCATACCAGGGAAGTCTATAACCGGGATTGGAGGGGTCAACCCTGCCGTGCCCATGGCCCGTGTGTATCTGGACTGGGGAGCAGGGAAAGGACTGAGAGAAGTAGGAATATCAGAGGCTATTCCCACCAATGTGTTGCTAGGCACGGACCTGGGGAGGATGGTGTTCCACTATGTTCCTTCCTTGCAAGTAAATGCTACAGAGAAGGTGGAAGCAAGTGACCCACCTGAGATCCTGTGTGAGGAAGGAAAATGTCCCAGTGCACTGGACTGTAAATATGTGGCAGCCGTGACCCGGAGTCAGGCTGCGGCTCAGACTCAGGCGCAGAGATTAGAGGATGAGTCTCAGACAGAACTGCCTGGACAGGAGGCCCATACTGTGGTCCCGGAGCCTCCTTACATAGCAGACCCACCAAGGTCTCTGATAACAGACACTGAAGACTCAGCTTCAGACCAGTGCTTGGCAGTCACACTAGGCCAGGGCCTGCAAGCTGACAGTCAGAGCTTCCAGGAGGCCCTGCGGACAGATGTCAGTCTGGAAGAGCTCAGATGTCTTGCAGACCAACCCCCTGCTGCTTCTGGCAAAGAGAGAGTATACTGGGACCAGGGCAGACTGTATACAGAGACTATCCCCATGGATACTACAGAATCTTGGGACTCTGAAAGGTGGCTGATCGTCCCTTATCCATTTAGGGAACAATTAGTGAGAATTGCCCATGAAATTCCTTTGGCCGGACACCTTGGAATACAAAAGACTAAAGCTCACCTGACACATAACTTCTATTGGCCCAAGATGGGGACAGATATTGCCAATTACTGTCGATCATGTGTAGTTTGTTGGAAAGTCCGGGAATATACAGAAAGCTCCACGGATACCACTGCCTGTGATCGATGAGCCTTTCCAGCGAGTGGCTGTGGATATCATAGGGCCATTTGCAATCCCTAGCAGCTCTGGCAAAAAGTACATCCTCACAGTGGTGGACTATGCTACACGATACCCAGAAGCTGTGGCACTGTCCTCCATCTGAGCAGACAAAGTGGTGGATGCTTTACTGACTGTGTTCTCTCGTGTGGGTTTCCCCAGGGAAATGTTGACCGATCAGAGAACCCAGTTCATGTCCGAGCTGATGGAAAGCCTCTGTGAAAGAATACAAGTACAGCATTTTGTGGCCAGCGCCTATCATCCCCAAACCAACGGACTCTGCGTGCATTTTAACGGAACATTAAAGCAAATGCTCAAAATGCTGGTGGAGACTGAAGGGAGAGACTGGGAGCGGTACCTTCCCCATCTGTTGTTTGCCTACATAGAGGTACCCCAGGCGTCTACTGGATTCTCCCCCTTTGAACTGGTTTATGGGAGGAGGGTCAGGGGGCTACTTGATTTGATTAAGGACTGTTGGGAGGACGACCCCAGAACTACTGGAGTCTCAGTGGTCGAATATGTACTGCGGCTCAGAGAGAGAATGCAAAAACTGAGCAACCTAGCCTATGAGAATGTGACGCAGGCCCAAATCAACCAGAAGGTCTGGTACGACCGTAATGCCAGATTGAGGGCCTACGAGGAGGGGCAGAAGGTGTGGGTGTTGGTCCCTATGTTACAGAATAAATTGCAGGCCGCATGGGAGGGACCATACACTGTACATAAGTGTCAGGACTCTGAACATTTTTTACCTTTTGTGCATTACTGCCCTTTTCCAAGATGGCGTCTTTGGTCTCTTGTGCATTGTGTCTTCCTGCTATAAAACTCCACTCCAGCCTTCAGTCTGTGCTAGAGTATTCTGCCTTGCATCCAGCTCCTGACCTCTGATTACTCCCTGGCTATATACTTGCTCCTGTGAACCTGTGTGGTGATCCTGCTACTCTGCTCTGAGTTCCTGCTGCATACACCAGTTCCAGTAATCCTCCTTCATCTGCGGCTCGTGTTTACTTCCATCTGCATTTGCTGGACATGTAAGCTGTTTCTGCTCTGCAAGAACCTGAGACTATTAACCAGGCCTCCCTGGTTGAGATAAGATATGATTTGAACTCCCTTATAAGTTTATCTATCTGTGTTTGGACTAAGACAAGGATTTATCCGTGTCCAGTATCCTCAAGAATAACTGTGCTTGGGGCGTGTCCTAGCTGGCCATGTGAGCGGACGCAGGGAAGAGCGCTCCCGCTGCCAGAAGGACAAAAAATCCTGATTTAACCCCGATCTTCGGGTATACTTACCAAAGTCCGGCTGGCTGAAGGTCCGGAGAGCACAGCGGTGCTGAACGGCGGTACCGGATTCGGCAGCAATGACCAGGAGGCGGCAGAAAGACGCGGGTACCGGCGATGCAGGAGCCGGCCAAGATGGCGCCAAGGTCAGAGAAGACGCTGACAGGGAGAATGCAGCATGTCAGCGACGCATGGAGGTGGCGGCGAAGCTGCAGCAGTACGCCAGGGTGGAAGCTGCAGACGCAGAACAAGGACCCGGAGCTGGAGCTGACAAGGAGGAGGAGGAAGCAGGCACGGCTGAGCAGCACAAGGTACAGAGGGGGAAGGAGAGAGACAGCATGGCGGGGGCTAGTGGGGGACCTGAAGGCATATCGCAGGAAGAGGAGCCGACCCTTAGAGATGTTATCACACTGATCTCTTCATGTCAGCAGTCCCTGAATTCCCTGGCCCAGCAGATGCAGGAGGTTAAAGGGGACACGGCACAGATTAATGCAGCTCTGCAAAAGATGGACAAACGTATAGGAGTGGTGGAGGAGAGGGTGAGCACGGCATAAGATCACATAGTTAAATTACAAAAAGCTGAGAAGTTCGCCCAAGCAATAGCCGAGCTCACAGCCAAAAATGAGGACCTTGAAAATAGATCCAGAAAGAATAACATACGTATAGTGGGGCTGCCTGAAAAGATTGAGGGGAGAAACCCCACAGAATTTGTTGAGAACTGGCTGCTGGAAAAAACTGGAAGCACAGTGTTGACAAAAGGTTTTGTTGTTGAACGTGCTCATAGGGTCCCGCCGCAGCCCCCTGCCCCAGGAGCGAATCCCCACACCATGCTTGCCAAAATATTGAACTACAGGGATAGAGACATTATCCTTAGAAAGGCTAGAGAGATGGAGGATCTGATGGCTGGAGGTCAAAAAATCGCCATTTATCCGGATTATTCCTCTGCGGTTCAGAAGCAGCGGATGAAGTTTACTGGAATCAAGCGACGATTGAGGGAGCTGGGAGTGCAGTATTCAGTGATGTTTCCCGCAAAGCTGACACTGGTGGCTTTTAATAAGACTCACTTTTTCCTGACACCGGAGGACGCTACCCAGTGGATTGATACTAATGAGAAAAAGCTTAAGGGAATGGGTGACTGACATTTCGGCGATATCTGGCTGGGAATTGTTTTCTCTGTCGCTGGCAGAGGGTTCTGCGCTTGTTAGCATTGGTTAAAGAGTTGAGCAACTGATGAGGGTTTTGCTGGGCCATGTTGCGGGACTGGCCAGAGGGGACGGTACCGTCTACTAAATATGAGGGAGGTGGGCTATGCCGGGTACTGTAAATTGGTTTGGTACTTTTTCTATATGTTTATATAAGTTGGAATGTTAAGATATAATAAAGTGAAAAGTTGGGGGGAAATTATGATTGCTATGGCAGCGGGACGCGAATGGGGAGGGTTAGGTAGGTGAGAGTGTTCGCAATGGGCAGTGGAGCCCCACTCTTGATAAGAGGAAGAATGAGCTATATTGGGGGGGTTAAGGGGGTAAGTTGGGAGGGGGCAGGGGGGGCGGGAGGATTTTGACAGCTCATACTTGGGAAATTGGATACTATGAGGAATGATGAGCCACATGATGGGGGATTGTACTAAAATATTGAGTTGGAATGTGAGAGGTCTGGCGGATAAAACACGGCGGGCGGCAGTGTTACAGTATGTTCGAGAACAGAAGGTTTCAATGATATGTTTGCTGGAGACACATTTAGTGCGGGAGAGGGTGAATGTATTGAATAGGCACTGGATACAGAGGGCGTATCATTCTACTTTCTCTACGTACTCTAGGGGTGTGTCTGTGTTAATACCTGCGGGGGTGCAGTATGAGGAGGTAGCGGTAAAGGAGGATGTGGGTGGTCAGTATGTGGTGCTGAAATGTAAAATTAATGGAGTGTTGATGTGTATAGCGGCAATGTATATTCCGCCCCCATACTCAAGCAAGAAAATAAGAGAGTTGCTGGAGAGGGTAGAGTGTTGGGGTCCGTTACCATTTCTAATTATTGGCGATCTCAATAATATATGTGATGACTTTTGGGATAAAAATAAAAAACCCCAGAATAGGACAGTGGGACATGTCACTACGTTTGGGACCTATGTCCGGGAAGTAGGTATGATTGATTTATGGAGAGTTAGACATACTGGGGAAAGGGGGTATTCCTGTTACTCGCCAGCTCATGGTACTTTGTCTAGGATCGATTTGGCGCTGGGTAACTGTCTGATGGATACGATGGTAGGGGATGTGAGATATTTGCCTAGGGCTCTCTCAGATCATATTCCAGTTGAAGTGGAGTTTCGACCGGTGGGGACACGAACCGGGAGCAGGAGGGAGTGGAAAATTCACCCTTATTGGCTACATAATATAGACTTGGAAAAGATAAAGCAGGAGTTGGTGGAATTTTTTGAGATAAATGAGGGAAGTGTAGACGCTCTTACTGTGTGGGAAACCATGAAGGCGTACTTAAGAGGGCTGCTGTTTAGGGATATTAGCAGGTGTAAGCGGAAATCGAGAGAGGCAGAGAAGTTGGCGATTGATGGGCTGAGGATAGCTGAAGACGAGATGATAATAACAGGTTCTCTGGAAGCTGGGAGGAGGTTAAAGGCAGCTCCGAGTCAGCTGGAGGAAGTTTTGCTGGGTAAGGCTGAAAGGAAGAGGGAATTCATGAATCTGGCTTATTACCAGGAGGGCGAATCTGTGGGTCATTTGCTGTCGCTGGTGGCTTTTGCCCAGAGGAATACTTCCTTTGTCCATTCTCTGGTGTCGGGGAGTGGTATTGCTGTCTCTGGGACTTCAGAGATTTTGGAGGTTTTTGCGGATTTTTATGCAGACTTATATTCCTCTCGGGTGGATGGGTCAATGGAGGACACGGTGGCGTTCCTTGGGGAATTGGAGCTCCCAAGGCTCCCATCACGGAGGAGTTGGGTCGGGCATTACAATCTATGGCTAATGGAAAGGTGCCTGACGTAGATGGATTTCCTGCTGAAATTTATAAAAACTTGGGGAAAGTGCTGATCCCTAGATTAAAGGCGGTCCTGGAGGAAGCTAGGAATAGAGGAAGTGTGCCGGCATCTATGCGAGAGGCCATAATAGTGGTAATTCCTAAGGAGGGGAAGGACTCGAAACAGCCGGATTCATATCGGCCAATCTCCTAGCTCACCATAGATGTTAAACTCCTGGCTAAGGTATTGGCGATAAGGTTGACAGGTGTCATTTCCAGCTTGGTGCACTCAGACCAGTCTGGCTTTATGCCCGATAGGTCCACTGCGATTAATTTACGAAGGCTGTATATGAATTTGCAGCTCAGATCCGATAACTGTGGCCAGAGAGTTATTGCATCTTTGGACGTCCATAAGGCGTTTGATAGTGTGCAGTGGGGGTATCTTTGGCAGGTGTTGCGGAGTATGGGGTTTGGACCACAGTTCATATCCTGGATTCGGCTGATGTACTCGATGCTGATGGCCAGGGTCAGGGTGAACAGGGAGTTATCACGGACCATACAACTGTCTAGAGGGACGAGGCAGGGGTGTCCGCTCTCTCCTCTTTTGTTTGCTCTGGCTGTGGAACCACTGGCCGCTAAGCTTCGACGGTCTGATGAGGTGACTGGGTTTAAATATGGGATGATTGAAGAAAGGGTGGCGTTGTATGCGGATGACATTCTGTTATTCCTGGCTGATCCGGTTGTGTCCTTGGAGGGAGCCATTGGGATTATTGAACGATTCGGATCGGTGTCGGGACTTAAGATAAACTGGAGTAAGTCTATCTTGTTTAAGGTGGACGATGCTGGGGGGGAGCCATTGGAAGATGGGCGACTGAAGGTGACGAGCCAATTTAAGTACCTTGGCATATGGGTATCTATGCCTGTTACTGATTAGATACATAGGAATCTGACTCCAATCTTAGGTGTTCTGAAGGCAAAAGTGGATGCTTGGCTTAAGCTGCATTTATCTGTGGTAGGTAGGGTGAATCTTATCAAAATGATTCTGATGCCGAAAATACTGTATATTCTTCATTTAGACAGATTAACTCTCTGTTTAGGAATTTAATATGGGGGAGACAATATCCGCGTATTAGACTGGAGACACTTCAGCGACCCAAGGACGATGGGGGCCTAGCATTGCCTAACCCTGAAATATACTTTCTTGCAGCACAGAGTCAGCATATAAAGGGATGGGCATTTGAAGGGTCACTTGGAGCAGTACAGCGGTTGATGGAAGTGATGACAAAAAGAAAGCCAGTAATACAATGTTTAGAAGACGGATCCCTGGGGGCTCTGGGGAAATTATATCCGACTGTGTTGTTGATACGTAGGCTGTGGGGTAGGCTGAGACATATACAGTGGGGCAAAAAAGTATTTAGTCATTCAGCAATAGTGCAAGTTCCACTGGTGCAGGGCTACAATTTTGTTTCTGGTGTCCTTTGACAGCTCTTTGGTCTTCACCATAGTGGAGTTTGGAGTCAGACTGTTTGAGGGTGTGCACAGGTGTCTTTTTATACTGATAACAAGTTTAAACAGGTGCCATTACTACAGGTAATGAGTGGAGGAAAGAGGAGACTCTTAAAGAAGAAGTTACAGGTCTATGAGAGCCAGAAATCTTGATTGTTTGTTTCTGACCAAATACTTATTTTCCACCATAATATGCAAATAAAATGATAAAAAAACAGACAATGTGATTTTCTGGATTTTTATTTCTCAGTTTGTCTCCCATAGTTGAGGTCTACCTATGATGTAAATTACAGACGCCTCTCATCTTTTTAAGTGGTGGAACTTGCACTATTGCTGAATGGCTAAATACTTTTTTGCCCCACTGTACGTGGGATCACGGACTTGACGAGATTCTCACCGCTATAGTATAACAATAATTTACAGGAGTTTGAGGCACTGGGGATGCTGACAGAATGGAAGGTCAAAAGGATTCAGTACGTGTATCAAATAATTGAGCAAGGTGAGTTGAAATCATTTTCCCAATTGCAGGAGGAATTTGGTCTTGGGACTGCAGGGGAGTATCAGTATTTGCGGATGAGGCATGCTTTTGGAGCTCAGAATAGGAACGGAGGTATTAGAATTCAAAGAGATATAGTGCAGGAGTATGTGTGTAATGAAGGGTCTACTGGGGGGGTTATATCTACTTTGTATAAAGACCTGCTATACACATTCCTGTTGGGGTTTCCGATAATGGCGAGAGCTAAGTGGGAGAGGGATCTGGGGCCAATGGATAAAGAGACTTGGGAGTCGGTGTTAGAATGGGTCCCAAGACTGTCAGTGAGCGAACCATATAGACTGTCACAGCTCTATGTAATACACAGGGTTTATAAGTCGCCGATAGTACTATATAAGGCAGGTTTGCATGATGACTCTGAATGCCCAAGGTGTAAATCTACAGATGCTAATATATTTCATATGATGTGGACGTGTCCGAGACTGGCTGCCTTTTGGTTGGTAGTTTTGAGTCGTATGGAAGGTGCGTATGGATGCACGGTGCCAAGGGATCCAATTGTGTGCTTGTTGGGATGCGTGGATGAGATTGGAGTGGATAGCAACCAAAAGATAGCTATTGCCAGTTTGTTATACATGGCTAGGAAGGTAATAGCTTGAAATTGGATCAGGGAAGAACCGCCATCAAGAGGAGAATTCCTCCAATATGTGAAACAGGGCCTGACACTGAAAAAGGGGTTTTATAAGAAGAGAGGGAAAATTGAAATGTTCAATAAACTGTGGTCTCCGTGGATTGCCATGGGATAGGGGTATTATAGAAATTGAGTGAATTACGGTCCCTAATTAATGGCAATGTAAAATGTGGCTTACATTATTGGCTGGGGGATTAGTTATTCTACTGTTTTACTGATGGAGGTGCTAAGCAAGGTGAGCTGCCTTGTTGGGTGGGGGTGGGGGGGTGTTGGGATTAAAGGGGGTTGTTTGAAGGGGGAAAATTTTGTATTGAAAATGAGAATGTAACATGTCAATTATCTTGTTATTCTTAATAAAAATTTATTTGAATTAAAAAAAAAAGAATAACTGTGCTTCATAGACTTTCTGCTTGATTGCATTTTCCTCTGAAGTTTCCTATAGACTGCTAAGCTGCGATTTATATTTACACCAAGTGTTGTGGACTTGAGTTTCTCTCTGCACCTGTTTGAATCACCGTGTGATAATATAGACTTTACCACTTATAAAGCTGTGTCCTGTAGTTGTCTTGTTCCACGCAAAGAGTCTCCTGAGTTATCCCCTATAATTATTACAGGATAATCTAGCCATAAAAAAAAGGAGACTGCTGGAACAATGACTGCAGAAAGCAGATTAGAGCAGGTGTTTTCCATAATTAGATCACTGCAGAAAGATGTGGAAGGTCTGCAAAAGAAGTTTGGAAGCTTTGAACACAATCAACAAGTGTTTGGACAAACTTTGCAGGACTTAAGCAACCGCATGGCAGCCCAGGAAAACAAACTCGCTGGCATAGAGTCCCAGTATGGACGGGCTTTTCAGGACATAAGCACGCAAATAGCTGCACAAGTGACTTTACCCTCTGGGCAACCGCCACCAGCTAGCCCACCTAAGTTGCCCCCATTCAGATTTAATGGTGATCGCGACAATTTTCGTGGCTTTGTGAATCAATGTATGCTATATTTTGATGTACATGCTGACCGTTTTCCTTCTGATAGATCCAAAGTATTGTGTGTAATAATGCTATTGACCTCACGAGCGCTCGACTGGGCGAATCCGATGATTGAGTCTCGTGACCCACGGTTAAATAACTTGGATGATTTCTTGGCCGCTGTGGCATTAATGTTTGATGACCCTAATCGCTGTGCAACCGCTGAATCTGCTTTGTTGTCTTTACGCCAGGCTAAACGTTCTGTTATTGAGTATGCCACTGAATTCAAGAGATTAGCGGTAGATACCAATTGGGACAGTTATGCACAATTGCCTATTTTTAAAAGGGGTTTGTCTAGTATTATAAAAGATGAACTAGCTCGCTCTGAGTCACCGCAAGAGCTAGAGACATTTATACAGCATTGTGTGCGCATTGACATTCGCCTTACTGAGCGTAGGCAGGAGAAATTTGCTGCATATAACCGTATTTCTAACTTTTACCTTCCTTCCAAAGAGCCTGCAGGTAAAACCTCTCGGGAGGTGGAGGAGGTGCCCATGCAAATTGATTCCGTTCAGAGGCGCGAGATCAATGAGCGCCGGGAGCATCGCCTTCATGAAAGTCTATGTTTCTACTGCGGCCAGTCTGACCACTTCTTGATTAATTGTCCTAAGTGTCCTAGACGGCCTAACAAAGTGCTAGCAGCAGTAGGGGAGTATGACAACTGTGGTGATGAATCTGACATCTCTGAATGTAGCCTGCCTTTAAACGCTGTATTTCATTCACTTTCTATGAGTTCACCCCCAAGAACCTTAAGGAAAAGAACTCTCACTGTTCTCTCCCTATTAAGATCCTGTGTTCAGGACAGTGGATTTCCAGTGCAGCTATGATTGACTCTGGTGCAGGTGGCAATTTCATGGATATCGCATTTGCCAAGGAACATGGTATTGAAATTCAGCAAAGAGCCTCTCCAATTACCATGGAAACAGTGGATGGGTCACCTTTAATCTCTGGGCCTGTGGATCAGGAGACCGTCCCCCTTGAAATTTTGTTGGAGCCTAATCATCAGGAGCAACTTTCTTTCTTGCTAATTTCTTCTCATTTTCCTGTGATTTTAGGCATTCCTTGGTTGCGTTCTCAGAACCCAATTATCAACTGGGAGACCAAGGAGATTATCTTTCCAACAAGGAGCAACTCAGCGTTAACAGAAGCTGTCCCTGAGTCCACGGCTACGGAACCACATGTACAGGTATTTTCTTTACCTCCAGCATATAAAGAGTTCTCGGACATCTGTGACAAGAAGAATGCAGATCAGCTTCCTCCACACAGGCATTATGACTGTCCCATTGAGCTGCTTCCTGGGGCAGCTATTCCTTTTGGTAACGTATACCCTTTGGCGGCACCTGAGCTTCAAGCCTTAAAGGAGTATATTGATGAAAATCTGGCCAAAAGCTTCATACGTCCTTCTTCCTCACCAGCAGGGGCACCTATATTTTTGTAAAAAAGAACGATGGGACCCTAAGACCCTGTGTTGACTATCGGGAACTCAATAAGGTAACCGTACGAAACCGTTACCCTTTGCCTCTGATTCCCAAATTACTGGAAAGAGTCTGCCATGCTAAGGTGTTCTCTAAACTGGATCTTCGTGGGGCTTATAATTTGGTGCGTATTCGTCCAGGGGATGAGTGGAAGACAGCATTCAGATGCCGGTATGGACACTTTGAATCTCTTGTGATGCCCTTCGGGCTTTGTAACGCCCCTGTAAAGTTTCAACACCTTGCGAATGACATTTTCAAAGATTTGTTGGACCAGTTTGTGGTGATCTATTTGGACGATATACTAATCTTTTCTGACTCTTTACAGGAACATGAAGAACATGTTAAAACTGTTTTAAGACGTCTGAAAGAGAACCATCTGTATATTAAGCCGGAGAAATGCAAGTTCCATTGTTCTGAGATACAGTTCTTAGGTTATATCATCTCTCCCCAGGGGCTGAACATGGAATCTGGTAAGATTCAGGCTATCCTTGACTGGCCGGTACCCAAGAACGTTAAGGAGGTCCAACATTTTATTGGATTTGCAAATGTCTACAGACGCTTCATTCGAAATTTTTCTGATATTGTCCGTCCCATTACTTCCTTGACAAAGAAGGAAAAGCCCTTTAAGTGGTCATCACAGGCTCAAGAAGCTTTTGATCGACTTAAGATCTGTTTCACATCAGCACCGCTGTTGATACACCCAGATCCAACACTTTCATTAATTGTGGAGTTGGACGCTTCTCATTATGCTTTGGGGGGCTATTCTCTCCCAAAGAACTGGAGAGAAGGGTCTGCTACATTCTTGTGCTTTCTTTTCCCGTAGACTAACCTCAGCAGAGAAGAATTACGATGTGGGAGACAAGGAGTTGCTGGCTATTATTGCGGCTTTCAAAGAATGGAGGCATCATCTGCAAGGAGCTGCACAACAGATCATAGTGCTAACTGACCATCGCAATTTAGAGTTCCTTAGATCCGCTAGATGTCTTTCTCCTCGTCAGGCTCATTGGAACTTATTTCTAAATCAATTTAACTTTGTTATCTCGTACCGTCCAGGTTCTCGTAATGGGAAGGCTGATGCTTTATTCCGAATCTATGCTGCGGATTCCGTACCTGGAGCCCCGTCCAAAACCATTCTATCTGATGCCAATTTCATCGGAGTTATCCACGATCAGGACTTGTGGAAGGAGTGCAGGGAGGCCTATGACGGTGATGTATTTCTGGCCAACCCACCTGTGGATATTAATCTTGTCTTTAAGGGTGGCATGTGGTTCAGAGATCGACGTATCTACGTCCCTGAGGTCGTCCGTCTGCAGATCCTCAAGTTGGTACATGACTCCAAGTTGGCTGGTCACGGGGGTACAGAAGACACAAGAGTTCCTGAGCAGATTCTTCTGGTGGCCAACTTGCCTGAAGGATACCAAGGACTATGTTCTCTCTTGCGAGGTGTGTGCCCGTTACAAGACTCCTCATGTGGCACCTACGGGTCTTCTACAAGCATTACCTGTTCCGTCCCGCCCTTGGGGGTCTATATCAATGGACTTTATTGTGGAGCTGCCTACATTGGGGGGCATGAATACAATCATGGTGATAGTTGATCGCCTGACTAAAGCTGCTCATTTTGTTCCATGCACCGGCCTCCCCTCAGCTAAAGATACAGTGAACTTGGTTATACAGAATGTCTTTCGGTTGCATGGGGTCCCGGATGAGATCATCTCTGACCGTGGAGTACAGTTCACTTCAAGATTCTGGAAGGGGTTTTGCTCTGCACTCAATATTAATGTCTCTCTTCTGCTTACCATCCCCAGACAAATGATCAGACTGAGCGTACCAACCAGACGCTGGAACAATATCTAAGATGCTATGTCAGCCATCTCCAGGATGATTGGTTGGAGTTGCTGCCGTTAGCCGAATTTTCATATAATAATTCTCAGAGTGCCTCCACTAAATTTACACCTTTCTTTGCCAATCTGGGTTATCATCCGTGTATCTTGCCTAGGTCTCAGATTAATTCTCCGGTTCCAGCAGTTGAGGAAAGGCTGACTGAGATGAGGCAAAATCTGGAGGTTCTGAAGGAATCCCTGACCACAGCTCAAGAACGTTATAAGAGATCGGCTGATAGATTCCGTAAACCCGCAACCATGTTCAAGGTAGGAGATTCCGTGTGGTTATCAACTAAGAATCTGAAGTTAAACGTTCCTTCACAAAAACTTGGACAGAAATTCATTGTCCTTTTCAAGATCAACGGTATTGTGAGCTCTGTGGCCTGCCGTCTGAAGCTGCCTAGGACTATGAAGGTACACCCAGTTGTTCATGTATCTTTACTAAAGTAGAAAAAATGCAATGTTCCAGCTCAATAAAATATAAACAGTTTATTGGAAAAAAAATTTTTTAAGTTAAAATGCAAATTGCAAAAGAAATTATACAAAAGTTTTTTCTTTCACATCTTTACTAAAGCCTGTATCTCCTAATACCTTCCAGGGATGTGTTGTGCCACCTCCGCAGCCTGTGGTGATTGATGGGCAAGAACAATTTGTGGTGGAGGAAATTATTGATTCCAGGATTCGCAGGAATCGGCTCCAACATCTTATAAGATGGCAGGGATATCCCCCATGCACTTTCATAAGGAGGGAGGTGTGATGAAATATGTATATATATATATATATATATATATATATATATATATATATATATATATATATATATACTAGACTGTGGCCCGATTCTAACGCATCGGGTATTCTAGAATATGCATGTCCCCGTAGATATATAGATATATACAGTGGGGCAAAAAAGTATTTAGTCATTCAGCAATAGTGCAAGTTCCACCACTTAAAAAGATGAGAGGCGTCTGTAATTTACATCATAGGTAGACCTCAACTATGGGAGACAAACTGAGAAAAAAAAATCCAGAAACTCACATTGTCTGTTTTTTTATCATTTTATTTGCATACTATGGTGGAAAATAAGTATTTGGTCAGAAACAAAATTTAATCTCAATACTTTGTAATGTATCCTTTGTTGGCAATGACAGAGGTCAAACGTTTTCTGTAAGTCTTCACAAGGTTGCCACACACTGTTGTTGGTATGTTGGCCCATTCCTCCATGCAGATCTCCTCTAGAGCAGTGATGTTTTTGGCTTTTCACTTGGCAACACGGACTTTCAACTCCCTCCAAAGGTTTTCTATAGGGTTGAGATCTGGAGACTGGCTAGGCCACTCCAGGACCTTGAAATGCTTCTTACGAAGCCACTCCTTCGTTGCCCTGGTGGTGTGCTTTGGATCATTGTCATGTTGAAAGACCCAGCCACGTTTCATCTTCAATGCCCTTGCTGATGGAAGGAGGTTTGCACTCAAAATCTCACGATACATGGCCCCATTCATTCTTTCATGTACCCAGATCAGTCGTCCTGGCCCCTTTGCAGAGAAACAGCCCCAAAGCATGACGTTTCCACCACCATGCTTTACAGTAGGTATGGTGTTTGATGGATGCAACTCAGTATTCTTTTTCCTCCAAACACGACAAGTTGTGTTTCTACCAAACAGTTCCAGTTTGGTTTCATCAGACCATAGGACATTCTCCCAAAACTCCTCTGGATCATCCAAATGCGCTCTAGCAAACTTCAGACGGGCCCGGACATGTACTAGCTTAAGCAGTGGGACACGTCTGGCACTGCAGGATCTGAGTCCATGGTGGCGTAGTGTGTTACTTATGGTAGGCCTTGTTACATTGGTCCCAGCTCTCTGCAGTTCATTCACTAGGTCCCCCCGCGTGGTTCTGGGATTTTTGCTCACCGTTCTTGTGATCATTCTGACCCCACGGGGTGGGATTTTGCGTGGAGCCCCAGATCGAGGGAGATTATCAGTGGTCTTGAATGTCTTCCATTTTCTAATTATTGCTCCCACTGTTGATTTCTTCACTCCAAGCTGGTTGGCTATTGCAGATTCAGTCTTCCCAGCCTGGTGCAGGGCTACAATTTTGTTTCTGGTGTCCTTTGACAGCTCTTTGGTCTTCACCATAGTGGAGTTTGGAGTCAGACTGTTTGAGGGTGTGCACAGGTGTCTTTTTATACTGATAAGTTTAAACAGGTGCCATTACTACAGGTAATGAGTGGAGGAAAGAGGAGACTCTTAAAGAAGAAGTTACAGGTCTGTGAGAGCCAGAAATCTTGATTGTTTGTTTCTGACCAAATACTTATTTTCCACCAAAATATGCAAATAAAATGATAAAAAAACAGACAATGTGATTTTCTGGATTTTTTTTTTCTTAGTTTGTCTCCCATAGTTGAGGTCTACCTATGATGTAAATTACAGACGCCTCTCATCTTTTTAAGTGGTGGAACTTGCACTATTGCTGACTGACTAAATACTTTTTTGCCCCACTGTATATATACATATATAGTGTGCAGTGACCTTATGTATAGGTATTGTGTGACTAGCAACATCTGTCCTGAAGGCTGCAGGTTCGCACCCAGTTGTTAATATGTGTTTTCCTGGTACAAGTAGAATTCTGTCTCCAATCTCACCCAGGGGTCCTGCTAGAAGCCAAGAAGGGTAACATTTGACACCTCCTAGCTCTTGGAAGAGAGATGTTAATTACGGCATGATAGTATCTCTGTGAAAACGTTTACACAAAGGATCTCAAGAGAAAATAATATATTCATTGGGGGGCGCGGCCGTGGTCCAATCAAAAACTAAGCAATTATGATATTAACCTGAGGGGCTGGTCTAGAAACCTGACCTCCAGACCAAAGCTATAAATTAGACCTGTATACAGAGAAACGTGTTCACATAATGGGGGCGGCCGAGCTGGTGTGTTCCAATCTACCTTCATCCTACCCTCAGGGAGCAGAAAGCAGACTACCAAGTTAGATGATTTCTGTAAGTTTTCTCCTGTTATTTTATACTGTTTTGCATAGTTGTATGTCTTTATTATCATATTTTTATACCTTTTCTTACTGTAAGTATTGAACCTTTTTGTATTAAAGTATAAAACTTTAACAAGTTGAACCTTGAATGTTCTAAAAGAATCCATAGCCTAAGGTGTGTGAGCCTTATGAGTGGTAGACATTATTAGTATTAATATTTCCGGGACTCATCGCCCGTGTATTCGGTGAGTGGTGGCAGCGTGTATGAGCGGGAGTGTGGCCTGGGACGGTGTGTGATTTATGTTCCCATTACAGCATAGGACAGAGGTTGAATGCTGGACTGAGAGTGGGGAGATAGATTAACCCTTGCAGGCACAACCCAAGTCACATGCTCAGAGCAGGCACAAGACAAATTAGTTACACCACGGAGAAGGGATCCATGACAGTAATTATAGTAGAAACAACCAATAAAAATTAAGAATTGAAATATCACTCAAATTTGATTATATAAAATAGTAATACAATTATCTAAAAACAATACAAAATTGATTAAAACAACAAATCCATGTATAATTAAGAAATAAATCAATAGTGAATAAACTACTGGGATAGAGTGTATAGGCAGCATCAATAGTAAAAAGCTGGTCACACAGGGTTAATAGCAGTGTTAACGGACTGCGTTACACCGCAGCATAACGCGGTGTAACGCAGCCATTAACCCTGTGTGAGCGCTGACTGGGGGGGGGGGGGGGGGGGAGTATGGAGGGGGCACTGACAGAGTAGGAAGGGGCGAATTCGCGGCCTGACTGTGCCCATCGCTGCGAATTGAGATACTGATTTGGCTTTTATCCTAAGTCATATTGCACGACTCGTTAAAGGGTTGATTGTGACTTGTAGGATCGCTACTTCCAACAGGTGGCGCTATAGAGTTAAGTCCTCTTTTTCTCAGAAGAGGCAATTTGCATAGATATATATATATATATATATATATATATATATATATATATATATATATATATATATATATATATTAGATAGCTTTGTCGCCATAAAAGGAGGGGGGCCCAGACACATTTCTTCCACAGGGATCCCAAGCTGTCAGTGTCCGCCCTTCCTGCCAGGTCAGAGTGGCGCCAGCAGCTTGATCAGTTCATGTGATCACGCTGCTGATGTCACTCGCCCCCACTGCAGAGGCGAACACTGGTGTTAAGTGCTCCAGTGGAGCTGAAGACACTTAAGATTAAGTGCAAGGGGGGCTTTATTATGTGTGGGGAGAATTAGAGTGGGGATGGGGGCTTTATTATGCGTGGAGAGATTTGGAGTGGGGATGGGGGATTTATTGTGTGGGGAGAATTTGAGTGGGGATGGGGCGATTTATTATGTGTGGGGAGAATTATAGTGGGGATAGGAGGTTTTATTATGCGTGGGGAGATTTGGAGTGGGGATGGGGGTGTCTAATGTGTGTGGGGAGAATTGAAGTGGGGATGGAGGGATTTATTGTGTGTGGGGAGAATTGGAGTGGGGATGGGGGATTTATTGTGTATGGGGAGAATTTGAGTGGGGATGGGGGGATTTATTGTGTGTGGGGAGAATTTGAGTGGGAATGGGGAGATTTATTACGTGTGGGGAGAATTGGAGTGGGGATGGGAGGATTTATTATGTGTGGGGAGAATTGGAGTGGGTATGGGGGATTTAATGTGTGTGGGAAATTTGGAGTGGAGATGGGGTTATTGTGTGTGGGAAGATTTGTAGTGGGGATGGAGCACTTTAATGTGTGTGGGAGATTTGAGGACACAAAATGAAGAGCAAAGGGGGAAATGGGGGCATGTATGAGGAAACAGTACAGGGGAATGGGGGGCATGTATGAGGAAACAGTATGGGGGAATGGGGGGCATGTATGAGGAAACAGTACGGGAGAATGGGGGCATGTATGAGGAAACAGTACGGCGGAATGGGGGCATGTATGAGGAAACAGTATGGGTGAATGAGGGCATGCATGAGGAAACAGTACTGGGGAATGAAGAGTATGTATGAGGAAAAGGGGGCATATATGAGGAAACAGTATGGTGGGATGGGGGCAGAAAGTATGGGGAGCAAACGGGGGAATGTATGCGGACACAGTATGAGTAGCGATGTGAAAAATGTATGTGGACAGAGTATAGGGAGTGAGGGTGATGGGATGTGTGCAGACACAGTATGGGGAGTCAGGTGAGTAGGCAATATAGAAAGGGGTAAGTGAGGGGGTAAATGTATGAGACAGTATGGTGAACAGGGGGGATGTGAGAGGAGACAGTATGAGGAGGGAGGGGAATAGTGTGAGGAGACAGTTTGGGGGGAGAAAAGTGAGTGGGCACAGAATAGAAACTGAGTAGTGGGGGCATAGCATGGAGGACAGTGTAAAGACACATACAGGAGGGGACAGTATACCAAGGAGGGGGGAGTGTGATGAGAGAGTACAGTATAAATACTGGGCCCTAAAGGGGGGACACAGTATAAGAGGACAGTGTGAAGAGGGGGCCGGTATGGAAAAGAGAGGTCAGTGTGAAGAGCATGTACCATAAGAGGGACAGTGTGGGGGTCATATTTTGTGCAGACAATATAGTGAGGGGCAATTATTTATTCAGAAGCATTATAATGGCACTTCTATCTTTAAGGGCATCATGTGGAGATTTTCTGCAAAAGGGCGGAGAAGATGGAAGTCTGCAGAGACGGATGTGGATGAGAAAACTCGTCATGGGGTCTGCACAAGATGAAGAAAAGAAGGAGAACGACTCCAGAGACGACGTCATCTATAAGGTACCTGGATATAAATGTTATTTGTGATAATTATCATGTTTTAATTTATGTTAGGAGCATTAAAGGGGATGTCCAGGTTTGTACTGAGTCTGCAGTCATTCTTTGTGATGGCAGACTTCTGAATTCTCACAGTGCGCACTGCCTGCTGTCAGGATTCTCTCGTATTGGCTATTTACACACATGTGGTCACGTGCTAACTAGACATTTGTGGCCTCCATCAATGAAAATTAACTGAGCAAGGCCGGGCACGTCTAGTCAGAATATGGTCAGAAGTATACAAATCGCACGTTTGTGCTGACATAACTGTCCACCGGCTAGGGAGAATCCTAAAAATGTGCAGTGCATTAGTTGTGAGAATTCAGAAGCCTGCGATGTCAGGATTCAGCGCAATGATATGCGATGCGTGTGGCGTACAAATCACAGTGCTAAATATAAGAACTGTAGCTAAATATTTTTTTCCCAGCTAAAGATTTTTTGGTCACCAAAATGTTGTCCAAAAATGTTGTAAGACACTCAAAATAAAAAATATAGAACACAAAAAAAGGCCAGAATTTTATGCACACTCACATCTGATACCTGGGACAAAAACAACCGTTTTAAATTGTTAGATTTTAACCCCTTCCCGACCTGTGACACAGCGTATGCGTCATGAAAGTCGGTGCCTTCCCGACCTGTGACGCATATGCTGTGTCACAGAATGATCGCGTCCCTGCAGATCGGGTGAAGGGGTTAACTCCTATTTTACCCGATCTGCAGGGAGAGGGGGAGTGGTACTTCAGCCCAGGGGGGGTGGCTTCACCCCCCCGTGGCTACGATCGCTCTGATTGGCTGTTGAAAGTGAAACTGCCAATCAGAGCGATTTGTAATATTTCACCTATGAAAATGGTGAAATATTACAATCCAGCCATGGCCGATGCTGCAATAGCATCTGCCATGGCTGGAGACCCCGATCTGCCCCCACCCCAGCCCACCGATCGCCCCCCCAGTCGTCCTTTTTGCCCCGATCTCCGTTCCGCTCCCCTCCTCCCTCCTGTCGGCTCCCCCGGTCCTCCTGTCCGCTCCCCAGGTCCTCCGATCCCCCCCCCCGTGTTCCGGTCCCACCCCCCCATACTTACCTAGCTCCGATGTCCCTCCCGGTGTCCGGCCGTCTGCTTCATGGGCGCCGCCATCTTGGAAAATGGCGGGCGCATGCGCAGTACGCCCGCCGAATCTGCAAGCCGGCAGATTCGTTCCTGCACATTTTGGTCGCTGTGATAAGTTCTATCACAGCGATCAAAATAAAAAAAATAGTGAATAAATCACCCCCTTTATCACCCCCATAGGTAGGGATAATAATAAAATACAGAAAATATAATTATTTTTGTTTTTCCATTAGGGTTAGGGTTAGGGTTAGGGTTGCACTTAGGGTTGCACTTAGGGTTGCACTTAGGGCTAGGGTTGCACTTAGGGCTAGGGTTGCACTTAGGGTTGCACTTAGGGCTAGGGTTGCACTTAGGGTTGCACTTAGGGCTAGGGTTGCACTTAGGGTTGCACTTAGGGTTGCACTTAGGGTTGCACTTAGGGCTAGGGTTGCACTTAGGGTTACACTTAGGGTTGCACTTAGGGTTGCACTTAGGGTTGCACTTAGGGCTAGGGTTGCACTTAGGGTTGCACTTAGGGTTGCACTTAGGGTTGCACTTAGGGTTGCACTTAGGGCTAGGGTTGCACTTAGGGTTGCACTTAGGGTTGCACTTAGGGTTGCACTTAGGGCTAGGGTTGCACTTAGGGTTGCACTTAGGGTTGCACTTAGGGCTAGGGTTGCACTTAGGGTTGCACTTAGGGCTAGGGTTGCACTTAGGGCTAGAATTAGGGTTAGAATTAGGGTTAGAATTAGGCTATGTGCACACGGTGCGGATTTGGCTGCGGATCCGCAGCGGATTGGTCGCTGCGGATTCGTATCAGTTTTCCATCACGTTTACAGTACCACGTAAACCTATGGAAAACCAAATCCGCTGTGCCCATGGTGCAGAAAATACAGCGCGGAAACGCTGCGTTGTATTTTCCGCAGCATGTCAATTCTTTGTGCAATTCCGCAGCGTTTTACACCTGCTCCATAATAGGAATCCGCAAGTGAAATCCACACAAAAAACACTGGAAATCCGCGGTAAATCCGCAGGTAAAGCGCAGTGCGTTTTACCTGCAGATTTTTCAAAAACTGCGGAAAAATCCACACAAATCCGCAACGTGAGCACATAGCCTTAGGGTTGGAATTAGGGGTAAGACTAGGGTTAGGGGTGTGTTGGGGTTAGGGTTGTGGTTAGGGTTGGGATTAGAGTTAGGGGTGTGTTGGGGTTAGTGTTGGAGTTAGAATTGAGGGGTTTCCACTTTTTAGGCACATCAGGGGGTCTCCAAACGCGACACGGCGCCACCATTGATTCCAGCCAATCTTGCGTTGAAAAAGTAAAATGGTGCTCTCTCCCTTCCTAGCCCCGACGTGTGCCCAAACAGTGCTTTACCCCCACATATGGGGTACCAGCGTACTCAGGAGAAACTGATCAACACTTTTTGGGGTCCAATTTCTCCTGTAACCCTTGGGAAAATAAAAAATTGCGGGCTAAAAAATTATTTTTGAGGAAAGAAAAATGATTTTTTATTTTCACGACTCTGCGTTATAAACTTCTGTGAAGCACTTGGGGGTTCAAAGTGCTCACCACACATCTAGATAAGTTCCCTTGGGGGTTTAGTTTCCAAAATGGGGTCACTTGTGGGGAGTTTCTACTGTTTAGGCACATCAGGGGCTCTGCAAACGCAACGTGATGCCCGCAGAGCATTCCATCAAAGTCTGCATTTCAAAACATCACTACTTCACTTCCAAGTCCCGGCATGTGCCCAAACAGTGGTTTACCCCCACATATGGGGTATCAGCATACTCAGGAGAAACTGGACAACAAATCTTGGGGTCAAATTTCTCCTGTTACCCTTGGGAAAATAAAAAAATCAGGGCTAAAAAATTTTTTTTTGAGGAAAGAAAACGCATTTATTGTTTTCACGGCTCTGCGTTATAAACTTCTGTGAAGCACTTAGGGGTTCAAAGTGCTCACCACACATCTAGATAAGTTCATTTGGGGGTCTAGTTTCCAAAATGGGGTCACTTGTGGGGGGTTTCTACTGTTTAGGCACATCAGGGGCTCTGCAAACGCAACGTGACGCCCGCAGAGCATTCCATCAAAGTCTGCATTTCAAAACGTCACTACTTCCCTTCCGAACCCCGACATGTGCCCAAGCAGTGGTTTACCCCCACATATGGGGTATCAGCGTACTCAGGAGAAACTGGACAACAACTATTGGGGTCAAATTTCCCCTGTTACCCTTGGGAAAATAAAAAATTCAGGGCTAAAAAAAATTTTTTGAGAAAAGAAAAAATATTTTTTATTTTCATGGCTCTGCGTTATAAACTTCTGTGAAGCACTTGGGGGTTCAAAGTGCTCACCACACATCTAGATTAGTTCCTTGGGAGGTCTAGTTTCCAAAATGGGGTCACTTTTGGGGAAGCTCCAATGTTTAGGCACACAGGGGCTCTCCAAACGCGACATGGTGTCCGCTAATGATTGGAGCTAATTTTCCATTCAAAAAGCCAAATGGCGTGCCTTCCCTTCCAAGCCCTGCCATGCACCCAAACAGTGGTTTACCCCCACATATGGGGTATCATCGTACTCAGGACAAACTGGACAACAACATTTGGGGTCCAATTTCTCCTGTTACCCTTGGGAAAATAAAAAATTCTGGGCTAAAAATCATTTTTGAGGAAAGAAAAATTATTTTTTATTTTCACGGCTCTGCGTTATAAACTTCTGTGAAGCACTTGTTGGTTTAAAGTGCTCACTATGCATCTAGATAAGTTCCTTGGGGGGTCTAGTTTCCAAAATGGGGTCACTTGTGGTGGAGCTCCAATGTTTAGGCACACGGGGGCTCTCCAAACGCGACATGGTGTCCGCTAAAGATTGGAGCCAATTTTTCATTCAAAAAGTCAAATGGCGCTCCTTCCCTTCCGAGTTCTGCCGTGCGCCCAAACAGTGGTTTACCCCCACATATGAGGTATCAGCGTACTCAGGACAAATTGGACAACAACGTTCGTGGTCCAGTTTCTCCTTTTACCCTTGGGAAAATAAAAAAATTGTTGCTAAAAGATCATTTTTGTGACTAAAAAGTTAAATGTTCATTTTTTCCTTCCATGTTGCTTCTGCTGCTGTGAAACACCTGAAGGGTTAATAAACTTCTTGAATGTGGTTTTGAGCACCTTGAGGGGTGCAGTTTTTAGAATGGTGTCACTTTTGGGTATTTTCAGCCATATAGAACCCTCAAATTGACTTCAAATGTGAGGTGGTCCCTAAAAAAAATGGTTTTGTAAATTTTGTTGTAAAAATGAGAAATCACTGGTCAAATTTTAACCCTTATAACTTCCTAGCAAAAAAAAATGTTGTTTCCAAAATTGTGCTGATGTAAAGTAAACATGTGGTAAATGTTATTTATTAACTATTTTGTGTCACATAACTCTCTGGTTTAACAGAATAAAAATTCAAAATGTGAAAATTGCAAAATTTTCAAAATTTTCGCCAGATTTCCATTTTTTTCACAAATAAACGCAGAAATTATCGACCTAAATTTACCACTAACATGAAGCCCAATATGTCACGAAAAAACAATCTCAGAATCGCTAGGATCCGTTGAAGCGTTCCCGAGTTATTACCTCATAAAGGGACACTGGTCAGAATTGCAAAAAACGGCAAGGTCATTAAGGCCAAAATAGGCTGGGTCATGAAGGGGTTAATGCTCGATTAATATTACCTGGCTGTAGTCTGCAGTGTGACCAAGCCAATAAATGTTGTAAAAAATGGGGCTCTGTATTGCTTTGTACTAAAATTTGCAGGTATAAGGTGCACAAAAAATAAAAATTCATGGCCACGGATACCTGCAGCTAGGTATATATAAAATACATAGCAACAGACAGTGATGGAGCCTTTTGAGGTATGCAGGGAGATCTATAGACTCACATCATGGGCGGACATACCGCTGGTTCAACCGGTGTGGCTGCTCCAGAGCCCGGAGGCTCCGGGGGGCCCGAACAGGCAGAGCCGGCGTTAGGGGCAGGCAGCTGACTAGGGCCCCTGCTCCTCCAGGGGCCCCCAGCTATTGGCACATCAAGCAGCTGCTATGCGACCCCTGTAAAGCAGGGGGGCCCGCCTGCCGCCAGCGCCGACTCCCCCACCGCCGAATTGAACTATACCAGCGTCTGCCGGTACAGTTGAAAGCAATGATAGAGCGTCAGCTGATGCTCCCTCTCTCATAATTCCCTGCTCTGCCTCTGACACTGCGGGTGCCAGGCAGTGCAGCCGCTGAGACAGGAGCAGTGCGGGCACGAGGAGAGGTGAGTGTGTTTTGTTTTTTTTACTATAACAGTGAGTACTGGACTGTGGGGCCATTCTGGGGGGGGGAGAGATGCAGACTGTGCTATATACTATGCAGGCTGTGTTATATACTACGCGGACTGTGCTATATACTATGCGGGTGTTATATACTATGCAGGCTGTGCTATATACTATGCGGGCTGTGCTATATACTATGCGGGCAGTGTTATATACTATGCAGGCTGTGTTATATACTATGCAGGCTGTGTTATATACTAGGTGGGTTGTGCTATATACTATGCGGGCTGTGCTATATACTATGCTGGCTGTGCTATATACAGTACTATGCGGGCTGTGCTATATTTTATGTGGGCTGTGTTATATACTATGCGGGCTGTGCTATATTCTATGTGGGCTGTGCTGTAAACTATGCGGGCTGTGCTATATACTATGCGGGCTGTGCTGCATACTATGCGGACTGTGTTATATACTATGCGGGCTGTGTTATATACTATGCGGGGGGTATATTATATTCTATGGGGGAGGCTGTGTTATATACTATGTGGCTGTGTTATATACTATTGGGGGTATATTATATACTATGTGGCTGTGTTATATACTATGGGGGTACATTATAGTCTATGGGGGAGGCTGTGTTATATACTATGGGGGTACATTATATTCTATGGGGGAGGCTGTGTTATATACTATGGGGGGCTGAATTATATTCTATGGGGGGCTACATTATATACTATGGGGAAGTGGGCTGTGTTATATTCTATTTAGGGCTACATTATATTCTATGGGGGCTGTATTATATTTATATTCTATGAGGGGTGATTGCATCATACTCTATGAGGGGGCTACATTTTACTATATGAGGGGGCTGCATTATATTCTATGGGGGGATACATTATACTCTGTGGGGTGGTTGCATTATACTCTGTGGGGTGGCTGCACTATGTATGCTCAATGGGGTGGCTGCATTATACTATACGTGGGCTGCATTATACTGTATCGAGGACTATGGGGAATACATTATACTATATGAAGAGCTATGCGGTACATTATATTATGGGAAGTGAATTGTACTACATGGTTGACTATGGCGGTGCATTATACTATATGGAGCACTATGAAGAGTGCAATATACTATTTGGGGGACTATGGGAAGTGTATAATACTATATGGAGGACTGGGGAGTGTATTATAATATATGGAGGACTATGGGGCACATTATATTATATGGAGGACTATGGGGTGTACATTTTACAATATTGAGGACTGTGGTGCACATCATACTATGTGGAGGACTATGGGGTGTATTATACAAAACACGCAAAATGCTGCATATCCATCGAGTGATTGGATTGTTTATGCCGGATCAGAAATCATTGTTCTCAGCAGCACTTCGCCGATGTAAACTGTAGATGTGCTGCTGATAACATGATACTGTATGGTGATCTGTTAGTGATCTATTAGTGATCATTCTGTTCCCATCATTCTTTCTCAGACGGTGGAAAGAGGGTGGGAAACAAGCGTTGAACGATTTCAATATTATCGATCACACTCATTTAGCGGGCTGAACTCAGTGCATGTAAATACAACTGAAATGCTTCTGTGTGATGTGCAATATGTTAGCATTTGGGGCCTCATTTTAAACTTTGCCTAGGGCCCCACTTTGCCTAAAACCGGCCCTGCCTGCAGGGTAGCTAATAATGAGGGCAATCTGGCTAGTTTATCCAGCCCCGAGGCCCTGGTGGGCCCCTGGCCAGATTGACCTCATGTGCGGCGGGCAGGGAGCAATCCCTGCAGCGCCGCTGCCTGGAAGAGAAAAAGGCAGCGGAGCGGAGCTGCAGGGAATGGATCCGTCCTGCTTTCTGCCCGCGCTTCCTGCCACACAGCAGTAGCTGAATGGCATCATCATTCAGCGCCACGGCTGTGCGAGACAGGAAGCTGTCGGCGATGATGCGGCTTCAGGATACAGTGCGCAGAGGTGAGGTGTGTGTATGTGTGTGTGTGCAGAGAGGTGAATGGTGCTGTATGTGTATGTGTGTGTGCAGAGAGATGAATGGTGCTGTGTGTATGTGTGTGCAGAGAGGTGAATGGTGCTGTGTGTGTATGTGTGTGTGCAGAGAGATGAATGGTGCTGTGTGTATGTGTGTGCAGAGAGGTGAATGGTGCTGTGTGTGTGTGTGTGCAGAGAGGTGAATGGTGCTGTGTGTGTATGTGTGTGTGCAGAGAGATGAATGGTGCTGTGTGTGTATGTGTGTGCAGAGAGGTGAATGGTGCTGTGTGTGTATGTGTGTGTGCAGAGAGATGAATGGTGCTGTGTGTGTATGTGTGTGCAGAGGTGAATGGTGCTGTGTGTGTATGTGTGTGTGCAGAGATGAATGGTGCTGTGTGTGTATGTGTGTGCAGAGAGGTGAATGGTGCTGTGTGTGTACAAAGAGGTGAATGGTGCTGTGTGTGCATGTGTGTGTTTTGCAGAGGTGAATGGTGCTGTGTGTGTATGTAGGTGGAGGAGAGGGCAATGATGGGGGTGGTGGGCAGAAGGCAATGATTGGGTTGACAGAGAGGGTAGTGATGGGGCCGAAGGCAATGATTGGGTTGACTGAGAGGGCGATGATAGGCGTGGTGGGGGAGGAGGCAATGATGGAGATGGTGGAATGGGCAATAATGGGGTAGTGGGGAGAAAGCAATAATGGAGGTGGTGAAGGGGGCAATCATGGGGGTGGGGGAGATGGCAATAATGGGATGTGGGGGATTTATAATGGATTTAAGAACAGGGGGAGGTGAAGGAAGACATTATCGATTATTATGTCTAACACAGTCCCTTAGCATAACATACAGTGCCTGCATGCCTTGCAGTGATGTGGATATGTGCACATAGACTTTCCTGCCTACCTAGCACAATTAAAAACTAGGCCCAATGTAAAGGAGAGTGTCTCCTAGACTTGTAATGCCCATACATGAACTGCATGGGCTGACAAACATTTCCCCATGGGAGGTACATTTTTTAAAAGTATTTTATGGGCATCATAAACACCCTTGCCAAAAATTGGACTGGCTGTAGCAGCACAGAACACGTTAACCCTGGTGATCTAGTGGCGGAGAATGAGGAAACATTGATGAAGGCCTCATTAAAAACTAGTCTCAATGAATGAATGGGTCTCCTAGACTTGTAATGCCCATACACGAAGTGCATGGGCTCACAAACATTTCCCCATGGTGAGTACATTTAAAAAACATATTTTATGGTCATCATAGACACCCTTGCCAAAAATTGGACTGGCTGTAGCAGCACAGAACACGTTAACCCTGGTGATCTAGCGGCAGTGAATGATGAGATGTGGAGGAAGGCCTAATTAAAAACTAGGCCCAATGTAAAGAAGCTGGTCTCCTAGAGTTGTAATGTCCATAAACGAAGTGCATGGGCTGACAAACATTTCCCCATGGAGGTACATTTTTTAAAAATATTTTATGGGCATCATAGACACTCTTGCCAAAAATTGGACTGGCTGTAGCAGCACAGAACACATTAACCCTGGTGACCTAGTGGCGGAGAATGAGGAGACATAATGATCAATCATACTGAAATCAAACAAATAAATAAAGGATGTGAATCCACCTATGAAAGAAAATAACAAAAGGGAGGGGCGAGCACAGGTTCATAGATACGAAGCCAGAATGTGTCCAACGAGATATGTTGGTCCCTAGCAACAGCTCAGAGACAGGGATATAACTAAAAATATAATATTATTTCAATATTATATTGGAGAGGTATACACTAGGTCATAAGAGGATGGTCCAGAGATAGGAAAAATGGAAAATATAAGAATAAATGGGAAGAATATACGTATATCTAATTTTTAAGACATTTCCCCCTGGGAGAGTAACATTTTTTCTGGTTTCAAATTAGTAACAGGCATCATAAAAACACCCTTGCGCAAAACTGAGTGACTTTTGCATCACGGAATACGTTCACCCTGGTGTTCTAGTGGTTGTGGATGATGAGGATAAGGAGGAGGATAACACCAAACAGAACAAATCAGGAAGCGTATACCCATGTGTGGTTGTGAAGAGGTTCATGAGAATACACCTCCACAAAAAAGAATGTATTTGAGGTAGGTTATGTTTTGCTGTTTTCATTTGGTGGTGTACAGAAGTCTTGCCCAATCCAGCCCTTATTCTTTTTTATAACAGTCAGCCTGTCAGCATTTTAAGTTGACAAGGTGGATGCACTTATCAGTTATAATTCCACCAGAGCACTAAAAACCCGCTCTGACAGAACACTAGCACAAGGGCAGGCCAGGACCTACAAGGTGTAGAGAGCCAGTCCATGCCACGTGTCCAGCTTGGATACCCAATAATTAAAAGGCACAGAGGAATCCTGGAGGATGTTTGTACGATCTGCAAGGTTCTCACTCCCTCAGCATCTTCCCAAACATTGCACTTCTTGTGATAGCACCCCTTGCCTCTGTGCCGACAAGATGGGAGGGTCTGAGAAAACTGTCCCAGAACTTTGCCATTGTTCCCCGGTCTGAGCTGGATTGTACTTCTGTCTCTCTCGCTTGGACTCCTTGGCTGTACAACAAACTCTGATGTCTGCTGCCAGTGTTCCAGATGGAAATTTTTTAAGTAATTCCGCTACAAGGGCCCTCTGGCACTGCAACATTTTAGTACACCTGTCTGTCCCTGGAAGAAGGGATTGAAAGTTCTCCTTGTAGCGTGGGTCTAGAAGTGTCACCAACCAGTAATGAGAGTCACCGAAAATTTTAATAATGCGAGGCTCAGGGGAAACTCAGCGCAAGATAAAGTCATACATGCGTGCCAGACTGCCAACAGGCAAGACTTCCGTGTCCTCACCAACAGGACGACTGACACTGCTGTCCTCCGGCCATCCCCGCTGAACAGACGGTATGACATCTGTGCTTGTAGTATCGTCTATAGCGCATGAAAGTAGCTCCTTCCTCCTCATTGTCTACCAATCCACGTTGGGACGACATGAGGCTTGGCTGAGTGTAAACACCCTGTATGGTTCCTTGCTCCTTGTCCTCGTGCTCTGCCTGCAATGCATCCTCTTTAATTGTGAGCAGAGAGGTTTTCAGAATGCAGAGAAGCAGGATGGTGATGCTAATTATGGCGTCATCGCCGCTCACCATCTTGGTGCATTCCTCAAAGTTTTGGAGGATGGTACATATGTCTGACATCCATGTCCACTCGTGAGGTCTTATGTGTGGAGTCTGAACTGAATATCGACGACCTTCTTGATGCTGGTAGTCAACAACTGCCCTCTTCTGCTCACAAATCCTTTCCAACATATGCAGTGTAGAGTTCCAACGCATGGGGACATCACACACCAGTCGGTGAGCCAGAAGCTGCAAACGCTGCTGAAGCACGGCAAGGGCAGCTGAAGCTGTAGCTGACTTTCTAAAACGCGCAGACAGACGGCGTACTTTCACTAGCAGATCTGGCAGCTCAGGGTAGCTTTTGAGAAAACATTGAACCACGAGGTTAAAGGGAACCTGTCACCTGAATTTGGCGGCACCAGTTTTGGGTCATATGGGCGGGGTTTTCGGTTGTTTGATTCACCCTTTCCTTACCTGCTGGCTGCATGCTGGCCGCAATATTGGATTGAAGTTCATTTTCTGTCCTCCGGAGTACACGCCTGCGCAAGGTAATATTACCTTGCGCAGGCGTGTACTCCGGAGGACAGAGAATGAACTTCAATCCAATATTGCAGCCAGCATGCAGCCAGCAGGTAAGGAAAGGGTGAATCAAACAACCGAAAACCCCGCCCATATGACCCAAAACTGGTCCCGCCAAATTCAGGTGACAGGTTCCCTTTAAGCATATGGGCCAGGAAAGGTAAGTGTGTGAGCGCACCTTGCCTAAGAGCCGCCACCAGATTACGGCCATTGTCATACATGACCATGCCTGGCTGTAGGTTCAGCGGTGTCATCCAAATATCTGACTGCTCTTTCAGCGCTGTCACAACTGTTCAGCATTGTGCAGTTTGTCACCTAAGCAGATTAGCTTCAGCACAGCCTGCTGCCGCTTGGCTGAGGCAGTGCCGCAGTGCTTCCAGCTTCTGACTGAAGTGTTGATTTCAGAGATGGAGGCTGAAGAGGAGGAGGTGCAGGAGCTATAGACTGTGGGGGCAACCATGACTGACGTTGGGCCCGCAATCCTCGGCATGGGGAGGTGTTCCATCCCAAGATCTGACTGGGTCCGGCTTCCTCTATGTTAACCCAGTGTGCCATCAGTGAGATGTACCGTCCCTGCCCACAAGCAATTGTCCACGTGTCCGTGGTTAGGTGGACTTTCCCAGTAACAGCATTGTTGAGGGCACAGGTAATGTTGTGGGACACATGCTGGTGTAATGCCAGTACGGCACACAGGGAGAAATAGTGGCGACTGGGGACCGAGTACCTTGGGACGGCGGCCGCCATCAGGTTGCGGAAAGCTTCAGTCTCAATGAGCCTAAAAGGCAACATTTTGAGCGCAAGCAGCCAAGAAATATTAGAATTTAGTACTGTGGACTGTGGGGCATTGGCTGGGTATTTCTGTTTGCATTCCAATGACTGGGGTATAGACAACTGAAGGCTGCGCTGGGACAAGGACGTGCTTGATGATGATGCTGGTTGACTGTGGGCAACAACAGGTGCAGGGCCCGAGGCATCGTCAAAGGCACGGTGAACTGGGATTGGCTTGTATGCAAAACAGTGGAAGAAGCAGTGATGTCACCTGCAGTGTTCCTGGAGCCTATGGTTCGGCCCACAAAGTCAGGTGCTTTGCTACCATGTGCCTAATCATGCTGGTGGTGGTGAGGCTGGTACTTTTGCTACCCCTGCTGATGCGGGCATGGCAGGTGCTGCAAATGGCCTGTTTGAGGTTATCGTTAAGAGTCTTTAAAAAATAACCAGACTCGGGAAGATCTAACGGTTGGAATGGCAACTTCCGTCATGTTGTGTTACGGGGAACGGATGCACGCCATCACACTGCTTCTTCCTGCCTGTTGGGGTGATATGCTTCCTTCCCCATGTGTGCTGCTGTCCTCGCTCTGCATGTCCTCCTGCCAGGTTGGGTAAGTCACTGTCATCCACCACCTTGTCTAACACATCTGCACCCTGCTCCTCCACCTAACTTTCTGGCAATTGTGTCTCATCATCGTCCACCTCTTGTGACACTTTCCCACCATCGCCTTCGTGTGACCATGGCTGTTCAAATCTTTGGGCATCGCTACATATGATCTCATCTGGCCCCACTTCAAGTTGACCTGCCGAGAGTCCGGAATCTATAAAGGGAAAACTGAACAGCTCTTCGGAGTGTCATACTCTGAGATCAGTTGTCTCAGGGCACTTGGCATGGTGGGAGGAAGGAGGATCAGGGTGAGTAATATCCGGTCCACACTCACGGCTACTCAGACTTGACCGTGTGGAAGACATGGTGGTGGTGGCTAAGTGACTGGAAGCATTATCCGCTATCCAACCAACCGTTTCACACTGCTCTGGCTTCAAAAGTGGTGTGCTGCGGTTCCCTAGAAACTGGGATAGGAGGGTCGAGCGCGAAGATATGGGTCTTTGTTGTGGCCCACTTTCAGCTTGGCCACGGCCTCGGCCTCTGCATGCACCATCAGCATCATGTCCACTTCCCTGTCCCTTGCCTTGCCCATTTTAAATGAAATATTTGAAAAGCTCAATACAAATGGATATATTTGGAGAAAAATTATTTGTGATCAGTATGCCTGAAAAGCAAGTATTTGGAGACCACAGATACACCGAGCATCTGATGGAGATAACAGACAGTTAAAATATATATTTTTTAAAATATTTTTTAAACAAAAAATAATGAGTAGACCAAGGCTGTCAGACAAAAAAAAATGCAACGTATACCCGCGAAGCAAAGATTTTGGCACCACAGATACACCAGGCATCTGATGGGGATAACAGGCCTGTATAAAAAAAAAAATATTTTTTTAATTTTTGAAAACACTAAATACTGAGTAGACCAAGGCTAGCAGACAGAGCAATGCAACGTATGCCTGCGAAGCAAAGATTTTTACACCACAGATTCACCAGGTGTCTGACGGAGATAACAGACTGTATACATTTTTTTAAAATTTTTTTGTAATTTTTGAAAACACTAAATACTGAGTAGACCAAGGCTAGCAGACAGAACAATGCAAAGTATGCCTGCGAAGCTCAGATTTTGACACCACAGATACAGCAGGCGTCTGACGGATAACAGACAGTATATATATATATATATATTTTTGTAATTTTTGAAAACACTAAATACTGAGTAGAGCAAGGCTAGCAGACAGAACAATGCAACGTATGCCTGCAAAGCAAGGATTTTGACACCACAGATACACCAGGCATCAGCCAGACATAACTCACTGATCAAATTGTGGCCTTGATTTTTTTGGGCACACCAAAATTGTGTCAATAAGTTGGCTATGACACTAAAAAAAAATTGGAGTACTATAATTGTAAAATATTTAGCGCAATGACATGCGACGCATGTGGCGTACAACTCACAGTGATAAATATAAGAACTGTAGCTAAATATTTTTGGGCCAGCTACAGTTTTGTAGGGCAAAATGGTGTCCAAAAATGTTGTGAGACACTACAAAATATTAGATAGTACAAAAAAAAGGACAGATTTTTTGGCGCACTCACATCTGATGCCTGGGACATTTTTTTTTTTTCAATTCTTAGCTTTGCACGCTCCTGTATTGCAATGACCTGGCTGTAGTCTGCAGCGTGACCAAGCAAATAAATTTAGAAAAAAGGTTGCTATGGGTTGCTGTATACTAAAATGAGCACGTATAAGCTGCAACAAAAAAAAATTGCAATGGATAACTGCAGCTAGGTATATATTAAATAAGCAGCAGCAGACAGGATATGTGCACACATTGCGGATTCTCTGCGGATCCGCAGCATTTTTTGCGGTGCAGAAACGCTGCAGATCCGCAATTGATTTACAGTACAATGTAAATCAGTGAGGAAAAAAAAAAGCTGTGCACACATTGCGGAAAATCCGTTGCGGAAACGCTGCGGATTAAAAGAAGTAGCATGTCACTTCTTTTTTGCGGATCTGCAGCGTTTTTGTACCCATTCCATTATAGAAATCCGCAGGGGTAAAAAACGCAGTAGATCCGCAAAAAAAAAGCAGCAAAACCGCACAAAAAACGCTGCGGATCCTCACAAAAAACGCGACAAATCCGCAGCTGCGTTTTCTGCCAGGAGAGGCAAAATCTGCACCAGAAATTCCTAAGGCTAATCCGCAACGTGTGCACATAGCCTAATGGAGCTTTTTGAGGTATGCAGTGAGATCTATGTACTCACATACAGTACCTGCAGGCCTTGCACTGATGTGGATATGTGCACATAGACTACCCTGCCTATCTAGCGCTGCAATCTATGTACTGTCCATTTAGCCCTAATAAGGACTGTTGGTTTATCAGGATTTGTGGACTGAACACTAGCAGACCCACACTAACTATTAAAAGAATGAATCTGACCCTATCTCAGCAGCAGCTCTCCCTAAACTAGCTGACACCGGAGCAGAATGTGGCGAGCAGGGCGGCGCCAGGTCTCTTATAGACCTGATGACGCTGTGCGGCCAGCCAATCACCATCATACCACAACAAAGATGCCAGTGCATGGCAGACAATCCCTGCATGGTCATTGGTGCTCTAAAGAGCACCAAATTGCAGGGCGAAGACCAGAGCTCCCGCAGAATAATCCCAGAAATACTCGATGCTCGCAGAGTACACCGAGCATAGTGATACTCGGGTGAGTACCGAGTAGTGGCGAGCACGTTCGCTCATCACTAGTGATGACTTCTACGATCAGTATATGTGATTGGTGGTACTAATGACAGATTCTAGGCTCAGTATATGTGATTGGTGGCATTATTGATGGCTTCTAGGCTCAGTATATGTGATCAGTAGCACTAGCAATGACATTTTTAGGCTCAGTATCTGTGATCGGTAGCACTCGCGACGACTTATAGGCTCAGTGTCACCACCCAACAAAGGTCGATTCAGAGGACTGCTCAACACACACAACGGGATGGTAAAGGGGAGAGGAAGGCCCTAACAATAGAGAATGAGGGGTGAGACACCTCCTGAGCTTCAGCCTGAACCTGTCCCTGAACTCCCCTAACACCCTAAGTGGGTTCTTTCTCCCTATCTTGTCCCTGTCACAATGCCCTGGCTAGTGCACTGGCCGGCAAGGGTGCTAGTCTCACCACTGCTGATGGTACAAACACAAGGTAGTGACAAGCGCGAGACCGACAAGGTAAATAGACAACCTTTGCTCCAGACTTCGCGCCAAGCTCTACACCGCAGAGAATATGGAAACAGGACCCCAAAAACCACAGAAGAAGCAGATTCAGTGCTGACACCAGAGAGCTGCAACTGCAAGGCTGGTCTACATAGAAAACTTTATTACCAATAGACAGCTGATGCATCAGGTGACTATTTAAAGGATGGTGGGAGTGGTCACCACCCACATCAGCTGACCAGCAACACAGCCGCTGCCAGCAAGGAAACAGACTTTAACCCTTGCTGGCCTGAATGGCAAAAAGCTACATTTAAATTATAGCAGAATCAGAGCTGCTACGAATCATGTGATTCTCCTGCCCGGTCCTGGGATGATGTCGGGTGTAGAATAGCTGTGATTCTCCTGCCAGGTCCTAGGATGATGCCGGGTGTAGAATAGCTGTGATTCTCCTGCTGGGTCTTTGGATGATGCCAGGTGCAGAATAGCTGTGATTCTCCTGCCGGGTCCTGGGATGATGCCAGGTGCAGAATAGCTGTGATTCTCCTGCCGGGTCCTGGGATGATGCCAGGTGTAGAATAGCTGTGATTCTCCTGCCGGGTCCTGTGATGATGCCGGGTGTAGAATAGCTGTGATTCTCCTGTCGGGTCCTGGGATGTTGCCAGGTGTAGAATAGCTGTGATTCTCCTGCCGGGTCCTGGGATGATGCCAGGTGTAGAATAGCTGTGATTCTCCTGTCGGGTCCTGGGATGTTGCCAGATGTAGAATAGCTGTGATTCTCTTGACAGGTGCTGGGATGATGCCGGGTGTAGAATAGCTGTGATTCTCCTGTCGGGTCCTGGGATGTTGCCAGATGTAGAATAGCTGTGATTCTCTTGACAGGTGCTGGGATGATGCCGGGTGTAGAATAGCTGTGAACCTCCTGCCAGGTCCTGGGATGATGCCGGGTGTAGAATAGCTGTGATTCTCCTGCCATGTCCTGGGATGATGCCGGGTGTAGAATAGCTGTGATTCTCCGGTCGGGTCCTGGGATGATGCCGGGTGTAGAATAGCTGTGATTCTCCTGCCGGGTCCTGGGATGATGCCAGGTGTAGAATAGCTGTGATTCTCCTGCCAGGTCCTGGGATGATGCCAGGTGTAGAATATCTGTAATTCTTCTGACAGGTCCTAGGATGATGCCGGGTGTAGAATAGCGGTGATTTTCATGCCAGGTCCTGGGATGATGCTGGGTGTAGAATAGCAGTGATTCTCCTGCCAGGTCCTGGGATGATGCCGGGCAGGGTCGGACTGGCCTGTTGGGGTAATCCCTGGTGGGCCCTTGTCTCTAGCGGCAGGAGAGAAGAAAAAAAAAGTCTGCAGTTTTTAGGGGTGCGGGCCCTTTAAAAGCGCAGACAGAATGTGCAGGGGTCGCGCGCATGCAGCGGTCATTACCTGAACCGCGCCACCTGTCCCGATCCTTTCTGTGAATCATTTTACTATGTGCGCGCTGGACCAAGGAGCACAGGAAGGTATAAGGAATCTTTTTTGTCTCGGTCTGTCGCTGTCTGTCTGTTTCTCTCTGTCTGTCTGTCTCCATGAAGCCAGGATAAGGATATGGGGGGCAGGAAAAAAGGACCATGATGTATATAAAAGGGGCGGCAGGATGAATATATGAGGGGCAGGAAAAAAGGGCCAGTATGGATATAAAGGGTGCGGCAGGATGGATATATGGGGGGGCAGGAAAAAAGGGCCAGGATGGATATATGGGGGCAGGAAAAAAGGACCAGGATGGATATAAGGGGGGCGAAAGGATGGATATATGGGGGGGGGCAGGAAAAAAGGACAAGGATGGATATAAGGGGGCGACAGGATGGATATATGGGGAGCAGGAAAAAAGGACCAGGATGGATATGGATAAATAAATTCACACTTTCCCTTGTCCCGGTAATCTGCTGCCTCGGAGTAACCCTTGACTCTGCCCTGTCCTTCAAACCGCACATCCAAGCTCTCGCCAACTCCTGTCGCCTTCAGCTCAAAAATATTACTACTATCTCCTTCCCCATAATCCTGTAGAATGTGTAACAACTCTGCTGGCATCACAGCATGGCCTCTCATCTCTCACACCATCTTACCCACTGCTCCAGGTCATGTTGTGGTTTCTGTCTGCTGCCGGCTCCATGCTGTCTCTCTTGCTTTTTGCCTGCTCTCTGCATGCTTCCTGGCTGTGTGCATAGGGGGACGGCGCCAGAACTCTGGTTCTTACAGAATCAGGGTGCACCTGTCTAATGTGTTCCTGACCAATTACCAAGAGGCCTCTAGTATTTAGGGCAGCTCCACCCTGTGGACTGGGCCTGTGCAATGTGTTAACTCAGTTAGTGTTTTGCTTCTGAGCTGCCAGGCCTTGCTCTGTGTTCCTCCTTCTCTGGAGGTTCTACGCCTAGCTTTGCCTTGATCTTGTCTGTCTGCCCTCCAGGAGGCTGTATATCCTGGTCTCAGTGTTTCTGTTCTAGCCTTGCCTTGATCTTGCTGTCCGCCCTCCAGGACGCAGAATATCCTGGTCCCTGTGTCTTTGTTCTTGTACCTGTCTGGTTTCATTACCTTGGCTGAACTTTGTCCTACCTCTGTCTCCTTGTCTGTGTCTTTCCTTGTGTCCTCTGTTTGCTTATGCTCCGCACTCTTGCGGCTCTTGTGACTTTGCCTGTGCTCCGCTCTCTTGCATCTTTACCTCTGCTCCGCACTCCTGCGGTTCTGCTCCATTCTACTCTGGTCTCCTTCTGCACAAATCTCTTGCTGCAGCTCCTCTCCACATTCCTTGTGGTTCCGCTCTGCTTAGCTTTTGTTTCTGCTCTATCTCTTGCTGCTCTACCGCTCCTATCCACAGCCTTGCGGTTCTCGTCCTGTGTGAACAGGTCCCAACCTGTTTCTTCATACACCTTTCCTTCCGGCTTGTTTTCTTCAAACTTCATATCCGTACCTGCACCTCCTGTGTGAACAGGTCCCTACCTGTTCCTTCAAACTTCATATCTGTACCTGCATCTCCTGTGTGAACAGGTCCCTACCTGTTCCTTCATACACACCAACCTGCCCTGTGTCTCAGCCGTGCCTGCCGTGTCTCAGCCATGCCTGCCTGCCCTGTCTCAGCCATGCCTGCCTGCCCTGTGTCTTAGCTGTGCTTGCCTGCCCTGTGTCTCTGCCGTTCCTGCCAGCCCTGTGTCTCTTCCGTACCTGTCAGCCCTGTGTCTCTGCCGTTCCTGCCAGCCCTGTGTCTCTGCCAGCCCTGTGTCTCAGCCGTGTCAATCTACTCGTCTGAGTTTCATTGGTGCTCATCTGCTAGTCCTGCCTGATGCCCGCACCTGTCCTAGTGTTCCTGTTCTCTAAGTGGGATCAGCAGCCACAGCCAGACACCACCCTGGAGTAGCACCTGGCAGCTGCCTGGCGCACAAGTCTGACTTCACCAGAGACTCCAGAGAAGACCAAGACAGCTGTCATAGTCTCGCCCCTTCCAGGGTAGTCTGGTTCGTGGCACAGTGGGGCCACAAACCCCCCGAGCTCACGCCCACCAGTCAGGGCGTGAGCGTGACAGAATGTAAGCCCGCAAGGGCAGGGTCCTCTTCCCTCTGTACCAGTCTGTCATTGTTAGTTTTGATTACTTTAAGTGATATTTGTATTTTGACGTAACCCTGTCTAATGTACAGCACCATGGAATTAATCAAGCTATATAAATAATAATAATTCCATTCCATTCCAGTGTCAGTTGAATTCCAACCAGAGTACACCTGATTCTACTTAACGTGCTTCTGATTAGGTGGTCACCTGAAATCAAATCTTATTTATCCAAGGAAAGTATAAGGGTATGTGCACACGTTGCGGATTCCATTGCGGATTTTTCAGCTCGGACTCTGCAGAATCCGCAGGTAAAATGACCTGCGTTTTACCTGCGGATTCCCTGCGGGTTTTCTGCAGTTTTGGTGCAGATTTTGTGTGGATTGCCCTGCGTTTTTACACCTGCGGATTCCTATAATGGAATAGGTTAAAACCGCTGCGGAATCCGCACGAAGAAATGACATGCTGCGGAAAATAAACCGCTGCGTTTCTGAGCGGAATTTTCCACAGCATGTGCACAGTGGATTTGGTTTTCCATAGATTTACATGGTACTGTACACCGCATGAAAAACTGCTGCGCATCTGCAGGGCCAAATCCGCTGTGGATCCCCAGCCAAATCCGCAACATGTGCACATACCCTATATCAGGGGACCCCAACCTGTAGCTCGGGAGCCACATGTGGCTCGCGGTCCCATGAATTGTGGCTCGCGGCTGTCTGCCAGCTTGGTGCATTAGCTGCAGGTCTAGCAAACAGATATGAGAAAATCTAAAAATTGTGAATTTTGTGTGTAGCCCTGAACAGAAGAGCTGATCTGATGCACATATACTGGTTTTAGAGATAATTTAAGTATGGGACGCTGGAGACAGGATGATAGCACCTGTCAGAGAAGGTGCCTGAAGCTAAATGTGACAGTATGTTGGGAGTGCTGGATGAGAGAATACTGAATGGGAGTATTGTGGGGACTGCTGGATCTTGTTATAATCCTTTGGGGTGATTTCTGTGGAAAAGCTTTGGTTATCATTATACCCATAATGGGGGCTCTGGTTGCCACTACTGTGAGGGTGAGAGAGCAATATGTGGCTCGCGACGCCCTCTCAGAGCGGAATGTGGCTCGCGACGCTCTCACAGAGCGGAATGTGGCTCTCTAGGTCAGAAAGGTTGGGGACCACTGCCCTATATAAACACTGCTGTGGTGTTCAAAGTCCTCTTGCAGTAGGACAAGCTGGATGGCAAAACAAGTGCTAGTAATATCCCAAATGTAATAGGAATGAAAAAATAACTTTTAGCCATGCCAAAGGAGTTGAAAAGAAAAGTCCTGAGTGAGGAAAAGAAGGGCTCATTTCTGGCTTTACTAGCAGAGGGATACAGTGAGCATCATGTTGCCTCCATCCTTAAAATTTCTAAGATGGCAGTTCATTACAAGTCAAGCAGCAGACATTGGGGACAACAAAGCTACAGACCGGCAGAGGGCGAAAACTCTCCACTGACCGGGATGACCCTCATCTTATTTGAATGTCACTCAGCAACCGCAGGATGACATCAAGTGACCTACAAAAGGAATGGCAAATGGCAGAAGTGCACGGCAAGAACAATTCGTAACAGGCACCTAGAGGCTGGACTCAAGTCATGTAAAGCTAGAAAAAAGCCTTTCATCAATGACAAGCAAAGGAGAGCCAGGCTGAAGTTTGTCATAGACCATAATGATTGAACCATAGTAACATAGTTATTAAGGTTGAAGGAAGACTTTAAGTCCATCTAGTCCATCAACCCATAGCCTAACCTAACATGCCCTAACATGTTGATCCAGAGGAATGCAAGAGAAACCCCATGTGGCTAAGAGAAAAAAATTCCTTCCCTACTCCACATACAGCAATCAGACTAGTTCCCTGGATCAACACCCTATCAAGGAATCTAGTATATATAACCTATAGACCATAGAGGACTGGAATAAGATAATCTTCTCTGATGAGTCTAATTTTCAGCTTTGCCCAACACCTGGTCATCTAATGGTTAGACAGAGACCTGGAGAGGCATACAAGCCACAGTGTCTTGCACCCTCTGTGAAATTTGGTGGAGGATCGGTGATGATTTGGGGATGCTTCAGCAAGGCTGGAATTGGGCAGGTTGTTCTTTGCGAAGGACATATGAATCAAGCCTCATACAAGGTTATCCTGGAAAAACAGTTGAATCCTTCTACTCAGGCAATGTTCCCCAACTCCCCAACTCGTACCACCCAAAAAAATGAAAAAAGATTGGGTAAATTTGAGAAAAACAAAAAAGAGGAAACCCTATAAAAATTGACCTTTATTTACTTCTAATAAAATTCACAATATTATTTCAAATACAAACAGAAAACCCCTTCCAGATATTTCTATTACTACTGTAGAATAAGCCAACAATAATGCCAAATGTTAAAGAAAACAGATCCAGATATGGTGCATTTATGCTTGAGCTGACCCTAATAGGAACCTATATAGCTGGCAACCTTCCTGACAGTGGAGGTTGGCACCCTAGAGTACGATGTGGCGCTCCCGCTCCACGTCGGCTGTCCCTTGGAATCCCTCTAGGTCCTTATTCTAGTTTGATAAAGAAAAACCCATATATCATGCACACAATACATAAATTATTCTATGACACTAATGATTTCTATATTATCTGAGTAAGAATAAAGCTCAGTATAAAAAACACAAACAAAAACAAATAGCAAAAAAACCTTCAAAATAACACTGGTCAACAGCATTTTTGGTGCCAAAGATATTTCATCGAATTTAGGGTATTTTTGGGGTGCTGATTCTGAATATGTCATCAGTTTTGCCAGATTGGCTCAAGTTTTTGAGATTTTTGGTATCTTATTTATAGCACTTGTTGGTAAATGCGACGCATCATCTCATTAATTTCTTTGGATTAGTACTTGAACTGAGCAGTTCTCAATATAGTTTTGTGTTAATTAGTGTTCTAAAAGTTTGTTCATAGCTTGATTTTTGCACTAACTTTATGTTGTTGTCTGTTTTCCAGTGAAAAGCATGAACTCATCAAGAAGAAGTTGTCTTAACGATCCAGACTCATTCTGTTACATTTGTGGTGAATACACACTGCCAAAACATAGAAGAAACATAACAGACTTCGTAAAAAAAAGTGTATTTTGCCTATTTTGGGGTTATGCTTGGGGACCAAGACAAGTTTTGGGCACCACACATAGTGTGCAAAGCATGTATCGAATTATTACGAAAATGGAGCAAAGGACAAAGAAAAAGCTTCAAATTTGGTGTTCCAATGGTGTGGAGAGAGCCAAAAAATCATCATGATGACTGTTATTTATGGTAAACACAGGTACAGGCACATCTTCACAATGAGGGACAGGCCTTCTTGCAGATTCCATGTTACTCCCATTTTCGTTTCTTATGCTTATTGAATCCTTGCACTTGCACTGCACAGAAATAACAGTCATCATGATGATTTTTTGGCTCTCTCCACACCATTGGAACACCAAATTTGAAGCTTTTTCTTTGTCCTTTGCTCCATTTTCGTAATAATTCGATACATGCTTTGCACACTATGTGTGGTGCCCAAAACTTGTCTTGGTCCCCAAGCATAACCCCAAAATAGGCAAAATACACTTTTTTTACGAAGTCTGTTATGTTTCTTCTATGTTTTGGCAGTGTGTATTCACCACAAATGTAACAGAATGAGTCTGGATCGTTAAGACAACTTCTTCTTGATGAGTTCATGCTTTTCACTGGAAAACAGACAACAACATAAAGTTAGTGCAAAAATCAAGCTATGAACAAACTTTTAGAACACTAATTAACACAAAACTATATTGAGAACTGCTCAGTTCAAGTACTAATCCAAAGAAATTAATGAGATGATGCGTCGCATTTACCAACAAGTGCTATAAATAAGATACCAAAAATCTCAAAAACTTGAGTCAATCTGGCAAAACTGATAGCATATTCAGAATCAGCACCCCAAAAATACCCCAAATTCATTAAAATATTTTGGACACCAGAAAAAAATTTTTTTTTTGTTGACCTGTGTAATAATAATCAGAAAATATCAAAAAGTAAAAAAAAATGACTTAAATACTCTACTAAATGTTGGTGACTCACAGCTACAGATAGTAACTCCTTAGCTAGCAGATAATAATTGCCAATTGAGACAGTGCCCTCATGACAGGCAGAGTGGTCATTTTTTGACTTTTTCATTTTTTTCTATTATTATTTTAATTTTTTTAATTTTTTTGCTATTTGTTTTTGTGTTTTTTATACTGAGCTTTAATCTTACTCAGTTAATATACACTGCTCAAAAAATAAAAGGAACACTTAAACAACAGAATATAACTCCCCACCTCTGAGGCATCCACTTCCACAACAAAAGGTTCAGACGGATCTGGCTGAGCCAGAACCGGGGCAGTCATAAAGTACTTTTTCAAAGACAAAAACGCCGCCACAGCTGAGGCTGACCAATTCTTGACATCAGCCCCCTTCTGCGTCAAATCAGTGAGGGGCTTGACCACTTGTGAGAACCCCCTAATAAACCTCTGATAATAATTGGCGAATTCCAAGAAGCATTGAAGACCTTTCAGATCACAGGGCTGTACCCAATCCACAATGGCTTGACCACCCTTCTTGGGATGCATACGAAATCCCTCACCAGAGACAATGAACCCCAAAAAAGACAGTTCCTGGACAAAAAAATAAACATTTTTTTAACTTGGCAAACAGCTGGTTTTCCCTGAGTCTCTGGAGAACTGTTCGAAGATGACCTATGTGATCCTGCTTGTCTGACGAATAAATCAGTATATCATCTAAGTATATAACCACAAACTGCCCAATGAAATTAGAAAATACATAATTTATGAAATTTTGAAAGACCGCTGGAGCATTGGTCAGACCAAAAGGCATGACTACATTTTCAAACAGCCCCTAGGAGGTGAGGAACGCAGTCTTCCACTCATCCCCCTCCCTAACCCGATCAGGTTATATGCTCCCAGCAAGTCCAACTTGGGAAACCGTTTGGCCCCAGATAATTGATTACACAAATCAGGAATGAGGGGAAGAGGCTGTGTTTCTTACAGTAATCTTGTTAAGTTCACGAAAGTCGAGGCATGGGCGGAGACCACCGTTTTTTTTGTTTTCTTTACAAAAAAGAATAGTGCCACCACAGGAGACACAGAAGGGCAGATATGTCCCTTGCAGAGGCTTTCAGAAATATACTCTTTCATAGCGACCTGCTCAGGACCCGAAAGGTTGAACAACCAGGCCTTAGGTAATTCAGCCCCAGGAATCAGGTCAATGGCACAATCAAATGGGCAGTGCAGTGATAGAACGTTGGCCTCACATTCGGAGAACACGTCCTCGAAGTCCTTCAGGTACTCCGGAATACCCTCCAGACCGACGGACGACACAGATGCAGACATCAGACATTTATTTACACAATTAAGACCCCATTTAACAATCTCCCGGGACTCCCAGTCAATGACTGGGTTAGGACATTGCAACCAGGGGAACCCCAAAACCAACCTGGCCGGAAGGTTGTCCAGAACAAAACAGGTTATGTGCTGCACATGACCAGGGCCCACTTTGAGGGTGAACTCCTCAGAATTGAAACAGATCCCGTCCTTGGTGAAAGGTGTAGAGTCAATAGCCAAAACCTTCATGGGTGTCCTCAACCTGACTGTCCCTATCTGGCAATGGGCCACCAATTTAGCATCAATTAAATTCACTGAGGACCACAATCCACAAAAGCTGAAGAGGGAAAAAACAATTGTTCACACCAAGTTCCACTTTTAGGAAAAAATTGAATACTGAGGAAAACCTCCTCGACAGCTACCCAGACCTAGGCGTTTTCCGACACCTTGCACACCGATGGACAGGAGAGACAGTCCCTTCTCCAATGTCCCGGAGCTTCACAATAGAAGCAGAGTTTATTCTCCCTTCGACGTCTCCTCTCTTTCTTTCATGGAGACTGTGAGAGACAAGGGAGAATCCATTTTGGACTTTAAGTTCAGGACATCTCCTTCCACTCCTGAAATGTGCCCCCACCCTTGGGATTCCACAGTCTCATTGTTTTCTTTTAATTAAACGAGCTAGGACAAGCTCTTTTAAAGCTGTTAACACAAGGGTGCAAACTCTTCTGCACATATAGCAAACCGGAACCTCTTTGTGTGACCAAGCACATGGCACAGCAAGGCTATGAGGTATGGAATCAGGAAAATGACCTGTAATAACAGAATGCAATATCTCTATGATGAGCAGAGCACATATTCCGAATCGGCGTTCCTTTCCCCACATGCCCATATTATTTAGCCGCCTGTAGCACTCTGGATTATGGAGCTATAAAGCATAGCTAGCAGTAATTACATATGGTAGTCATATTTAGTCTCTATGCGCAGATAAAAAGCAGCGGAATCCAGTGGCGGTACAATCAATCCATTCAGAGCTTCGGGTGCAAAGTTATAGGCCAGCCACAGTTCTAGGCAGAAAATCATATTTTCAGACATGGGAGGATAGAGGCTGCACCACCCAGGGGTGGGAGCAGATGTGTGAGGTAGCAACCTAGGACATAAGGCAGCACCTCATTTTGGACTGAGTTTTCTGATGGCCAGAGGATACGTTTGCTGACGCAGCCCAGAAAGCCTGTAACTAATTTGGACCTGTGATACATCAGCGCCTCCCTGTGGTTACATGCTACATAACACGGTAATTGCAACCTATCTATACCCTATCCTTGTACTACACTCCTGACTGTATATATCTGCTGTTGTATGTATTTTCTAGTGCGCCTCCTCGGCGACTAAATATAAAATTAATCTTGGGCTGCTTTTATCTCGATCCATGGATCCCGACGTCCGCACGCTCCATTGGTTATATTATATGCTACCGCAGGGTTGGTTCCTGACCCGATATAAGCCTGCTGTTGGATGGGGCTTATTTTAAATGAGTAACTGGTGGCAGAATACAGTACTGTTTTAGTGAGGAACTCTGGCAGCGATGACCGGGAGGTTTAGATATCCCCAGGCTGGACTGGTGATATATATCCCCCCTCACTGGGAGCGCCTCACTAACTCGTACCTATAAGGAAAGCCTTTCCGGCGACTATTTGGCCTCGGTGCAGTTCCCTGACTGACTTGAGGCAAGTGGTGGCGCCAGAGAGCTGATCCCTGCCGGGTCCTTCTCTCCCCTCCCCTGAGGTGAGCGAAGACGACGCCCCCTTTCCCTGTGAGATCCCTTACAGAGACAGGCCCTACTTCCATGGGTTCGACAGATGATGAGGGTTCAGCTTTAGCCGGAAACAATAGAGCTTCCCCACTATTGCACCAGGAGTTGCACCACTCCTCTCTCGTAGTCTATGGTCCATGCGGACGGCCTGCGTCACAGCCTCCTCCAAAGAGTCGAGTGGTGGATGCAGAGCCAAAGTGTGATTTAAATGCTTGGATAGGCCCCTACGGAATAACCCTTTGAGTGCTGAGTCATTCCAAGATACCTCTGGCACCCATAGTCTATGCTCAGAACAATACTACTCAGCAGAGAGCTTTCCCCCAATAATCCTGTCCTCAGCCAACCTCACTCGATAAGGTTCATCATAAATTAGCCCTAAGGCCTCAAAGAACCGATCAACAGACAATCTCACGTGGGGTGGTAGTGAGAAAGCCCAGGACTGCGACCCCTCCCATAGAGGAGAAATAACTATCCCCACTGTCAGGAAATATGAAGAATTTATTTCAATTACACATACAGGGCTCTCAGCTGGAGTTTCCTCTGCCTGCATGTGCCTGTGTGCAATTTCACTCCCCCCTCCTTCTACCCTGCTATACAGCTGTGATGTGAGACCAGCGTGCCAGCAGCCCTCCCTGAGTAGTTTATGGCCCTAAACTGAAAGTACAAAGTAGAAGCACATGGAAAAATCACGGTTTCTTTGTCCTTGCAAACGTAAATATCTTAGCACCGATTAATGATAGAAGTGGGACAAATACATCTTTGGCATGTGCTCGGTAGAACTACCAGCCAGTGAGTTTTCTAGGTTCCAGAACCAGCACAATCACAGAAATTGATATCTGCTTAACCGGGTCATACTTCCACACCATGTTTAGACTTAATAGAAAACTAATTTCAAAACCAGAATAATGATGGTCCTGCCATCGCTCGACGAGGCTTCCACCCCGAGTTATGGAATGAATAACTTTTTCGGTCCTTGTGAAAGGGGGAGTGCATTCCATAGTTCTGCCCCCCATGAGGTCAAAGGTATAAAACTCAGAGGCCTAGACAAGGGGGGGGTCTTTTGCCGGGGGATTCAGCTATGACAGGATGTGCAGTCTGACCTGATGATTTTGGGAAGGTCCCATCACCCCCCACCACATGGCGTACCACTGAATGATAAGAAAGAACTATAAGTTGATTTTTCACCTTTAATCCCTGTTATTTTTGCAATTGTCTTACATACGATACTTGTCTTCTTTTATAATATCTTTTTATACATTTGTAAACACTGCCTACCCTTTTGGAGTAAAATATATAAAATTATTAGCTTAGTTTTCCCTTTCTCTATAACGTAATGTCACGTCCTGTGAAGTAATTACGCTGCTAATTGGGTTGGCTCCTGAACCATCACCAATTCAGGAATAGGAGCTGGTGGCAGCGGAAAGTGTCCAGAGCCGTTGGGAAAACTGGTAGCGACGGATGGCATTGATAATTATTGTTCCCGTCTGAGTGGGAGTAGTTATACCACCCTCACTGCAGTGTGCCCATTAGCCAGGATATAGTAAGGCAGCCTTTCTGGTGACTAATTATCCTAGGTGCAGTATCGTCTGACCTGAAGGTAAGGGGGGCGCTAGAGAGCTGCAAGTTCCAAACCGGAACTGGGAAGTGGGATATAGATAAAACCCCTTCAGAAAAGAACCGGGGCCAACCAAATAACCCCGGTTCATGACATATTGGTGTCAGCGGTGGAGATGATAAAATTATCCCCCTGTGATTCGTGACACCCACCCTTTGATACTCATTACCCGAGAACCAAGGACAAAGGGAAAATAGCAATATGCTGTTCTCTCTAAACACCTGGAATTTACTTTTATCCCCAGGAAAAGTGTCCGGAAGTTTGACAGGGGGTTCGGGAAAGGGCAAGGAAACATCTGACACACCACCATCCACACAGCCAGACAAAGAGAAGGCACCCCGAACAGAGTTAACTGTATCCGCCAATTGTTTCTGCACCTGTTGATGTGACGCTACCAAGGCTCTTTGTTCTATAGACAGATTCTGCATCAATTTGGTCAGGTTGGTTACCTGATCTGACAGGGCATGGAGCGGATTAATGACACACAGTAAATCAATAAACCTCCTGAAAAAATGTTCACGGTTGGTGATAATGTGACGGGACAAACCAGATGTCACCGGAGGTTCAGCCTAAGGGGCGCTGCAGGACTAACGGGGATTGCATACCCACAAGGATATCACGCATGCCGTACCTGAAGTGAGAGCGGGGACCGAAAAGCAGGCTGAATGCACGGTGTACGGAGAGAGCCGATGAAGGCGGAGATAGTGCCCCCCCGTGAGGACGGAAGTCGATCTGTACCGCGAAGAGGAGGGGAAGAGGTCAGGAAGAAGTCAGAGATGAACCAGAGGTCGGAAGCCAGAAGGGAATGCGGGATCCGAAGGGTGAGACGTAAGAGGTGAGCAAAGGGTCAGAAAGCCAGACGGGAGCATGGGACCAGAAGGGCAAAACGGGAACGTAGTCAGAGACAAGCCAAAGGGTCAGGGAGCCAGGAAAGACAAACAGTACCGAAGCAAAAGACAGCGACAAGTCAGGAAACAAACCAGGTCATACACAGCAAAGCTCAATCATACAGAGGCACACAGATTACAACAGTGTAACCTGGGTCAGCTCCTCTAGCGGAGTAAACAGAAGTATCACCGACACCGGACCCAGGCAATGCCAGCATTAAATAGCCGCCCCAGAACCAGAGAGGCAAATAGAATTATCCCTGATCTGGACGGCGAAGAAACCACCCCGTCCTGAATCATGACATTATTATCGGTGGAACTAGTGACGACTTCTGGGCTCAGTATATGTGATCGGTGGCACTAATAACGACTTTGAGCCTCAGTATATGTGGTCGGTGACACCACTGACTACTTCTGGGCTCAGTGTATGCGATCGATGACACTCGTGACGACTTCTGGGCTCAGTATATGTGATCGGTGGTATTGGCTCTTAGCCCCAGCACGGGCTGATGAACGTTGCAGTAGACGTGGTCTCATACTTCTTGTAGACAATCTATGTCCTTTATTTCCTCATTTACATCTAACCCAGCAGGAGTCGTGGCTACAACCATTTACAGACATGGTCTTCAGTGTTGTGGGTCCTCTGATACAGACATGCCGTGGGCACAGCACCCCTCCCCCAATGTCAACCATCAGCCATGGCAGAAAGCATCATACAGGACCTGCCGGAGAAGCCCCCCTGGGTTGGGTGGTTTTATACAGTTTATGGCTTCACTTCTGCCTTTTGTAGATTTTACGTGCCAGCCCCAGGAAAATCTCTTTGGACAGACCATTGGCATGCTGAGAGATGAGGGTCTGCAGTCTATGGTAACTGTCCTTATCGTACTGTGTATAGACCCCTGAGAGGTCCAGCTCCTCATACAACTGCTTCACCCGCTGCACCTTCCCTGTGTCATCCTGCCCATAGTTCTCCTAGTAACAAAAGCAAAGGTTAATGCACAGGACGGTAGATGGCGTGAAGCCCACCAGGCCTGATAACTGGTGGGGTGTAATGTAGTGTACGGCGGAGGTGACAGCTGCTCTCTGGTGGGATGTGATGTAGCGTACGGCAGAGGTGACAGCTGCTCTGGTGGTGTGTGATGTACTATGTACGGTGGAAGAGACAGCTGCTCTCTGGTGGGGTGTGATGTAGTGTACGGCGGAGGTGAAGACTGCTCTCTGGTTGGGCGTGACGTAATGCACAGCGGAGGTGAAGGCTGTTCTCTGGTGGGGTGTGATTTAGTGTATGGCAGGGTTGACTGTGCCCCTCTTCACCTGGAGAACGTCTCGCTGTTCGGGGGTCACTCTCTTCAGGGCCTCCACCACCAGCCAGCAGCACTTGTTGTCCTGGATGTCGGTCCCGATCTTCCCTGTGATGCTCGGGTCCCCGTAACAGTTCAGATAATCGTCCTGGCCACACACAAGGACATTAATACCCGTAGTTATTGGGGTCACCGCACCCCACCATCACCCACATCACCTGGATCTGAAAGAACTCGCCCATTTCCAGCAGGATAGTTTTGGCATTCTGGTGATCGTCCTCACTGTCTATCCCGGCCTGAGAGGAGAGAAGATAGATAACATCTGACTGCCGAATCCTCCACCGAAGCAGCAGCCCCATATACTCACCATATACATGGCGGCAGCTACCGGCAGGTAGAAGGAGTAGAAGGCTGTCTTGTACTTCACAATGGACTTATACCTAAAAGGGAGACAGGTGTGAAACGCTGAAAGGCAAAAACAGGGCAAGAAAATGGGGCATCACTCACCTATTCTCTGTGTACCGATCCAAATCAACCTTCCCTGGCTGAGCCGTAATCAGATTCAGCGTCTGCCCCAGCTCTGTCTGGTAGGAGGTCTGCGAGCAGAAGAGAGAGAGTGACTACCAGGTACAACGCCCGCCGCACAGTGGTATGTACCGCCTGTCCCAGGTGAGTCTGATAGGTCTACGAGCATAATAGCAAGCATGACTGCCAGGCACAGCACTCCCCCTACCCGCACAGTGGTATGTAACACTTGACCCATCTCCATCTGATAGAAGGCCTGCGAGCAGAAGAGAGGTGACTGCCTGACACAGCGCCCACCTCACCGCAAAGTGGTATGTACCGTCTGCCCCAGCCTCTTCTGAAAGGACATATGAAAACAGAAGAGAGAGCGTGACTGTCGGGCACAGCACCCCACTCCTCGCACAGTCGCATGTACCGCCTGCCCCAGCTCCATCTATTAGGAGATCTGAGAGCAAGAGCGAGCGTGACTGCCAAGCACACTGCCCCCCTGCTCACTCAGTGGAATGTACCACCTGCCCCAGCTCCGTCTGATATGAGCTATGCGAGCAGAAGAGTTAGGGTGACTGCCAGGAACAGCGTCCACTGCACAGTGGTATGTACCGCCTTCCACAGCTCCGTCTGATAGGAGATCTGTGGTGAACAGAAAGAGTGAATGCCAGGCATAGTGCCCTCCTCACACAGTGGTATGTGCCGCCTGCCCCAGCATCTTCTGACAGGTGTGAAAGCAGAAGACCGAGTGTGACTGTCAGGCACAGCGTCCCCCTCACTGAACAGTGGTATTTACTGCCTGCCTAAGCTCCGTCTGATAGGAGGTCTGCGAGCGGAAGACTGAGCATGACTGAAAGGCACAGCGCCCCTCCTTTGTATCACAGTGATATGTACTGCCTGCCCCACCTGTTATGATCCTTAGTGGTTGAGGATCACAAATTACTCCAGCTAAGTAACAAACATAGGACAAGCTCTAGGGAGGTGGCAAACTGGACTGACCGCAAATCTGAACCTATCCAAACACACTAGAAGTAGCCGGTGAACGTGCCTAAAAATCTTAGACGTCTCGAGCCAGCCTGAGGAACTAACTACCCCTAGAGAGAAAGAAAAGACCTCTCTTGCCTCCAGAGAAATAATCCCCAAAGATATAGAAGCCCCCAACAGATAATAACGGTGAGGTAAGAGGAAGGCACATACACAGGGGTGAAAGCAGATTCAGCAAATGAGGCCCACTAATACTAGCTAGCAGAAAATAGAAAAGGGAATCTATGCGGTCAGTAAAAAACCCTTACAAAATATCCACTCTGAGATTTCAAGAACCCCCACACCAACTAACGGTGTGGGGGGAGAAACTCAGTCCCCTAGAGCAACCAGCAAGCGAAGAAATCACATTTTAGCGAGCTGGACTAAAAACATAATGAACACTGATAATCCAAAAATGATCAAACAAAAACTTAGCTTGTCTTGGAGAGACTGGGAGCAAGGTAGACACAAGGAATCTGAAGAGCACTGAATACATTGATAGCAGGCAAGGAACTGAGTCTCCAGGTGAGCTAAATAGGAAACCAACCAAGGATAACGAACCAGCTGATGCAGCCAACCTGCAGAAAGACAACACTACACAGTACCGCTTGTGACCACTAGAGGGAGCCCAAAAATAGAATTCACAACAGTACCCCCCCCCTTGAGGAGGGGTCACCAAACCCTCATCAAGACCCCCAGGGCGATCAGGATGAGCCGCGTGGAAGGCACGAACCAAATCGGCCGCATGAACATCAGAGGCGACAACCCAGGAATTATCCTCCTGACCATAGCCCTTCCACTTAACCAAATACTGAAGCCTCCGTCTAGAGATACGAGAATCCAAAATCTTCTCCACCACGTACTCCAATTCGCCCTCGACCAGCACCGGAGCAGGAGGCTCAACAGAAGGAACCACAGGTACCACATACCTCCGCAACAAAGACCTATGGAACACATTATGAATGGCAAACGATGCTGGGAGATCCAAACGAAAAGACACCGGGTTAAGGATTTCCAAGATCTTATAAGGACCGATGAAGCGAGGCTTGAATTTAGGAGAGGAGACTTTCATAGGAACATACCGAGAAGACAGCCACACCAAATCCCCAACACGAAGTCGGGGACCCACACCGCGGCGGCGGTTGGCAAAGCGCTGAGCCTTCTCCTGTGACAACCTCAAATTGTCCACCACATGGTTCCAAATCTGCTGCAACCTATCCACCACAGAATCCACCCCAGGACAGTCAGAAGGCTCAACCTGACCCGAGGAAAAAACGAGGATGGAAACCAGAATTGCAGAAAAAAGGCGAAACCAAAGTAGCAGAACTAGCCCGATTATTAAGGGCAAACTCGGCCAATGGCAAAAAAGTCACCCAATCATCCTGATCAGCAGAAACAAAACATCTCAAATAAGTTTCCAACGTCTGATTAGTTCGCTCGGTTTGGCCATTAGTCTGAGGATGGAAGGCCGACGAAAAAGACAAATCAATGCCCATCTTAGCACAAAAAGTCCGCCAAAACCTGGACACAAACTGGGATCCTCTATCAGACACAATATTCTCAGGAATGCCGTGCAAGCGAACCACATTCTGAAAAAATAGAGGAACCAAATCGGAGGAAGAAGGCAACTTAGGCAAGGGCACCAAATGGACCATCTTGGAAAAACGATCACACACCACCCAGATGACCGACATTCTCTGAGAGACTGGAAGATCCGAAATAAAATCCATGGAAATGTGCGTCCAAGGCCTTTTCGGAACAGGCAAAGGCAAAAGCAAACCGCTGGCACGAGAACAGCAAGGCTTAGCCCGAGCACAAATCCCACAAGACTGCACAAAGGAACGCACATCCCGCGACAAGGAAGGCCACCAGAAGGACCTAGCCACCAAATCTCTGGTACCAAAAATCCCAGGATGACCCGCCAACACCGAAGAATGAACCTCGGAAATAACTCTGCTGGTCCATCTATCCGGGACAAACAGTCTCTCTGGTGGACAACGGTCAGGTCTATCCGCCTGAAATTTCTTCAGCACTCGTCGCAAATCTGGGGAAATGGCAGACAAAATCACTCCCTCTCTGAGAATACCAGCCGGCTCAGAAACTCCAGGAGAGTCAGGCACAAAACTCCTAGAAAGTGCATCAGCTTTCACGTTCTTCGAACCAGGCAGGTATGAGACCACGAAGTTGAAACGGGAGAAAAACAACGACCAACGAGCCTGTCTAGGATTCAGGCGCTTGGCAGATTCAAGGTAAATCAGATTTTTGTGATCAGTCAAGACCACCACACGATGTTTAGCTCCTTCGAGCCAATGTCGCCACTCCTCAAATGCCCACTTCATAGCCAACAACTCCCGATTACCAACATCATAATTCCGCTCGGCAGGCGAAAACTTTCTTGAAAAGAAAGCACATGGCTTCATCACAGAGCCATCAGAGCTTCTCTGCGACAAAACAGCCCCTGCTCCAATCTCAGAAGCATCAACCTCGACCTGGAAGGGGAGAGAGACATCTGGCTGACATAAGACTGGAGCTGAAGAAAACCGGTGCTTCAGCTCCCGAAAGGCCTCCACGGCCGCAGGAGACCAATTAGTCACATCAGAACCCTTCTTGGTCAAATCCGTCAAAGGTTTAACCACGCTAGAAAAATTAGCGATGAAACGACGGTAAAAATTAGCAAAACCCAAGAACTTCTGAAGACTCTTAACAGACGTGGGCTGAGTCCAGTCATGAATAGCCTGGACCTTGACTGGGTCCATCTCCACAGTAGAAGGAGAAAAAATAAAACCCAAAAAGGAGACCTTCTGTACTCCGAAGAGGCATTTTGAGCCCTTCACAAATAAAGCATTAGCACGCAGGACCTGAAACACCATCCTGACCTGCTTCACATGGGACTCCCAATCATCAGAAAAGACCAAAATGTCATCCAGATAAACAATCATAAATTTATCCAGATATTCTCGGAAGATGTCATGCATGAAGGACTGAAACACAGAAGGAGCATTAGAGAGTCCAAAAGGCATCACCAAGTACTCAAAATGGCCTTCGGGCGTATTAAATGCTGTTTTCCATTCATCTCCCTGCTTAATGCGCACAAGGTTATACGCACCACGGAGATCTATCTTGGTGAACCAACTGGCACCCTTAATCTGAGCAAACAAATCAGACAATAGTGGCAAAGGATACTGAAATTTGACTGTGATTTTATTCAGAAGACGATAATCTATACAAGGTCTCAAAGAACCGTCCTTCTTGGCCACAAAAAAAAACCTGCACCAAGAGGGGAAGAGGATGGGCGAATATGTCCTTTCTCCAGAGACTCCTTTATATAACTCCGCATCGCGGCATGCTCTGGTATAGACAAATTAAAAAGTCGTCCCTTAGGGAATTTACTACCAGGAATTAAATTTATAGCACAGTCACAATCCCTATGAGGAGGCAGGGCACAGGACCTGGGCTCATCAAATACATCCTGGTAGTCAGACAAAAACTCAGGGACCTCAGAAGGAGTGGAAGAAGCAATAGACACCAACGGAGTATCGCCATGAATTCCCTGACAACCCCAACTTGACACAGACATAGCTTTCCAATCTAAAACTGGATTATGAGCTTGCAGCCATGGCAGACCCAAAACGACAACATCATGCAAATTATGCAGAACAAGAAAGCGAATCACCTCCTGATGTACGGGAGTCATGCACATGGTCATTTGCCTCCAATACTGAGGCTTATTCTCAGCCAATGGCGTAGCATCAATTCCCCTCAGAGGAATAGGAAATTCCAAAGGCTCCAGGACAAAACCACAGCGCCTGGCAAACGACAAATCCATCAGATTCAGGGCAGCACCCGAATCCACAAAAGCCATAACCGGGTAGGAAGACAAGGAACAAATCAAAGTAACAGACAAAATAAATTTAGGCTGTATAGTACCAATGGTGACAGGTTTAGATTTATTTTTTAAGCGTTTAGAGCATGCTGAGATAACATGAGTAGAATCACCACAGTAAAAGCACAACCCATTTTGACGTCTATGACTTTGTCGCTCAATTCTGGTCAGGGTTCGGTCACATTGCATAGACTCAGGTCTCTGTTCGGAAAGTACCGCCAAAGGATGAGCAGATTTGCGCTCCCGCAAACGCCGATCAACCTGAATGGCTAAAGCCATAGAATCACTCAGACTTGCAGCGGTGGGAAACCCCACCATAACATTCTTAACGGCCTCAGAAAGACCTTCTCTGAAATTTGCAGCCAGGGCACACTCATTCCATTGAGTAAGCACCGACCATTTCCGAAATTTTTGACAATACACCTCTGCTTCATCCTGACCCTGAGAGATAGCCAGCAACGCTTTTTCTGCCTGATTCTCAAGATTAGGCTCCTCATAAAGCAGTCCAAGAGCCAGAAAAAATGCATCCACATTAAGCAATGCAGGATCTCCTGGCGCCAGAGAGAAAGCCCAATCTTGAGGGTCGCCGCGCAACAAGGAGATAAAAATTTTAACTTGCTGAGTGGAATCACCAGAGGAACGAGGTCTCATAGATAGAAATAACTTACAATTATTCTTAAAATTTAGAAACCTAGATCTATCTCTAGAAAACAACTCAGGAATGGGTATCTTTGGTTCTGACATAGGGCTATGAATAACAAAATCCTGAATACTTTGCACCCGTGCAGTAAGATGATCCACACTAGAAGTCAGAGTCTGAACATTCATGTCTGCAGCTGAGCTCAAAACCACCCAGAGTTCAAGGGGATGAAAGAAGCTAAACAGACTGCAGCAAAGGAAAAGCGGGAGGAAAAAAAAAAAAAATGTACTCCGGTCTTCTTTTTATCCCACTTCTGCGATGCATTAAACACTTTTTGGCCTGCTATACTGTTATGATAATTAGTGGTTGAGGATCACAAATTACTCCAGCTAAGTAACAAACATAGGACAAGCTCTAGGGAGGTGGCAAACTGGACTGACCGCAAATCTGAACCTATCCAAACACACTAGAAGTAGCCGGTGAACGTGCCTAAAAATCCTAGACGTCTCAAGCCAGCCTGAGGAACTAACTACCCCTAGAGAGAAAGAAAAGACCTCTCTTGCCTCCAGAGAAATAATCCCCAAAGATATAGAAGCCCCCAACAGATAATAACGGTGAGGTAAGAGGAAGGCACATACACAGGGGTGAAAGCAAATTCAGCAAATGAGGCCCACTAATACTAGATAGCAGAAAATAGAAAAGGGAATCTATGCGGTCAGTAAAAAACCCTTACAAAATATCCACTCTGAGATTTCAAGAACCCCCACACCAACTAACGGTGTGGGGGGAGAAACTCAGTCCCCTAGAGCAACCAGCAAGCGAGGAAATCACATTTTAGCGAGCTGGACTAAAAACATAATGAACACTGATAATCAAAAAATGATCAAACAGAAACTTAGCTTGTCTTGGAGAGACTGGGAGCAAGGTAGACACAAGGAATCTGAAGAGCACTGAATACATTGATAGCAGGCAAGGAACTGAGTCTCCAGGTGAGCTAAATAGGAAACCAACCAAGGATAACGAACCAGCTGATGCAGCCAACCTGCAGAAAGACAACACTACACAGTACCGCTTGTGACCACTAGAGGGAGCCCAAAAATAGAATTCACAACACCCACCTCCGTCTGATAGGAAGCCTGCGAGCATAAGAGCAAGCTTGACTGCCAGACACAGCGCCCGCTGCACAGTAGTATGTACCGCCGCTTCAGCACCGTCTGATAAGAGGTCTGCGAGCAGAAGAGCGAGCGTAACTGCCAAGTACAGCACCCCACACTCAGTGGCATGCAACACCTGCCCCAGCTCCGTCTGAGAGGTATGCGAGTAGAAAAGCAAGCGCGACTGACAGGTACAGCGCACCTCACCCTGCACATTGGTATGTACCACCTGTCCTAGCTGCATTGGATAGGAGGTCTGCGCGAAGAAGAGCGAGCATGACTGCCAAGCACAGCGCCCTCTGCACAGTAGTATGTACCGCCTGCCCCAGCTTCATTTGATAGGTGTGCAAGAAGAGCGAGAATGACTGCCAAGCACAGCGCCTGCAGCACAGTGGCATTGTGAAGACACAGCATTGTATCTTAATTAACCAAACGACTATTTTAAGCAAACCAAGAACAATAGACTTATCTGTATGTGTCATGCCGGTTTCAGACTCTGTTCACACTGGGGAGTCTGTTGTGCAGTCTTAAGGTACCTTCACATTAAGCGACGCTGCAGCGATAGCGACAACGATGCCGATCGCTGCAGCATCGCTGTTTGATCGCTGGAGAGCTGTCACACAGACCGCTCTCCAGCGACCAACGATGCCGAGGTCCCCGGGTAAACATCGGGTTACTAAGCGCAGGGCCGCGCTTAGTAACCCGATGTTTACCCTGGTTACCAGCGTAAAATGTAAAAAAACCAAACAGTACATACTTACATTCGCGTCCCCCGGCGTCCGCTTCCTGCACTGACTGAGCGCCGGCCCTAACAGCAGAGCGGTGACGTCACCGCTGTGCTGTACTTTCACTTTACGGCGCTCAGTCAGTGTGGGAAGCGGACGCCGGGGGACGCGAAGGTGAGTATGTACTGTTTGTTTTTTTTACATTTTACACTGGTAACCAGGGTAAACATCGGGTTACTAAGCGCCCTGCGCTTAGTAACCCGATGTTTACCCTGGTTACCAGTGTAAAACATTGCTGGTATCGTTGCTTTTGGTGTCAAACACGACGATACACGGCGATCTGACGACCAAATAAAGTTCTGAACTTTGTTCAACGACCAGCGATATCACAGCAGGATCCTGATCGCTGCTGCGTGTCAAACTAAACGATATCGCTAGCCAGGACGCTGCAACGTCATGGATCGCTAGCGATATCGTTTAGTGTGAAGGTACCTTTAGACCTTCATGTTGCTCAGCCTGGGTTTGGACTTCGGCGGTGGTTTGTTCACTGATGTTCAGCTTGGCAGGAGTTAACTTTTTGATTAGTGGCTGAGGCTGCTAGGAACGCATTTTCCCTTTTAGTATGGTTCAGAACATTCCTGGACGCCGACTATAGCATTTGTGTGTCTCTTGCATACTGGTCCTGTGTTGGAATAGCTGTTGATACTCAAATCTTTAGGAGTTTGGAGGCGTATACTTTGTTGTTTGTCCATTTTCCTATTGGTATTGTGTTCCCCTCACACTCATATTGTGTCATCTTGATAGTTTGCTTTATGGTGCAGTGTACTTTATTCCCTGTCATTCTTTATCTGTGGTTTCCATTACTGTTCACCTCCTGGGGTAGGGGTTGGGGGTTTAGCTCAGGGCTGGACATGAGATAGGGACAGGTCAGTGACTCAAGCCTCTCTACCATCAAGGGTACCACTGAGTTAAGGAAAGACAGAGCTCCCCCTAGTCTGAGGGGCAGTTCAGGGACCCTGCTTCCTCATCTCGTGACATTATAGTCAGTCCAAAAACTTTACCTTCCATGGATCCCATAGCTTCCCTGGTTAGAAAGGTGGAGGCTGTCTATCCAGGTTACAGAGCTTAAAGGGGCAGTTAAGCAACAGGCCTTGTCAGCTTCTGCTGTGTAGTCCGAGGCATCAACTAGGTCATCTGAACCAAAATTGGCATTTCCAGAGCAGTTTGCAGGACATCGCAGAAAGTTCATTTCTTTCCGCGAGTCCTGCAAACTGTATTTCCAGGGGAGAAGCTCAGCGTGTGGGTATAGTGGTCTCTTTGCTAAGTGGGTTTTTCTCTACCCTCTGATTTCCCTGTTTGAATCAGTGGACTTTTTTTCTGCATTCGGCCTTATCTATGACGATTCAGATAAACTGGCTGTGGCCGAGTCCAAGATTCGTTCTCTCGTTCAGGGGAACCGGACGACCGATGAGTATTGTGCTGAATTTCGCCACTGGTCCGTGGATACTCGGTGGAACGACCCTGCTTAGGAGTCAGTTTTGCAGGGGGTTTCTGAGAGGATCAAGCAGGCTTTGGTGATGAGACTCCCACCTCTCTGGAGGTTGCCATGGCCCTTGTAGTCTGTATTGACCGCCGTTTTCGTCAAAGGTCTCAGGTGACCAAATCAGGGTTCAGAGTTCGCCCCTGGGTACATTTTGCCCCCGCACATTTCGTCCCCAGCTTTTGGCCCCCAGGATGTTTCACCCCCCGCACATTTCGCCCCCAGCAGTACGCCCCCAGCAGATCGCCCATGGGTACATTTCGCCCCCGCACATTTCGTCCCCAGCATTTGGCCCCTGGATATTTCGCCCACGGCAGTTCACCCCTGGATGTTTCGCCCCCGGCAGTTTGCCCCAGATGTTTGCACCCTTGTGGTTCATGAATTCCCGTCCATCATCAATATTTCGCCCCCAGCAGTTCGCCCCCAGATGTTTGTACCCTTGTGGTTCATGAATTCCCACCCATCATCAATATTTCGCCCCCAGAAGTTTGCCCCTGGCAGTTCGCCCCCGGATGTTTGTACCCTTGTGCCTCATGAATTCCCGTCCGTCATCAATGTTTCGCCCCCAGCAGTTCGTCCCCAGATGTTTCACCTCCGAATGTTTCTCCTACAGCATTTTGTACCTGGATGTGTCGCCATCTGATGTTTCGCACCTAACATTTTGACCCCAGATGTTTCACCCTCAACTTTTGGGGTTAACATGCAGGGATCAAAACATCTAGGGCTGAACATACCTGGGGTAAAATATACAGGACCCCAATTGCTGGGAATTCCTGTGGCTGTCTTTCCAGCAGCTCACCCGGAGTCTCTTCTGGCTGGCCTTAAAGGAGTAGTATCACCCTGGAACAAAAAAAAATGGACATACTTACCTGTCGCAGCTGCAGCTCCTTTGGTCACGGAGTGCAGTCTAGCAGTTCCCCGTGATATCTTCTCCTGCTTCTGGCTGTCTTTTCATCTTCCCTGGATCACTGATCCATGAAGCATGATGAATGCCGCAGCAGTGAGACCGAATGTCTCCAGCCCACTCACTGACATGACGTCCCTCCTGCCCCATTCATCATTCAATCCAGGGTGCAGGATGCCTGTCCTGTCACCAAGGAATTGCATATATAGATCAATAGTTGACGGTTTGTAAGTAGAGAGCTGGCAGTAGTCCCAGGAAGGGGAAGGTAGACAGCTGAGTCCCAGCAGCTCCAGCCGGGCACCCCCAATAGAGGATATAATAACAGGTTATAGAAGAAACAGCCAGTCCTAGGAGCACAGAAAAAATGACTCTGACACGAGGTTGACTTGAGCCACAACGCGTTTCAACGGCATACACCGTCCTCTTCAGGTGGTCCACCTGAAGAAGACAGTGTATGCTGTTGAAACGCGTTGTGGCTCAACTCAACCTGGTGTCAGAGTCCTTTTTTCTGCGCTCCTAGAACCGGCTTTTTCTTCTATGTCCTGTCACCAATACTCCTGGTGGCCTCCGGATCCAGCATGGCCATCGCCAGCCCACACAGCTAGGAGATTAGGCAAGATGAGCAGAAGACCTCTAGGTAAGTACCAGGAGGGGAAGATTGGCAGCATGCTTACTGCAACATGGTTGCTGAAGCATGCTGCCTTATTTTGATTTTGCTGTTCGGCATGAGAATACCCCTTTAATGCAGGCTATGTATGGAAGCAGGGGGATTGTTGACTGACTACAGGGTTAATCCCACCAACCATCTCTGCAGAACTGAGATATTCGCTTTGCTGAACTAAAGTGGTGGTTAACCAGCTTCTACAGAACCTCTTTATCAGGTATTCAGATGGGGGATTTTGGGATTAGCCCTCACAGAACACTCTGCCAGTATACAAAAGAATGGAGCAGCAGATAAAAGTGGTATTCTCACTTCAGGATCCATTTTTCTATAGATACCCATTCCTCAGATTAGGCCAAGAATAGGGTGAATATGAGTTTGACACCCCTGATCTACGACAAGTGACCATCATTTTACTGTCATGTACTAGTGGTGTTACACTTAATGGCTTCTTTTTGTCATCCATTACATATCATACTGTATCTAGTGATGAGCAAACCCGATCTGGAAAGTTCAGGGTTCGTATCAAACATTGCCTGATCGGGTTCAACCACACCAACCCCAAACAGGCAATATTCGGAGTTTGCTCATCAGAAAATAAAAATGACTTCTCTCCCTTTTGCTGAGGTCCCGACCTGTGTGGAGAGTCTTCATGACCAAGGGAATCCCTAGCTAGGTATCCTGAAAGGGATTCCCTCGGGTAGGATGACCTATTCACACAATGTGGAAGTGCATGGAAGAGGACCGAAGCGGACCCTAAGCGTCTGCCGTAACCTCAGCAAAGGGGTAAGTAGCCATATATATATTTTCTTTTTTTATCTGGTTAGTGATGAGGATGTGGTGGACAGATCCTCCACTCCTCTGAGTCTCCATACCCATTGAGTTCAATGGAGATGATCGTTTGCAGGTGCTGAATCTGGCAGGTTCATTTCTTACTAATCATATTTTGGGTCTAAGATGTATAAATGTGATCAAGTTACAGTTTTTTTTTTTCATTCCAAAACTTTGAGTTTTCTAGATAAGTAACTTTACAAACAGACAGAAAAATATTAACAATTGGTCAAACATTGCAGAACAATATATTTAAAGCGTAACTCTAAAAAAAGGCAAAAACTTTTGATGTTATAGTACCTGGGTCACTGATCTTTTCCAATGGAGAACCCCTTCCAGCAGCTTTAGTTTATTTTTTAAATATATTTTGTAAATTTTATTTAGTTTTGTGTGAAAAGTCGCATCCGAGTTACAGCAGCAGGCTCTATGTGCTGCAGTATTTCAGTGGTTACTAAGGAAGTCGGGCCACTTGGTAGCAGAAATTGTGGGCGGATTCAGGCTTCCTGTGATACATTCAGGGCTGCTAGATCACATCCCTCTGGAAAGTTCCCCTTCCCACTCCCCTCATGTGCTAGAACCTGGACAAGAGGGCTTCCCCCCGTGTAAAGCCAGTAAAGGACTGAGCACATGGGGCCTTGGGGAGCTTTGCAGGGGGCTGTGAACCAGCAGCCCTGTATACATCATAGGGAGCACATTGATGCCTCTTTCAGACTTGCTGTTTTCCTGGCGATTACCGCAGCGGTTTAAAACCGTGGCGGTAATCGCCAGGAAGATAGAACATTTTTTAAAATGGAAAACTGTGCGGCTTTTGCTGCACAGCTTTCCCGTGATGCGAGGCCATTGACTTGCATTGGGCAAATCGAGTGCTAGTGGTTTTGCTGGCGACTACAGCCGCAGTTTTAAACTGCTGCAATAATCGCCAGCAAAACCGCGTCTGAAAGAGGCCTGACAGTTGCACGTCCCATGTAGCCATGCCTCCTAGAGTCCATCCACAAGTTCTGCTACTGAGGCGAAACATCCTCCTTATTAGCCACTGAAATCCTGCATCACATGGAGCCTGCTGCTGGAACTTGGATGAGACTTTTCACACAGAAGTGAAGTTGCTGGAAGGGGTTCTCCATTGGAAAAGAAGATTAGTGCCACAGGCGCTATAACATAGCAAAACTTGTTGTTTTTTTAGAGTTACGCTTTAACTGTATAAATTAAAACTGTTAAACAAGAAACAAACGATATAGAAGGGGAAGGGTTAGAGAAAAAGAGGAAAGAAAAGAAAAATTGCAGGTGTTAATGTTTGAATTATTTTACAGCTAAATAAATAACCATCAACTAAAATTCAAAGATGTAGGCGAAGCCTCTCAGATAATCTTTCAAGCTTCTATTGCTGAAATCTTGCACAAAATGTTTAACCCTGTCACGGGGAGACTAGGTGGGCAAGAGCTAATAACCCGGGCCCCTGCAATTTCCCTCAGACTAGGAAAATCCTGACTGACCCTCTACCTAGAGTTTACACTGATGGTGTGCATGTCTAGGCCTCGACCCTCGCCCTGTCTCCTGTTTCAACCCTAGGCTGAAACCACCGCTCACCACCCAGTGAAAAGATCATACACCAATACCCACAGTTAGAACAGACAAGGATAACGGAAAATATACACCACGCCGCAGTCACTCAGGAATACACTATAAATGCGCAGGGCAAAATAAATACAAATATAGGAAGGAGTAAATAAGACAAAGGGAAATACACCACCAGCAACGATACTCCAACTACTAGCTCACCACTCCAGACCGAGATAACAACGCACAAGACAGAAGCTATAATCGGCGACGCCCAATGTTCAGGAGAACTATTTAAAGGCAATGGGCATGGCCCAGCTTCCAATCCGAGCATAAGGGTACCGTCTCACAGTGACACTTTTGTCGCTACGACGGTACGATCCATGACGTTCCAGCGATATCCATACGATATCGCTGTGTCTGACACGCAGCAGCGATCAGGGACCCTGCTGAGAATCGTACGTCGTAGCAGATCGTTTGGAACTTTATTTCGTCGCTGGATCTCCCGCTGTCATCGCTGGATCGGTGTGTGTGACACCGATCCAGTGATGCGTTCGCTTGTAACCAGGGTAAACATCGGGTTACTAAGCGCAGGGCCGCGCTTAGTAACCCGATGTTTACCCTGGTTACCATCGTAAATGTAAAAAAAAAACACGTACATACTCACATTCCGGTGTCCGTCAGGTCCCTAGCCGTCTGCTTCCCGCACTGACTGACTGCCGTCCGGAAAGTAAAAGCAGAGCACAGCGGTGACGTCACCGCTGTGCTCTGCTTTCACTTTACGGCCGGCACTCAGTCAGTGCGGGAAGCAGACGGCTAGGGACCTGACGGACACCGGAATGTGAGTATGTACGTTTTTTTTTTTTTTACATTTACGATGGTAACCAGGGTAAACATCGGGTTACTAAGCGCGGCCCTGTGCTTAGTAACCCGATGTTTACCCTGGTTACCCGGGGACTTCGGCATCGTTGGTCGCTGGAGAGCTGTCTGTGTGACAGCTCCCCAGCGACCACACAACGACTTACCAACGATCACGGCCAGGTCGTATCGCTGGCCGTGATCGTTGGTAAATCATTTTGTGTAACGGTACCCTAAGGTAAATTAACCCCGGACCAGCTAGATAAAATCTAGCCGACGCCAATGAGCACATAGTGGTCAAAAGCGGAATTACCGCTGTCTGTCGAACGACCTGGTCTGAACAGCGTCCAACATGACAGTACCCCGCCTTCTACGAGGGACCCCAGGGCCCTCACGGCTTATAGGACCCGGCTTGTCCGGATGGCGACGGTGAAAAAACCTGACCAGCCGATTCGCATGAATGTCCGAGGCTGGTGCCCAGGACCTCTCCTCAGGCCCATAAACACGCCAGTGTACCAAGTACTGTAAAGTGCGGCGCACTACACGAGAGTCAACCACTTTGGAGACTTCAAATTCCAAATTACCATCCACCAAGACTGGAGGTGGCATAGGCTCCGCGTCCACAGAACCCACCACCTTCTTTAAAAGAGACCTGTGGAACACGTTGTGTATCTTATACACCGTAGGAAGCTCCAATCGGTACGCTACTGGGTTAATGACGGCGGTGACCCTAAATGGACCAATAAACCGTGGACCCAATTTAAGGGATGGTATTTTGAGTCTTATGTTTTTTGTGGATAACCACGCCCAGTCATCCACACTCAGGTCCGGACCTGGCACACGCCTACTGTCAGCCACATGTTTGTACCTAGCACCCACACTCAACAGGCGCTGTTTAACTCTCCTCCAGACTGATGACAATTGTGCTCCTAACTGGTCCTCCTCCGGAACGCCGGAAGAGCCCCTCTGATTTAATGTACAAAATTGAGGATGTAGCCCGTAAACACAAAAAAATGGAGACTCCCCAGACGACTCCTGGCGGTGATTATTGATGGCAAACTCAGCCAAAGGAAAAAAGGTAGACCACTCCTCCTGGTTATCAGAGACAAAGCAGCGTAAGTACTGTTACAAATTTTGGTTCATACCCTCAGTCTGACCATTTGACTGAGGATGAAACGCCGAAGAATGAGACAACTTGATCCCCAGCCGTGAGCAAAATGCTTTCCAAAATTTTGCCACAAACTGAGTACCCCTATCAGACACGATGTCAGACGGAACCCCATGAAGTCTGACCACCTCCTGCACAAATACCTGAGCCAGAGTCTTAGCGTTAGGCAACGAAGGCAAAGACACAAAGTGCGACATTTTTGAAAACCGATCAACAATCCCCAAGATGACCGTGTTCCCAGCTGAGGAGGGCAAATCAGTGATGAAATCCATGGAGATTTCCGTCCATGGCTTACTAGGTACCTCAAGAGGAAGTAGTGTGCCAACAGGACGGGAGCGGGGCGTCTTAGCCATAGCGCACGTGGTACAAGCTGACATGTATGAGACCACGTCCTGTCAGATCTTGGGCCACCAAAACCGATGTGACACCAACTCCAAGGTACCTCTAACCCCTGGGTGGCCAGCCAGGACAGCATCATGATGCTGCGCCAAAACCTTTAAGCGGAGATGAAGCAGTACAAAAGATTTGTTGATGGGAAGCTCAGATGTACCTCCTCCTGAGCCTCGGCAATCTCAGCCTCAACCTCGGTAGTGAGAGCCGAAACCACAACACCCTTTTGGAGGATGGGTACTGGATCCTCCCGAGGTTCTCCCCCCGGAAAACACCTGGATAGAGCATCCGCCTTAGTGTTTTTAGACCCCGGTCTGTAAGTGACAACAAAATTGAACCGCATGAAAAACAATGCCCAGCGAGCCTGCCTGGAGGACAGACGCTTGGCTAACTCCAAATACAGCAGATTCTTATGATCGGTAATAACAGTAACCTGATGTACCGACCCCTCCAAGAAGTGTCGCCATTCCTCAAAGGCCAACTTGATTGCCAACAACTCCCTGTTGCCGATATCGTAGTTACGTTCGGCGGACGACAGTTTATTGGAGAAATAGGCGCATGGACGCAAATCACTCAAAGATGAGCCTTGTGACAGCACCGCCCCCACACCAACCTCAGACGCATCAACCTCCACAACAAAAGGCTTCAACATGTCTGGCTGCACAAGAATGGGGGCCGAAACAAAACTGTTCTTAAGAAATTCAAATGCGCGCACAGCAGCCTCAGGCCAAACGAAGAAATTGGTACCCTTTTTAGTCATGTCAGTTAGCGGTTTAGCAATGATAGAAAAATCCTTGATAAATTTCCTATAGTAGTTAGAAAACCCAAGGAACCGCTGAAGTGCTTTCAGGTTATCAGGCCGTTCCCAATGCAGCACCGCTTGCACCTTAGCGGTGTCCATTTTAAAACCAGAAGCAGACACAATATAACCCAAGAAAGGCAACTCTTGAACAGAAAATACACATTTCTCAAGTTTAGCATACAGCTTATTCTCTCTGAGAAGCTGTAACACCTGCCTGACATGATCTAAATGAGTATCACGGTCGCAAGAATATATGAGAATGTCATCTAGGTACACGATAACGAATTTCCCCAAAACATGCGAAAACACATCATTAATGAAATGTTGGAACACTGCAGGTGCGTTAGTCAACCCAAATGGCATCACCAAATTTTCAAAATGACCCTCAGGGGTATTAAAAGCCGTCTTCCACTCATCACCTTGACGGACTCTTATGAGGTTGTACGCCCCCCTGAGGTCAAGCTGGGTAAACCACTTAGCACCTGCCACCTGGTTGAACAAATCTGGTATCAGTGGCATAGGGTATGGATCACGAACCGTAATCTGGTTCAATTCCCTGAAATCCAAACACGAGCGTAATCCGCCATCTTTCTTCTTCACGAAGAAGAACCCTGCTGCCACAGGCGAGGATGAAGGCCTGATGTGCCCTTTGCTCAAACTTTCAGCAATGTAATCCTTTAATGCTTGTCTCTCCGGACCGGAGATGTTAAACATCCTTGCTTTAGGCAATTTGGCCCCTGGTTTAAATCTGATAGTACAGACTTAGGAGCGATGTGGCGGCAACTCTGAACAACCCTTCTCAGAGAACACATCCACAAAATCCAGAAGTGACTCCGGAACGCTTGAAGTCACAGCAGACACACATGTGGCCAGGCAATTCTCCTGGCAGAATTCGCTCCACTGAATTATGTCCTGAGTTTTCCAGTCAATTACCGGGTTGTGCATAGACAACCATGGAAAACCCAAAACCACCTGAGCAGGAAGATTCCTGAGCACCTTACATGTAACCTGCTCGGAATGTAGAACCCCAATGTGGAGTTTCACCTCAGCCACAAATTCAGTAATCTCCCCCTGTGAGAGAGGAGCAGCATTGATGGTGACCACGCGGATAGGATGGGGCAGTTTTTCAATCCTAAAACCTGCTGTGCGCGCAAACTCCTCATCAATGAGATTTGTGGCTGAACCACTATCCACAAACACAGTAATTGGCAGCTCACCCCCAGCGATTATAACCTTAGCAGGAAGCATGCATTGAGAAACCACCATGGAGGATATACATAAGATCAGATTGGTCTCCTCCACACCCTCTGAGCTTAGAAGTTTTCCGCCATTGCGTCTTTCTTAGACAGTAGAGGACAGATGTTAATAAAATGACCAGTTTTACCGCAGTAAAAACAGGCTCCCTGCTTCCTGAGCTCAGGGGCTCGACGCTTCACATGTGACACCCCTGCGATTTGCATAGGCTCCGTGGGCTCACCTGCAGCAACCACACGTGAACCTAAACCCTCTCCCATAGGCGGTGTCTCATGCTCCCCCTGACGCAAAGGGCGATCAATGCGGACAACCAGACTCATAGCGGAATCTAGAGAAGTAGGAGTCTCGTACATTAGAAGGGCTTTTTTAACCCTTCCAGAAACCCCATGAATAAGCTGACTCCGCAGCGCTGGATCATTCCACTGTGTATCGATCGCCCAGCGACGAAATTCAGAACAGTAATCCTCTGCAACTCGCTCCCCCTGGCGAATAGTGCGTATCTTAGATTCTGCTAGAGCCATTCTGTCTGGCTCATCGTAAATATTTCCAAGAAAGGAAAAAAAACTCTCCACAGAGTCAAATGCAGTAGAATCAGATGGCAAAGAAAACGCCCATGCTTGGGGATCACCGCTTAATGACAACACCAGGCCCACACGCTGGGCCTCATTACCTGAGGAGATCGGGCGCATACGGAAATATAGTTTGCAAGCTTCACGAAAAGAAACAAATTTACTGCGTTCCCCAGCAAATTTTTTGGGCAAAGGAAACTTAGGCTCAGCAACTCTACCTGTCGCTCCAGCTTGCACATTAGATACTGCTAGTCCCTGTTGCTGCACTGCCCCCCTCAACTCAGTGACCTGTAGGGACAGCGCCTCCAACTGGCGGGTTATGAAAGTCATGGGATCCATGACAAACACAAAAAAAAAGAACCCCCTTTTTTTTTTTGTTTTAAAGGCCGATTATAATGTCACGGGGAGACTAGGTGGGCAAGAGCTAATAACCCGGGCCCCTGCAATTTCCCTCAGACTAGGGAAATCCTGACTGACCCTCTACCTAGACTTTACACTGATGGTGTGCATGTCTAGGCCTCGACCCTCACCCTGTCTCCTGTTTCAACCCTAGGCTGAAACTACCGCCCACCACCCAGTGAAAAGATCATACACCAATACCCACAGTTAGAACAGACAAGGATAACGGAAAATATACACCACGCTGCAGTCACTCAGGAATACACTATAAATGTGCAGGGCAAAATAAATACAAATATAGGAAGGAGTAAATAAGACAAAGGGAAATACACCACCAGCAACGATACTCCAACTACTAGCTCACCACTTCAGACCGAGATAACAACGCACAAGACAGAAGCTATAATCGGCGACGCCCAATGTTCAGGAGAACTATTTAAAGGTAATGGGCATGGCTCAGCTTCCAATCCGAGCATAAGGTAAATTAACCCCGGACCAGCTAGATAAAATCTAGCCGACGCCGATGAGCACATAGTGGTCAAAAGCGGAATTACCGCTGTCTGTCGAACGACCTGGTCTGAACAGCGTCCGACATGACAAACCCTTGCAGAAATTGCAGCTTATTTTTTGTTTCTTGCAGTGGTGGGATTTCCTGCTATTATTTGAATAATTTTTAAACAGTGGAGCTCTTGCTGATGTTTCAGACAGTTAATGAACTGGTATATATTTGGGAAAAGAGTACCACATGTTTCTTGAAAGCTATGGTGCCATCCTTCAACATCATTATTTGTTCGCTGTTGATCATTTAATGTTCATTCATACATATTCCAAAGTTCAACTGGAAATAAAGGTGTCTGATGTCCTCTGCGAGTCATTTGACCAATATAGGTATCTTCAAAATAGTTGGCAATGGGTATGGTTTCTTATGGAAATTCAGGATTTTCCACTAACTCTTCAAATGAAGGCACAATATTCTGTGTTGGTAGAAAGGCAAGAGCAGGTATCATGCGTATCCAACAAGCAAATTCATGGTCACCTTGATATTGCACCTTGAGTCCTTCATTTTGAACTTTACGCCAAACTGACTGTGATAGGTGGAAGAAGCAACCAGTCTTCTTGAGGTTGAGGAATTAATTCTCAAATGCCTGGATTGCAGCTAGTTCAAAATCCAACATCAGGTTGTGTGGCTGCAGTCCAGGTTGCATGTTCTTCAGCTCTTATAGCAATCTCTGGTATGTTGAACGGCTCTTGTCCGTCAGTAAGGTGTACACTACAGGAACAACAAGGCCGCTGTGAACTACATGATTTGTATAAAGTTGCTTGAACAGGGATAGTGTAGTGGAAAAAATGCCATCAGCAAACCACTCTTTACTTTGGGCCAGTAGATGAAGATTGCACTGCAGTGCGCAGGTGCTGGGCCTCTCTGACCTTTCCAGGCACCTGCGCACTGCAGTACTTTGCTCTGCCCTCAACAGGGCAGGAAAAGTACACCTGCGCTGGAGCCACAGCGTGAAGACAAGAAGAGGACGTCATCGTAAGAAGATGGGAGGCCCCGGACCGGACACCCATCGGACCAGAACAGAACCGGGACCGCCGCTAGGTGAGTATAACACTGGTGTACAAAAAGAAAATAATTTCTGGCATGGACTTTAAGAACAGTTTTAGACTAATTTGAGGGTGCTGAATTCAAATCTGATCTTATAATTTCTCTATCACATCACGTTTTTGCGCTACAGGTATATAGCCCATTTTCAAGAATTCTATGATAAATATAAGTAGTGTATGAAAAGTGCCGGTTTATACGGTTCACTAAGGTAAATTTAGTTCTTATTTAGTCTCCCAATAAATGTGATATCTTTGTTTTCTTTGAACATGCATAATTCCCATTTGTTATGATAACATCCTTGTTTTCTGTGCTACTTGGACAGTAGAGCTACAGCAGAGCATTGGGTGAAAACTGAATGGCCTCAGCGACAGAGTTTGGCATCTGGCGATAAAAATGACATCCATGATCCTCAAGTGGATAGGAAGGACATTGTCTTTCCTCCCTGACACATAAAACTTGGATTGATGAAGCAGTTCGTCAAAGCTCTCAATCACAGTGGAGAATGCTTTAACTATATATGTTCAACTTTTCCTGGTCTTAGTGAAGAGAAGAAAACAGCTGGAATATTTGATAGACCTCAAATAAGAACACTTATGAGAGACCCAAATTTTATCACATCAGTGAGACAGAAGAAAGAGCTTGGAATGCATTTTGTAATGTGGTGCAGAATTTTCTAGGGAATAAGCAGACACCTATGAAGAGATTGTGGAAGAGCTACTAATGAGTCTGCGAAATCTTGGATGTAGAATGAGTATCAAGATTCACTATTTACACAGCCATTTGGACTTTTTTCCAGAGAACCTTGGGGATGTGAGCGAAGAACAAGGGGAGCGTTTTCATCAGGACATTAAAACAATGGAACAACGGTATCAACGCCGGTGGGACTCACATATGATGGCTGATATATTGCTGGAGCTTGATGAGTGACAGAAGCTATACATCACAGATCAGCCAAGAAAAGAAAGTTCAAATAACTGCCATTTGTCATTTATCTGTGTGCCATATATATGTATTTTGTAGTTTAATTCTGCAAGTATATTTGATTTGCTGTACATAGTCTTTGAAATCTTCGTTATTCATTGATTAAAAATATACAATGTAGTATCAAAAATCATGTGTTTTTATCAAAAAACATTAGATAGGAGTAATTTTAATCAAAAATTGAAAATCTCGAAATCCTGATGTGATAGCCAAAAAAAAGAGTTCATATTCGTAATCAGCAGCCAAAATTGACTTAAAATATGTTTTAAAACCTTTCGCCAGAAAAATTGCGTTGACCAGTGTAATCTAACCTCTTTTTCTCATCTTTCAGGATACATCGGGGGCTTATCTACAGCATTACAGAATGCTGTAGATAAGCCCCTGATGCCGGTGGCCACAGCTTATAGGTGAAAAATTGGGTGACAGGTTCCCTTTAAGGTCCATTCACATGCACTAAGTAGTTGTAGCAGACAATCTGACGCTAATTTATAGCAGAAAATTCTACACTAAAATTAACATCTAGTGATGCGGGTTTGATGCGACAACCTTGTCCTCTGGCTGTGATTGACAATGGCTGGATACCTGCAAATCAAGGTTACCACTCTGCTTATGAACATGGCAGACCACTGTATCTTAAAAGCAGGACTTCTACTTTGAAGCTGAGCAGAGAATTAAACTGCAACTAAACAAGTGAAGCATAGTGGGAATCAGTAGGTCTCATCCTACATTATACTATCCTCAAAGTTTCCCTTCAAGGTAAAAAGATCACATAGTATTCTATATCAGCTTTTTGTAATATATAATTTTTCACATTTGTGCAACATAAACTTTGCAATAATTCTGCATAATGGAAATGTTAAATGCTTACCGAGTCATGCAGAAGGAACTGCTGCTGAATACCATCAATATTGATCCCCTGGAACTCCTGGGGAATAACATGTTGAGCAAGGGTTTGGGGCAATCTTAGAATATTGCCAAGTTGCCTTGATAATCGTATTGTTCTCTTCAGTGATGCTTTCTTTGGGAGAAGTACTACAACATTAGAATGGGCTCCTGAAATGACTTCTGTGAGAATCTGTTGTGGTGTCTCCTGTGTTGTCCTTGCCCTGGTGACCGCCTCATTGAAAAGTCGGATTGCTTCAGGTCTTGCTGCTTGTGCTGTGTGGTTGTGGGGATTGGTTACTTTCACCGCTTCTTTAGTCCAAACACGTCCCTTGCAAGTCGACCGTTTTTCACACACCCAGATGGAATGGACATCGTCAGCCGTTCATTAGGAAAATACGTAAATGTGATTCTCGTAAACCAACTTCTTCCCACATTTGGATATAACTGAATTCATACTTGTAGAAAGTGAATTGCTGTGGAAGCTGACTGATTTTTTTGTTCTAGTAGACCTCTCTCTTTGTAGAGATTTTAGACACTGCTATATTCTGATGTAAAGATGGAATAAGAGCTAGTCTAATGTAACTTGCAGGAGGAAACCTGACATGAAAATTGTTATATCTGCAACAAAACTTGCAAACAAGCAGGTCAGTGCTGGGTCAGGTAAAAGTTCACAAAATGTTTTGATTTAGAGTGGTTTACATTCCCCACCTAAATCAGGCCTCATTCACACTACATTTTTTTAATCCGTTTATTTTTTTCGTGTTAATGTTTTTGTAACACAAAAACGTTTTAGAAAAGTTTGGGAAAATGTCTTGTTAAATTTGCGGGCAAAATGCTCTGACACTATAATGCAATCAGTTGTGAGGTTAACAGATGGAAACAGTTGATTTAACATGTCTCAAAAGTGCAGCACTCTGTACAGTACTTTTGTGGCATGTGGATTGATAATGGACGGGAATTCATGAACCACAAGGACAAACTAGCAAAACATCCAAACACAAAATTCTGGGAGCAAAACAGGGTACAAACACCCGGGGGTGAACTCCCGGGGGCGAAACATTGATGATGGACGGGAATTCATGAACCACAATTGTACAAATATCCAGGGGCGAACTGCCGGGGGTGAACTGCTGGGGGTAAAACATTGATGACGGACAGGAATTCAAGAACCACAAGGGTACAAACATCCGGGGGCGAACTGTCGGGGGCGAATCACTGGGGGCGAAACATTGATGACGGACGGGAATTCATGAACCACAAGGGTACAAACATCTGGAGGCGAACTGCCGGGGGCGAAACATTGATGACGGATGGAAATTCATGAACTACAAGGGTACAAACATCTGGGGGCGAACTGCCAGGGGCGAAACATTGATGATGGACGGGAATTCATGAATCACAAGGGTACAAACATCCGGGGGCGAACTGCCAGGGCAAACTGCTGGGGTCGAAAAATTGATGATGGACAGGAATTCATGTACCACAAGGGTACAAACATCAGGGGGTGAACTGCCGGGGGTGAAACATTGATGACGGACAGGAATTCAAGAACCACAAGGGTACAAACATCTGGGGGTGAACTGCCGGGGGCGAATTGCTGGGGGCAAAGCATTGATGATGGACAGGAATTCATGAACAAGGGTACAAACATCCGGGAGCAAACTGCCGGGGGTGAACTGCTGGGGGCGAACTGCTGGGGGTGAAACATTGATGACGGACGGGAAATCATGAATCACAAGGGTACAAACATCCGGGGGCGAACTGCCAGGGGCACACTGCTGGGGGTGAAAAATTGATGATGGACAGGAATTCATGAACCACAAGGGTACAAACATCAGGGGGCAAACTGCCAGGGGTGAAACATTGATAACGGACAGGAATTCATGAACCACAAGGGTACAAACATCAGGGGGTGAACTGCCAGGGGTGAAACATTGATAACGGACAGGAATTCAAGAACCACAAGGGTACAAACATCTGGGGGTGAACTGCGGGGGGCGAATTGCTGGGGGCAAAGCATTGATGATGGACAGGAATTCATGAACAAGGGTACAAACATCCGGGAGCAAACTGCCGGGGGTGAACTGCTGGGGGCGAACTGCTGGGGGTGAAACATTGATGACGGACGGGAATTCATGAACAAGGGTACAAACATTCGGGGACGAACTACCGGGGGCGAACTGCTGGGGGCAAAACATTGATGACGGACGGGAATTCATGAATCACAAGGGTACAAACATCCGGGGGCGAACTGCCAGGGGCAAACTGCTGGGGGCAAAAAACTGATGATGGACAGAAATTCATGAACAAGGCTACAAACATCCGGGAGCAAACTGCCGGGGGTGAACTGCTGGGGGCGAAGTGCTGGGGGTGAAACATTGATGACGGACGGGAATTCATGAACAAGGGTACAAACATTCGGGGACGAACTACCGGGGGCGAACTGCTGGGGGCAAAACATTGATGACGGACGGGAATTCATGAATCACAAGGGTACAAACATCCGGGGGCGAACTGCCAGGGGCAAACTGCTGGGGGCGAAAAATTGATGATGGACAGGAATTCATGAACCACAAGGGTACAAACAACAGGGGGCGAACTGCCGGGGATGAAACATTGATGACGGACAGGAATTCAAGAACCACAAGGGTACAAACATCCGGGGGCGAATTGCTGGGGATGAAACATTGATGACGGACAGGAATTCATGAACCACAAGGGTACAAACATCCGGGGGCGAACTGCCAGGGGCACACTGCTGGGGGTGAAAAATTGATGATGGACAGGAATTCATGAACCACAAGGGTACAAACATCAGGGGGCAAACTGCCAGGGGTGAAACATTGATAACGGACAGGAATTCATGAACCACAAGGGTACAAACATCAGGGGGTGAACTGCCAGGGGTGAAACATTGATAACGGACAGGAATTCAAGAACCACAAGGGTACAAACATCCGGGGGTGAACTGCGGGGGGCGAATTGCTGGGGGCAAAGCATTGATGATGGACAGGAATTCATGAACAAGGGTACAAACATCCGGGAGCAAACTGCCGGGGGTGAACTGCTGGGGGCGAACTGCTGGGGGTGAAACATTGATGACGGACGGGAATTCATGAACAAGGGTACAAACATTCGGGGACGAACTACCGGGGGCGAACTGCTGGGGGCAAAACATTGATGACGGACGGGAATTCATGAATCACAAGGGTACAAACATCCGGGGGCGAACTGCCAGGGGCAAACTGCTGGGGGCAAAAAACTGATGATGGACAGAAATTCATGAACAAGGGTACAAACATCCGGGAGCAAACTGCCGGGGGTGAACTGCTGGGGGCGAACTGCTGGGGGTGAAACATTGATGACGGACGGGAATTCATGAACAAGGGTACAAACATTCGGGGACGAACTACCGGGGGCGAACTGCTGGGGGCAAAACATTGATGACGGACGGGAATTCATGAATCACAAGGGTACAAACATCCGGGGGCGAACTGCCAGGGGCAAACTGCTGGGGGCAAAAAATTGATGATGGACAGAAATTCATGAACAAGGGTACAAACATCCGGGAGCAAACTGCCGGGGGTGAACTGCTGGGGGCGAAGTGCTGGGGGTGAAACATTGATGACGGACGGGAATTCATGAACAAGGGTACAAACATTCGGGGACGAACTACCGGGGGCGAACTGCTGGGGGCAAAACATTGATGACGGACGGGAATTCATGAATCACAAGGGTACAAACATCCGGGGGCGAACTGCCAGGGGCAAACTGCTGGGGGCGAAAAATTGATGATGGACAGGAATTCATGAACCACAAGGGTACAAACAACAGGGGGCGAACTGCCGGGGATGAAACATTGATGACGGACAGGAATTCATGAATCACAAGGGTACAAACATCCGGGGGCGAACTGCCAGGGGCAAACTGCTGGGGACGAAAAATTGATGATGGACAGGAATTCATGAACCACAAGGGTACAAACATCAGGGGGCGACCTGCTGGGGGTGAAACATTGATGACGGACAGGAATTCAAGAACCACAACGGTACAAACATCCGGGGGCGAATTGCTGGGGATGAAACATTGATGACGGACAGGAATTCATGAACCACAAGGGTACAAACATCTGGGGGCGAACTGCCGGGGGCAAATTTCTGGGGGCGAAACATTGATGATGGATAGGAATTCATGAATCACAAGGGTACAAACATCCGGGGGCAAACTGCCAGGGCAAACTGCTGGGGACGAAAAATTGATGATGGACAGGAATTCAGGAACCACAAGGGTACAAACATCAGAGGGCGAACTGCCGGGGGTGAAACATTGATGACAGACAGGAATTCAAGAACCACAAGGGTACAAACATCCGGGGGTGAACTGCCGGGGGCGAATTGGGGGGGGCGAAGCATTGATGATGGACAGGAATTCATGAACAAGGGTACAAACATCCGGGAGCAAACTGCCGGGGGCGAACTGCTGGGGGCGAAACATTGATGATGGATGGGAATTCATGAACCACAAGGGTACAAACATTCGGGGACGAACTACCCGGGGGGAACTGCAGGGGGCAAAACATTGATGACGGGCAGGAATTCATGAATCACAAGGGTACAAACATCCGGGGGGCGAAAAATTGATGATGGACAGGAATTTATGAACCACAAGGGTACAAACCTCAGGGGGCGAACTGCCGGGGGGTGAAACATTGATGATGGACAGGAATTCAAGAACCACAAGAGTACAAACATCCGGGGGCGAACTGCCGGGGGTGAATTGCTGGGGATGAAACATTGATGATGGACAGGAATTCATGAACCACAAGGGTACAAACATCCGGGGGCAAACTGCCGGGGGTGAACTGCTGGGGGCGAAACATTGATGACGGACGGGAATTCATGAACCACAAGGGTACAAACATCCAGGGGCGAACTGCCAGGGGCGTTCTGCTGGGGGGCGAAACATTAATGATGGACAGGAATTCATGAACCACAAGGGTACAAACATCTGGGGGCGAACTACCTGGGGCGAACTGCTGGGGGTGAAACATTGATGACGGACGGGAATTCATGAATCACAAGGGTACAAACATCCGGGGGAGAACTGCCAGGGGCGTTCTGCTGGGGGAGAAACATTAATGACGGACAGGAATTCATGAACCACAAGGGTACAAACATCCGGGGGCAAACTACCGGGGGCGAAACATTGATGACGGACGGGAATTCATGAATCACAAGGGTACAAACATCCGAGGGCGAACTGCTGGGGGCGGAACATCTGGGGGCCGAATGCTGGGGACGAAATGTGCGGGGGCGAAATGTGCGGGGGCGAAATGTGCGGGGGCCAAATGTACCCAGGGGCGAACTGCTGGGGGTGAACTGCTGGGGGCGAAATGTATGGGGGTGAAATGTGCGGGGGAGAAACGTGTGGGGGTGAAACATCCTGGGACCAAATGCTGGGGACGAAATGTTCGGGGCCGAAATATACCCAGGGGCGAACTGCTGGGGGCAAACTGCTGGGCGCGAAACATCCAAATCCCCCAAATCAGTATGGGAGGGGGCAGCAACATCTATAGCAACCCCGGTGATATATGAGACTCCCGCCTCTCTGGAGGTTGCTATGGCACTTGTAGTCCATATTGACCGCCATTTTTTTCAAAGGTATCAGGAGATCAAATCAGTATGGGAGGGGGCAGAAACATCTATAAGAAACCCCGGTGACCTCTGTAGAGCCAATGCAGATCGCTGGGATGTCGCATGAGAATAAAAAGCCCTTTATCTCTAAAGAAGGGGGGTTTGCTTTTTCTGCGGCAAGAAGGGACATTATATTAACACTTGTCCCATGGTACCGAAAAAAGATGCGCCGGCCAAAAACTGGTAGGCTCAATGGGGTTTGGAGGATCCCAGCATGAGCCTACGTATATCCTCCATGATGGCGTCTCAGTGTATTTTCCCCGCAAGGGTAATAATCGGGGGACAGGTGGTTTCTATTGAGGTTTTCTCAGATAGTGGTTTTGCAGCAAATATTATTGACAAACATTTTGCCCGCACATCCGGGTTAAGAGTTGACAAACTCCCTAGTCCTATACGGATTGTGGCCATTTATGCGTCTCCACTCTCTCAAGGGGTTTTTAAGGAGTGTGTACAGTATTTGGAACTCTGCAACGAGGTCTTACATTCGGAGCATTTGACGTGCAATGTGCTATAAATAACTACCCGCACAGGTGGTTTGGGGGTTTTTTATGGTTGTCGGCTCACAATCCAGTAATTAACTGGAAGGCACAGGACTTAGTCCAGTGGAGCCCGTTCTGCAAAGTGAACTGCCTTGTAACGTGTATTTCAGCTGTGATTTCTAGTATCCCTGAACCTTTACTGGAGTATTCTGTGTTCTCTGAAAAGAGGTGTCAGGAGTTGACACCATACTGGCCCTATGATTGCACTATAAAGGTTGAATCCAGGGGCCAAACTTCCTAAGTGCAGAATGTATAATCTGTCCAGTCCGGAGAGACAAGTCCTTAAGGAGCACATTCCGGAGAGTTTGAGTAAGGGTCATATAGACCATCGTCGTCTCCAGTGGCAGCCGGTTTCTTCTTTGTCAAGAAGATGGTGGATTATGTCCGTGTGTGGACTTTAGGGCGCTTAACCAGATTACGGTTCATGATCCGTATCCTATGCCACGGATTCCGGATCTGTTTAATCGGGTGTTGGGTGCCAAGTGGTTTACTAAACTTGACCTTAGAGGGGCATACAACCTCATAAGAGTCCGTCAGGGGAATGAGTGGAAGACAGCTTTTAATACTCCTGAGGGTCAGTTCGAAAATTTAGCAATGCCTTTTGGTTTATCCAACGCACCGGCAGTTTTTCAGCATTTTAAAAATGATGTATTCGCTCACCTCTTTGGTAAATTTGTGATTATTTATCTGGATGACATACTCATTTATTCGCTTGACCGCGATTCACACACGGAGCACGTTAAACAGGTGTTGCAATTGCTCAGGGAGAACAAGCTATACGCCAAGCTTTAAAAGTGTGTTTTTGCTGTACAAGAATTACCGTTTCTGGGATACATCATTTCCGCCTTGGGGTTTAGGATGGATCCCGCTTAGTAGCAGGCTGTGTTAAATTGGGACTGTCCCAATAACCTCAAAGTGTTACAGCGGTTCTTAGGTTTTTTAGAATTAGAGCAGGAAGTTCATCAAAAACTTTTCTGTGGTTGCTAAACCTTTAACCGACATGACTAAAAAGGGTACAGACTTTACTAACTGGTCTGAGAATGCTGTGCGCGCTTTTGATTGTTTGAAGAGAAGCTTCGCTTCGGCACCCGTCCTTGTTCAGCCGGATGTGTCCCTTCCCTTCACTGTCGAGGTGGATGCTTTTGAGGTAGGGGTGAAGGCAGTGTTGCCTCAAGGCACATCTCTTGGTAAATTGCACCCCTGTGCCCTTTTTCTCGAAGAAGTTGTCACCAGCGGAGCGCAATTGACATATGTAACGGAATTACTAGCCATTAAGTTGGCTTTTGAGGAATGGCGACATTTCTTGGAGGGGGACGCTCATCCTGTAACGGTGATTACTGACCACAAGAATCGCTTGTATCTGGAGTCAGCCAATCGTCTTTCACCGAGACAGGCTCGCTGGTCACTGTTCTTTAACAGGTTCAATTTCTTAGTTACTTACCATTTGTGTTCGAAAAACACAAAGGGTGATGCATTGTCTAGAGGTTTTCCTGGTGGAGAATCACGTGAGGAGCCGGTTCCCATCCTCCAGAAGGATGTGGTAGTGTCGGCTATCAGTACTGAGGTAGAAGCTGAGATAGCTGAGGCTCAGGAGGAGGTACCGCCAGGTCTTCCGGTTAACAGGTCTTTGGACCTTCATCTTAAGGTGTTGGGGAAGCATCAAGATTCAGTCCTGGCTGGTCATTCAGGGTTTAAGGCCACGTTGACGCTTCTTTTGCGTCGATTTTGGTGGACCAAAATTCGGAGGGATGTCGCCTCCTATGTATCAGCCTGTTCCACTTGTGCGCGTTCCAAGTCTTCGCACTCTTGTCCTTCTGGTACGTTGTTTCCGCTTAGTGTGCCTAGAAAACTATAGACAGATATTTCTATGGATTTTATTAAGGATCTAACTTCCTCTGCTGGTAACAATTATTTTGTAGGTGGTTGACCGTTTTTCTAAAATGACACATTTCATTGCACTACCATCCTTACCTAATGCAAAGACACTGGCTCAGATATTCACCGTGAAGTGGTCAGACTCCATGGGGTTCTGTCTGACATTGTGTCTGATAGGGGTACCCAGTTTGTTGCTAATTTCTGGAGAGTTTTCTGTTCGTGCTTGGGGATTAAGTTGTCTCACTCATCGGCTTTGTACCCAGTTTGCTGCTAATTTCTGGAGAGTTTTCGGTTCGCGCTTGGGGATTAAGTTGTCTCACTCGTCGGCTTTCCATCCTCAGTTAAATGGACAAGCAGAGCGCATGAATAAAAATCAAGAACAGTATTTGCGCTGCTTTGTCTCTGACAATCAGGAGGAGTGGTTGACTTTCCTTCCTCTTACAGAGTTTGCAATTAATAAACATTATTACGAGTCCTATGAGGAGTCCCCATTTTTCTGTGTTTATGGCCAACATCCTCAGTTCAGTACTCTTCATCAAGGGTATTCTTCTGGGGTTACTGAGGAGGATCAGGTGGGTGCGTCATTATCATCTACATGGAGGAAAGATAAGCAGCATTTACTTAGTATGGGTTCTAGGTATAAGCGTGTGGCTGACTGTAGACGTGTGCCTGGTTTGGACCTGAATGTGGATAATTTGGTGTGGTTATCCACTAGCAACATCAAACTCAAGTTACCATCACTTAAGTTGGGTCCCCGCTTTATCGGTCCATTCAGAATCTCGGCCGTCATCAACCCACTGGCCTTCCAATTGGACTTACCTGCCGTGTACAGGATTCATAATGTTTTTCATAAGTCTCTTCTGAAGAAGTTTGTGGGTTTGGGGGACTTTACTCCCACTCCTCCCCTGCCAGTCTTGGTGGATGGCTCTTTAGAGTTTGTGGTATCCAGGATTTAACAATAACGTATCATTCGTCGTTCGCTACAATATCTAGTGAGGCTATGGTCCAGTGGACAGGACCTGGGTGCCTGCGACAGATATCCATGCTGATTGACTAGTCGCTGGTTTTGATTGTCGTCACCCTGATAAACCAGGTCTGCGGCGTCCTGAGGGCCCTGGGGTCCCTTGTAAAGGGCGGGGTACTGTTATTCCGGCTTCAGACTCTGTACACACTGGGGAGTCTGTTGTGCAGTCTTAGACCTTCCTGTTGCTCAACCTGAGTTTGGGAGTTGGCGGTGGTTTGTTCACTGATGTTCAGCTTGGCAGGAGTTAACTTTTTGATTAGTGGCTGAGGCGGCTAGGAACTCATTTTCCCTTTTAGTATGGTTCAGAACATTCCTGGACGCCAACTATAGCATTTGTGTGTCTCTTGCATTCCGGTCCTGTGTTGGAGTAGCTGTTGATACTCAAGTCTTTATTTAGGAGTTTGGTGAAGTATACTTTGTTGTTTGTTCATTTTCCTATTGGTATTGTGTTCCCCTCACACTCATATTGTGTCATCTTGATAGTTTGCTTTATGGTGCAGTGTACTTTATTCCCTGTTGTTCTTTATCTGCGGTTTCCATTACTGTTCACCTCCTGGGGTGGGGGTTGGGGGTTTAGCTCAGGGCTGGACAGGAGATAGGGACAGGTCAGTGACTTGAGCCTCCCTACCATCAAGGGTACCCCCAAGTTAAGGAACGACAGCCCACCCCTAGTCTTAAGGGCAGTTCAGGGGCCTTGGTTCCTCATCTCCTGTTTTCCCTTTGCAACCCATGACAGTATGTTGGTTTTGAATTTGTGTTGGTCAAGAAAACAGACTTTTGTTTGTGTAAGCCTGTAATATTGACTTGTAAGATGATATTTGATATAACATAGTGTGCTCGTATCCTTGATGACTAGTGAGGTTACCGATATGCTAATTATGCATCGGTAGGCCAGATAGTTTGTTGATGTCAAAAACAGAGGAGGAAAAACTGCTGACAGATTAAATAATCAAGTAATTCTACTTGATCTCATTTCCATTCTTACCCTTTATGTCAATACTGAATGAAGGACACATGTTAAGTATAAATATAGGTTACATGTCTCTGTATAGTGATAGAGAGACACAGATTCAGCAAAGACATCAAAACATCCAAAGGACCAGAGACAGGACAGCAGTCAATATATCATGGCTCCATCATGAGGAATATATCATTCTACAGGAACCAACCTAGGGGCCCTCGGGCCCGGTTCGAATATAGATTTTGTCTATTGACCATCACTGAACCATGGATATGTATGGAGAAAGCCAGGATTGGGACCCACCGTCGGTCGCCTTGCTGCAAGGAGATGTTCGGAGAAGCCTGGTTGTGACCCTCCGGTCAACTGGCCTTGTAACTGAATGGACTGTCATCTTCCTAAGCTTGTCATTACCTCCTCTCTGTGTGTTGTGTGTCACATGTGGGGTAGCCGACCCTGGAAGATGAAGCCAAGTTGTGACCCTCAGGTCAACTGGCCTGGTACCTCAATGGACAGTCATCTTCCTACGCTTGTTGTTACCTCCTCTCTGTGTACATGCCACAGGTGGGGTAGTCGACACTGGGAGCTCTGAAGTAACAGCTGCCATTAGCCCGGCGAGTCAGCAAAAGACTGAGACTAATGTGCAACTTCTTGGGAGTATGTTGTTGGGACTGTTCTACGTGTTAACCTGCCTGTTTTGTGATTCAATAAAGCATTGCCACACTGTTTTACCCTCACCCTGTGTTGTCTGAGTAGCGTTATGCCCACGTTAAAGGGAGAGTAGGCATTCGTCGGGACGATTCCTGATCCATGCGGTTTCGGCTAGCGGACCTGGGCGTCCGCCAACCCATATCTCCACAGGTATGTACCACCTGCTCAAGCTCTGTCTGATAGGAGGTCTGGAAGCAGTAGAGCTAGGGTGACTGCCAGGCACAGTGCCCCCCCGCCCAGCACAGTGGTATGTAAAGCCTACTCAAGTTCCATCTGATAAGGGGTCTGTGAGAAGAGAGAGTGACTGCCAGGCACAGCGCCTCGTCCTTTCCCGCCCAGTAGTATGTAACGTCTGCCCTAGCTCCGTCGGATAGAAGGTCTGAGAAAAGAAGAGAGAGCATGACTGCAAGGCAAAGCGCCCTACGCACAGTAGCATGTACCGCCTGCCCCAGCTTCATCTGATAGGAGGTGTGCAAGCAGAAGAGCGAGCACGACTGCAAGGCACAGCGGCCGTAACACAGTGGTATGTACTGCCTGCCCCAGCTTTGTCAGACAGGAAGCCTGTGAGCAGAAAAGCAAGCGTGACAGTCAGTCACAGTGCCCCTCCCTGCCTGCACAGTGGTATGTACTGCCTGACCCAGCTCCATCTGATAGGAGGTCTGTGAGCAGAAGAGTGACCGCGACTGCCAGGCACAGTTCCCCCCTCCCCGCACAGTGGTATGTACCACCTGCCTCAGCTCTGACAGGAGGTCTGTGAGTAAAAAGCAAACATGGCTGCCAGGCAATGCTCCCCTGCACAGTGTTATGAACCACTTGCCCAAGCTCAGTCTAACAGAAGGTCTGCGATAAGAAGAACAAGCAAGACTGCCACACATAGCACCCCCTTCTCGAACAGTGATATGTAGCGCCTGCCACAACGCCGACTGATAGGCACAGCCAGAAGAGCAAGCATGACTGCCAGGCACAGCACCACCCTCTCCGCACAGTGGTATGTACTGACTGAAACAACATATGATAGGCGAGGCACACCCCCCCCTTGGACAGTGGTATGCTTGCCCAAGCTTTATTTAATAGGAGGTCTGCGAGCAGAAGGGCGAGCGTGACTACTATGCACAGCACCCCCTGCACATTGTTATGTACCAATTGTCCAATCTCAGGCTAATAGGTTTGCAAGCAGAAAAGCGAGTGTGACTGCCACAGACAACGCACCCTCCTCGGACAGTGATATGTACCGCCTGCCATAACTCCATCTGATAGGCACAGCCAGAAGAGCGAGGGTGACTGCCCGGAACAGTGCCCCCTGCACAGTGGTATGTACTGCCTGCTCTATTTAAAAGGAGGTCTGCGAGCAAAAGAGCGAGCCCAAATGCCAGGCACAGCACCACCATCTCCACACTGTGGTATGTACCTAACCAAGCTCAGTAGGATAGGGGGTCTGCCAACAGAAGCACGAGTGTCACTGCTAGGCACAGTATCCCCCGCAGAGAGGTATATACTGCCTGCCGCAGCACCATATGATAGAAGGTCTCCGAGCAGAAGAGCAGGCATGACTGTCAGGCAAAGCGCACCGCTTCCCGCATAGTGGTATGTACTGCATGCACCAGCTCCGTCTTATAGGAGGCCTGCGAGCAGAAGAGCATGACTGACAGACACACACCGCCACATTGCCCCCTCACAGTTGTATGTACACCCAGGCACAGCACCCCTCCCACCACCCCCGCACAGTGGAAGGTGCCGTTGGGTACATTGCCTCACACACAGTGGTATGTACACCCAAGCACAGCTCTCCTCCAACCACCCCAACACAGTGGAATGTGGCAATAGGGACATCGCTCCCCTCACAGTGGTATGTACACCCAGGCACAGCACCCCTCCCACCCCACCCCCGCACAGTGGAACATGCCAATAGGTACATCGCCCTCCTTACAGTGGTAAGTACACACAGGCACAACACCCCTCCCGCACAGGGGAATGTGCCGCTGGGTACAGGGCCTCACAAGATCTGGGGGTGACGAGTGGAGGTCCCTTCTCACCTCCAGAAAAAGCTCTAGCAGGCTGAGGTAATATGGCTGCCGTCGGCAGTACTTCTTCAGGACACGGTATATGGAGGCCTCCAGTAGGAAAGAATCATTGATGGCATCCAGTCCGATGCCGGCCTACAGGAGAAGTAAGATCAGCATATCCATCGTGTAACAGCATATCTCCCTCCTCTCTATAACCACCTACCCTCCTGTACCAGCATGGCTGCTTACGACGGGTCACAGAGTTATCCATAATGTCATCAGCAACCAGGAAGAAAGCCTGGAGCTAAAAGAAGAGACGATGAGGATGGAGTGGTCTGCGTATAGCGGGGCAAGAACCACAGGGCGGGCACACCTACCAGCTCCACACACCAGCCCACCGCCAGTGCCCTCTGGATATTATCATCCTTCTGCAGCGCAGGACCCACCAACTCCAGATACGAGGCTAGGACAATCATCCCGCGATTGCACTTACCCCCTGCAGCGTTATACTCCAGTACCTGCACAAAAAAAGCCATGTAAGACACAGAAGGACGGTGGCAAACAATCTCCGCGCAACAACAAATCATGAATCTTACCTGCCGCAAACGCAACACCGCGTCGCCAATCTCCGGGTGACCCCAATCCTCCGCAGTCAGATCCTGCACAATCTGATCAAAGAAACCACAGAACTCCTGGCGCTCATCAGACGTGAAAGTTCCACCCATTGAGCTCAAATTCCAGTCCTGGGGGGAAACAGAAAGCTAGAGCAGGAGAGGACCACCCTGAGGCCACATTATCTACTCAACCAGAAGAGACCACCCTCCTAATACCTCTACATCTACAGTACAGACCAAAAGTTTGGACACACCTTCTCATTTAAAGATTTATGTGTATTTTCATGACTATGAAAATTGTACATTCACACTGAAGGCATCAAAACTATGAATTAACACATGTGGAATTATATACTTAACAAAACAGTGTGAAACAACTGAAAATATGTCTTATATTCTAGGTTCTTCAAAGTAGCCACCTTTTGCTTTGATGACTGCTTTGCACACTTTTGGCATTCTCTTGATGATCTTCAAGATGTAGTCACCAGGAATGGTCTTCTAACAATCTTGAAGGAGTTCCCAGAGATGCTTAGCACTTGTTGGCCCTTTTGCCTTCACTCTGCGGTCAAGCTCACCCCAAACCATCTAGATTGGGTTCAGGTCTGGTGACTGTGGAGGCCAGGTCATCTGGCGTAGCACCCCATCACTCTCCTTCTTGGTCAAATAGCCCTTACACAGCCTGGAGGTGTGTTTGGGGTCATTGTCCTGTTGAAAAATAAATGATGGTCCAACTAAACGCAAGCCAGATGGAATAGCATGCCGCTGCAAGATGCTGTGGTAGCCATGCTGGTTCAGTATGCCTTCAATTTTAAATAAAACCCCAACAGTGTCACCAGCAAAGCACCCTCACACCATCACACCTCCTCCTCCATGCTTCATGGTGGCAACCAGGCATGTAGAGTCCATCCATTCACCTTTTCTGTGCCGCACAAAGACACGGTGTTAGGGCTAGCGGAAAGCACCAAATTATAAGAGAGATGGTATAAGGTGCGTTCGCAGCCCGGGGTCCACTGTGCAGAGATGGAACCTGCTGCTGAGTAATGACGGACTGTATGGCGGTACAATGTGGATACACACACGGGTTATCTTCACCCTGTGTGAAGGAAGCAAACCCTGTTGCGTCACAGGGCCGCGGTACCGCACCAAGAGCGCAAGCAAGGAGTCTTAGGACTCTATCCCAAGACACAGGATTAGAGTACTTTCAGACCACTTGCGCTCGACACCGCAACTGGGGTGTCAAAGTAACAGAAAAATATAACTTAAAGCACAAGAGTGCATGCTGTGCCGCTTTGGCGGACACCACTAACCACCCAGACTAGGGATAGGAAAGCGCTATATAAGCGCACGGCGCCGCACTGGCGGCTACAGCAATAGACGCTGTATCGTGTGTCTTTATGTTGACAGCTTAGTCGGGCACTAGACAGCAAGCATCCACCTTTCGCGAGCAGTCATACACAAGGGAGGGGATATTTAAGAACGACTTGCACTCATCAACACACACGTATACAAATGTACACTAGCGCATGGCCGTGCGGTCATGCGAACCTTTTATAGATGCAGCATGTACAGGACCTTCCCAGAAGGACCAATGGGAAGCTGCCACAGAAGTTGAGCACCTTCAGGACCTTCCTGGAGGACCAATGGGATCTGCTGCAGTATCTGAGCATGTGACCTTCGATCTCCAATGGGAGATCTTGCCCTGGGCATGCTCAGAAGGGGAAAAGCAGGACTTAGTCCCAAAAGCATCTGTTCACCGCTGCCCAGCATTGGCTTCAATGGCAGAAGCTGGAAAAGCAGCAGTAACCCTATGCACAGAGTGAGACTGAGCAAGACGCTGGGACCAACGTCTCTGCTGAGCAGACTCCATTGTGGCTGGAGAAGAATGGGAGACCGCAGCGGAGATGGTTCGAGATTCCCCCTGTGCAGAGGCGGGAACTCGACACCTAACACACGGTGGTTGGAACCAAAAATCTCAAATTTGGACTCATCAGACCAAAGCACAGATTTTCACTGGTCTAATGTCCATTCCTTGTGTTCTTTAGCCCAAACAGGTCTCTTCTGCTTGTTGCCTGTTCTTAGCAGTTGTTTCCTAGCAGCTTTTTTACCATGAAGGCCTGTTGCACAAAGTCCCCTCTTAACAGTTGTTGTAGAGATGTGTCTGCTGCTAGAATTGTGTGTGGCATTAACCTTGTCTCTAATCTGAGCTGCTGTTAACCTGTGTTTTCTGAGGCTGGTGACTTGGATAAACTTATCCTCAGAAGCAGAGGTGACTCTTGGTCTTCCTTTCCTGGGGCGGTCCTCATGTGAGCCAGTTTCTTTGTAGCGCTTGATGGTTTTTGCCACTGCACTTGGGGACACTTTCAAAGTTTGCCCAATTTTTCAGACTGACTGACCTTCATTTCTTAAAGTAATGATGGTCACTCGTTTTTCTTTACTTAGAATTTGTATTATGGCAAGAAAAAAGCAGCTAACAGTCTATTCAGTAGGACAGTATCAGCTGTGTATCCACCAGACTTCTGCACAACAGAACTGATGGTCCCAACCTCATTTATAAGGCAAGAAATCCCACTTATTAACCTGACAGGGCACACCAGTGAATTGAAAACCATTCCCAGTGACTACTTCTTGAAACTCATCAAGAGAATGCCAAGAGTGTGCAAAGCAGTCATCAAAGCAAAAGGTGGCTACTTTGAAGAACCTAGAATATAAGACATATTTTCAGTTGTTTCACTTTTTTGTTAAAGGGAACCTGTCACCTGAATTTGGCGGGACCAGTTTTGGGTCATATGGGCGGGGTTTTAGGGTGTTTGATTCACCCTTTCCTTACTCGCTGGCTGCATGCTGGCCGCAATATTGGATTGAAGTTCATTCTCTGTCCTCCGGAGTACATGCCTGTGCCATGTGCCTGTGTGTTAATTCATAGTTTTGATGCCTTCAGTGTGAATTTACAATTTTCATAGTTATGAAAATACAGAAAAATCTTTAAACGAGAAGGTGTGTCCAAACTTTTGATCTGTACTGTACCTCCTACAAGTAGTACTGCTATATCAACACCCTAACATATAATACCTGTCAGGAAATAGGAAAGTTCTGATTACTTCACTTACACATACAGAGCTCTCAGCTGCAGTTTCCTCTGCCTGCCAACACAAGGCTGGAATTCTGAGCCACTCTTTCTCCCTCTGCCTGTGTGTGTGTGTAATCCTAAACCCCTCTTTTCCCCCTCCCTCAAGAATTTATATGGCTCCGTGCTGCGGCAGACAAATCTCCCTACACTACTCATTCGCCCCTCCCACCTGGTACTGGTTAAAACTGGTACGGAAAGCATGGGCTTCTATTGTTCTTTTAAGGTTATATATATTGGCACCGATCAGAGCTAGAGATATAAGGATTATATATCCCAGATGTCCATAGAGAGATCTATAACTCACTGAAACCGCTAGAAGCTAAACCCAATGAGTGCAAGGAGTGGGTTTCTCCATAAGCGGGTCATGTAACTATGCCGTGTTTACACTTAAAAGAACCTACCCGATGTGGTGAACATTCTGATCACTGTGTCTTTCGTATACGAGGTTCATACAGCGAGTTAGGCATAAAAATGGTTGCGATCACTCTAAAAAAAGGGGAGGATTCAGCCTCTAAGTGAGGTCACCACAGGGGGGAGTGTCTTGTTTCTAGGTTGGGAAATAAGTGAGTGAAGCAGCAGTCTTCACGTGTCTTTTGTCCAGGATCTAGCTGACAGGGGTGTGATGCATCTGGATATATGCTCGCTCATCCCCCACAGCACACGGTCAGCCATGAAATGATATGACATAACAAAATGTAAGTGTTCTTTTTAACTTTAATCCTATTTTATTTGTAATTGTACTGTACATACGATACTTGTCTTCTTTATAATATCTTTTTATACTTCTGTAAACACTGCCTATCTTTTTTTAGAGTAAAATCTAAAATTACTAGCCTGTCTCTCCTTGCTCTATAACGTACGGTCACGTCCTCTGAAGTGAATTACGCTTCTAATCTGTGTTGGCTCCGGACCCATTAATAATTAAGAAATCTGAGCTGGTGGCAGCGGAATTTGTCTTGTGCATCTGGGAGGCTTTGTAGCGACGGCGGCATTGATAAATATTGTTCCCACCTGAGTGGGAGTAGTTATATCGCCCCCGCTGCAGTGTGCCCATTAGCCAGTACAAAGTAAGGCAGCCTTTCTGGGGACCATTTCCTAGGTGCAGTACCCAGTCTGACCTGAGGGTAAGGGGGGGAGGGCGCCAGAGAGCTACAAGTTCCAAACCGGAACTAGGAAGTGGGATATAGATAAATCCCCTATAGAAAGAACCAGGGGCAACCAAACAACCCCGGTTCATGACAAATTGGTGTGAGTGGTGGGGATGATAAAGGTATCCTCCCTGTGAACGGTGACAATACCTCTATACACCTACATGAAATACCGCTATATCTACACCCCGAACATATAATGCCTCTACTCACCTACATGTAATACCGCTATATCTACATCCCCCAAGATATATGCTATACACCTACATGTAATACCGCTATATCGACACCTACATATAATACTATGTCGACACCCTGACATACTGTATAATACTTCTATACACCTCCAAGTAATAGCGCTATATCGACACCCCAACAAATACTTCCTCAATACACCTACACTAAATACCATTAAATCAACACCCCGAACATATAACGCTTGTATAGACCTACATGTAATAACGCTATATTGACACCCCCAACATAAAATACTTCACGATAGAGAAGGAATGTCAGGCAATTGTGTGGGCCCTGAAGCATCTGCAGCCATGCCTAAACAGACGCAAATTCATCTTGGATACGGACCACAGCCCTCTCAGCTGGTCACACACCGTATCTGGAACGAATGGAAGGTTGCTACGCTGGAGCGAGCCTTGAGCTCCAGCAGTATCACTTTGCCATTCGCCACAAGAAGGGCCATGACCACTGCAGCGCCGATAGATTATCCCACTGAGGGGAGTTGGGGACGGGCGTGCTGGAAACACCGGAGAGTGCTGACCCCTAGAGCCCTCTAAAGAGGGGAGGTGTGAAGGATGGGAGGGCAGCACGGTGGCGCAGTGGATAGCATAGCAGCCTTGCAGCACTGGAGTCCTGGGTTCAAGCCCCACTAAGGACAACATCTGCAAAGAGTTTGTATGTTCTCTCTGTGTTGATTCCTCCGGGTACTCCGGTTTCCTCCCACATTTCAAAGACATGCTGATAGGGAATTTAGATTGTGAGCCCCAACGGGGACAGCGACGATAATGTGTGCAACCTGTAAAGCGCTGCGGAATATGTTAGCGCTATATAAATAAAGATTATTATTAATAACAGCTAACTATCCTCCTGCAATATGTGTAGCTGTAACAGGCCCAGCCTTCTCTACTTCTGAGAATGCCCAGATGAGAATTGCAGTTTAAAAGTCTCCTCATCTCGGCATGCTTAACATGTCACACTCCACAAGGAGAAACGTTACCACTTTGATTCTAACTTCTGAGAAGAAATTCACACCCCTACCAGCTAGCAGTCGCCTCCTTCCAGGGTCTCGATCCATTCTAACATCCCAGGGTGGGGAGATACATAGAATGGCTAGTAGGAGCCAGGTAGCAAAGCGGTGTTTGATCCCAAATCATAGCAGGGGCTCGGCAGGGCGCTCAAATCGCCTCCCTCAGAACGTCGATTAAGGAGTTATGACCCATCTTTGGTTTTGGAGTTTTTAGCTGCTAGAGGCAAGGGGAGGGGATTTTGGTTCAACCCATATGTCAGGAGGGGAGTGACTCAGAGGGGATAAAGACTAGTGTAAGGCAATGTGGTCTCTCACTCTGTTATGCTTGCTGTTCACTTCGAAAGTGTGAGCCACGAAAGAAAGTGAGTAATGTGCTGTGAAGGAAATAGGAACCAGCTGGCAGCCCATGCCCCGTGCGGCTAAAGGTACCGTCACACTCAACGAGAACGACAACGATCCGTGACGTTGCAGTGACGTTGCAGCGTCCTGGATAGCGATCTCGTTGTGTTTGACACGCAGCAGCGATCTGGATCCTGCTGTGATATCGCTGGTCGGAGCTAGAAGTCCAGACCTTTATTTCGTCGCTGCTAACCCGCTGTCATCACTGGATCGGCGTGTGTGACACCGATCCAGCGATGTGTTCACTTGTAACCAGGGTAAACATCGGGTTACTAAGCGCAGGGCCGCATGTAGTAACCCCATATTTACCCTGGTTACCATTGTAAAAGTAAAAAAAAAAACAGTACATACTCACCTTCTGATGTCTGTCACGTCCCCCGGCGTCCACGCGCTGCTGCAGGGAGCTTTCCCTGCACTGACTGTGTGAGCGCCAGCCGTAAAGCAGACCCGGCGCCGGCGCTGCTGACACATTCAGTGCAGGGAAAGCTCTCTGCAGCAGCGCGTGGACGCCGGGGGACGTGACAGACATCAGAAGGTGAGTATGTACTGTTTTTTTTTTACTTTTACAATGGTAACCAGGGTAAATATCGGGTTACTAAGCGCGGCCCCGCACTTAGTAACCCGATGTTTACCCTGGTTACCCAGGTGCTGCAGGGGACTTCGACATCGTTGAAGACAGTTTCAACGATGCCGAAGTCTTTCCCCTGATCGTTGGTCGCTGGAGAGAGCTGTCTGTGTGACAGCTCCCCAGCGACCACACAACGACTTACCAACGATCACGATCGCTGGTCGTGATCGTTGGTTAGTCGCTTAGTGTAACGGTACCTTAAGCGACCACACGGTCGAACAATCAAACCGATAATTACCATGACCCCTCTGCTCTTATCTTTTGAACTTCAATCGTATTTGCAAATTTGACCTATGTATAACCATTGTGTATATAGTGTATTGTCTAGTGTGCCCTTAAGGCGATTAAATACATAACATTTAACCTTGGGCCTCTTTTTTATCTTGATCCATGAATCCACATGTCCGCTTTCTCGGTTTAACTTTCCATGCTACTGGGGCTGGTTTCTGGCCCGATATAAGCTCGGTCTGTTCTCAGGATTATATCTAACGAGGAACTGGTGGCAATCCTAGCAGGCTAGCAGCACTCGGTTTCACTGGTGCTAGAGAAAGGGACCGCTCAGCCTGTCAGGTTTGTCAGCGAGTGTGGCGCCACGTCAGCGACTGCATGGGCTACATCCTCTCACTTCCTGTGCCTCCTTTGCCTCGTGTGGAAAGTGGGTGTCTGTGTAAAACTGTACCAAGCTGACCTGGTTGTTGCAAGTGCAGAGACCACACTACATGATCCTTCTGAGGTAATAGTGACGACAGGTGGGGTGGCGAGGTGCGAGTTCATCACAATACCAATATGTGATACCGCTGTATTAACACCCCAACATATAATGCCTCTATACACCTACATGTAATACCGCAATATCTGCACCCAGACATATGCCTCTATACACCTACATGTAATACCGCTATATTGACACACCCCACATATAATGCCTCTATACACCTACATGTAATACCACTATATCGACACCCCCCACATATAATGCCTCTATACACCTACATGTAATATCACAATATCTACACCCCGATATATAATCCCTCTACATCCACAATCCGACATATAATTCCTTTATATCTACCAATTATACCTCTTGTTTTTCTGAATAGTCGACTTGCTTGGACTTGTTCCCATCTCGAATGCTTGGCTTTTTGGATCCAACTCTTCCTCTTCTGGATAGAATTCTCCGAACAGTAGATGGGTGTAGCTGGATCCCACTTGTTGCTGCCAGTTCTAAGCTGATGGCACTGCTTGACATCTTCTGATTTAGAAGGGAAGTAAGCATGACTTGTGTTTCATCTGCTGCACTAAGTTTCCTTGGCCGACCACTGCGTCTGCGGTCCTCAACATTTCCCATTTCTTGATGCTTCTTTAAAAGAGCTTGAACAGCACATCTCGAAACCCCAGTCTGCTTTGAAATCTTTGCTTGGGAAAGACCTTGCTGATGCAGCATAATTACCTGGTGTCTTGTTTCTATGCTCAGTCTTCTCATAGTGTTATATGAAACAGTCTTCCACAACCTCACGTTTACAGCAGAGTATGGCTATTCCTCGCCCAGTTTTAATGCCCCTACACGGCTGTTTCCTTTAGTGACTGAATTTCAACCTGCATATGAAAAGGATAATCATCACCTGTTGTGTAAAACTGTACAAGTCTGAAGAACGGATTATGGGTGGTCACCAAAAACTCATTTCATTTAAATTCCTCCTTTGTCCATTCACATTGAATTTTGTTAATTTTTTTCCAGCTATCTGGTCCCTTATGTGTCCCAACGCCTCAGAACAATTGCTTTTCTACAAGGGTATCTATGCGTGGGTAAGTGGGTGCTACTAAAGTCAAACTGTTTGACGGAATCTGCTCCAATCTACATTGTACATGTGTGTAATGTAGAGTTGTATCTAATATATACTGTATATGTATAGTGTAGCTCTACACTGTACATGTGTGTAATGTAGGGCTGTGTGTAATATATATTCTGTATATGTATAATGTAGCTCTACACTGTACATGTGTGTAATGTAGAGTTGCGTGTAATATATACACACACGGTCAAAATTTTTGGTGCCCCTCGTTTAATGACAGAAAAACCAACAATGGTCACAGAAATAACTTCAATCTGTCAAAAGTAATAACAAATTAAAAATCTATGAAAATAAAAGTCAGACATTGCATTTCAACCATGGTTCCACAGAATTAAAAAAATAAATTAAAACTCATGAAATAGGCCTTGAGAGAAATGATGGTACCCCCTGAAATAATGTGACAAAAGGGACATGTTAAATAAAGGTGTGTCCACTAACTAGCATCACGGGTGTCTACAATCTTGGAATCAGTGAGTGGGCCTGTATATAGAGCTACAGAAACTCACTGTGCTGTTTGGTGACATGGTGTGAATCACACTCAACATGGACCCGAGAAAGCGAAGGAAAGAGTTGTCTCAGAAGATTAGAAAGAAAATTATAGACATACTTGTTAAAGGTAAAAGTTATAAGACCATCTCCAAGCAGCTTGAAGTTCCTGTGACTACAGTTGCACATATAATTCAGAAATTTAAGATCCATGGGACTGTAGCCAACCTCCCTGGACGAGGCCGCAGGAGGAAAATTGATGACAAATCAAAGAGACGGATAATACGAATGGTAACAAAAGAGCCCAGAAAAACTTCTAAACAGATTGAAGGGGAACTTCAAGCTCAAGGAAAATCAGTGTCAGATCACACCATCCGTCGTTTTCCTAGCTAAAAGTGGACTACATAGGAGACGACCAAGGAGGACACCATTGCTGGAAAAAAAAATCATACAAATATACAGACTGGAATTTGCCAAACTTCATGTTGACAAGCCACAAAGATTCTGGGAGAATGTCCTATGGACAGATGAGACAAAAATGGAACGTTTTGGCAAGGCACATCTGCTCTATGTTCACAGACGGAAAAATGAAGCATATCAAGAAAAGAACACTGTCCCTACTGTGAAACATGGAGGAGGCTTTGTTATGTTCTGGGGCTGCTTTGTTGCATCTGGCACAGGGTGTCTAGAATCTGTGCAGGGTACAATGAAATCTCAAGACTATCAAGGGATTCTAGAGAGAAATGTGCTGCCTAGTGTCAGAAGGCTTGGTCTCAGTCGCAGGTCATGGGTCTTGCAACAGGATAATGACCCAAAACACACAGCTAAAAACACCCAAGAATGGCTAAGAGGAAAACAATGACCTATTCTGAAGTGGCCTTCTATGAGAACTGACCTAAATCCTTTTGAGCATCTTTGTAAAAAGCTGAAACAAGCAGTCTGGAAAAGGCAACCTTCAAACACGAGACAACTGGAGCTGTCGAGAGGTGCAGAAGTCTTATTGACAGTGTGGTGATACGCTACCTGAGTGTGTTGGGGGACACTCGCTTGGCATGGGATTTAAGCACTCAGGCACGATTTCTCCACTTAACCCCTTCACCCCAAAGCCTGTTTTCACCTAAGTGACACGGCCAATTTTTACAATTCTGACCACTGTCAATTTATGAGGTCATAACTCTGAAACGCTTCAACGGATCCTGGTGATTCTGAGATTGTTTTCTCGTGACATATTGTACTTTATGATAGTGGTAAAACTTCTTCGATATGACTTGCATTTATTTGTGAAAAAAACAGAAATTTGTTGAAAATTATGAAAATATAGCAATTTTCAAATTTTTCGTATTTATGCCCTTAAATTAGAGAGTTATATCACATAATATAGTTAATAAACAACATTTCCCACATGCCTGCTTTACATCAGCACAATTTTGGAAACATAATTTTTTTTTGTTAGGGAGTTATAAGGGTTAAAAGTTGACCAGCGATTTCTCATTTTTGCAACAAAATTTGCAAAACCATTTTTTTTACGGACCACCTCACACTTGAAGTGACTTTGAGGGGTCTATATGACAGAAAATGCCCAAAAGTGACACCATTCTAAAAACTGCACCCCTCAAGGTACTCAAAACCACATTCAAAAAGTTTATTAACCCTTCAGGTGCTTCACAGGAATTTTTGGAATGTTTAAAAAAAATTGAACATTTAACTTTTTTTTCACAAAATTTTTACTTCAGATCCAATTTGTTTTATTTTACCAAGGGTAACTGGAGAAATTGGACCAAAAAAGTTGTTGTACAATTTGTCCCGAGTACGCCGATACCCCACATGTTGGGGTAAACCATTGATTGGGCACATGGCAGAGCTCGGAAGGGAAGGAGCGCCATTTGACTTTTCAATGCAAAATTGGCTGGAATTGAGATCGGAACCCATGTCGTGTTTGGAGAGCCCCTGACGTCCCTAAACAGTGGAAACCCCCACAAGTGACACCATTTTGGAAAGTAGACCCTCTAAGGAACTAATCTAGATGTGTGGTGAGCACTTTGAACCTCCAAGTGCTTCACAGAAGTTTATAATGTAGAGCCGTAAAAAAAATTAATATTAATTTTCACAAAAAATGATCTTTTTGCCCCAAATTTTTTATTTTCCCAAGGGTAGCAGGATAAATTGGACCCCAAAAGTTGTTGTGCAATTTGCCCTGAGTACGCTGATACTTCATATATGGGGATAAACCACTGTTTGGGCACATGGCAGAGCTCGGAAGGGAAGGAGCGCCATTTGACTTTTCAATGCAAAATTGGCTGGAATTGAGATCGGAACCCATGTCGTGTTTGGAGAGCCCCTGACGTGCCTAAACAGTGGAAACCCCCACAAGTGACACCATTTTGGAAAGTAGACCCTCTAAGGAACTAATCTAGATGTGTGGTGAGCACTTTGAACCTCCAAGTGCTTCACAGAAGTTTATAATGTAGAGCCGTAAAAAAAATTAATATTAATTTTCACAAAAAATTATCTTTTTGCCCCAAATTTTTTATTTTCCCAAGGGTAGCAGGATAAATTGGACCCCAAAAGTTGTTGTGCAATTTGTCCTGAGTACGTTGATACTTCATATATGGGGATAAACCACTGTTTGGGCGCATGGCAGAGCTCGGAAGGGAAGGAGCGCCATTTGACTTTTCAATGCAAAATTGGCTGGAATTGAGATCGGAACCCATGTCGTGTTTGGAGAGCCCCTGACGTGCCTAAACAGTGGAAACCCCCACAAGTGACACCATTTTGGAAAGAAGACCCCCTAAGGAACTTATTTAGATGTGTGGTGAGCACTTTTAACCCCCAGTTGTTTCACTAAAGTTTAGAATGTAGCGCTGTGAAAATTAAAAAATCATTTTTTCTTTCCACAAAATGTTTTAGCCCGCAATTTTTTTTTCCCCAAGGGTAACAGGAGAAATTGGACCACAAAAGTTATTGTCCAATTTGTCCTGAGTACGCTGATACCCCATACATTGGGGGGAACCACTGTTTGGGCGCACGGCAGAGCTCGGAAGGGAAGGAGCGCCGTTTGAAATGCAGACTTAGATGGATTGGTCTGCAGGTGTCATGTTGCATTTGCAGAGCCCCTGATGTACCTAAACAGTAGAAACCCCCCACAAGTGACCCCATATTGGAAACTAGACCCCCCACGGAACTTATCTAGATGTGTTGTGAGAACTTTGAACCCCCAAGTGCTTCACTACAGTTTATAACGCAGAGCCGCGAAAATAAAAAATATATTTTTTTCCACGAAAATTATATTTTAGCCCCCATGTTTTTATTTTCCCAAGGGTAAGGCTGGTTTCACACTTGCGTTTTTATCTGCATGCGTTTTTTTAAAAAACGCATGTGTGAAAAAACGCATGTAAACGCGGTAAAACGCATGCGTTTTTTATACGCATGCGTTTTTATAGAAAAACACAAGAAAACAAGAAAAAAACAAAAAACCCTAACCCTACCCCTAACCCTACCCCTAACCCTAACCTGAAATACGTGGCACTGAAATACGTGGCACTGAAATACGTGGTACTGAAATACGTTTATATACGTATATACGTATATAAGTGCCACGATATTTCAGTGGCCACGTATATAAGTGCCATGTATATAAGTGCCACGCATATAAGTGCCACGTATTTCACGTAAATGCCACGATATTTCAGTGGCCACGTATTTAAGTGCCACGTATTTAAGTGCCACGTATATAAGTGCCAGTATATAAGTGCCACGTATATAAGTGCCACGTATATAAGTGCCATGTATTTCACGTAAATGCCACGATATTTCAGTGCCACGTATTTCACTGAAATATCGTGGCACTTAAATTCGTGGCACTGAAATATCGTGGCACTGAAATATCGTGGCACTGAAAGACGTGGCACTGAAAGACGTGGCACTGAAAGACGTGGCACTGAAATACGTGGCACTATGACTGTCAGAAAATGTTCATTAAACGGTTAGGGGTGAGTTTAGGGGTAGGGTTAGGGTTTGGATCCCTTTATCACCTTGATGGTGGTGGGTGACTTTTCAGTGTGTGTTCTGGTTTTTTTCTATAAAAACGCATGCGTTTTTAACGCAAACAAACGCGTTGAGATCGGACGCCATGTCGCGTTTGGAGAGCCCCTGATGTGCCTAAACAGTGAAAACTCCCCAATTCTAACTGAAACCCTAACCCCAGCCCTAACCCTAGCCCTAGCCCCAACCCTAACCCTAGCCCTAACCCTAGTCCTAACCCTAGCGCTACTTTCACACTAGCGTTTTTTTGCATACGTCGCAATGCGTCGTTTTAGCGAAAAAACGCATCCTGCAAAGTCATCTGCAGGATGCGTTTTTTCCCCATAGACTAACATTAGCGACGTATTGACACACGTCGCAAGCGTCGTGCGACGGTTGCGTCGTGTTGTGGCGGACCGCCGGCAGCAAAAAACGTTACATGTAACTTTTTTTGTGTCGACGGTCCACCATTTCCGACCGCGCATGCGCGGCTGGAACTCCGCCCCCACCTCCCCGCACCTCACAATGGGGCAGCGGATGCGTGGAAAAACAGCATCCGCTGTCCCCGTTGTGCGGCGCTTGCACAGTATGCGTCGGTATGTCGGGCCAACGCAGCGCGACGGCCCCGTACCGACGCTAGTGTGAAAGTAGCCTAACGGGAAAAGGGAAATAAATATATATTTTTTTATTTTATTATTTTTCCCTAACTAAGGGGGTGATGAAGGGGGATTTGATTTACTTTTATAGCGTTTTTTAGCGGATTTTTATGGTTGGCAGCCATCACACACTAAAAGACGCTTTTTATTGCAAAAAATAGTTTTTGCATCACCACATTTTGAGAGCTATAATTTTTCCATATTTTGGTCCACAGAGTCATGTGAGATCTTGTTTTTTGCAGGACGAGTTGACGTTTTTACTGGTACTATTTTCGGGTACATGACATTCTTTGATCGCTTTTTATTCCGATTTTTGGGAGGCGGAATGAACAAAAACCAGCAATTCCTGAAATTCTTTTAGGGTGGGCGTTTATACCGTTCCGCGTTTGGTAAAAAGGATAAAGCAGTTTTATTCTTCGGGTCAGTACAATTACAGCGATACCTCATTTATGTAATTTTTTTATGTTTTGGCGCTTTTACACAATAAAAACTATTTTATATAAAAAAATAATTGTTTTTGCATCGCTTTATTCTGAGGACTATAACTTTTTTATTTTTCTGCTGATGATGCTGTATGGCGGCTTTTTTTTTGCGGGACAAGATGACGTTTTCAGCGGTACCATAGTTATTTATATCCGTCTTTTTGATCGCGTGTTATTCCACTTTTTGTTTGGCGGTATGAGAATAAAGCGTTGTTTTTTGCCTCGTTTTTTTTTTTTTTTTTACGGTGTTCACTGAAGGGGTTAACTAGTGATATAGTTTTATAGGTGGGGTCGTTACGGACGCGGCGATACTAAATATGTGTACTTTTATTGTGTGTTTTTTTTTTTATTTAGATAAAGAAATGTATTTATGGGAATATATATATATTTTTTTCTTTATTTAGGAATTTTTTTTTTTTTTTTACACATGTGGAAATTTTTTTTTTTTTACTTTTTTACTTTGTCCCAGGGGGGGACATCACAGATCGGTGATCTGACAGTGTGCACAGCACTCTGTCAGATCACCGATGTGACAGGCACATTGCAGAGGCTTGCCGGCGCCTGCTATGAGGAATTCTCAGCAGACGCCGGCAAGCAGGGTCATCTCATGACCCGGAAGGAGTCCCGCGGCCATCTTGGATCCGGGGACTCCTTCCAGGTCACCGGAGCAGCGCGATCTCATCGCGTTTCTCCGGTGGGAGAGCGCAGGGAGCCCCCGTCCCTGCGCGATCCCCCTCTATGCCGCTGTCACTATTGACAGCGGCATCAGAGGGGTTACATGCCCGCGATTGGCGACGGCGCCGATCGTGGGCATTGCTGCGGGGTGTCAGCTGTCATATATAGCTGACACCCGCACCCGATCACCGCGGCGCTCAGCGCGAGACCGCGGTGATCGATGCGCCGTACTAGTACTGCGGCTGGCACTAATGCAGTGCCGGCAGCGCCGTACTAGTACGGCGCATGGCACGAAGGGGTTAAACAGTCTATTCTGGTTTATTGAACATCATAAACAATAACACAAACAGTTCATTATTTACATCAACGGAACACATTAACCATCGATAGTCTGTTCCAATGGCAGATCCGTGTCTGCCCGTAACCCCTTGTTACCTGGAGTTACCTTACAGGAGCTCCGGCTCCATATACTGACTCCTGCCAGTGCTGGTTCACAGGGGAAAGCTGCCTCACTGGGATCACCGTCCTTGTGACCAGGGCACCTCAGATAGTCCAGACCCACAGTAGGAACTGTAGCCTCCCCAATACAGAAGCCGTCACAGGTTCTGTAGTTGCAGCCTCTCCATGTGCTTTCAGGAAGTCCAGTCACAGGCACTTTCAACACACAGGCCATCAGTCCATGATCTTACCAGGTGCTTGCAGGACTCCAGTCCAACCCAAGACAATCCAACACCTCGTCCACTAAGTCCACGGTCTCAGGTGCTTCCAGGAAGACTCCACTCACAGGAGCTTCCAACACCGACCATCCAGGACCTTGCACAGGAACTAAACGGATCCATACACAGGAACCACACCGGAACATGTGACCCACACCCTGGTCACATTACATACCTGTAACCACTCCCCTGGGTGGGAGTGTGGGTGTGTGTGGCTAGTCTGACCCTCCCATCTCTCATAACTAGCCCTGCCAATCTCCCATTAGAACTACACAATTACACGTGGGACTACAGGTCCCAGCACACCAACTTAACTTCAGACTGACAGCGCAGAGTGACCTCCTCTGCGACACACATACCGGCCATTTATAATCCTGCCGGACTTTCTCTCATCACCATTATGCCTCCAAGCGCATCTTGAAGCGCACACACAGCGCCCCCTGGCTATAACATTGGTCACTGCACCACAACAGTTACAGGAATTGTTTGATTGCAGCGATTGCCTCAAAAGGTTGTGCAACAAAATATTAAGTTAAGGGTACCATTATTTCTGTCCAGGCCTATTTCATGAGTTTTATTTTTTTTTTTTTAATTTTGTGGAAGCATGGTTGAAAAGCAGTGTATGACTTTCATTTGTTCATTTTCATAGATTTTTAATTTACTATTACTTTTGTCAGATTCAAGTTATTTCTGTGACCATTGTGGGTTTTTCTGTCACTAAACGAGGGGTACCAACAATTTTGACCACATGTGTAGCTGCGGGGGAAGGGTTATGTAAAAGGAAGGGTAGCATATGGTGGGCCTACTCTTTGTTGCCGAAAATCAGGACTGTGAATCATGTACTCATTGTTGAACAGTGTTAAGGTCGCTGCTTTGGCCTGTGGTCCTGAATGGATTCAATCGCAACTGGAAGAATTGTTAAGAAATGCCCAAGACTCACCAACTGGCTCTTTTGACCAGCAACATGCTAGAAGGTCAAGACCTCCTGAACGCATCACCCCTGAGGACCCCACGTAGGCACGAGGACAGATCACAAGTCCATCAGTCACCCCTCTAAAACAGGCAAAGCATAGCAATGTATCTGACTCGGCATATCGACTAGGAAGAACAACACATCGACAAATGATAAAGGAACACATAAAAGCTGCTACACCTTCCGTATCAAGAAGAGTGGATACTTCAGGGCGACTTAAAATATGCACCTCCAATGATGACGTGACGGTCAAGGAGGCAACCTAACAAGAGAACGTACTAAGCATAGAACCATCAAAGCCCATTCTGTACATTTCGGTAGACCTGCCCACGTGGGACTGCACAAAATTGGATCCCGTTTCAGGCAAACTTAGGGCAGACTTGGGAACCCACGACTACGGTGCACAGATGAGACGTCTGCTGAAGGTAAGGGAACTGTTTTGTCTGCTAGAACGTTCGCCACTCTGGGAACTAATCCGGTAGGAGTGGTAGGCTCTCGTCGTCGATCATCAGAACTTTTCATACCTATACATGTGGCCAACCCAACGGAAGTGACCCTAGTGGGGGGGTGACTCAATATATTTTACGTCCATTCCCTAACATGTATCACATTAGCACCATAGCAAAGAAGGAACTTCGTCGTAAGTCACAAGTGCAGTCAACTAAGAAAAAGTTAGACCAAAACTGCCCTCTCGGCCAACAGAGGGCATACCTCTAAGCCAAAACATATAAACCTAAAAAAGACCCACTGGGTTGCAGAGTGAGAAAGCAGATATATGCAAATATTCACAACCAAGCAGAAGAGGTATCAAAAAACAGATAATTTTATTAAAGTATCAAATACACAGCAATGCAATAATTACATATGGACAAAAACGGTGAAAGGGAAGGCGTGCCAACAACAACTCCAGCAAAAAAAGATGTTAATTAATAGCTGGAAAAAGACACAGCAAATACAGGCTTCCTGGTTACACAACCACGCTGGGAAATGCCCATAAATAAGAATGGTAACGGACAGTGGTATTACACAGTCAATAAAAACTCCAAAAAGATAAGATGATAGAAAAAGTTAGAATAACTAGTACATCCATGGAGTGGATACATCGGAAATGACGTGAAACCACATATAAAATGTCAAATATCCATATCACTGCGCTCAATCAGAGCAGGGCATGAAGATATACCTAACGCCGGCGCCTCCAAGTCCTAGGGAGAATGTGTGCATGCTGTAGATGTTACAAAAACATTACCTTGGGACATGGCAGTCCTGACGGAAGCCCGCAACGGCGAAACGTACGTCGAGGCTCCCTCCTGCTCACACCACACTGTTGCCCGGTTTCCACCATGTCCCAAGGTAATGTTTTTGTAACATCTACAGCATGCACACATTCTCCCTAGGACTTGGAGGCGCCGGCGTTAGGTATATCTTCATGCCCTGCTCTGATTGAGCGCAGTGATATGGATATTTGACATTTTATATGTGGTTTCACGTCATTTCCGATGTATCCACTCCATGGATGTATTAGTTATTCTAACTTTTTCTATCATCTTATCTTTTTGGAGTTTTTATTGACTGTGTAATACCACTGTCCGTTACCATTCTTATTTATGGGCATTTCCCAGCGTGGTTGTGTAACCAGGAAGCCTGTATTTGCTGTGTCTTTTTCCAGCTATTAACATCTTTTTTTGCTGGAGTTGTTGTTGGCACGCCTTCCCTTTCACCGTTTTTGTCCATATGTAATTATTGCATTGCTGTGTATTTGATACTTTAATAAAATTATCTGCTTTTTGATACCTCTTCTGCTTGGTTGCGAATATTTGCTTATATCTGCTTTCTCACTCTGCAACCCAGTGGGTCTTTTTTAGGTTTATATAACTAAGAAAAAGTTGTCTCGGTCGGCTCATATTTTGAGCAGGGCTCGTAGTCTACAACAACGGCTCTCAATTGAGGTGCCAGAAACTCCAGGTAATGAAGACTATGATGATTATACAGGAGACCCACCTAAAACCCCCCACAAAAAATAAGAACCTGAGGACATCACCAATACTGGTATTACACTTAATCACCACAGAGCACAGCATTCCCATCCAGGAAAGGCTGTCACATCATCGTCTATTACACCAGTAACGGTGTCCACAGCGGCTGGTCCAACTCTGGCAAAGCCTGGTGAGAACTCTATGTTGTCTTGTCATGTGCCTAATTTAATATCTCCTGTAATGGGTTCAGTTATGGGTACCCGCAGATCGGATTGGGATATTAGTCAGGTTGTACAACAGTTAGTTGCGGGTGTTAGGGACGCTTTAGGTCACCCAGTGAAGCCATTGCCTGTGACCTCCTCCCCTATTGCTGGCTGGTGTGGGACAGGCTCAGAGACATTAACCCCTTCATGACCCAGCCTATTTTGACCTTAATGACCTGGTCATTTTTTGCAATTCTGACCACTTCCCTTTATGAGGTAATAACTCAGGAATGCTTCAACGGATCCTAGCGGTTCTGAGAATCTTTTTTCGTGACATATTGGGCTTCATGTTAGTGATAAATTTAGGTCGATATTTTTTGCGTTTATTTGTGAAAAAATGGAAATTTGGCAAAAATTTAGAAAATTTTGCAATTTTCAAATTTTGAATTTTTATTCTGTTAAACCAGAGATATGTGACACAAAATAGTTAATAAATAACATTTCCCACATGTCTACTTTACATAAGCACAATTTTGGAAACAACATTTTTTTCTTCCTAGGAAGTTATAAGGGTTAAAATTTGACCAGCGATTTCTCATTTTTACAACAAAATTTACAAAACCATTTTCTTTAGGGACGACCTCATATCTGAAGTCAGTTTCAGGGTTCTATATGGCTGAAAATACCCAAAAGTGACACCATTCTAAAAACTGCACCCCTCAAGGTGCTCAAAACCACATTCAAGAAGTTTATTAACCCTTCAGGTGCTTCACAGCAGCAGAAGCAACATGGAAGGAAAAAATTAACATTTAACTTTTTAGTCGCAACAATTTTTTATTTTCCCAAGGGTAAAAGGAGAAACTGGACCCCGAAAGTTATTGTACAATTTGTCCTGAGTACGCCGATACCCCATATGTGGGGGGAACCACTGTTTGGGCGCACGACAGGGCTCGGAAGGGAAGGAGCGCCATTTAACTTTTTGAATGAAAAATTGGCTCCAATCTTTAGCGGACACCATGTCCTTTTGGAGAGCCCCTGTGTGCCTAAAGATTGGAGCTCCCCCACAAGTGACCCAATTTTGGAAACTAAACCTCCCAAGGAACTAATCTAGATGTGCGGTGAGCACTTTGAACCCCCAAGTGCTTCAAAGAAATTTATAACACAGAGCCGTTTCCCACAAAAATAAGTTTTTAGGCCCCATTTTTTAATTTTCCCAAGGGTAACAGGAGATAACGCAGAGCCGTGAAAATAAAAAATAATTTTTCTTTCCTCAAAAAATATTTTTTAGCAAGCAATTTTTTATTTTCACAAGGGTAACAGGAGAATTTGGACCCCAATAGTTGTTGTCCAGTTTGTCCTGAGTATGCTTATACCCCAAAAGGGGGGGGGAAGGTAAACCACTGTTTGAGCACACGTCGGGGCTCGGAAGGGAAGTAGTGACGTTTTGAAATGCAGACTTGGATGGAATGGTCTGCGGGCGTCACGTTGTGTTTGCAGAGCCTCTGATGTGCCTAAACAGTAGAAACCCCCCACAAATGACCCCATTTTGGAAACTAGACCCCCAAGGATCTTATCTAGATGTGTGGTGAGCACTTTAAACCCCCAAGTGCTTCAAAGAAATTTATAACACAGAGCCGTTTCCCACAAAAATACGTTTTTAGGCCCCATTTTTTAATTTTCCCAAGGGTAACAGGAGAAATTAGACCCCCAAAGTTGTTGTGCAATTTTTCGTGAGTACGCTTATGCCCCATATGTTTGGGTAAACCACTGTTTGGGCGCACGTCAGGGTTCGGAATGGAGGTAGCACCATGTGACTTTTTAAACGCAAGATTGGCTGGAATCAATAGTGGCGTCATGTCACGTTTGGAGACCCGTGATGTGCCTAAACAGTGGAAACCCCTCAATTCTAACTCCAACACTAACCCCAACACACCCCTAACCCTAATCCCAACTCAAGCCATAACCGTAATCACAACACTAACCCCAACACACCCCTAACCCTAATCTTAACCCTATTTCCAACTCTAACCCTAATTACAACCCTAACTCTAATTCCAACCCTAACCCTAAGGCTATGTGCCCACGTTGCGGATTCGTGTGAGGATTTTTCCGCACCAGTTTTGAAAAATCCGCAGGTAAAACTCACTCCGTTTTACCTGCGGATTTACCGTGGATTTCCAGTTTTTTTTTGTGCGGATTTCACCTGCGGATTCCTATTGAGGAGCAGGTGTACAGTAAAACGCTGTGGAATCCGCACAAAGAATTGACATGCTGCGGAAAATACAACGTGTTTCCGCGTGGTATTTTCCGCACCATGGTCACAGCGGATTTGGTTTTCCATAGGTTTACATGGTACTGTAAACGTGATGGAAAACAGCTACGAATCTGCAGCGGCCAATCCCCTGCGGATCCGCGGACAAATCTGCACCGTGTGCACATAGCCTAATTCTAACCTTAACAATAATTGCAATCCTAACCCTAATTGCAACCCTAACCCTAATTGCAACCCTAACGCTAATTCTAACGCTAATTGCAACCCTAACCCTAATTGCAACCCTAACCCTAATTCTAACCCTAATCCTAATTGCAACCATAACACTAATTGCAACCCTAACCCTAGTGGAAAAATAAAAATAAATATATTTTCTTTATTCTATTATTATGTTCCCTACCTATGGGGGTGATAAAGGTGGGGGTTTATTTACTATTTTTTTAGTTTGATCACTGTGATAGAACGCAGAGGATGACATCCTCTCCTTGTCTTCACGCCGCGGCTCCGGCGCAGGTGTACTTTGTCTGCCCTGTTGAATGCTGTAGATAAGCCCCTGATGCCGGTGGGCTTAGCTCAACTTCCATTTTGGGGGTGACAGGTTCCCTTTAAGCATGTCGAGGTGAGGAGACTTAAAGCCGCAATGCTCCTCTGGGAAATATGCAAATTGTCTCTTCAGAGAGGAAGAGGACTAGAACTCTAGAGCCACTTATTGGAAGTAGCAATCCTAACAATCAATGTCGACCCTGATAGGAAAATTTAATTTTGCATGCCGTATCATCCCAATGGGTTGGGTTTTTGTAAGCAATGGCCGCAGCTATTTCAGGGAGAAGCGCCCCACATCACTTTGTACGGCTCACAGGAGCACTGAGAGCTGATCTAGCTATTTGGGAAAGTTTTCTAACCAATTTTAATGGAAAGTCTGTTTGCATAAAAGCGCCTGTTTCTAATTTTGATATAGATATCCACACAGATGCAGCAGGATCAACAGGCTTTGGGACATACTGCTCAGGTCAGTGGTGCGCGGAGAAGTGGACCAAGTCATGGAGAAATGCTGGTTTAACAAAAAAGCGTAGTTACTCACCGATAACGGTGTATCTCAGAGCCCATGACAGCACTACCAGAGAGAGGGGATCCGCCCTTCAGGGACAGGAAACCTACAGGATAAAAGGGCGGTACCTCTCCCCTGCATCAGTTTTGTTTACAGAGCATCGGAGGTCCTCCAGGTTAGTCACGACAACAAAAAATATACAACTTTATCATATTGCTTAACAAGTGAACACCGTGTCTATATAGAAAAAACACATTTTATACAAAAGAATGTGCTCACCGCACACGTGATGGGGGGGGGGGGGGGGAATAAGCAGGTGCTGTCATGGGCTCTGAGAAACACCGTTATCGGTGAGTAACTACGCTTTTCTCAGTCGCCCATGACAGCACTACCAGAGAGAATTGCAGAGATTATTGCTTAGGGAGGGACCACAGCCTGCAGAACCCTTCTTCCGAAGGTTAAGTCAGATGAAGAGGCTAGGTCTAAGCGGTAGTGTTTAAAAAAGGTTGAAGGTGATGACCAGGTGGCCGCCTTACAAATCTGATCTAATGGTACCTCCGAACTTTCGGCCCAGGAGGTCGCCATAGCCCTTGTAGAGTGGGCCTTCAGACCCTCTGGAACTGCGTTCCCGGTGGACGAGTACGCCAGGGCTATCGCATCTGTTATCCAACGTGCTATAGTGATTTGGAGGCTCTGAGTCCTTTCCTGGGTCCCTGGAAGCAGATAAAAAGAGACCCTTCCTTCCTATACTGCTGGGTGGTTTAAATATATTGAACTAGACACCTTCTCACATCTAGTGTGTGGAATTTTTCTTCTTTCTTCTTTCTAGGGTCTGGACAGAAGGAAGGAAGGATTATTTCCTGAGACCTATGGAATGTGGACGCAATTTTTGGTAAATAGGCAGGGTCTGTTTTTAGTACAACCTTATCATCCAGGATTTGTGTAAAGGGAGGGTTTGCAGACAAGGCTTGGAGATCACTTATTCTGCGGGCCGATGTCAGGGCTGTCAGGAGGGCAGTTTTAAGTGAAAGAATCCTAAGGGGTACTGATTCTATAGGCTCAAACGGGGATTCTATTAAAGCTGACAAGACTAAGTTCAAATCCCAGGTTGGTAATCAATGTATAGTTACGGGTTTAGACCTTGCGGCTGCTCTGACAAACCGTATTACCCAAGGGTTGGCCGCTATGTTTTCACAGTACAATGCTCCTAGGGCTGCTATCTGTACTTTTAAGGTACTTACTGAAAGGCCTAGGTCTAACCCCTTTTGTAGAAATTCTAATATTTCAGCAACTGGGACCCCGTCTTGCAACCTAACCCCAGAGGACAAAAATTTCTTCCAAGTTTTGCCATATATTTTTGTGGTCACAGGTTTTCTACTTTTCATTAGTGTAGAGACTAGTTTGTCAGAAAACCCCCTTTCCTTCAATAGGGAGCTCTCAAATTCCACGCTGTCAGGTGGAGATTCTGACTGAGGGTGGAACACCGGTCCCTGAGACAGGAGGTCCGGAAGATCCGGAAGGAACCAGGGATCGGTGATCGATAGCATCCTCAGCCAGGAGAACCAGGCCCTTTTGGGCCAGAAGGGGGCTATTAGGATGAGTCTGGATCTGTCCAGTCTGATTTTTCGCAGAACTGCTGGGATGAGGATGGTGGGAGGAAATGCATATGCAAGAGTCTGTGTCCAGGGAATCGTGAATGCATCTACAGCCTGAGGGATCCCCCTGGGATCTAGGGAGCAAAAGGTTTTCACCTTCCTGTTGTGCATGTTTGTGAAGAGGTCTATTACAGGGGTTCCCCATAGATCTGTAATTTTGTTGAAGATATCCTGATTTAGGGACCATTCCCCTTGCTTTAGTTGGGTATGACTCAGGAAGTCCGCTTTCTGGTTCTCTACACCTTTTATATATAGGGCCGATAGGGATAGAAAGTTGTTCGGAGGTGATTTTCATTAATTTTTGAGACCTGGTCCCCCCTTGGTGGTTTAAGTAGGCTACTACTACTCTATTGTCTGAAAATATTCGGACATGATGCCCTTGTAATTTGTTTAGGAAGAATAGTAGTGCATGACTTACTGCCCTCATTTCTTTTTGGTTTGAGGAAGCTCCGAGTTCCTGACTTGTCCATGCCCCCTGAGCGACCCTGTTGTCCAGATGAGCCCCCCACCCTGTGGGACTTGCGACTGTGGTAACTATCTGAGACACCTCTATCACCCAGGGAATCCCTTTTGATAGATTGGTGGGATTTAACCACCAAGCTAGGGAATGAATAGTAGGCAAACTTAGCGTCATGCGGCCCTCTAACCGTCCCCTTAGCAAATTCTGGCTCCTTAAAATGTCCCACTGGAGGGGTCTCGTGTGGAGCTGTGCCCACTGAACTGCTGGAAGACAAGCAGAGAGGGACCCCAGTAATGACATCGCCTTTCTCAGAGACATGGATGGGTTTGAGCAAGCTTCCGACACTAGATGTATTATCTTTTGTCTTTTCTGGACTGGGAGGCGACATTCTTGAGAACTTGAGTCCAAAGTGAGACCCAAAAATTCCTGAACCCTGGTTGGTTCTAGTTTCGACTTTTGAAGGTTCACCAGCCAGCCTAATTTTTTTTTTTGAGTGTCTATCGCTCTGTCGCATTGATGACGGCACAGTTGGGCCGAGCTGCTCACAATCAGAAAGTCGTCCAAATATGGAACAATCAAGATGGTGAAGATGCGAGGTGCAATTGATATACCGAAGGGAAGAGCTCTGTATTGGTATTCCCTTATCTGTCCTTTTATGACTACTGCCAGTCTGAGGAATTTTTGAGAGTTCTCGTGGATGGGGACGTGATAATACGCGTCGCTAAGATCTAGAACTATCATAAAACAGTTTGGAAACAAGTTTTTTATTGTTGACTTTATTGTCTCCATTTTGGATCTCTGGTTCTTTACATAAGTATTTAACTTCCGTAAGTTTATTATGGTCCGGAAGATCCCATCCGGCTTGGGAACCAGGAATAATGGGGAGTAAAATCCCTTCCCTCTCTCCAGAGGGGGGACTTCCTGGATGACAGCTTTGTCTATCAGTTTTAAGATTTCTAGTTCTAGAGCTTCTTGTTGTTGAGAAGACCTCAGCGGTGTTACCACATAGTTTTTTTTTTTTGGGGGGGGGGGGGTAGGGATAAAAATTCTATTCGAAGCCCTGCACCTATTAACCCCTTAATCCCATATGACATACTATCCCGTCGAGGTGGGGTGGGCCTTAATTCCCACCGACGGGATAGTACGTCATACTGTTTAATGCGACATCGCGACTTACCTGGAGGAAGATGGCGCCAACATCCCGGGGCCTGGCTCCACCCCCCAGGCCTCTGGATCGCTGTGATTGGCTGTTCAATTCTGAACAGCCAATCACAGCGTTCCTCATTGTTTCAGCCAATCGGAGCGGCTGAAATAATGAGGTCGCAGGCTAGGATCGAGTACCGATGTACTCGATCCTAGGGCCAGTCCCTGGCAATGCCAGGCACCGGCAAAACCCCCCTGATTGGCGCGATCGCCGATCGTATCGATCGCGCCAATCGCAGGGCACAGCGGAAGTATTACCGCCGCTGTGCCCTGCTGTACTGGCCTGGATCGGTGCTGCAATAGCACCGATCGTAGGCCAGAGCCTAGTGCAGGCCCAGCAGGGCCTGCAGGAGCTGATTGGCGCGATCGATGTGATCGCGCCAATCACAGGGCACAGCGAAGGTCACGTTGTGTGCCCTGCTGGTGACCTGGCAGTGACCTGCCTAGGATCGGAGGGATCCTAGGCATTTGCCATGGTCACCAAGCCCTGCAGGGATTGGTGGGATCGATGTGATTATTCGATCCCACCAATGACAGCTCACAGCAGCGGTGTGACCGCTCTGTGACCTGTCTGTCACCTGCAGGTGACCTGTGTGACCGCTCTGCAGGGGTCCTCACTCTAGCTGAGGGACTCCTGCTGAGCGGTCACACAGCCAGATCCTGTCTTGGTGGGCCTTGTGGTGCTACAGAAGCCTGTAACACCACAATCCCCTGCGATACAAAAAAGCAAAAGAAAGAAGACCAAAGAAAGAAGAGAGACTACAAAAGGTAAGTGCTAACAGCCCCTACCCGGTCTCGCTTCACCCCCCACCCACCCATCCCCCCCTTCCCCCCTCCCCCTCCTTTTTACGCCCTCTGTCCCTCTTTGCGCCGCCTCCATGCGCACGTTTAGCAGCCGCCGAGCGTTGATTGGTGACGCAGTTCACCGATCAACACTCGTGCTCGCTTTTTTTCAGCAGCCCCCTTTGCCCAATTCCGTACATCCATCCCGAAGCCGCCAAACTTTGATAAGTGACACAGTTCACTTATCAGAGCTTGTGCCTGCCGTTTTCCTTTTTTTTTTTTTCACCACTCCTGTGCGCACACCCAGCAGCCGCCGAACTTTGATAAGTGACGCGGTTCACTTATCAAAGCTCTCTTGCCTGCTGTTTTCTTTTTTTTTTTACACATCCCCGTGCGCTCACCCAGCCGCCGCATCTAACCCTTGCCTTCCTTTTCTTTTTTTTCCCCACATCTCCGTGCGCTCACCCCGCCGCGTCTAACCCATGCTTTCCTTTTTTTTCCCCCACATCTCCGTGCGCTCACCCCGCCGCGTCTAACCCGTGCTTTCCTTTTTTTTCCCCACATCTCCGTGCGCTCACCCCGCCGCCGCGTCTAACCCGTGCTTTCCTTTTCTTTTTTTCTCCCCACATCTCCGTGCGCTCACCCTGCCGTGTCTAACCCGTGCTTTCCTTTTCTTTCTTTTTTTCCCCACATCTCCGTGCGCTCACCCCACCGCGTCTAACCCGTGCTTTCCTTTTTTTCCCCACATCTCCGTGGGCTCACCCCGCCGCCGCGTCTAACCTGTGCTTTCCTTTTCTTTTTTTCTCCCCACATCTCCGTGCACTCACCCCGCAGCGTCTAACCCGTGCTTTCCTTTTTTTCCCCACATCTCCGTGCGCTCACCCCACCGCCGCATCTAACACGTGCTTTCCTTTTTTTTTTTTCCCCCACATCTCCATGTGCTCACCCCACCGCGTCTAACCCGTGCTTTCCTTTTTTTCCCCCCACATCTCCATGCGCTCACCCCGCCGCCGCGTCTAGCCCATGCCTTCCTTTTCTTTTTTTCTCACATCCCTGTGCACACACCCAGCAGCCGCTGAACTTTGATAAGTGACGCGGTTCATTTATCAGAGCTCTCGTGCCTGCTGTTTTTTTTCACATCCCCGTTCGCACACCCAGCAGCCACCAAACTTTGATAAGTGACGCGGTTCATTTATCAGAGCTCTCGTGCCTGCTGTTTTTTTGAACATCCCCGTTCGCACACCCAGCAGCCACCGAACTTTGATAAGTGATACGGTTCATTTATCAGAGCTCTCGTGCCTGCTGTTTTTTTCACATCCCCGTTCGCACACCCAGCAGCCACCGAACTTTGATAAGTGACGCCGTTCATTTATCAGAGCTCTCGTGCCTGCGTTTTTTTTTCACATCCCCGTTCACACACCCAGCAGCCGCCAAACTTTGATAAGTGACGCGGTTCACTTATCAGAGCTAGGGCCTGCTGTTTTAGACTTTTCTTTCACAGGTATTTTTTTTTCCTTTAGCTTTTTCTTTTCAGAGTAGTTTGCACCAAGCACTATCCCCCCCACACTTACACATAGTTACCAATAAAGTACACCCAAGCACCACACTTACAAAAAAAATGTCCCGCTCGTCCCAACAGCGCTATTCAGCGGAGGAGGCATATTCTTTCCTTGCCTCCAACACTGATAGCGAGGGAGAGGATCTCACTTTTCTTTATTTTTCAGACTCTTCCTTATCCTATTCCCACTCATCTTCCTCCTCCGTCCCTGCGGAACCGCCACGCAGACGCCGCAGGACAGAAGATGAGCCGGCGCCCATCACTGATGATGAAGAAGTGCCCACCATTGCCGAAAACGAACCAGCGCACACCACTGCGGACCCCATATGGACCTCGTCACCCGAAAATTACGAGCCACTGATTCCTGATTTTGTGGCAGAATCAGGAATCAAGTTTGACACCACCGGCCTCACAGAACTAGACTTTTTCTAAGTCTTTTTCTCTGAGGCTTTCGTCAACCTCATGGTGGAGCAAACTAATCTGTAGGCTCGGCAATTTTTGGACCAAAACTCGGGTTCATCATATTCTAACTGGTCTCCTGTAGACGCAGTTGAAATTATGCAGTTTTGGGGCCTGGTCCTCCACATGGGGATCCTGAAGAAGCCTGAACTTCGGCAACATTGGAGTGTGGATAGTTTATATAACACTCCAGTATTCAGAATGGTCATGACCCGGATGCGTTTTGAGGCCATCCATAAGTTCCTGCATTACAACGATAATGCACGGTGTCCCGCACGAGATGACCCCAACTTTGACCGTCTGTTCAAAGTTCGGCCGGTCATCGAACACTTGAACAAAAAGTTTGCAGAAGTGTACGTGCCTCAAAGGGACATCTGCGTGGATGAGTCCTTAATTCATTTTAAGGGGCGGCTCAGATTCCGTGAACACCTGCCCAGCAAGAGGGCCAGGTACGGAATCAAACTCTACAAGCTGTGTCAGAGTACCTCAGGGTACACCTACAGCTTTAGAGTGTACGAAGGGAAGGACAGCAGGATTGAACCGCCTGAGTGTCCTTCTATCCTGGAAGTGAGTGGGAAAATTGTGTGGGATAATTGTGTGGGATTTGGTGCACCCACTGCTGGATAAAGGTTATCACCTCTATACCGATAACTTTTATTCCAGCATCCCACTCTGCAAATCTCTCTTTGCGCAAGGTACCGCAGCCTGCGGTACTGTCCACAAAAATCAGAGAGGCCTCCCAAAGACGCTACTTGGGCAGATTCTCAGAAAAGGTGAGAGCAAAGCCCACTGTAGCGACCACCTGCTGGTTGTCAAGTACAAGGACAAAAGGGATGTCCTTCTGTTGACCACCATACACGGTGATGGCAGCGCCCTCAGCACTGTACGGGGTACCTCTGCACAGGTCTGCAAACCGGACTGTGTACTGGGGTACAACAAAAACATGGGGGGCATTGATCTCTCCGATCAACTCCTCCAACCGTACAGTGCTTTGAGAAAGGCCAGGGTGTGGTACAAAAAGCTGTCCGTGCACATTGTACAAATGGCAATGCTCAACGCTTTCCTGCTGTCACGATGTGCACGCAACACCGATACGTCGTACCTTCATTTCCAGGAGGTAGGGGTTAAGGCCCTGATGTTTGGCACAAGGGCCCCAGTACTTCTGGAACTGAAGGTGCATGTATCGTACCAGGCCAGCATTTTCCTGGGGTGGTCCCGCCAACTGAAAAAAAAGGTAAGCCGCAAAAAAGGTGCCGAGTGTGCTACAAAAGAGGAATTAGAAGGGACACCATCTATCAATGCGACACCTGCCCCGACAAACCTGGCCTGTGTATGAAGGATTGCTTTAAATTGTACCACACCTCCATGCACTACTAATTTACTTTACAGGAAATAGAATAATTCCAAAGTTGGCACATCTACGCAAGTTCTTTGGGGGTCTACTTTCCAAAATGTTGTCACTTGTGGGTTTTTTTCCTGTTTAGGCACACCAGGGGCTCTGCAAACGGAACATGACACCCGCAGACGATTCCATCAAAGTCTGCTTTCCAAAACGTCAGTACTTCCCTTTCGAGCCCCAACGTGTGCCCAAACAGTTTTTTCCCACATGTGGGGTACCAGCGTACTCAGGGCAAATTGGACAACAATTCTCCAATTAAAAAATTGGGGACTAAAAGATCATTTTTGTGGGCAAAAAATAGGATTTTTTATTTTCACACCCGGGTGTTATAAACTTTAATGAAACAATTGGGGGTTCAAAGTTCTCACCACACATCTAGACAAGTTCCTTAGGGGGTCTAGTTTCCAAATTGGGGTCACTTGTGGGGGGTTTCTACTGTTTAGGCACATCAGGGGCTCGTCGAACGGAACATGACGGCCGCAGAACATTCCATCAAAGCCTGCATTCCAAAACGTCTCTACTTCCCTTCCGAGCCCTGACGTGTGCCCAAACAGTAGTTTTCTGCCACATGTGGGGTACCAGCGTACTCAGGACAAATTGGACAACAACATTTCTCATCCAATTCCTCCTGTTACCCTTAGAAAAATAAAAAATTGGGGACTAAACGATCATGTTTGTGGAAAAAATATGATTTTTTTTTTCACGCCCGGGCGTTATAAACTTCTGTGAAGCCCCTGGGGGTTCAAAGTGCTCACCACACATCTAGATAAGTTCCTTAGGGGTCTAGTTTCCAAAATGGGGTCACTTGTGGGGGGTTTCCACTGTTTAGGCACATCAGGGGCTCGTCAAACACAACATGGCGTCCGATCGCAATTCCAGCCAATTTTAGGCTGAAAAAATCAAACGGCGCTCCTTCCCTTCCGAGCCCTGCTGTGCGCCCAAACAGTGGTCCCCCCCCCCCACATATGGGGTATCAGCGTACTCAGGACAAATTGGACAACAACTTTTGCAGTCCAATTTCTCCTGTTACCTTTGGGAAAATAAAAAATTGAGGACTAAACTATCATGTTTGTGAAAAAAATATGATTTTTTATTTTCACGCCCGAGCGTTCTAAACTTCTGTGAAGCCCCTGGGGGTTCAAAGTGCTCACCACACATCTAGATAAGTTCCTTAGAGGGTCTAGTTTCCAAAATGGGGTCACTAGTGGGGGGTTTCCACTGTTTAGGCACATCAGGGGCTCGTCAAACGCAACATGGCGTCCGATAGCAATTCCAGCCAATTTTAGGTTGAAAAAATCAAACGGCGCTCCTTCCCTTCCGAGCCCTGCCGTGCGCCCTAACAGTGGTTCCTACTGTTTAGGCACATCAGGGGCTCTGCAAACGCAACGTGACGCCCGCAGAGCATTCCATCAAAGTCTGCATTTCAAAACGTCACTACTTCCCTTCCAAACCCCAACGTGTGCCAAAACAGTGGTTTACCCCCACATATGGGGTATCAGCGTACTCAGGACAAATTGAACAACAACTTTTGCAGTCCAATTTCTCCTTTTACCCTTGGGAAAATTAAAAAATTGTTGCTAAAAGATCGTTTTCGTGACTAAAAAGTTACATTTTCATTTTTTCCTTCCACATTGCTTCTGCTTCTGTGAAGCACCTGAAGGGTTGATAAATTTCTTGAATGTGTTTTTGATCAGCTTGAGGGGTGCAGTTTTTAGAATGCTGTCACTTTTGGGTATTTTTTGCTATATAGACCCCTAAATGTGACTTCAAATGTAAGGTGGTCCCTAAAAAAAATGGTTTTGTAAATTTTGTTGTAAAAATGAGAAATCACTGGTCAACTTTTAACCCTTATAACTCCCTAACAAAAAAAAAATTTGTTTCCAAAATTGTGCTGATGTAAAGTAGACATGTGGAAAATGTTATTTATTAAGTATTTTGTGTGAGATATCTCTGTTATTTAAGGGCATAAAAATTAAAAGTTGGAAAATTGCGAAATTTTCAAAATTTTCACCAAATTTCCGTTTTTTTTTTCATAAAAAAACGCAGGTAATATCAAAGAAATGAACGTTGGGGCTAGATTGGGGAATCCTTTCTTTTTGTCACCTGCTTTCTGCAGGATATCGTCCAGAGTCTCTCCAAAAAGAAATTTGCCCTCACATGGAATTGAACAAAGTTTTTGCTTAGTTTGTAAATCAACTGGCCAGCTCGTTAGCCATAAGGTTCTACGCGCTGCATTCGAAAGAGCTGCAGATTTAGATGCTAGCTTAATTGAGTCGGCGGATGAATCTGCCAAAAATGCCGTGGCTCCTCTAATCATAGGGATAGACTCTAACACCTTATTTCTGGTACCCCATCCCTTAGCTGTTTTTCTAAGTTGTTAACCCAGATCATTAGGGATCGTGACGTGCAAGCAGCTGCTATGGCTGGTCTTAAACATCCCCCTGCCGACTCCCATGCCCCTTTAAGAAAAGTATCGGCTCTCTTATCAAGAGGATATTTCAGGGTTCCCATATCCTCGAAGGGTAACGCAAATTTTTTTGAGGCCTTAGCTACCGCCACGTCAAGTTTGGGGGCTTTATCCCATGAAGTAGAAGCCTCCTCCTCAAAGGGATATTTCCTTTTAATAGAGGGAACCGATGCATTCTTTCTTTCTGGTTTTTCCCACTCCTTTTTAATTAACGCTTGTATGTTTTCATTAAGGGGAAACACTTTACGCTTTTTTTGGCATAGTCCTCCAAACATGATTTTCTGTACTGTTTTGTCAGGACGAGGGTCCAATACCCCCATTGTTGATCTCACTGCCTTTACAAGGGCGTCAACCTCATCTAGGGGGAAGCAATGACGACCTCCACTCTCATTATCTGAAGAAGAGGAGGAGTCCTGTGTATCTGAGTTTCCACTCTCAGAGCTGGAAGAATCAGAATTCCTATAAGGAATAGGTTCTTTCCTACTGGCTTTCTTTTCACCTTTAAGGGAGTTAAACACGGTTTCCACCTCTGATTTAATTACGGATCGTAACTCAGAGGCGAAGTTTGGGGTCTCCTCACAGAGGACTCGTCCTATACAGGAGTCACATAACTTCTTATCCCAAGATTGCTGTAAAGTTTTTTCGCACAAGGGGCAGATTCTGTGTTTTGTTTTTCCCGTTCTCTTCCTTGCCTAAGATAAACGGAGAAGAGGGACCCCAATTACAAAAAATGAGCTTTCACGAAGATCACTCACCAATCTGACGCAGCCACAGGTACCGGTTCTGGAGGAGGGGTAGGATCCTGAAGTGTGAGATCCGTAGACGGTAGCTGGTTCACCACGCTGGAGTTTTTGCTATGCTGCGTGGAATGGCTACCAGACCGAGAACTCCGGGTGCCAGCAGGTTCTTTTCTTCTGTGCGTCCGGCTTCGGTCGTTGGTGGTGGCGCTGCTGCAGCTGTGGCGGCGGCTGGAGCTGCTGATCGCTGTCTTCCATGGTACTACCTTGGGACGGCATGCAGCAAGGAGCTTCCATGTCCACCTCTTTTTAAAGCTTGGGGCTTATTATCAGCCCCTCCCCCGTGGCTGCATTACTGAGGAAGCGTTCATTTTTGTTTTACAAAAAACTCTACTGCGCATGCGCGCGCAGTCAAGGACCCGGAAATGAACTCCGGTTCCGGGGCAGCGCCATCTTGGTGCACCTCACCCACTGCGCCGCCCCCGAACCGGAAGCTCTCTTACCACTTCCGGTGCGGCGCCATCTTGGAATGCTGGAGCCATGTGCGTGGCAGAATGCCCGGAGCCCCTAACTACTATCCGGAGTGGCGTCTGCGCTTCCCCCCGCTCACGCTCCGGACCCATTGGTCGTAGCCGTTGCGGCTTCGGACACCGCACCAGCCGTGGCAGGGGCCTCCCCGCTGCCAGAACTCGGACTGGACGGCTCCAGATTCTTCAGTTGGTCTTCAGGTTCCGGTCTTCTTAGCAGGTACCGTCCTAGAAGGTTCCCCCATCAGGGACAGAAAACCAAAAACTGATGCAGGGGAGAGGTACCGCCCTTTTATCCTGTAGGTTTCCTGTCCCTGAAGGGCGGATCCCCTCTCTGGTAGTGCTGTCATGGGTGACTGAGAAAAATTAGTTCTTCTAGAACTGTTCCCCATTGTAGTCGCTTTGCGAGATTTGGCAGCACAATTTTCAGGACAGAAAAGTGAGATTTCATTGTGAGGTCAGAAACAAATAATCAGCTTCTGCACCTCCAGTGGTTTCATTACTCCATCATCTGGTGCTGCGTTGTTTGACGTCAAATTGTCAGAGTACGGCTGTTCATGTTCCCGGTGTCTGTAATTTAGTGGCTGACTATCTCGTTTTCAGTGGGACAGATTCCGTTCATTGGTGCCGATAGCGACGAGCAAGGCAGGAGGTGTCCGAAGTTTCTGTGCTCTCTGCATTGATGCAGCAAGCAGTTTAATACAACGGTCTTTAGTGGCAAGCACATGGGATAGGTACGGGTCCTGTATGGAAAGAATGGGAAGATTTGTGCGCATCAATGGGGCAGGTAGCCACGACTAAGACTTATGTTTCGCTGCTGCTAATTTATATTGGAAAGGTGTTTTCAGATGTGATCTCATCATCCAGTATAAATGGTAAGATGTCTGGATTAGTCTTCTGGTTTAAAATGAATGGCATTGATGACTGTACTAGAAATGTTTTGGTTAAACAAGCACTAAAAGGGTACAGGAAAAGTATTAAAGGAACCGGAAATAAACGTCGACCAGTTTCTTTCCAGATATTGGAGCGAATACTAAGAGTGCTAAGCCAAGTTTGTTTTAGTGAGTTTAAACATCTCTTTTTAGTTGTGCGCTCACACTGGCCTTTATTTGAAGCATTCAGAATTGATGAGTTGGTGTCGGGAAGCTCTAGCAGGTGTGAGGAATTGCAGATGGCTGATGTTCGTCAATGCAAAGACCGAAATTTTCTGGCAAGATCAAAAACTGATCAAGAAGGTAGAGGAAGATGGATAAAATTGTTTCCATTACAAGCCTCGATGGCATGACCAGTACTCTGTTATCATAGTTATTTAGCAATCAGGCCAAGGGTTAAGGGGTCATTGCTAATTCATGAGGATGGAAAGTCATTGTCCAGGTTCCAGTTTGGGGTAGTTTTCAAAAAAATGCCTTGTGTTACTGGGGGAATTGTCAGGTTTATTCAGTTCTCACTCCTTCAGGATAGGAGTAGCCAAGGAAGTCGCTAGATGGGGTCTGGGGGACATCATAGTCCAAAATATTGGTAGATGGGAATCGGATAGATTCAAGAGCTACATTAGATTACATTTATTGTAAGATTCAAATGTAAAGTTTAGTTGTTGATTTTGTCCTTTGTTTTTAGCTGTATAGCAATGTCTTGTCTGGATTACGGGACATTTGTTTGTTTTTTGGGGCACTTTACGCTCCGGAGCCAGACAGTTGGGTTTCCACAGGTCCGTGGCACAGGTGAGATGGATAGGGAAAAGACTAATGCAGTGGCGTCAACTATTAGGTGAAATACAATATTATGCTACTTCGGAGCGCCCCCATATGTCTTCCTTTTACATTTGGGGGTAATGACTTAGCAGTGCGAACATCAAAAGATTTGATTAGAGACATTCAGAGAGATATATCACATGTAATAGATCTATATCTGGGAACAGTGGTGGCGTGGTCCGACATTGTAGCCAGACGTTTGTGGATGATGGCACGATCAGTGTCCAGTATCAATAATTAAAGGATAAAGGTTAACAAAGAAGTGGTAAAATTTGTGGAGAAAAAGGGTGGACTGACCATACATCATAGGCTACTTTCACACTTGCGTTTTTTGGTTTCTGTCGACGTGCAGTGAAATGACGTATCGACAGACGTCATGAAAAAGTGAAAAACGTGTGAGACAGATCCTGTGAAATGACGGATGCGTCTGTCAGGACTCTGAACATTTTGATTACCTTTTGTGCATTACTGCCCTTTTCCAAGATGGCGTCTTTGGTCTCATGTGCACTGTGTCTTCCTGCTATATAACTCCACCCCAGCCTTTAGTCTGTGCTAGAGTATTCTGCCTTGCATTCAGCTCCTGACGACTCCCTGGCTTTGCACCTGCACCTGCTCCTGTGAGCCTGTGTGGAGATCCTGCTACTCAGCTCTGAGTTTCTGTTGCATACCTCGGTTTCCAGTAATCCTCCATCTGGCTGCTTGTGTTTGTTTCCATCTGCATTTGCTGGACATGTAAGCTGTTGCTGCTCTGCTTAAACTTGAGACTTTTACCCAGGCCTCCCTGGTTGCTCTGCTTAAACCTGAGACTTTTACCCAGGCCTCCCTGGTTGTGCTAAGATATTATTTGAACTTCCTTATAAGCATATCTATCTGTGTTTGGACTACCAAGGACTTATTCGTGTCAAGTATCCTCAAGAATAATTGTGCTTCATAGACTTTCTGCGTGATTGCATTTTCCTCTGAAGTTTCCTATAGACTGCTAAGCTGCGTTTAATATTTACACCAAGTGTTGTGGACTTGAGTTTCTCTCTGCACCTGTTTGAATCACCTTGTGATAATATAGACTTTACCACTTATAAAACTGTGTCCTGTAATTGTCTTGTTCCATGCAAAGAGTCTCCTGAGTAATCCCTTATAATCTTTACAGGATACTCTAGCCTCAAAAGAGGAGACTGCTGGAACAATGACTGCAGAAAGCAGATTAGAGCAGGTGTTCTGCATAATTAGATCACTGCAGAAAGATGTGGAAGGTCTGCAAAAGAAGTTTGGAAGCTTTGAACACAATCAACAAGTGTTTGGACAAACTTTGCAGGACTTGAGCACCCGCATGGCAGCCCAGGAAAACAAATTTGCTGGCATAGAGTCCCAGTATGGACGGGCTTTTCAGGACATAAGCACGCAAATAGCTGCACAAGTGACTTTACCCTCTGGGCAACCGCCACCAGCTAGCCCACCTAAGTTGCCCCCATTCAGATTTAATGGTGATCGCGACAAATTTTGTGGCTTTGTGAATCAATGTATGCTATATTTTGATGTGCATGCTGATCGTTTTCCTAATGATAGATCCAAAGTATTGTGTGTAATAATGCTGCTGACCACACGAGCGCTCGCCTGGGCGAATCCGATGATTGAGTCTCGTGACCCGCGGTTAAATAATTTGGATGATTTTTTGGCCGCTATGGCATTAATGTTTGATGACCCTAATCGCCGTGCAACCGCTGAATCTGCTTTATTGTCTTTACGCCAGGCTAAATGTTCTGTTATTGAGTACGCTACTGAATTCAGGAGATTAGCGGTAGATACTAATTGGGACAGTTATGCACAATTACCTATTTTTAAAAGGGGTCTGTCTAGCATTGTAAAGGTTGAATTAGCTCGCTCTGAATCACCACAAGAGCTAGAAACATTTATACAGCATTGTGTGCGCATTGACATTCGCCTTACTGAGCGTAGGCAGGAGAAGTTTGCTGCATATAACCGTATTTCTAACTTTTCCCTTCCTTCCAAAGAGCCTGCAGGTCTGCAGGTAAAACATCTCGAGGTAGAGGAGGTGCCCATGCAAATTGATTCTGTTCAGAGAGTTATGAGCACCGGGAGCATCGCCTTCGAGAAAGTCTGTTTCTACTGCGGACAGTCTGACCACTTTCTAATCAACTGTCCCAAGTGTCCCAAGCGGCCTAACAAGGTGCTAGCACCAGTAGGGGAGTATGACAACTATGATGATGAATCTGACATCTCTGAATGTAGCCTGCCTTTAAACGCTGTATTCCATTCACTTTCTATGACTTCACCAGCCAAGGAGCTAAATGAAAAGAACTCTCACTGTTCTCTCCCTATTAAGATCCTGTGTACAGGACAGTGGATTTCCAGTGCAGCTATGATTGACTCTGGTGCAGGTGGCAATTTCATGGATATTGCATTTGCCAAGGAACATGGTATTGAAATTCAGCAAAGAGCCTCTCCAATTACCATGGAAACAGTGGATGGGTTACCTTTAATCTCCGGGCCTGTGGATCACGAGACCGCACCCCTTGAGATTTTGTTGGAGTCTAATAATCAAGAGCAACTCTCTTTCTTGTTAATTTCTTCTCCTCATTTTCCTGTGATTTTAGGCATCCCTTGGTTGCGTTCTCAGAATCCAACTATCAACTGGGAGACCAAGGAGATTATCTTTCCAACAAGGAGCAACTCAGCATTAACTGAAGCTGTCCCCGAGTCCACAGCTACGGAACCACCGGTACAGGTATTTACTTTACCTTCAGCATATAAAGAGTTCTCTGACATCTGTGACAAGAAGAATACAGATCAGCTTCCTCCACACAGGCATTATGACTGTCCCATTGAGTTGCTACCTGGGGCAGCTATTCCTTTTGGTAACGTATATCCTTTGGCGGCACCTGAGCTTCAAGCCTTAAAGGAGTAAATTGATGAAAATCTGGCCAAAGGCTTCATACGTCCTTCTTCTTCACCAGCAGGGGCACCTATATTTTTTGTAAAGAAGAAGGATGGGTCCCTGAGACCCTGTGTGGACTATCGAGAGCTCAATAAGGTAACCGTATGGAATCGTTACCCTTTGCCTCTGATTCCCGAATTACTGGAAAGAGTCCGCCGTGCTAAGGTGTTCTCTAAACTGGATCTTCGTGGGGCTTATAATTTGGTGCGTATTCGTCCAGGGGATGAGTGGAAGACAGCATTCCGATGCCGGTATGGACACTTTGAATATCTCGTGATGCCCTTCGGGCTTTGTAATGCCCCTGCAACATTTCAACACCTTGCTGATGACATTTTCAGAGATTTGTTGGACCAGTTTGTGGTGATCTATTTGGACGATATTCTAATCTTTTCTGACTCTCTACAGGAACATGAAGAACATGTCAAAGCTGTTTTAAGACGTCTGAAAGAGAACCACCTGTATATCAAGCCGGAGAAATGCGAGTTCCATCGTTCTGAGATGCAGTTCTTAGGTTATATCATCTCTCCCCAGGGGCTGAACATGGAATCTGGTAAGATTCAGGCTATCCTTGACTGGCCGGTACCCAAGAACGTTAAGGAGGTGCAACGTTTTATTGGTTTTGCAAATTTCTACAGACGTTTTATTTGAAATTTTTCTGATATTGTCCGTCCCATTACTTCCTTGACAAAGAAGGAAAAGCCCTTTAAGTGGTCATCACAGGCTCAAGAAGCTTTTGATCGGCTTAAGATCTGTTTCACCTCAGCACCGCTGTTGATACACCCAGATCCAACACTTTCTTTCATTGTGGAGGTGGACGCTTCTGATAATGCCTTGGGGCTATTCTCTCCCGAAGAACTGGAGAGAAGAGTCTGCTACATCCTTGTACGACGTGGGAGACAAGGAATTGCTGGCTATTATTGCGGCTTTCAAGGAATGGAGGCATCATCTGCAAGGAGCTGCACAACAGATCGTAGTGTTTACTGACCATCGCAATTTAGAGTTCCTCAGATCCGCTAGATGTCTTTCTCCTCGTCAGGCTCGTTGGAATTTATTTTTAAATCAATTTAATTTTGTTATCTCGTACCGTCCAGGTTCTCGTAATGGGAAGGCTGATGCTTTATCCCGAATCCATGCTGCGGATTCCGTACCTGGAGCCCCGTCCAAGACCATTCTATGTGATGCCAATTTCATCAGAGTTATCCACGATCAGGACTTGTGGAAGAAGTGCAGGGAGGCTTATGACGGTGATGTATTTCTGGCCAACCCACCTGTTGATATTAATCTTGTCTTTAAGTGTGGCATGTGGTTCAGAGATCAATGTATCTACGTCCCTGAGGCCGTCCATCTGCAGATCCTCAAGTTGGTACATGACTCCAAGTTGGCTGGTCACAGGGGGGTACAGAAGACACAAGAGTTCCTAAGCCGATTTTTCTGGAGGCCAACTTGCCTGAAGGATACTAAGGACTATGTTCTCTCTTGCGAGGTATGTGCTCGTTACAAGACTCCTCGTGTGGCACGTACGGGTCTCCTGCAACCATTACCTGTTCCGTCCCGACCTTGAGGGTCTATATCAATGGACTTTATTGTGGAGCTGCCTACTTCGGGGGGCATGAATACGATCATGGTAGTAGTTGATCGCCTGACTAAAGCCGCTCATTTTGTTCCATGCACCAGCCTCCCCTCAGCTAAGGATACAGTGAACTTGGTTATTCAGAATGTCTTCCGGCTGCATGCGGTCCCGGATGAGATCATATCTGACCGTGGCGTACAGTTCACTTCAAGATTCTGGAAGGGGTTTTTCTCTGCACTCAATATCAATGTCTCTCTTCTGCTTACCATCCCCAGACAAATGGTCAGACTGAGCATACCAACCAGACGTTGGAACAATATCTAAGATGCTATGTCAGCCATCTCCAGGATGATTGGTTGGAATTACTGCCGTTAGCCGAATTTTCATACAATTCTCAGAGCGCCTCCACTAAGTTCACTCCTTTCTTTGCCAATCTGGGTTATCATCCATGTATCTTACCTAGGTCTCCGATTAATTCTCCGGTTCCAGCAGTTGAGGAAAGGCTGACTGAGATGAGGCAAAATCTGGAGGTTCTGAAGGAATCCCTGACCACGGCTCAAGAACGTTATAAGAGATCGGCTGATAGATTCCGTAAACCTGCACCCATGTTCAAGGTAGGAGATTCCGTGTGGTTATCAACTAAGAATCTGAAGTTAAACGTTCCTTCACAAAAACTTGGACAGAAATTCATTGGCCCTTTCAAGATCAACGGTATTGTGAGCTCTGTGGCCTGCCGTCTGAAGCTGCCTAGGACTATGAAGGTACACCCAGTTTTTCATGTATCTTTACTAAAGCCTGTATCTCCTAATACCTTTCAGGAACGTGTTGTGCCACCTCCGCAGCCTGTGGTGATTGATGGGCAAGAACAATTTGTGGTGGAGGAAATTATTGATTCCAGGATTCGCAGGAACCGGCTCCAATATCTTATAAGATGGCAGGGATATCCCCCTAAGGAAGACTCTTAGGAACCTGTGGAAAACATCAATGCCCAACAGAAGATCTCTCGTTTTCATCAAAGATTCCCTGAGAAACCAGTTCCAGGATCGTCCTGAGGCCGCTTCTAAGGAGGGAGTAATGTCAGGACTCTGAACATTTTGATTACCTTTTGTGCATTACTGCCCTTTTCCAAGATGGCGTCTTTGGTCTCATGTGCAGTGTCTTCCTGCTATATAACTCCACCCCAGCCTTTAGTCTGTGCTAGAGTATTCTGCCTTGCATCCAGCTCCTGACGACTCCCTGGCTTTGCACCTGCTCCTGTGAACCTGTGTGTAGATCCTGCTACTCAGCTCTGAGTTTCTGCTGCATACATCGGTTTTCAGTAATCCTCCATCTGGCTGCTTGTGTTTGTTTCCATCTGCATTTGCTGGACATGTAAGCTGTTGCTGCTCTGCTTAAACCTGAGACTTTTACCCAGGCCTCCCTGGTTGTGCTAAGATATTATTTGAACTTCCTTATAAGCATATCTATCTGTGTTTGGACTACCAAGGACTTATTCGTGTCAAGTATCCTCAAGAATAATTGTGCTTCATAGACTTGCTGTGTGATTGCATTTTCCTCTGAAGTTTCCTATAGACTGCTAAGCTGCGTTTAATATTTACTCCAAGTGTTGTGGACTTGAGTTTCTCTCTGCACCTGTTCGAATCACCGTGTGATAATATAGACTTTACCACTTATAAAACTGTGTCCTGTAGTTGTCTTGTTCCATGCAAAGAGTCTCCTGAGTTATCCCTTATAATCTTTACAGCGTCGATCTGATTTGTCAAGGGAAAAATTTCCGGAATTCTAATGTCTGGGGACGAGAGAGCTAATGTCTGGGGAAGAGAGAGAGAGACTTTTTCCCGGACTTGAAAATCCTTCCGGAAATGCTCAGAAGGGAAAAACTGGATCCGAGAGAGAGAGAGAGAGAGAGAGAGAGAGACTTTTTCCAGGACTTGAAAATCCTTTCGGACATGCTCAGAAGGGAAAAAGAGAGAGAGAAAAAAGAGAAAGAGAGAGAGAAAGAGAAAGAGAGACTTTTTCCCGGACTTGAAAATCCTTCCGGGCATGCTCAGAAGGGAAAAACTGGATCCGTCGCTGGATTCCTGTGTGTGACGGTCAGCGACGGATCCTGCGTCCATAGGCTTCCATTGTAGCCGACAACGGGCAGCGCAGGATGCGTCGCTGATCGATTTCCCGACGTGCACAAAAAACCTTACCATGAACGTTTTCTCTGCACGATGGACCGCTATTTTACGACAGATCCAGTGCACGACGGATGAAACGGATGGGCATCCATCGCTAATACAAGTCTATGGGAAAATGCAGGATCCTGCAAATTAAAATCGACGGATTGTGACGGATCTGAAAAGACGGAAGTGTGAAAGAGGCCATAAGGATCTGGAAAACATAACTGAACATTTTTTGAGACAAGAAGGGATCTTAATAACATTGGAATGGATTTATGGATGTTGGGAATTCAAGAAAGTATAGAGTGAGCCGTTAGGTTGTGGAGGAACTAACTCTTGTGAGTCTTGATGAGATGTGTTTATTGGAAGCCCCCAATATAATATGGCATGTGGAATGTGGTGGAAAATGGGTCCCTGGGGTAGACTCAGCGGACGGTGGAATATGGGTCCCTGGGAAAAGCTCAGAGGACAGGAAAATGAGATTACCAAGCCAATAGACCCATATTTCTCTCCTTGAGCTAGGAGATTTTTTTTGCGGTTAAGGTGAATATTAGGCAAAATTTTGGGGGAAGATTTTTTGCACTTGGATGAGTGGGGGGCTCATATGACCACACCTCAGGAAGGATGGTATTTTGCCAATTATGTAATAATGTAATGTTAATGTTTGTTACCCGAATAAAGGCTGCTGTGGCCAAATACAATCCATGTCACACATTGTGTGTTTCGATCTTATTTACTGGGAAGCACAAGTCACTAATCCATCAGTCATGTATACGGGCACCCTGCACTGTATACTGCCTGCAGTGTAGATATATACAGTACTGCACGGTATACGGGTACCCTGCACTTTATATATATGGCAATGCACTGTATATGTCCTGCAGTGTGTATATAGGGCACTGAACTGTATACGGGTACCCTCCACTGTATACGGCCTGCAATGTATATATACACTGTCGCCGTGTGCGACATCCCACCACGAGGGCTGAAGATGGTGGCCACCTTTATTGGCAACAGCAACGCCATCCAAGAGCTGTTCAAAAGCATCTCCGAGCAGTTCACCGCCATGTTCTGGCGCAAGGATTTCCTTGGGCACTGCACATGTCCTGCAGTGTACTGTATACATAGGGCACTGCAGTGTATGGGGGCACCCAGCGCTGTATATAGTGCACACCATGTCCACGTCACTCGCTGACGGCGTTGGAGTGGTGTGGGGGGGCAGTGGTGTCTCATCTTGGTTGGTATTGCGCTTTTACAATGGATTTCTTTTGACCCCTATTCTCTTTTATAAATTATCATGTTGTACTGCTGGTTATATAGGCTGTAAGGCTATTTTTTCACTATGCACTTTTTTGGTGATTAATATAAATTTCTATTATAGATTTACCTTCCTGATCCAAAGAGTGAGGTGATGGAAAAAGACAGATTGCAACTAATTAATAGGGAACTATATGGAAAACGTAAGAAAACCCAGAATAGAGTCCCCTTTGTCTCTACATATACTGAAGAGAGTGGAGAAATAGCCAACATTATCAAAAAACATTGGACTATGTTGGGGAGATGTCTACCTAATGTTCAGGAATTTAGAATGCCACCATTGTACTCATACAAAAGAAGTAGGAATATTAAAGATATGGTAATAAAATCTGACATTGGCCCTAAGAGAAAAGGTACCCAGAGGTTTTTAACAGGTACCAAAAGAAATGGTTGTTTCCCCTGTCTAAATTGTACGTACATGGTCAAAGGACCTACATTCCAGCATCCAACGACGGGAAAAGTATATGAAATTAAACAGTTTCTAACTTGTAATGTGCCCTTGTAATCTGTGGTACGTTGGGGAAACGACTTGTGATTTCAAGACAAGAATGAACCAACATAGATATAGTATAAGAAAAAATAGAGTCGATCTCCCTGTTCCTAAACATTTTGTTGACTGCAAGCATACTGAGAAGGACCTAAAATGTAGGATTATTGATGCTGTCCCGGTACAGATAAGAGGAGGAGATAGGGAGTTGATCCTCAAAAAAAGAGAACTAATGTGGATATATGAACTTAATACCCTAAGACCTAGGGGACTTAATGCTGATTTTAAGATGCATACAATTATTTGAGAACACCCATCAACCCAGAAGTATAATATTATAGGTTCCAAAGATATAGTAATGTGATTACTGGTTTTTAATTTAGGAAATACTATGTTACAATTGTAAAGATGTATTTTTCTAATTTTATATTTATTCTTGTTTAGATGATGTTCAGTGCCCAAACAAGAGTAGAACACTGCCGGAGAGGATCTTGTGAATATGGAGGACATAAAGTGGAATATTCTCCTTTGAAAAAGTTATACAAAATTAATTTCAATATTTTTTCTTTACGGTACCGTATATACTCGAGTATAAGCCGAGATTTTCAGCCCAAATTTTTGGGCTGAAAGTGCCCCTCTCGGCTTATACTCGAGTCATGATCGGCGGTGGGGTCGGCGGGTGAGGGGGAGAGAGGACTGTCGCATACTCACCTAGTCCCGGCGCTCCCCCTGCCCGTCCCACGGTCTTCGGTGCCGCAGCTCGTCCCCTGTTCAGCGGTCACGTGGGACCGCTCATTAAAGTTATGAATATGGACTCCACTCCCATAGGGGTGGAGCCGCATATTCATTTCTCCAATGAGCGGTAACGGTGACCGCTGACAGAGGAAGAGGCTGCGGCACCCGGAGACCAGCTGTCCGGGATAAGGAGCCAGGGACGCCGGGAGCAGGTAAGTATGGCATAGTTACCTGTCCACGTTCCACACGCCGGGCGCCGCTCCGTCTTCCCGTCCTCTTGCTCTAACTGTTCAGGTCAGAGGGCGCGATGACGTACTAGTGTGCGCGCCGCCCTCTGCCTGAACAGTCAGTGCGGAGAGACGCCGAGACGGGATGCTGAGGAGCTGCAAGCAAGATGTACCTTAATGTTTTTTCATTTAAGACAAATTAAATGAAGATAATAATACCAAAGAATTTGTGTTTGCAATCATTTTCAGGAAGAAACTGAGCATTATCTGACAGAATTGCAGGGGTGTGAATACTTTTGGCCATGACTGTATATATACTAGCTGAAGAGCCCGGCATTGCCTGGGCATAGTAAATATCTGTGGTTAGTTATAGCACCTCACTTCTCTTATTTTCCCCCTCACATCTTTCATTATCCCCTCACATCTCTCATTTTCTTCCTCACACCTCTCATTTTCCCCTTCACTCCTCTTATTTTCCCCCTCACTCCTCTCATTCCCCCCTAACACTTGTCATTTCGACTTCACATCTGTCATTTTCCGATCACTCCACTATTTTCCCTCACTCCTCTCATTTTGCACTCACACCTTTTCATTTTCACCTCACACCTCTCATTTTCCCCTCAATATATACATGCTTGTCATCTCCCTTATATATAGCATACACCCATATGTCATCTCCTGTATATAGTATATACCTGTATGTCATCTCCCCTGCATATACCTGCATGTCATCTCCCCTCTAAATAGAATATACCTGCTGTATGTCATCTCCTCCTGTATATTGTATATACCTATGTGTCATCTCCTCCTGTATATAGTATATACCTATATGTCATCTCTTCTGTATATAGTATATACCTGTATGTCATCTCTTCCTATATATAGTATATACCTGTATGTCATCTACTGTATATAGTATATACCTGTATGTCATCTCCCCTGTATATAGTATATACCTGCTGTATGTCATCTCCTCCTCTATATACCTGAGTCATCTCCTCTTTTATATAGTATATACCTGCTGTATGTCATCTCCTCCTGTATATAGTATATACGTGTGTCATCTCCTCCTGTATATAGTATATACCTGTATGTCATCTCCTCCTATATATAGTATATACCTGTATGTCATCTCCTCCTGTATATGGTATATACCTGTAAGTCATCTCCTCCTGTATATAGTATATACCTGTGAGTCATCTGCTCCTGTATATAGTATACACCTGTGTGTCATCTCCCCTGTATATAGTATGTACCTGTATGTCATCTCCTCCTGTATTAGACCCCATTCACACATTATTTGGTCAGTATTTTTACCTCAGTATTTGTAAAATTTGCTAAATTGGCAGCCTGATAAATCCCCAGCCTACAGGAAGCCCTCCCCCTGGCAGTATATATTAGCTCACACATACACATAATAGACAGGTCATGTGACTGACAGCTGCCGTATTTCCAATATGGTACATTTGTTGCTCTTGTAGTTTGTCTGCTTATTAATCAGATTTTTATTTTTGAAGGATAATACCAGACTTCTGTGTGTTTTAGGTCGACTTTCATGTGTCACGTTGTGTGTGAGTTGCGTGTGGCGACATGCATGTAGACTTTTGTGAGATGAGTTTTGTGTGGCGACATGTGTGTAGCAACTTTTTGTGTGTCGAGTTGCATGTGACAGGTTAGTGTAGCAAGTTGTGTGTAACTTTTGTGCATGTGACAATTTTTCCGCGTGTGCAAGTTTTGCGTGTGGCGAGTTTTCCATGAGGTGAGTTTTGGACGTGTGGCGAGTTTCGCGTGAGCCTAGTTTTGCATGTGGCAAGTTTTACGCATGGTGAGTTTTGAGCAGTGAGTTTTATGTTTTGACTTTTATGTGGCGAGGCTGGTGTATGTGTGGAGAAATGTGTGCTGAGGGTGGTATATGTGTTCAAGCACGTGTTAGTATGTGGTGCATTTTGTGTGTGTTCACATCCCCGTGTGTGGTGAGTATCCCATGTCGGGGTGTCATGTCGGACGCTGTTCACACTAGGGCGTCCGACAGACAGCGGTAATTCCTCATTCGTCCACTATATGCTCAGTGGCGCCGGCTAGATTGATCCAGATTGTCCGGGGTTAATCTGGCTGGTACTCGGGTTGGAGGCTTAGTCACGCCCATTGCCTTTAAATAGTTTTGCTGGGCTTTGGGCATCGCCGATTATAGCTTGTGTCTTGTGCCTGGTGATCTCGGTCTGGAGTAGTGGTCTAGGAAAGGAAATATCGTATCTGGTGGTGTATTATCCTTCGTTATATTTCTCCTTCCTATATTTGTATTGTTTTGCCCTGAGCACATTATAGTGTTTTCCTGTGTGTCTGCGGCGTGGTGCGTTTTTAGTTTTCCTTGTCTGTGCTTTCTGTAGGGGTTGGTGTGAGGTCTTATCACTGGGTAGCGGGTGGAGGTTTCAGCTTAGTACTGAAACAGGACTCAGGGTCAGGCCTGGCGGCCCAGACATGCACACCTTCAGTGTACACTCTGGGAGAGGGACAGACAGTGTTTCCCTAGTTTGAGGGATATTGCAGGGGCCCGGGTAATCAGCTGTAGTCTACCCAGTAACCCCCTTGACATTATAATCGGCCATATTTTTTGTATTCCATGGATCCCATGACTTCCATAACCAGCCAGTTGGAGGCGCTGTCCCTGCAAGTCACTGAGCTGAAGGGGGCAGTTGTTGTGAATTCCGCTCTTGGGCTCCCTCCGGTGGTTATAAGTAGCATTTTTGTGAGTTCTGCTCTTGGGCTCCCTCCTGTGGTTTTGAGTGGTATGGCTGCTTCTTGGATTTAGCATCAGCAGCTGTTTTCACTGATCGTCTTTCTGGCTCTGCTATATTAGTCTGGCCTTTTCCCTAATTCAATGCCAGTTGTCAATTGTTGAGCTTGGAGTCATGGCTCTCTGAGGATTTCCCTGTCACTCTGACCATTTCAGCAAAGCTAAGTACTTGCTTGTCTTTTTGCAGTTCACTTGTTGTGGACTTTGTTGTTTAGCACTTTCTATGTTTTGCTCATTTGTCCAGCTTATCAGTATGTATCTAGTCAGCTAAGCTGGAAGCTCTGGGCAGCAGAGTTTGCCCTCCACACCTTTAGTCAGGTGTGGAGATTTTTGCATTTCTCTGCGGTGGACTTTTTCTAGTTTTTATTACTGACCGCACAGTGTTCTGTCCTGTACTAATTCTTTCTAGCTAGTAGTGGCCTCCTTTGCTAAATCTTGTTTCATACTACGTATGTCATTTCCTTCTCTCACAGTCATTATTTGTGGGGGGCTGTCCTATCCTTTGGGGATTTTCTCTGAGGCAAGATAGCTTTCCTGCTTCTACCTTTAGGGGTAGCTAGATCTCCGGCTGTGACGAGGTGTCCAGGGAGTGACAGGAACATCCCATGGCTACTGCTAGTGTCTGTGTTAAGATCAGGAACTGCGGTCGGTATAGTTACCACCTGCTCAGAGCTAGTCGCATGTCGCTCCTTAATCACCAGACCATAACAGTACAACTGGCCAAAAATGAGCTGAATGCATCTCAAAAGAAGGAAAAGAAAAAGTTCTGAGCCATTTTTTTTTTTCTTTAGTCTGTTTTGTCTTTTTCCTTCCTCTTAATCTCTGGGTGATTCAGGATTTGGATGCGGGCATGGATGTTCAGGGGTTGTTTTCTCGTGTGGATCAGCTTGCTGCAAGAGTACAGAGTATTCATGATTATGTTGTTCAGACTCCGGCCTTAGAGCCTAAAATTCCTACTCCAGATTTGTTTTACGGGGATAGATCTAAGTTTTTGAACTTTAAAAATAACTGCAAATTGTTTTTTGCTCTGAAACCCCATTCCTCTGGTGACCCCATTCAGCAAGTAAAAATAGTTATTTCTCTGCTGCGTGGTGACCCTCAGGACTGGGCATTCTCCCTTGAGTCAGGGGATCTGGCATTGCTTAATGTAGATGCATTTTTTCAATCGCTTGGATTATTGTATGACGAACCTAACTCTGTAGAGCATGCTGACAAAACACTGTTGGCCCTGTGTCAGGGTCAGGAAGTGGCAGAATTATGCTGCCAGAAATTTAGAAAATGGTCTGTGCTCACTAAATGGAATGAGGACGCTCTGGCAGCAATTTTCAGAAAGGGTCTTTCTGAAGCCCTTAACCCCTTAGTGACAGAGCCAATTTGGTAGTTAATGACCGAGCCAATTTTTACAATTCTGGCCAGTGTCACTTTAAGAGGTTATAACTCTGGAACGCTTTATCGGATCCCGCTGATTCTGAGATTGTTTTTTCGTGACATATTGTACTTCAAGTTAGTGGTAACATTTCTTCGATATTACTTGCGATTATTTATGAAAAAAATGGAAATATGGCGAAAATTTTTAAAATTTTGCAATTTTCAAACTTTGTATTTTTATGCCCTTAAATCAGAAAGATATGTCACAAAAAATAGTTCATAAATAACATTTCCCACATGTCTACTTTACATTAGCACAATTTTGGAAACAATTTTTTTTTTGTTAGGGAGTTATAAGGGTTAAAAGTTGACCAGCAATTTCTCATTTTTACAACACCATGTTTTTTTTAGGGACCACATCACCTTTGAAGTCATTTTGAGGGGTCTATATGATAGAAAATAACCAAGTGTGACACCATTCTAAAAACTGCACCCCTCAAGCTGCTCAAAACCACATTCAAGAAGTTTATTAACCCTTTACGTACTTCACAGGAACTGAAACAATGTGGAAGAAAAAAATGAACATTTAACTTTTTTTTGCAAACATTTTACTTCAGAACCATTTTTTAAAATTTTCACAAGTGTAAAAACAGAAATTTAACCACAAATGTTGTTGTGCAATTTTTCCTGAGTACGCCGATACCCCATATGTGGAGGTAAACCACTGTTTGGGCGCACCGCAGAGCTTGGAAGTGAAGGAGCACCGTTTGACTGTTTCAATGCAGAATTGGCTGGAATTGAGATCGGATGCCATGTCGCGTTTGGAGAGCCCCTAATGTGCCTAAACAGTGGAAACCCCCCACAAGTGACACCGTTTTGGAAACTAGACCCCTTAAGGAACTTATCTAGATGTGTGGTGAGCACTTTGAACCCCCAAGTGCTTCACAGAAGTTTATAACGTAGAGCCGTGAAAATAAAAAATCGCATTTGTTTTCACAAAAATGATTTTTTCGCCCACAAATTCTTATTTTCACAAGGGTAACAGGAGAAATTAGACCACAAAAGTTGTTGTGCAATTTCTCCTGAGTACGTCGATACCCCATATGTGGAGGTAAACCACTGTTTGGGCGCACCGCAGAGCTTGGAAGTGAAGGAGCACCGTTTGACTTTTTCAATGCAGAATTGGCTGGAATTGAGATCGGATGCCATGTCGCGTTTGGAGAGCCCCTAATGTGCCTAAACAGTGGAAACCCCCCACAAGTGACACCGTTTTGGAAACTAGACCCCTTAAGGAACTTATCTAGATGTGTGGTGAGCACTTTGAACCCCCAAGTGCTTCACAGAAGTTTATAACGTAGAGCCGTGAAAATAAAAAATCGCATTTGTTTTCACAAAAATGATTTTTTCGCCCACAAATTCTTATTTTCACAAGGGTAACAGGAGAAATTAGACCACAAAAGTTGTTGTGCAATTTCTCCTGAGTACGTCGATTCCCCATATGTGGGGGTAAACCACTGTTTGGGCGCACCGCAGAGCTTGGAAGAGAAGGAGTGTCGTTTTACTTTTTCAATGTAGAATTGGCTGGAATTGAGATCGGACGCCATGTCACGTTTGGAGAGCCGCTGATGTGCCTAAACAGTGAAGACCCCCCACAAATGACACCATTTTGGAAACTAGACCCCTTAAGGAACTTATCTAGATGTGTGGTGAGCACTTTAAACCCCCAGGTGCTTCACAGAAGTTTATAATGTAGAGCCGTGAAAATAAAAAAATCGCATTTTTTCTACAAAAATGATCTTTTTGCCTCCAAATTTTTATTTTACCAAGGGTAACAGGAGAAAATGGACCCCAGAAGTTGTTGTACAATTTGTCTTGAGTACGCCGACACCCCATATGTGGGGGTAAACCACTGTTTGGGCGCATGGCTGAGCTCAGAAGCAAAGGAGCGCCATTTGACTTTTCAATGCAAAATTGACTGGAATTGAGATCGGACGCCATGTCGCGTTTAGAGAGCCCCTGATGTGCCTAAACAGTAGAAACCCCCCAAAAGTGACCCCATTTTGGAAACTAGACCCCCCATGGAATTTATCTAGATGTGTAGTGAGAACTTTGAATGCCCAAGTGCATCACAGAAGTTTATAATGCAGAGTCGTGAAAATAAAAAATATTTTTTTTTTAACAATAAAGATTTTTTAGCCCCCAAGTTTTTATTTTCACAAGGGTAACAAGAGAAATTGGATGCCAATATTTGTTCTCCAATTTGTCCTGAGTATGCTGGTACCCCATATGTGGGGGTAAACCACTGTTTTGGCACACGGCAGAGCTCGGAAGAGAAGGAGCGCCATTTTGGAATTCAGACTTTGATAGAATTGTCTGTGGGTGTTATGTTGTGTTTGCAGAGCCCCTGATGTACCTAAACAGTAGAAACCCCCCACAAGTGACCAAATTTTGGAAACTAGACCCCCTAAGGAACTTATCTAGATATGTGGTGAGAACTTTGAATGCTCAAGTGCTTCACAGAAGTTTATAATGCAGAGTAGCGAAAATAGAAAAATATTTTTTTTTCCCACAAAAAAATTTTTTAGCCCCCAAGTTTTTATTTTCACAAGGGTAACAAGAGAAATTGGACCCCAAAAGTTGTTGTCCAATTTATCCCGAGTACGCTGATGCCCCATATGTGGGGGTAAACCACTGTTTGGGCGCACGGCAGAGCTCAGAAGGGAGGGAGCACCATTTGACTTTTTTAGCGCAAAATTGGCTGTCGTGTTTGGAGACCCCCTGATGTACCTAAACAGTGGAAACCCCCAAATCATAACTCCAACCCTAACTCCAACACACCCCTAACCCTAATCTTAACCCGATCCATAATCCTAATCACAACCCTAACGATAATCACAACCCTAACCCCAAAACAGCCCTAATCTCAACCCTAACCATAACCCTAATCAAAACCCTAAATCCAACACACCCCTAATCCCAACCCTAATCCCAACCCTAACCCTAATCCCAACCCTAATCCCAAACGTAACCCTAATCCCAACCCTAATCCCAAACGTAACCTAATCCCAACCCTAATCCAAACCCTAACCCTAATCCCAACTCTAACCATAACTTTAGCCCCGTCGTCACAAAAAAAGTTCAATGTAACCTTTTTTTTGTACGTCGCGTCCGCCATTTCCGCGCATGCGTGGCCGTAACTCTGCCCCCTCCTCCCCAGGACATAGACTGGGCAGCGGATGCGTTAAAAAACTGCATCCGCTGCCCACGTTGTGCACAATTTTCACAACGTGCGTCGGTACGTCGGGCTGACGCATTGCGACCGCCCCGTACCGACGCAAGTGTGAAAGAAGCCTAAGGCTACTTTCACACTAGCGTCGTACTCGGCCCATCGCAGTGTGTCGGGCCGACGTACCGACGCTAGCGTTGTAAGCGCTGCACAACGGGTGCAGCGGATGCTGTTTTTTCAACGCATCCGCAGCCCAGTCTATGCCCCATTGTGAGGTGCGGGGAGGCGGGGGCGGAGTTCCGGCCGTGCATGCGCGGTCGGAAATGGCGGACACGTCGCACAAAAAAGTTACATGTAGCTTTTTTTGTGCCGACGGTCCGCCAAAGCACGACGCATCCGTCGCACGACGGATGCGACGTGTGGCAATCCGTCGCAATGCGTCGCTAATGCAAGCCAATGGAGAAAAAACGCATCCTGCAAGCACTTTTGCAGGATGCGTTTTTTCTCCAACGACGCATTGCGACGGAAGCCAAAAAACGCTAGTGTGAAAGTAGCCTAACCCTAACCCTTAATTTAGCCCCAACCCTAATCCTAACCCTAGCCCTAACCCTAACTCTAACCCTAGCCCTAACCCTAGCCCTAACCCTAAAATTTAGCCCCAACCCTAACCCTAACCCTAGCCCTAACCCTAGCCCTAACCCTAATTTTAGCCCCAACTCGTCTCTCCTGCCGGCCGGCAGATGGCAGCAGATGGCGGGCGCACTGCGCATGTGCCCGCCATGAGGAAAAAGCCGGCCGGCAGGAGGAGACAGAAGAGGACCCAGGGACACCGGGTGAGTATGATAGGGTCCCCGAATCCCCCTATTTCTCTGTCCTCTGATGTGCGATCACATCAGAGGACAGAGAATTACAGATCGCTTTTTTTTTTTTTTTGCGGTCGCCGGTAAACTGTTAATTACCGGCGATCGCAAAACAGGGGTCGGTGCAAACCGACCCCGATCATGTTCTTTGGGGTCTCGGCTACCCCCGGCAGCCGAGACCCCAAAGATCTTCCGGGTGCCGGGCAGCGGGCGCACTGCGCGTGCGGCCGCCATTTTTTCCCCGGAAAAAAGATGGCGGGCCCATCGCGAGCCACGAGGAGCACCGGGGGAGATAGGTGAGTATTGGGGGGCTATCGGGGGCCATCGGGGACCCTATTTCTCTGTCCTCTGATGTGCGATCACATCGGAGGACAGAGAAATTAAATGGCAAATCGCGTTTTTTTTTGTTGTTGTTGCGACCGCCGGTAAATGGTTAATTACCGGCGATCGCAACTCGGGGGTCAGTAACAACCCCCCGAATCATGTTCTCTGGGGTCTCGGCTACCCTCGGAAACCGAGACCCCAGAGAAAATCCGACTCTGGGGGGCGCTATTCACTTTTTCCACAGCGCCGTTAATTAACGGCGCTGTGGTTTAAGTACCCTTAGCGGCCGCCGTTAAAAGGCGTATTGGCGGTCGTTAAGGGGTTAAAGATGTTATGGTGGGGTTCCCCACGCCTGTTGGTTTGAGCGAATCTATGTCTCTGGCCATTCAGATTGATCGGCGCCTGCGCGAACGCAAAGTGGTGCACCATATGGCATCGTCCTCGGAGCAGAGTCCTGAGCCCATGCAATGTGATAGGATTTTGACTAGAGCGGAACAGAGGGGATACAGACGTCAGAATGGGCTGTGTTTTTACTGTGGGGATTCTGCTCATGCTATTTCTGATTGCCCTAAGCGTATTAAGAGGGTTGCTAGATCTGTTACCATTAGTACTGTGCAGACTAAGTTTCTCCTGTCTGTGACCCTGATTTGCTCATTGTCATCTTTTTCTCTCATGGCATTTGTGGATTCGGGCGCTGCTCTGAACTTAATGGACTTAGAATTCGCTAGGCGCTGTGGTTTTTCTTTGCAGCCTTTGCAGAGTCCCATACCCATAAGGGGTATTGATGCTACACCGTTGGCCAAGAATAAACCTCAGTATTGGACTCAGCTGACTATGTGCATGGCTCCAGCACATCAGGAAGATTTCCGTTTTCTGGTGTTGCATAATTTACATGATGTTGTTGTACTGGGTTTTCCATGGTTACAAGTACACAATCCAGTGCTGGATTGGAAATCAATGTCTGTGACTAGTTGGGGTTGTCAAGGGGTACATAGTGACGTTCCTTTAATGTCAATTTCCTCTTCCCCCTCTTCTGATGTTCCTGAATTTTTGTCAGATTTCCAGGATGTATTTGATGAGCCCAAGTCCAGTTCTCTTCCTCCACATATCCACATAGGGACTGTGATTGTGCTATTGACTTGATTCCTGGCTGTAAGTTCCCTAAGGGCCGACTTTTCAACCTGTCTGTGCCTGAACATACCGCCATGCGGAGCTATGTAAAGGAGTCTTTAGAGAAGGGGCATATTCGGCCGTCTTCGTCACCATTGGGAGCGGGATTCTTTTTTGTTGCCAAGAAGGATCCTTGAGACCCTGTATTGATTATCGCCTTCTTAATAAGATCACGGTCAAATTCCAATACCCTTTACCTTTGCTCTCTGATTTGTTTGCTCGGATTAAGGGGGCTAGTTGGTTTACCAAGATTGACCTTCGAGGGGCATATAATCTTGTTCGTATTAAACAGGGTGACGAATGGAAAACTGCATTAAATACGCCCGAAGGCCATTTTGAATACCTGGTGATGCCTTTCGGGCTTTCTAATGCTCCTTCTTTATTTCAGTCCTTTATGCATGATATTTTCCGCAATTATCTTGACAAATTCTTGATTGTGTATTTGGATGATATTTTGATTTTTTCCAATGATTGGGAGTCTCATGTGAAGCAGGTCAGGATGGTATTCCAGATCCTTCGTGATAATGCTCTATTTGTGAAGGGGTCTAAGTGCCTATTTGGAGTTCAGAAGGTCTCTTTTTTGGGGTTTATTTTTTCTCCTTCGACTATAGAAATGGATTCTGTTAAGGTCCAAGCCATTCATGACTGGATTCAACCCACATCTGTGAAGAGCCTTCAGAAATTTTTGGGCTTTGCTAATTTTTATCGCTGTTTCATTGCCAACTTCTCTAGTGTGGTTAAACCACTGACCAATTTGACGAAGAAAGGCGCTGATGTGACTAATTGGTCCTCTGAGGCTGTTGAGGCCTTTCAGGAGCTTAAACGCCGATTTACTTCTGCCCCTGTCTTGCGTCAGCCGGATGTTTCTCTTCCTTTTCAGGTTGAGGTTGACGCTTCTGAGATTGGGGCAGGGGCCGTTTTGTCACAGAGGAATTCTGATGGTTCCTTGATGAAGCCATGTGCCTTCTTTTCCCGAAAGTTTTCGCCTGCGGAACGCAATTATGATGTCGGCAATCGGGAGTTGTTGGCTATGAAGTGGGCATTTGAGGAGTGGCGACATTGGCTTGAGGGAGCCAAGCACCGCATTGTGGTCTTGACCAATCATAAGAATCTGATTTACCTCGAGTCGGCCAAGCGGCTGAGCCCTAGACAGGCTCGGTGGTCCCTGTTTTTCTCCCGTTTTGATTTTGTGGTCTCATATCTTCCAGGATCTAAGAATGTTAAAGCGGATGCCCTCTCTAGGAGTCTTTTGCCTGATTCTCCTGGAGTCCTTGAGCCGGTTGGCATTCTTAGGGAAGGGGTGATTCTGTCTGCCATCTCCCGATTTGCGGCGGGCGCTTCAGGAATTTCAGGCTGATAAACCTGACCGCTGTCCTGTGGGGAAGCTGTTTGTTCCTGATAGATGGACAAGTAAGGTAATTTCTGAGGTCCATTGTTCTGTGTTGGCCGGTCATCCTGGGATTTTTGGTACCAGAGATTTGGTTGCTAGGTCCTTTTGGTGGCCTTCCTTGTCGCGGGATGTGCGTTCTTTTGTGCAGTCCTGTGGGACTTGTGCCCGGGCTAAGCCTTGCTGTTCCCGCGCTAGTGGGTTGCTTTTGCCTTTGCCTGTCCCGGAGAGGCCTTGGACGCATATTTCCATGGATTTTATTTCGGATCTACCTGTGTCCCAGAGGATGTCTGTTATCTGGGTGGTTTGTGACCGGTTCTCTAAAATGGTCCATTTGGTACCTTTGCCTAAATTGCCTTCCTCCTCTGATTTGGTTCCATTATTTTTTCAGCATGTGGTTCGTTTGCATGGCATTCCAGAGAATATTGTGTCTGACAGAGGTTCCCAGTTTGTTTCCAGGTTTTGGCGGGCCTTTTGTGCTAAGATGGGCATTAATTTGTCTTTTTCTTCGGCGTTCCATCCTCAGACAAATGGCCAAGCTGAGCGAACTAACCAAACCTTGGAAACCTATTTGAGATGCTTTGTGTCTGCTGATCAGGATGATTGGGTGGCTTTCTTGCCGTTGGCCGAGTTTGCCCTTAATAATCGGGCCAGTTCGGCTACTTTGGTTTCGCCTTTCTTTTGTAATTTTGGTTTCCATCCTCGTTTTTCTTCAGGGCAGGTTGAGCCTTCTGATTGTCCTGGTGTGGATTCTGTGATGGACAGGTTGCAGCAGATTTGGACTCATGTGGTAGACAATTTGACGTTGTCTCAGGAAAAGGCTCAGCATTTTGCTAACCGCCGTCGGTGTGTTGGTCCTCGGCTTCGTGTGGGGGATTTGGTCTGGTTATCCTCTCGTCATGTTCCTATGAAGGTTTCTTCCCCTAAGTTCAAGCCTCGGTTTATTGGTCCTTATAAGATTTCTGAGATTATCAATCCAGTGTCTTTTCGTTTGGCCCTTCCAGCCTCTTTTGCCATCCACAATGTTTTCCATAGATCTTTGTTGCGGAGATATGTGGTACCCGTTGTTCCATCTGTTGATCCTCCTGCCCTGGTGTTGGTTGAGGGGGAGTTGGAATATGTGGTTGAGAAAATGTTGGATTCTCGTTTTTCGAGGCGGAGGCTTCAGTATCTTGTCAAGTGGAAGGGTTATGGCCAGGAGGATAATTCTTGGGTGGTTGCCTCCGATGTCCATGCCGCCGATTTGGTTCGTGCTTTTCATTTGGCTCGTCCTGATCGGCCTGGGGGCTCTGGTGAGGGTTCGGTGCCCCTCCTCAAGGGGGGGTACTGTTGTGAATTCCGCTCTTGGGCTCCCTCCGGTGGTTATAAGTAGCATTTTTGTGAGTTCTGCTCTTGGGCTCCCTCCTGTGGTTTTGAGTGGTATGGCTGCTTCTTGGATTTAGTATCAGCAGCTGTTTTCACTGATCGTCTTTCTGGCTCTGCTATATTAGTCTGGCCTTTTCCCTAATTCAATGCCAGTTGTCAATTGTTGAGCTTGGAGTCATGGCTCTCTGAGGATTTCCCTGTCACTCTGACCATTTCAGCAAAGCTAAGTCCTTGCTTGTCTTTTTGCAGTTCACTTGTTGTGGACTTTGTTGTTTAGCACTTTCTATGTTTTGCTCATTTGTCCAGCTTATCAGTATGTATCTAATCAGCTAAGCTGGAAGCTCTGGGCAGCAGAGTTTGCCCTCCACACCTTTAGTCAGGTGTGGAGATTTTTGCATTTCTCTGCGGTGGACTTTTTCTAGTTTTTATTACTGACCGCACAGTGTTCTGTCCTGTACTAATTCTTTCTAGCTAGTAGTGGCCTCCTTTGCTAAATCTTGTTTCATACTACGTATGTCATTTCCTTCTCCTCTCACAGTCATTATTTGTGGGGGGCTGTCCTATCCTTTGGGGATTTTCTCTGAGGCAAGATAGCTTTCCTGCTTCTACCTTTAGGGGTAGCTAGATCTCCGGCTGTGACGAGGTGTCCAGGGAGTGTGTTATGACCTGGTGGTTAAGAGGCCACACTGATATGACCTGGTGGCTAAAACGCAACATGGGACGAGCTCTGAGAAGGTGGTATCGCTACTGACCGCAGTCCCTAATCCTAACAACAACACTAGTAATAGCCGTGGGATGTTCCTGACTCTCCCTAGACACCTCTTCACAGCCTAAGAACTAACTACCCCTAAAGAAGGAAATAGAAAGCTATCTTGCCTCAGAGAAAACCCCAAAAGGAAAGACAGTCCCCCACAAATATTGACTGTGAGTGGAGAGGGAAATGACGTACACAGAAATGAAATCAGAATTCAGCAAAGGAGGCCAATACTAAACTTGATAGACAGAGAGAAAAGGATACTGTGCGGTCAGTATTAACCCCTTCATGACCCAGCCTATTTTGGCCTTAATGACCTTGCCGTTTTTTGCAATTCTGACCAGTGTCCCTTTATGAGGTAATAACTCAGGAACGCTTCAACGGATCCTAGCGATTCTGAGACTGTTTTTTCGTGACATATTGGGCTTCATGTTAGTGGTAAATTTAGGTCGATAATTTCTGAGTTTACTTGTGAAAAAAATGGAAATTTAGCAAAAATTTTGAAAATTTTGCAATTTTCACATTTTGAATTTTTATTCTGTTAAACCAGAGAGTTATGTGACACAAAATAGTTAATAAATAACATTTCCCACATGTCTACTTTGCATCAGCACATTTTTGGAAACACATTTTTTTTTGCTAGGAAGTTATAAGGGTTAAAATTTGACCAGTGATTTTTCATTTTTACAACAAAATTTACAAAACCATTTTTTTTTAGGGACCACCTCACATTTGAAGTCAGTTTGAGGGTTCTATATGGCTGAAAATACCCAAAAGTGACACCATTCTAAAAACTGCACCCCTCAAGGTGCTCAAAACCATATTCAAGAAGTTTATTAACCCTTCAGGTGTTTCACAGCAGCAGAAGCAACATGGAAGGAATAAATTAACATTTAACTTTTTAGTCACAAAAATGATCTTTTCGCAACAATTTTTTTATTTTCCCAAGGGTAAAAGGAGAAACTGGACCACGAACGTTGTTGTCCAATTTGTCCTGAGTACGCTGATACCTCATATGTGGGGGTAAACCACTGTTTGGGCGCACGTCGGGGCTTGGAAGGGAGGGATTACCATTTGACTTTTTGAAAGCAAGATTGGCTGGAATCAATGGTGGTGCCATGTTGCGTTTGGAGACCCCTGATGTGCCCAAACAGTGGAAACCCCTCAATTCTAACTTCAACATTAACCCCAACACACCCCTAATCCCAACTGTAGCCCTAACCCTAATCACAACCCTAACCCCAACACACCCGTAACCCTAATCCCAACCCTAACCCTAATCCCAACCCTAACCCTAATCCCAACCCTAACCACAACTGTAACCCCAACACACTCCTAACCCTATCCGTAACCCTAACCACAAGCCTAATCTTAACCCTATTTCCAACCCTAGCCCTAATTCCAACCCTAACTCTAATTTCAACCCTAACCCTAAGGCTATGTGCCAACGTTGCGGATTCGTGTGAGATTTTTCCGCACGATTTTTGAAAAATCTGCAGGTAAAAGGCACTGCGTTTTACCTGCAGATTTACAGAGGATTTCCAGTGTTTTTTTGTGCGAATTTCACCTGCGGATTCCTGTTGAGGAACCGGTGTAAAACGCTGCGGAAACCGCACAAAGAATTGACATGCTGCGGAAAATACAACGCTGCGTTTCCGCACGGAATTTTCCGCACCATGGGCACAGCGGATTTGGTTTTCCATAGGTGTACATGGTACTGTAAACCTGATGGAAAACTGCTACGAATTCGCAGCAGCCAATCCGTTGTGGATCCGCAGCCAAATCCGCACTGTGTGCACATGCCCTAACCCTAACCCTAACCCTACCCCTAACCCTACCCCTAACCCTAGTTCTAACCCTAACCCTAGTGGAAAAAGAAAAAAAATATATTTTCTTTTTTTTATTATTGTCCCTACCTATGGGGGTGATAAAGGGGGGGGGGGTCATTTACTATTTTTTTTATTTTGATCACTGTGAGGTTTTATCACAGTGATCAAAATGTACATGGAACGAATCTGCCGGCTGGCATGCACAGTGCGCCCGCCATCTTGGAAGATGGCGGCGCCCAGCGAGGAGACGTACGGACACCGGGAGGATCGGTAAGTATGAAGGGGTGGATCGGAGCACAGGGGGGTTGTTCGGAGCACAGGGGGGGTGGATCCGAGCAAGGAGGGAGCGGACAGGAGGACGGGGGAGCGGGCAGGCGGACGGAGGGGACCGGACCACATAACGGAGGACTGGGGGGGCGATCGGTGGCGGTGGGGGGGGGGGGGGCAGATCAGGTTTTCCAGCCATGGCCGATCATATTGCAGCATCGGCCATGGCTGGATTGTAATATTTCACCGTTTTTTGGGGTGAAATATTACAAATCGCTCTGATTGGCAGTTTCACTTTCAACAGCCAATCAGAGCGATCGTAGCCACGAGGGGGTGAAGCCACCCCCCCCTGGGCTGAAGCACCACTCCCCCTGTCCCTGCAGATCGGGTGAAATTGGAGTTAACCCTTTCACCCGATCTGCAGGGACGCGATCATTCCATGACGCATACGCTGCGTCACAGGTCGGATTGGCACCGACTTTCATGACGCAGCGTATGCGTCAAAGGTCGGGAAGGGGTTAAAAACTACAAAATCCACGCAGAGTTTCCAAAAATGAACTCCACACCGACTCACGGTGTGGAGGGGCAAATCTGCTTTCCCAGAGCTTCCAGCTAGCCTGAATATGACATAGTGACAAGCTGGACAAAAAGAGACATATTTGCAAAGCAATAGAGTCCAAGCAAATGGACAAACAAGAACTAGCAAAAACTTATCTTTTGCTGACAAGGACAGGCCATATGAGAAATCCAAGGAGAGAACCAAATCCAACCAAGAACATTGACAGCTGGCATGAACTAAAGCCCAGAGCAGGTTTAAATAACAAACCCAGGCATGGCGATTAGTGAAGGCAGCTGCTACAGCTACCTAAAGGAGCAGAAGAGGGAGCCCAAGGGCAGAACTCACAAAAATACCATTAGCAACCACAGGAGGGAGCTCCAGAACGGAATTCACAACAGTACCCCCCCCCCCTGAGGAGGGGTCACCGAACCCTCACCAGAGCTCCCAGGCCGATCAGGATGAGCCAAATGAAAAGCACGAACCAAATCGGAAGCATGAACATCGGAGGCAACAACCCAAGAATTATCCTCCTGGCCATAACCCTTCCACTTGACCAGATACTGAAGCTTCCGCCTCGAAAAACGAGAATCCAAAATCTTCTCCACCACATATTCCAATTCCCCCTCAACCAACACCGTAGCAGTAGGATCAACGGAGGGAACCATAGGTACCACATATCTCCGCAACAAGGATCTATGGAACACATTATGAATGGAAAAGGAAGCTGGAAGGGCCAAATGAAAAGACACCGGATTGATAATTTCAGAAATCTTATAAGGCCCAATAAAGCGAGGCTTGAACTTAGGGGAAGAAACCTTCATAGGAACATGACGAGAAGACAACCAGACCAAATTACCAACACGAAGTCGGGGACCAACACACCGACGACTGTTAGCAAAACGTTGAGCCTTTTCCTGAGACAACGTCAAATTGTCCATCACATGAGTCCAAATTTGCTGCAACCTGTCCACCACAGAATCCACACCAGGACAGTCAGAAGGCTCAAGATGCCCCGAAGAAAAACGAGGATGAAAACCAAAGTTACAAAAGAAAGGCGAAACCAAGGTAGCCGAACTAGCCCGATTATTAAGGGCAAACTCGGCCAACGGCAAAAAGGTCACCCAATCATCCTGATCAGCAGACACGAAGCATCTCAAATAGGTTTCCAAGGTCTGATTGGTTCGCTCCGTTTGGCCATTTGTCTGAGGATGGAATGCTGAAGAAAAAGACAAATCAATGCCCATTCTAGCACAAAAGGACCGCCAAAACCTAGAAACGAACTGGGAACCTCTGTCAGACACAATATTCTCCGGAATACCATGCAAACGAACCACATGCTGAAAAAATAATGGAACCAAATCAGAGGAGGAAGGCAACTTAGGCAACGGTACCAAATGGACCATCTTAGAAAACCGGTCACAAACCACCCAGATGACAGACATCTTCTGAGAAACAGGAAGATCAGAAATAAAATCCATGGAAATATGCGTCCAGGGCCTCTCAGGAATAGGCAAAGGCAAAAGCAACCCACTGGCACGGGAACAGCAAGGCTTAGCCCGAGCACAGGTCCCACAGGACTGCACAAACGAACGCACATCCCGCGACAAGGAAGGCCACCAAAAGGACCTAGCCACCAAATCTCTGGTACCGAAAATCCCAGGGTGACCAGCCAACACCGAACAATGAACCTCAGAAATTACCCTGCTAGTCCATCTATCAGGAACAAACAGTTTCCCCACAGGACAGCGGTCAGGTTTATCAGCCTGAAACTCCTGAAGTACCCGCCGCAAATCAGGGGAGATGGCAGAAAGAATCACCCCCTCCTTGAGGATCCCAGCCGGCTCAAGAACTCCTGGAGAATCAGGCAAAAAACTCCTAGAAAGGGCATCAGCCTTCACATTCTTAGATCCCGGAATATACGAGACCACAAAATCAAAACGTGAGAAAAACAGAGACCACCGAGCTTGTCTAGGATTCAACCGCTTAGCAGACTCGAGGTAAATCAGATTCTTATGATCAGTCAAGACCACCACGCGATGCTTGGCTCCCTCAAGCCAATGTCGCCACTCCTCAAATGCCCACTTCATAGCCAACAACTCCCGATTGCCGACATCATAATTACGCTCAGCAGGCGAAAACTTTCTGGAGAAGAAAGCACATGGTTTCATCAAAGAGCCATCAGAATTTCTCTGAGACAAAACGGCCCCTGCCCCAAACTCAGAAGCATCAACCTCAACCTGAAAAGGGAGAGAAACATCTGGCTGACGCAACACAGGGGCAGAAGTAAAACGACGTTAAAGCTCCTGAAAGGCCTCAACAGCCGCAGAGGACCAATTTATCACATCAGCGCCCTTCCTCGTCAAATCGGTCAGAGGCTTCACCACACTAGAAAAATTAGCAATAAAGGGGCGATAAAAATTGGCAAAGCCCAAAAATTTCTGAAGGCTCTTTACAGATGTAGGTTGAGTCCAATCATGAATGGCCTGGACTTTAAGAGGGTCCATTTCAATAGCCGAGGGAGAAAAAATGAAACCCAAAAAAGAAACCTTCTGAACTCCAAAGAGGCACTTAGTCCCCTTCACAAACAACGCATTAGCACGAAGGACCTGAAATACCATTCTAACCTGCTTCACATGAGACTCCCAATCATCGGAGAAAACCAAAATATCATCCAAATACACAATCATGAATTTATCCAGATAACACAAACAACGCATTAGCACGAAGGACCTGAAATACCATTCTAACCTGCTTCACATGAGACTCCCAATCATCGGAGAAAACCAAAATATCATCCAAATACACAATCATGAATTTATCCAGATAATTCTGGAAGATATCATGCATAAAGGACTGAAATACCGATGGAGCATTAGAGAGCCCGAATGGCATCACAAGATATTCAAAATGGCCTTCGGGCATATTAAATGCTGTTTTCCATTCATCACCTTGTTTAATACGCACGAGATTATACGCCCCTCGAAGGTCGATTTTAGTAAACCAACTGGCACCCTTAATCCGAGCAAACAAATCAGAAAGTAAAGGTAAAGGGTACTGGAATTTGACAGTGATCTTATTGAGAAGGCGATAATCTATACAGGGTCTCAAGGAGCCATCCTTCTTGGCAACAAAAAAAAATCCCGCTCCCAACGGTGACGAAGACGGGCGAATATGCCCCTTCTCCAAGGACTCCTTTACATAACTTCGCATAGCGGCATGCTCTGGTACAGACAGATTGAAAAGTCGGCCCTTAGGGAACTTACAGCCAGGAATCAAATTAATGGCACAATCGCAGTCCCTATGAGGAGGCAGGGAACTGGACTTGGGCTCATCAAATATATCCTGGAAATCCGACAAAAACTCAGGAACTTCAGAAGAAGGGGACGAGGAAATGGACATCAAAGGAATATCACTATGTATCCCCTGACAACCCCAACCAGTTACAGACATACACTCACTGGCCACTTTATTAGGTACACTTGTCCAACTTCTTGTTAACACTTAATTTCTAATCAGCCAATCACATGGTGGCAACTCAGTGCATTTAGTCATGTAGACATGGTCAAAACAATCTCCTGTAGTTCAAACCGAGCATCAGTATGGGGAAGAAAGGTGATTTGAGTGCCTTTGAACGTGGCATGGTTGTTGGTGCCAGAAGGGCTGGTCTGAGTATTTCAGAAACTGCTGATCTACTGGGATTTTCACGCACAACCATCTCTAGGGTTTACAGAGAATGGTCCGAAAAAGAAAAAAAATCCAGTGAGCGGCAGTTCTGTGGGCGGAAATGCCTTGTTGATGCCAGAGGTCAGAGGAGAATGGGCAGACTGGTTCGAGCTGATAGAAAGGCAACAGTGACTCAAATCACCACCCGTTACAACCAAGGTAGGCCTAAGAGCATCTCTGAACGCACAGTGCGTCGAACTTTGAGGCAGATGGGCTACAGCAGCAGAAGACCACACCGGGTACCACTCCTTTCAGCTAAGAACAGGAAACTGAGGCTACAATTTGTACAAGCTCATCGAAATTGGACAGTAGAAGATTGGAAAAACGTTGCTTGGTCTGATGAGTCTCGATTTCTGCTGCGACATTCGGATGGTAGGGTCAGAATTTGGCGTAAACAACATGAAAGCATGGATCAATCCTGCCTTGTATGGAGCATCTTTGGGATGTGCAGCCGACAAATCTGCGTCAACTGTGTGATGCCATCATGTCAATATGGACCAAAATCTCTGAGGAATGCTTCCAGCACCTTGTTGAATCTATGCCACGAAGAATTGAGGCAGTTCTGAAGGCAAAAGGGGGTCCAACCCGTTACTAGCATGGTGTACCTAATAAAGTGGCCGGTGAGTGTAGATCTCCAATCCAGCACTGGATTATGTAACTGTAACCATGGAAAACCCAGCACAACAACATCATGCAAATTATGCAACACCAAAAAGCGAATATTTTCCTGATGTGCTGGAGCCATGTACATGGTTAACTGTGTCCAGTACTGAGGTTTATTCTTGGCCAATGGCGTAGCATCAATCCCCCTTAAGGGAATAGGACTCTGCAAAGGCTCCAAGGAAAAACCACAGCGCTTGGCAAATTCTAAGTCCATTAAGTTCAGGGCAGCGCCAGAATCCACAAATGCCATAACAGAAAAGGACGACAATGAGCAAATCAGGGTCACAGACAAGATAAATTTAGGCTGTACAGTACTAATGGAAACAGACCCAGGGACTCTCTTAGTACGCTTAGGGCAATCAGAAATAGCATGAGCAGAATCACCACAGTAAAAACACAGGCCAATCTGACGTCTGAATTTCTGCCTTTCTGCTCTAGTCCAAATCCTATCACATTGCATAGGCTCAGGACTCTGCTCAGAGGACACTGCCATATGGTGCACCACCTTGCGCTCGCGCAAGCGCCGATCAATCTGAATGGCCAAAGACATTGACTCATTCAGACCAGCAGGCATAGAAAACCCCACCATAACATCTTTAAGGGCTTCAGAAAGACCCTTTCTGAAAATCGCTGCCAGGGCATAATCATTCCATTTTGTGAGCACAGACCACTTTCTAAATTTCTGGCAGTATACTTCTGCTGCTTCCTGACCCTGACACAGAGCCAGCAAAGTTTTTTCTGCCTGATCCACAGAATTAGGCTCGTCATACAGCAATCCGAGCGCTTGAAAAAATGCGTCAATATTGAACAATGCAGGATTTCCTGGCTCAAGGGAGAATGCCCAGTCCTGCGGGTCGCCACGCAGCAAAGAAATAACAATCTTCACCTGCTGAATGGGGTCACCAGAGGAACGGGGTCTCAGAGCAAAAAACAAACAATCTGCAATTATTTTTAAAGTTCAAAAATTTAGATCTATCCCCAGAAAATAAATCAGGAATAGGAATTCTAGGCTCTAATACCGGAGTCTGGACAACATAATCTTGAATACTCTGTACCCTTGCAGCGAGTTGATCCACGCGCAAGGACAGACCCTGAACCTCCATATCAGCACCAAAATCCTGAACCACCCAGAGATTAAGGGGAAAAAAAAGACAAAACAAGCTACAAAGGAAAAAAAATGACTCAGAACTTTCTTTTCCCTCTTTTGAGATGCATTTAACACATTGGGGGCCAGCTGTACTGTTATGACCTGGTGGCTAAAACGCAACATGGGACGAGCTCTGAGAAGGTGGTATCGCTACTGACCGCAGTCCCTAATCCTAACAACAACACTAGTAATAGCCGTGGGATGTTCCTGACTCTCCCTAGACACCTCTTCACAGCCTAAGAACTAACTACCCCTAAAGAAGGAAATAGATAGCTATCTTGCCTCAGAGAAAACCCCAAAAGGAAAGACAGCCCCCCACAAATATTGACTGTGAGTGGAGAGGGAAATGACGTACACAGAAATGAAATCAGAATTCAGCAAAGGAGGCCAATACTAAACTTGATAGACAGAGAGAAAAGGATACTGTGCGGTCAGTATTAAAAACTACAAAATCCACGCAGAGTTTCCAAAAATGAACTCCACACCGACTCACGGTGTGGAGGGGCAAATCTGCTTTCCCAGAGCTTCCAGCTAGCCTGAATATGACATAGTGACAAGCTGGACAAAAAGAGACATATTTGCAAAGCAATAGAGTCCAAGCAAATGGACAAACAAGAACTAGCAAAAACTTATCTTTTGCTGACAAGGACAGGCCATATGAGAAATCCAAGGAGAGAACCAAATCCAACCAAGAACATTGACAGCTGGCATGAACTAAAGCCCAGAGCAGGTTTAAATAACAAACCCAGGCAAGGCGATTAGTGAAGGCAGCTGCTACAGCTACCTAAAGGAGCAGCAGTTCCATTCGAAACCACCAGAGGGAGCCCAAGGGCAGAACTCACAAAAATACCATTAGCAACCACAGGAGGGAGCTCCAGAACGGAATTCACAACAGGAGTGACAGGAACATCCCACGGCTACTGCTAGTGTCTGTGTTAAGATCAGGAACTGCGGTCGGTATAGTTACCACCTGCTCAGAGCTAGTCGCATGTCGCTCCTTAATCACCAGACCATAACAGGCAGTATAGCAACAGGGTCTAGTAGTATCTAATGTGCAAGCTGAATCTGCAGGCAGAGTTGCTGAGCCAAAGTTTCCTTTACCTGAAAGGTTTGCTGGGGAACGCAGTAAATTTGTTACTTTTCGTGAATCTTGTAAACTATATTTTCATATGCGCCCGATCTCCTCAGGTAATGAGGCTCAGTGTGTGGGCCTGGTGTTGTCGTTACTGAACGGGGATCCTCAAGCATGGGCGTTTTCTTTACCATCTGATTCTGCTGCATATAACTCAGTGGAGTTTTTTTTCTGCTCTTGGACTCATTTATGAGGATCCTGACAGAATGGGTCTAGCAGAATCTAAAATTCGCGCTATCTGCCAGGGGGAGCGTATGGCGGAGGATTACTGTTCTGAATTTCGCCGCTGGGCATACACAGTGGAATGATCCCGCGCTGCGGAGTCAGTTTGTTCATGGTGTTTCAGAAAGGGTTAAAAAAGCCCTTCTGATGTACGAGACTCCTGCTTCTCTAGAATCCGCTAGTCTTGTTGTCCGCATTGATCGCCGTCTGCGTCAGGGGGTGCAAGAGACGCCGCCTATGGGAGAGAGTGTAGGTACACGTGAGGTTGCTGCAGGTGAGCCCACGGAGCCTATGCAAATCGCAGGGGTGTCACATGTGAAGCATCGTGCCCCTTTGCTCAGGAAGCAGAGAGCCTGTTTTTGCTGTGGTAAAACTGGTCATTATGTTAATACTTGTCCTCTGCTATCTAAGAAAAGCGCAACGGCGGAAAAACTACTAAGCTCAGAGGGTGTGGAGGAGGCCAATCTTAACTTATGCATATCCTCCATTGTGGTTTCTCAATGCATGCTCCCTGCCAAAGTTATAGTCGCTGGCAGAGAGCTGCCAATCACTGTGTTTGTGGATAGTGGTTCTGCCACTAATCTTATTGATGAGGAGTTTGCGCGCACAGCCGGTTTTAGGATCGAAAAACTGCCTCATCCTATCCGGGTGGTCACCATCAATGCCGCTCCTCTCCCAAAGGGGGAGATTACTGAGTTTGTGGCGGAGGTTAAACTCCACATTGGGGTCCTACATTCGGAGCAAGTTACATGTAGGGTGCTCAGTAATCTGCCTGCACAAATATTTCTGGGTTTTCCATGGTTGGCTATGCACAACCTGGTGATTGACTGGAAAACCCAGGACATCATCCAGTGGAGCGGATTCTGCCAGGAGAATTGCCTGGCCACGTGTGTGTCCGCTGTGACTCCTAGTATTCCTGAGTCTCTGCTGGATTTCGCAGTTGTGTTTTCTGAGAAGGGTTGTTCAGAATTGCCACCACATCGTCCCTATGACTGCACTATTAGGTTAAAACCAGGGGCCAAATTGCCGAAAGCTAGGATGTTTAACATCTCTGGTCCTGAGAGGCAAGCCTTAAAAGACTACATCGCTGAGAGTCTGAGCAAAGGGCACATCAGGCCTTCGTCCTCGCCTGTGGCAGCAGGGTTCTTCTTCGTTAAGAAGAAAGATGGCGGTTTACACCCGTGTCTGGATTTCAGGGAGTTAAACCAGATTACGGTTCGTGACCCATACCCTATGCCGCTGATACCCGATCTGTTCAATCAGGTGGCTGGTGCTAGGTGGTTCTCTAAGCTTGACCTCAGGGGGACGTACAACCTCATAAGAGTCCGTCAAGGGGATGAGTGGAAAACGGCTTTTAATACTCCTGAGGGTCATTTTAAAAATCTGGTGATGCCATTTGGTTTGACAAACGCGCCTGCTGTATTTCAACATTTCATAAACGATGTGTTCTCTCGTCCTGGGAAAATTCGTTATTGTGTACCTTGATGACATTCTCATCTATTCATGCGACCGTGATACTGATTTAGAGCATGTTAGGCAGGTGTTACAGCTACTAAGAGAATAAGCTCTATGCTAAATTGGAAAAATGTGTATTTGCGGTTCAGGAGTTGCCTTTCTTGAGTTATATTGTGTCCGCTTCTGGGTTTAAAATGGACGCCGCTAAGGTGCAAGCGGTGCTGCGTTGGGAACGGCCTGATAACCTAAAAGCGCTAAAGCGGTTCCTTGGGTTTTCTAACTATTATAGAAAG